>NC_042615.1:527928433-528597183 GCF_901001135.1 Rhinatrema bivittatum | reverse complement strand
GGGGATTTGTTTTAAAGGGTTGGGTGGGTTTTAGGGTTGTTTTGGTGTGCCGGTTTTCCTGCCCTCCCCCGATTTACGATTTTTTACGATTTAAAAAAAAAAAAAAAACATGACGATCAGATTTCCCTCCCCCCCCCCCAGCCAAAATCGATCGTTAAGACGATCGATCACATGATTCACATCCCTACTAAATTGTTTTACTGCCCACTAATGTCCATTTACAGGTAGATTTTAAAAGGCCTGCGCGTGTAAATCCCAAGCGAATTTTCGAAGGGGCCCGGCCACGCGCGTAAACCCCGGCACATGCAGAAGTGCCGGGCCTCTTCGGAGGGGGAGGGGCAGGAAGGGGGTGGGGCAGGGAGGCGGGCCAGGACTGCGCCAGCTCAGGAACTGAAATAAGTTGTCAAAGGGAAAAAAGAAAAAGGTAGGGTTTAGGGATGGGGAGGAGAGGAGAGGAGAGGAGAGGGGAAGAGGGAGGGAATTTAGGTAGGGGAGAAGGGAAATTCCCTCCCAGCCTGCACCTTAAATGGAGCAGACTGGGAGGGAACTGAGGAAGGCCCGAATGCATCGCCACACAGAAATTGCAAAAGCACTCCTCCCCCCTTGCACGCGCCACCTGCACATAAGCTCGCGGATTATACAATCCGACGCGCATGTATGCCTGGCCCACAGATTTTCTAACATGCGTGCGCACCGGCGCACGCATGTTAGAAAATCGGCGCGTCCATGGGCGCGCGCGTGCGCATGTTTGAAAATCTACCCCTTAGTGTACACTATTTTGATTTAGTGTGTACTAAATAGAAACTAAGCAAAAAAAAAAATCTAACAAAATGAAATTTCAGTTTAGCGTGCACTAACCTTTTTAGTATATGTGCATCCTTAGAAAGCAGCACAAACAGTGGCATGAACACCAGAAGGCACAGAGTGAGGAGTAGGACAACAAGTAAGGTACCATTAACACCCCCAGGCACAGAGTGAGAGGTAAGGCGTCATGAGAAATGGCACAAACACCCCTAGGCACAGAGTGAGAGGTAAGGCGTCATGAGAAATGGCACAAACACCCCTAGGCACAGAGTGAGAGGTAAGGTGTCATGAGAAATGGCATCCACACCCCTAGGCACAGAGTGAGAGGTAAGGCGTCATGAGAAATGGCACAAACACCCCTAGGCACAGAGTGAGAGGTAAGGCGTCATGAGAAATGGCACAAACACCCCTAGGCACAGAGTGAGAGGTAAGGCGTCACGAGAAATGGCATCCACACCCCTAGGCACAGAGTGAGAGGTAAGGCGTCATGAGAAATGGCACAAACACCCCTAGGCACAGAGTGAGAGGTAAGGCGTCATGAGAAATGGCATCCACACCCCTAGGCACAGAGTGAGAGGTAAGGCGTCATGAGAAATGGCACAAACACCCCTAGGCACAGAGTGAGAGGTAAGGCGTCATGAGAAATGGCACAAACACCCCTAGGCACAGAGTGAGAGGTAAGGCGTCATGAGAAATGGCACAAACACCCCTAGGCACAGAGTGAGAGGTAAGGCGTCATGAGAAATGGCACAAACACCCCTAGGCACAGAGTGAGAGGTAAGGCGTCATGAGAAATGGCACAAACACCCCTAGGCACAGAGTGAGAGGTAAGGCGTCATGAGAAATGGCATCCACACCCCTAGGCACAGAGTGAGAGGTAAGGCGTCATGAGAAATGGCACAAACACCCCTAGGCACAGAGTGAGAGGTAAGGCGTCATGAGAAATGGCACAAACACCCCTAGGCACAGAGTGAGAGGTAAGGCGTCATGAGAAATGGCACAAACACCCCTAGGCACAGAGTGAGAGGTAAGGCGTCATGAGAAATGGCACAAACACCCCTAGGCACAGAGTGAGAGGTAAGGCGTCATGAGAAATGGCATCCATACCCCTAGGCACAGAGTGAGAGGTAAGGCATCATGAGAAATGGCACAAACACCCCTAGGCACAGAGTGAGAGGTAAGGCGTCATGAGAAATGGCACAAACACCCCTAGGCACAGAGTGAGAGGTAAGGCGTCATGAGAAATGGCACAAACACCCCTAGGCACAGAGTGAGAGGTAAGGCGTCATGAGAAATGGCATCCACACCCCTAGGCACAGAGTGAGAGGTAAGGCGTCATTAGAAATGGCACAAACACCCCTAGGCACAGAGTGAGAGGTAAGGCGTCATGAGAAATGGCATCCACACCCCTAGGCACAGAGTGAGAGGTAAGGCGTCATGAGAAATGGCACAAACACCCCTAGGCACAGAGTGAGAGGTAAGGCTTCATGAGAAATGGCACAAACACCCCTAGGCACAGAGTGAGAGGTAAGGCGTCATGAGAAATGGCATCCACACCCCTAGGCACAGAGTGAGAGGTAAGGCATCATGAGAAATGGCCCAAACACCCCTAGGCACAGAGTGAGAGGTAAGGCGTCATGAGAAATGACATCCACACCCCTAGGCACAGAGTGAGAGGTAAGGCATCATGAGAAATGGCACAAACACCCCTAGGCACAGAGTGAGAGGTAAGGCGTCATGAGAAATGACATCCACACCCCTAGGCACAGAGTGAGAGGTAAGGCATCATGAGAAATGGCACAAAACCCCTAGGCACAGAGTGAGAGGTAAGGCGTCATGAGAAATGGCATCCACACCCCTAGGCACAGCGTGAGAGGTAAGGCGTCATGAGAAATGGCATCCACACCCCTAGGCACAGAGTGAGAGGTAAGGCATCATGAGAAATGGCATCCACACCTCTAGGCACAGAGTGCAGTGAGGCAGCAAGAGAGAGGCAGAGTAGGCAGAGCAGAACAGGTAGCAACAATGGCCCAACAATATAGCAAGATATTGAACCAGAAAAATAGAAAGGCATGAACAGCAGACTGGACCAACAGCAGCAGAAAGGCATCCAGGAAGGGGCAGGGAGGAAAAGTTTTTTCTTTTTTTATTTTTGGTAAATGTTTTTTGAAGGAGCAAAACACCCCAGGATATCCAGAAGAGAGACAGGGTAGGAGAAGCAGGATGGGTAGCAACAGTGGCACAACAGTACAGTAAGGTGCTGTACCAGGCATGATGCCAATGTTTTAATTTTGAATGATTTGTGCCCACCTTAGTATTCCTACATGCACCAGCCTAGAGTTTAGAAAAAGGGTGGGGGTGTGGTCCTCATTTTTAAAGCTTTAATGCACTCTTATACTGCTTTCCCTCCATCTAAAGCAGAGCTTTCCAAAGTGTGTGTCGCGACACTTTAGTGTGTCGCCTGAGGTGTGCCGGTGTGTCACGCAAGCCCGGTGCACGTGACACACCGGCAAGTGGGAACCAATGCAGCCGCCGGTGGACCTCATCCCACTGGCGGCTGAGCAGTGACATTTCGCTGGGCTGGGCTGTACTGTGTGCCGGAGACACACAGCATGAAGATCGGCAGGGCCGTGGTGGAGCTCACATCACCACGGCTCGAAGAAAAAGGTCACGCAGGTGGTGCTCCTCCTTCCTGCCCACGCGGCCCCGGAAGAAAAATGTTGCCGGAGCCGCACGGGCAGGAAGGAGGTGGAGCATCAGTCACGTGCAGAAGAGGAGCAACGGGCTGAGAGGAGGAGGAGGCCCGGTAGCAGGGTCCCCACCGCGGATCGGCCTGCGAAGAAGAGGGACACCACTGCCGTGGATCGGCCCGCGAAGAAGAGGGACGCCGCTGCCGCGGATCGGCCCGCGAAGAAGAGGGATGCCGCTGCTGCGGATCGGCCTGCGAAGAACAGGGCCGCTGCAGAGCCCATCCTGCAGCGACCCGTGAAGAGGAGCCCAGAGGTAAGAGAGAGACTGAGGGCCCGTAGAGTGCATGTATGAGATGAGTTGAGAGATTGTGTGCATGTATGAGATGAGTTGAGAGATTGTGTGCGTGTATGAGATGAGTTGAGAGACTGTGTGTGGGAGTGAGGACCTGAATGTTTGCAGAGACAGCATGTGCGAGCCTCTGTGTGTGTGAGAGAGACAGCATGTGCCAGTGAGAGCCTGTGTGTATGAATGATTGTATGAGAGAGAGAGCATGTGACAGTGAGAGTCTGTGCTTGAGCAAGGCAGCATGTGGGAGTGAGAGAGAGCCTGGGTGTGAGTCAGACAGCATGTGCAAGAGAGAGACTGTGTATGAATGATTGTATGAGAGAGAGCATGTGAGAGCCTGTGTGTGTGTGAGAGAGAGAAAGCATGTGAGAATGAGAACCTGACTGTATGTTTGAGGGAAGAAGATAGATGGAGAGAAAAGAAATAGAAAAAAAAGACAATATGAAAGGAATTGGCAAAAAAAATAAGAAAGGAAAGGTGGAACAAAAAAGCCTGTGACCAACCGATAGAAAACTAAGATCAGACAGCAAAGGTAAAAAAAAAATTACTTTTTACTGATTGGCACATGTAATTTTTGGTAATGTGCAAAAGTAGCATTTTCTCTATGCGGATCTCACAATGTACGAGATCAACATGGAGGAAGTGGAAACCCACGGGGCCTACACAGAGAAGGCAACAGAATGGGCTTCAGTGCCAATAGCAGCAATCAGCGCCTCCCCAATAGCCACGCGACAGCAGTGACAGTGGCAGCAGAGGAATGAGAGGGGTTCCGAGGTTGCTGGCAAAAGAAAGAGAGGGGGCTCTGCCTTTAGTGTGCATGTGAATGAATGGGAGTCTGCCTGGGGGTGTATGTGTGTGAATGCATGGGTGCCTGCCTGAGGGTGTGTCTGTGTATGAGAATGTATGGGTGTCTTCCTGGGGTTTGTATGTGTGAGAATAGGTGCCGGCCTGTGTGTAGTATATGTGTGTGTGAGAGAATGAATTGGTGCCTGCCAGGGGGTCTGTGTGTGTGAGAATGAATGTGTGCATGCCTGGGGGATGGTGAGGGAGTGGTGTGAAAATGAATGGGAGTCTGCCTGGGGGTGTATGTGTGTGAATGCATGGGTGCCTGCCTGAGGGTGTGTCTGTGTATGAGAATGTATGGGTGTCTTCCTGGGGTTTGTATGTGTGAGAACAGGTGCCTGCCTGTGTGTGGTGTATATGTGTGTGTATGTGAGAATGAATTGGTGCCTGTCTGGGGGTCTGTGTGTGTGAGAATGAATTGGTGCCTGCCTGGGGGTCTGTTTGTGTGAGAATGAATGTATGCATGCCTGGGGGATGGTGAGGGAATGGTGTGAAAATGAATGGGAGCCTGCCTGGGGGTCAGTTTCAGTGTATGAGAATGACTGGGAGCTTGCCTGGGTGTGTGTGTGTGTTTGTGTGAGAGTGATTGGGAACTTGCCTGTGTGTGTGTGTGTGTGTGTATGTGAAGGAGCCAGAGAGAGTGAGAGCATGAGTGTGTATGAGAAAATCCAGGGGAGTAAGAGTTTGTGTGGGGGGTGTGTGTGGAGGGGGAGAGAGTGTCTTAGAGCCTGAGAGTGTGTCAGTGTCTGCGAGAGCGAGAAGTTATGGTGGGTATAAGAGCATGAATATGTATGTATGTGACAGTGTATGTGTGAGAGAGAATGGACATGTGAGTATGTGTGAGAGAGAGAGGATAACCTCCTAATCCTTGACAATATCAGGGTGACTAGAAATCAAGAGCTCCCACGTATGGACAGCAGGGGCTTTTTAAAATCCTTATTAGTTTTAATTATTGGGTGTTATTTGATATATGTGCTGTTTTGAAATATTTTATTGGTGTTTAGGAAATTGTAAAAAATGTATATGATTTTAATTAATAGAAATTCTATTTATCAGTAGTTTTAAAATATTCTTTTATTAGTATGGTTTTACTATTATAACTGATGCTTTATGTTTCTTGATTTTATTTGTTTTATGAGGAATGGTGGTTCTGTTTTTCCATTGTTAATACTCAGAGTCTGGCTTCTTGGGGTTTCCATGTCAGTTTTTGTCAAATTTGTGCTCCTTTATTCTGTATTTGGTGAGGGTCTGTCTCTGCTCTGTGTGTGTGACCATGATGAGAGATTCTGCTAGCATAGGGATCTATAGCAATCGGGTTTGTTTTGTTTCCTCAGTAGGTGGTGTATTGGTATTCTAGGACCCAGTGCAATATTTACCCTTGCTTATTCACAGGTAAGGTTATTGTTGTTTGAGTCCTTGGTGTTATTACTGTTATGTTACGATGGGATTGCAGTATAGATTTTTTTTTTAAAATTATTTGTTTATTGAATATTTCCATATATAATTACAACAATTCACGGAAAAGATACAATCTCAAAAAGAAAAACATTTCATCTCCATTTGTAAATTCCTTATATTCTAAAGGATAAAGCAAGAATTAACAAGGATATGAAGAGGTCTTAAACTCTAAAAGAGCAGTATAATCAAGAAAAGGAAAAAAGTTATTATGTCCTGTATACTCTCCCATTCATTATTTTAACTTCCAGTACAACAGAGGTTTATTAGGTTAAGGAATCCAAATATGATTTCAACTGAACTGGTTGATTAAAGACATATTTCCTCTCTTGATATGAGACTATGCAGCGGCACAGAAATCTTAACATAAACTTGATCCCTTTTTGTTGGGACTCCACTCTCATTGATAAAAATTCCTTTCTCCTGAGCTGTGTTTCTCTTGAGATATCAGGAAAAATTCTTATATTCTGACCATAGAACTTATTATTTTGTTTTCTAAAGTAAAATCTCATTAAAGATTCCTTTTCAGAAAGGAAGGAAAGTTGAACAATGAGAGTGGCTCTAAGATTTATATTCATTTCAAAAGATTTCTCCAACAAATCTGATAAATTTAGATTATCATTTTCCTGAACATCTTGTTTCTGAGTTTGTTTTCCCAAATCCTGATTCTGTGGTAAATAATAAATCTTATGTATTACGGGTAAAGTTTCATTACTATAACCTAGAACATTCACTAAATAACTTTTAAAAAGATCTTGTGCTGACATTAAGTGAGTTCTGGGGAAGTTAAGTATCCTTAAGTTATTCTGTCTAAGTTGATTTTCCATCACTTCCAATTTATTACTATGAATTTTCTCAGACTTAATTAAATTAAGTTGAATCCTATCCATCTCTTTCACCTTTTCCTCTACTTTGTCAATCTTAGATTGGAATGCCATGTTCTTATTTAACACTTCCTGCATAGTATTGGCAATATTATTAACAGATTTCTGTAGTGTCACCAACATTGTCCCAATCTCTTCAAGAGAGAAACCCCTAGGGGTAATAACATTCAAGTCAGTTATGTCCTCCCACTTGGATACCTCCAATTCCTCCCTCTGTTGGGGCCTGTCTGGCAGCAGGATGACAAGTGGAAGTGCTATCCTCCTCTCTGTAATCCATTGCTGGAGTAACCAGAGAAGAGGCAGCTCCTTCCACTGTTTCTTGTGCTGATATCGCTGAAAAGTCCAGCTTTGTTTTGGGATCTGCAAAACAAGGGATCCCAACTCTGTTGCCAGATGGTGGCTCAGGTGTTTCTGGCACTCCAGGAGTTAATGATAGTTCCTGGGTCAGATGGCTCTTTCCCTGCTCTTGGTTAGAGCCATCAGCGACTCCTCCTGGAGTTTCTATGGGAGCTCTTGCGAAACAAACCTTTATTTTGGGCTGGTTATCTGATAAGGGTGTCGAAGATGATTCCCGAAGCTTAGCTTTTCTCTTTGTGTGTGGCATTACAAAGAGAAAGTTCGCCACAGAAAAAGCACTCCTAATAAAAAGTAAAGTTAATGACTTACGTCATGAAGACTCTTATTTTGGATGTTCGACCATGGACAATTTGCAATGTTGTTTTTGCCTCTTCATAGACTTGTGGCCGCAGAAATAACAACGACAAGAACTCCTGGCAAGGCCAAGCACGCCGCCAAAGCCGAGCAAAGCCGTGCGCGCCCCTTAGGTGCGCGCAGCTTTGGCGGCGCGCCGGCGGCTGTGGTGCGCCGCAAGGACATTGGTCTTATGGGCGTCAGCCCGGCTCCACCCCCAACGTCCTGACCTCACAGGCAGCTGAAGGAAATCACCTCCGGAAAAGTAGGTAGCAATGCGGCAGCTTGGGGCTCCGGGACGCCGGTCATATGGGCGTCAGCCCGGCTCCACCCCCGACGTCCTGACCTCACAGGCAGCTGAAGGAAATCACCTCCGAAAAAGTAGGTAGCAATGCGGCAGCTTGGGGCTCCGGGACGCCGGACTTATGGGCGTCAGCCCGGCTCCACCCCCGACGTCCTGACCTCACAGGCAGCTGAAGGAAATCACCTCCGGAAAAGTAGGTAGCAATGCGGCAGCTTGGGGCTCCGGGACGCCGGTCTTATAGGCGTCAGCCCAGCTCCACCCCCGACGTCCTGACCTCACAGGCAGCTGAAGGAAATCACCTCCGGAAAAGTAGGTAGCAATGCGGCAGCTTGGGGCTCCGGGATGCCGGTCTTATGGGCATCAGCCCAGCTCCACCCCCGACGTCCTGACCTCACAGGCAGCTGAAGGAAATCACCTCTGGAAAAGTAGGTAGCAATGCGGCCGCAGTATAGATTTTGAGTGTCTTTTTTGCGAGGTTTTGTGTTAGTTCACAATGTGCCTGGCAGTGGAAGGTGTTTGTGCTGCTCTTACTGTGAGGTGACACCAGAATTTGAAAATATCTTTTAGTATGATGAGCTGTAAGGGAAACATCCAAGCTCCATTGTTTGGGGGAATTTCAGTGGATGCACAGAGTTACAGAACTGGAGGTGCAGGATTTATATTGACATTCTATCCCTTCCTATAAATTCCAGTCTTCACTCTCATAGCCATATAGAATTAGTTGATTGAGGCTATCAAATGATTATATAGTGTGAAACTGGCCAGCTTTTTAAAATTACGCAGAAGACCCTTTGGACTTTCTTATTAACACCAAATATTCAAAATCTGTGTTCATCCCATCAAGCTCATATATCTCATTAAAGAGGTAAATTGAATAACACAATAACTTTGTTTTATTATTGTTATTCATAAATTAGAACAATAACATTAATCTTGGAATATTATATATTTTTAATATAAATGAGAGGTTTTCACAAGACAGGTTGTGTCGTGAAACATTTTATTATGTATATATTTAAGGAAACATACATAAATTGTCGAAATACATTTAGTTCGTTTAACCTTTAACCTCTGGTTTGCTAGTAAACTGAATTACTGTGTCCTGAAATTATGTTTGTCTAAAAAGTGTGTTACCAACATGAAAAGTTTGGAAAGCTCTGATGTATGTAAACGATCTGATTAGCTATTTCCTCCCATACAGTAACGTGCGCCCCGACTATCTCCTTTAACGCCAGGGTCAGGGTAGGCGGTAAATTACGAAATTTCACACGAAATTTCACATGAAATTTCACCCGAAAATTCACAGTCCCAAACCATACCAACCCAATCCAAGCGTCAGGCAAGCCCCAGCAGAGAGAGACGAAATTTCACAGTCCCAGACCAAACCAACCCAATCCAAGCCCCAGCAGAGAGAGACAAAATTTCACAGTCCCGGGCGAACTTTTCCCCAGCCCCTGCTCACCTGCCCTGGCCGCGGCCATGCAAGCCCCCAGCAGCAGCAGTAGAAGGGCGTCGAGAGAGAGCGGCTTCAGCAGCCCGGGGCGGATCTGGTGCTCCCCATGCGAGGCGGCTTCCAGCAGCCCCACCAGCAAAGGTGAAAACGTGCACGCCGTGTCCTCCGACGTCCAGCCGGGCGCTCAGGTCATGGCGTGCTTTCATGCGCCTGCTGCCTTGAGTGCCCATATTGGACGTACAGGCGTGCACGTATTCACCTTCGCCGGTGGGACTGCTGGAAGCCGCCTTGCATGGGGAGCGCCAGATCCGCCCCGGGCTGCTGAAGCCGCTCTCTCTCGACGCCCTTCTACTGCTGCTGCTGGGGACTTGCGTGGCCACGGCCAGGGCAGGTGAGCGGGGGCTGGGGGAAAGTTTGCCCGGGACTGTGAAATTTTGTCTCTCTCTGCTGGGGCTTGGATTGGGTTGGTTTGGTTTGGGACTGTGAAATTTCGTCTCTCTTGCCCGTCCGAAGGAGGGTGCTTTGTTGCGCTCCCTGCCTCCGATCGCCGGCTGCTGGGGCTTGCTGGCGCCGGGCGCTCAAGGCAGTGGGGTCTGTAGGAGAACCATCCACTTCCTGGTACTTGTCATTTCAAACGTCATTTGAAATGACATGTGAAATGACAGGTTCCAGCGCACTCAGGATACTGTATAGGCGCTGTATAGCGCCTATACAGTAAAACGGATTGCGCTTCATGGACACTTCTTGGATGCGCTTTGGACGCGGCTTGCATTTGCATGCCATTTAAATACTGTATCGAGCGGTATGTGATCCGGACTGTGCGCGCGGCAAACGAGCGGGCACCCGGCACTGCCGCACTTTTTCTTACGCGCCCTTACTGTATCGGCCTGTTTGTAATAGAAAGTTATCAAAATCAACCCCTCTAGGTCAGCGAGGCACCTTGTCATAAGAACATTAGGCTTGCCATACTGGGGTCCATCAAGCCCAGTATCCTGTTCCGACAGTGGCCAAGCCAGGTAACAAGTACCTGGCAGGATCCCAAGGGGATCATACACACCACAGAGAGCCCTAAAACAAAGGACTTCTAAGTGTGCCTACAACACAGCATTGTGTTTGAGAACGCAGCCAAGTATATTGATAATATATTACAGTCCTTGGTATGTCAGATTACATCATATGTTAAGGATACAACATCATTCATTAAAGATATTGAACAATTTGGAGAAGTACCACTTCATAGTAAATTGGTGACAGCGGACATTACGTCCCTGTACACCAACATCCCGCAACAGTCTGCTATATCTATAGTAGAGCATGCTTTAGATAACCTCAATATTGGTTCTCACAAGAAAGACATGATTTTGCAATTGGCTATTATTGTGATCACTCGATTTTATTTCCAATTTCAGAGACAGATGTTTAAACAAATTAAGGGCATCCCAATGGGTTCTCCACTTGCACCATCCATAGCATGCTTATATGTTAGTCAATATGAAGAGCTTCATCTGTATACCTCTATGTACTTCAGTAAGATTCTATTGTACAGGAGATACATTGACGATTTATTCTTTATTTGGATAGCTGATGAACAGTTGTTAGCACAATGTGCCCAGTATATGAATGATTGTGATTTGAATTTGCAGTTTACCATTCAGTCTAGTTATCGTCAATTACCATATTTGGATACCATGGTTACCATTCACAACAACAAGCTAAGTACGTCCATATATATTAAATCTACAGACAGAAATACTACGCTCCATTTTAACAGCTTTCATCCCAAGAATTTAAGGGAGAGCATACCAATTAGCCAATTCCTTCGGTATAGGCGCATCTGCTCTACTAAACATGATTATAAGAAACATGCTCAAGAGTTGGCGGACAAGTTTCAAGAGAGAGGGTATCCTTCTAGAGTTGTGAAGCGGGCGTATAAACGAGCGTTATATGCTGATAGAGACAATTTACTCTTAACTAGTCCACATGATGACATTAGTAGACCAATTTGTACACTCCCTTTTTCAATAAAATCACATCATATCAAACAGTGTATTCTGAAACACTGGCAGATTCTGCAGACCTTATCAGGTTTCGAGGAACCACCTATCTTTTCTATGCGCAGAGGTTCCAATATAAGATCTATGTTATCCAAGTTAGTGCATAGTGAGTCTCAGGAGGATTGGGGGCAGACCAAATGTGGGAGTTGCTCCGTTTGTAGTAATGTTTTGGAAATCACTGAATATACATTAACGCAATCGGTTCATCCGTTTATTCTGAAGGGTAAATTTTCATGTACATCTAATATGGCTATTTATGCCATAATATGTCCCTGCAAATTACTGTACATTGGGCACACGATAAGACCCATTAAAAATAGGATTATTGAACACAAGAGTAGAATACGTACGGGGAAGGTAGGGGCCCCTTTAGTAGCCCACTGGCATGCTCTCAAGCATAATATTGATGACTTAAAATTTTTCGTCATTCAACAGTGTCATATTCGCCAACAAGGCAACGTTAGTAATATTTTAAGGAAAGTGGAGCAACGTTACATTTTCACTTGGAATACTGTTCACCCTCAGGGACTAAACAAAGCTATTGAATGGGATGCTTTTTACAGTGATTAATCGTGGTTTTAATTAAGAATATCATTTCATTCTATGAACAGTAATAAGAATAATATCACGCTATAGTAACTAGAACGTAGCACGTCATGGACACGTAGTACGCTATGGCAACACAGTACGTTTTGGAAACGTGAACGTAACACGTCATTAAGTGTTTGGGTGTGTGATAGGTTTTGGTTAGTTTAAATAACGCTGTCGGCGCGCACAGGAGGCAGGTATTTTACGCAGATGGAGGCGTTTGTGCGGCATTGTTGAATGATGTGCTTTTCAGGAAGAAATAAGTATTAGAACATCTTCTTATCCATGGCGTTTCGGCTTATGGTGACACCGGTAAGACAGTTTTGTGTATTTGTTTTGAATCTAGTCGTATATGTAATAGATACTAAGGTGCCTTTTGAGTGCCTAGTGCGTAGCGTTGTTTAGAAGTTAGCGTATGGTACACGCTTGATATTTAGCAAGGATAATTCATGAAGCTCTGTGTTATGGTTGCATTATAGGAGGATAATTCATGAAGTTCGAAGATAACAATCGTGGCTGATTTTATCTATGACTGGCGATTCAGTGGAGTTACCCGAAAGGTTTTTTGTGGATTCCTGGAAGTTTTTCAAATTGATAAAGATCATGCATATAAATAAAGTTATTGGAATGGTTGGTACTGTTCTAAAGGTGACGGTGCACAGGGTGTACGCACCCGGACATAAGATGTTTGGTGATTTAAAATAGGTGTTGTTGTTCATTCTTTTTATAGGTATAGAGATCGGGAACATGTGCAATTGATAATTTTGTGATGAGGCGTTATCAATGCTATACAGGTTTCGCATCAAGCAAGTGTCAATTAAGTGATGACAGCACAGACTGCGGATTTAACAATATATATTTTTCTCCCTGAGGAAGCCCTAGGTTTGGGTGAAACAGGTGTCCTGTTGGTTACATAAAAATGATAATATATATTTACATATAGCATATGATTGTATAATCAATATTACTTTGTATGTAGGCTATTGCAGCCACGTTATAACATCTTATATAACTTACATCATTAAAAAGCTATATGTTGGGCTTGTCAACATTGTATGGTATTGGTATATTTAAGAGTCATTGGTATAATTTTAGGGTGTTATGGATATGGGTGTATGAATGCATGGAATGTATGGTGTTAGAATGATGATGCGTCGATGTTAGTTTTAATATGCGATGTTCTTTAGCACATGTTGGTCCTAATTAATTAAAAAAAGAAAAAAAATTTCAATAAAATTATTCGAATATTTATTGGCATTATATTTGTGCCGAGTCCTCTGTTATAGGTTGTATGGTTGTAATTAATAACAGAGGTATACGTACTGTACAACACAGCATGCACATCTAACACAAATAAGAGACCAAATGTTTTCCATAGTGGGCCCCAAGTTGTGGATCTCTCTTCCAGAGTCATTACGTCTGACAACAGAAAGAAAGAGTTTCAAACATGAACTGAAAACATGGCTCTTTAGAAATGCATATGATTAGCATAAAATACCAATATGCCAATAATTTCACTGTAAAAACCATAGATAGTAGAATGAGCAATAAGTATTGAGCAATGTAAAGTGTAAGATGACAACTTACTGATTAATACATGAAGGATAATGAAATGAAATTATGAATTACAAACCACAATCATAGCACCCTAGTTAACTTGCACTTGATGTTGATGTGTTGACCTAGAATATGTATTTGCTGTTATGTTGCCCCAGAATATGAATGCTGATTTTGTAAACCATTGTGATCTTCTTTTGGAACGATGGTATATAAAACGCCTTAATAAAAATAAATAAATAAATAGATTCCAAGCTGCTTATCCCAAGAATAAGCAGTGGATTTCTGCAACTCTACCTTAATAATAGTTTATTTATTTGTTTGATGGTTTGTTTAGGCATTTTATATACCATCATTCCAAACATAGATCACAATGGTTTACAAGATCCGCATACATATTCATGGTCAACAATCACATACACATACTGTATGTTAGCATTCACCTTCTAGTTCGACACCACATTGTATACATATTATCATTCATAATCATAAGTATTTTAGGAAATTACACTAGCTACTATATATTCTAGTTCTTATTCGTACATTTTCTATTCTAGTTCATATTTGTGCATTTTCATGGTCGACCTAACGGAAATACAGGTTCTAATCCTACTAACAATGTACATCACATCATTCATTATTATTGCTCGCTCCATTAACTTCTATGTACGTCACATCATTCATTTCTTATTGCTTACTCTATTAACATCAATTTAGCTCACATCATTCATTGCTTATTGCTTGCTCTGTTAACATTATCTCAGGTACTGATGTAGTTGTTATCAGATTAATGGTCTTTTACGTTAAATCTATGTTTTTCTGAAGAGCCATGTTTTCAGTTTACACTTGAAATTCTTTCTATCTGTTATTGGATGAATTGACTCTGGAAGGGAGTTCTACAGCTTGTGTCTTGCTATGGAAAACATTCAGTTTTTTATTTGCGATAGGTGTGTTTTCCGAGTTGAAGGTATCATAAGCAGTTCTTTGTTTTGTGATCTTAGGTCACTTTGTGGTGTGTAGTTTTGAATTGTCAGTCCTAATAAACTTGGGCTAAAGTTGTTGATGATATTGAATATTAGAGCTAAAACTTTATAGTGAATTCTGGATTGTATAGGAAGCCAGGACAGTGCAATCAGCGAGGGGGTGATGTGTGCAAATTTTCTTGTTCCTAATAAGAGTCTTGCATAGGCATTTAGAAGTAGCTGTAGTGGTTTTAGTAGACTCGATTGTAAGCCTAGTAGAAGAGAGCTGCAGTAGTCCAAGTTTGAAAACAAAAGTGTTTGTAAGACAGTAGAGTAAGTCTTGAGTTGTTAACAAGAATTTCAGTCGATGTAATATTCTTAGCTTGGAGTACCCTGTTTTGATTAATTTGCTTATATGCTTTTTCATAGTGAAGTTCTCTTCGATCTGTATTCCCAAGTCACATACTTGATCTGAGGGAGTAGTATTATTGATTCCTAGGTCTAGGGTTGATGATTTGATTAGTGTGTTGTCTTTCCTTAACCAAACTATTTCAGTTTTTGGGGGTTTAGAGTTAGTTTCAGTTGGGCAAGTTTTTGTTGTATGACCTTCATGTATGTTGATAGAGATAACACAGTTTTTTCAAATGTTTTGTCAAATGGGATATAGAATTGTAAGTTGTCTGCATATAGGAAGAAGTTGAGTCCTAGATTTGCTAGTAATGCGCATATAGGCAGCAGATATATGTTGAATAGCTTGGCCGAAAGTGCTGAACCTTGGGGGACACCTGTATTGATAGGGAAGTTGTCTAAAATTTGATTACCCAGTTTTACTTGGAATGTCCTACTTTTAGGAAGGATGAGAACCATTTGTTAACATTTCCATCTATTCCAATTTTTCTTAGCTGGTGGCATAGGAGCGTATGGTCAACTGTGTTGAATTCCACTGTTAAATCAATTAGCACCACTAATTGATTCATTGTTCTTAAAGCCTATACGGTCAGCCAAGGAAATGAGTAAAATTTCTGTTGAGCATTTTTTTCTGAATCCAAATTGGTTTGGGTATAGTATATTGTTATCTTCTAGGTGGTTCTCTAGTTGTGATAAAACTGCTTTTTCTAGAACTTTTGAGATGAAAGGTAAATTGGAGATTGGTCGGTAATTGTCCCAGTCATCCATTCTTCCAGATTTATTTTTTAAGATTGGTTTAATCACAGCTTGTTTTGCTTAATCGGGGACTAATCCTTCTGCTAATGAGTGGTTTATTATTGTTGTGAATATCGGAGTTATTATGCTATTTTCAGTTTTCAATTTGCTTGCAGGGATAGGGTCCAGTGGGTGGGAAGTGGGTTTCATTTTAGTGATGATTTGGTTTACTTCAAGTTCAGTTACTGGGTCGAATAAGTTCCATTTCACTTGATCAGGTTTTTATTCAGGCCTTTTGTTGGTAAGCAGTGGGAGAATTGTGATTTAAGCACATTGATTTTGCTTAATAATGAATTAGCATATTCATTGCATGATTTTTTTGTGAAGTCATAGTTATTTGAGATGGAGGAGGATGGGTCTTTGCTTAGGTTTTTCACTGTTTCAAAGAGTAGTTTTGAATTAAATATTATATCTTGAATCTGTTTTGTATAGTATTCCTTTTTGGCTTTACTGATTTGTACGCAGTATTTAGTTAATAGGGATTAGTATTTTTCTAGGGTTTCCATAGACTGGCATTTTCTCATTGTTTTTCAGATTTCTCAGGGACTGTTTGGTGTGTCTTAGTTTTTCAATATACCAAGGTTTCTTTTGTTTGATTGTATTTCCTTCATTTCAGAACTTTTTAGTCTGGATTGGGCATAGGGTATCCACTATTTCATTGATGATTTTATCCTAGGAGTCAAAAGATGAGGAGACATTATGGTGGTCAAATTTGCTTATTTAATTTTTAATAGTGTCTTTGAGAGTTTCAGTTTCTATCTTTTTTCTGTAGGTGAAGGATTGATTGTTATATGGATTTGTTTGTTGTATGGTAAGGAGGGTCATTTCAGCTTTTATTAGCTGGTGATCAGACTAGGGCAATATCTTGTGGGAAGAGTTGATTACAGTTATTTTGATTGGTGAAAATTAGGTCAAGGATGTGTCCTGCTCTGTAGTGGGATTGGATACGAACTGTGACCAACCCATGGCTTCCATAATATCTAGAAAGATTTTGCATGCTGTAGATTTGGGTATGCTGTCTACTTGTAGGTTAAAATTTCCTATGATTAGAGTTGATTCTGGAGCTGGAAACGATTTAGTGAAGACCATGATTAGAGGTGAGCAGTCTTTCTGGAGTGACCCAGGTGGGCTATAGATCAAACCAATATTTAGAAATGGAGATTTTAGTATAGCAATCTCATTGGGTGGGTTTATTTCTACTTTGTAGGGTTTAAGCTTAAGTTGCATTTTGAAAATTATTAAGAGACCCACCTTTCCGTTTGTGTTTGGAAATGTGAAAGACATCATAGGTTGGTTATCAATTTGCTTTAGGAGGACATTATCACTGTCTTTCAGCTGTGTTTTGGTAATGCAGAATATAGTGGGATTTAGTTCTTCTAGCATGTCATTTATCAGTGGGATTTTTTTAGATAGTGACTATACATTTAGAAAAAGGAGAGTGAACTGGAAGAGGTCACAGGATGAGAATTGTTATTTATCTTGGGATAAATCAGATTTTTCCTTTCTTTTTGCTTGTTTTTTTATATCTTTTGATAAATTCTATGGTTTCCTCGTCCAGTAATTGTTTTAATGAGGTAGACCAGATCCATTTTAGGAGGTGCTTAGTTATGGCTGAATTTAGATTTGATTGCTATGGGCATCACTCCAGGCACACACAAAGGGGTGCATAGAGGGGGCAGGCTCCTTTGTTGCGCTCTTTCATGCACGTGCCAATGGCATGTGCCTTCAGCGTTGCAGCCACTCACTTCAGGTCATCAGTAGTGGAGATGGGCAGGCACCAGACAGTGGGCATGTTGAGGGAGGAACTGGAGGGCTGGTGCCGGTACCCACCTGGTGGTCTTCCTTTCACTGCAAGAGGGAGGAGTGCCTTCAGCTCGCTCCCTGTGCTGTTTTCCAGTGCTGGTGGCAGTGGTGAACACCAGGCAGCCTTCTCCCTCTCCGGCGGCGTTGCAGCTGCTCACTTCAGGCCATCAGTGGTGGAGGTGGGTGGGCGCCGGATGGTGGGTGGGTAGAGGGAGGGACCGGAGGGCTGGCGCTGGCACCCACCTGGTGGTATTCTCTTCACTGCAAGGGGGGGGGGGAGGAATGCCTTCAGCTTACTCCCCACACTGTTTTCCAGTGCCGGTGGCAGTGGTGAGCACCGGGCAGCGTTCTCCCTCTCCAGCGGCATTCTTTTCCTCCAGGAACTTGTCCAAACCTTTATTAAATGAAGCTACACTAATTGCTTTCACCACATCCTCTGGGAATGAATTCCAGAGCGTAATTTTGCATTAGGAAAAAAAATATTTTCTCTTATTAGTTTTAAATGTTTTACTGAGTAACTTCATTGTGTGTTCCCTGATCTTTGTACTTTTCGAAAGAGTAAACAACTGATTAACATTTACTCATTCCAATCCACTCATTAATTTATAGACCTCTATCATATCTCTCCTCAGCCATATCTTCTCCAAGCTGAAGAATTCTAACCTCTTTAGCCTTTCTTCATAGGGGAATTGTTCCATCCCCTTTATCATCTTGGTTGCCCTTCTCTGTACCTTTTCTAATCTATAATATATCGAGCTTGGTAGTGTGTCCGTCAGTGCTCGCGCATGTTCCCCAGCCCGCTGATAGATGGCACAGGTGGCTCCCTGGCCTCCTTGGAGGCTCAAACACGCCGTACAGCGGCCATGTCACAACACCAGCTACAAGAGGTAATCCTGGGAGAATTCAGCGCTACTGCGGAATGCAGAATTTGCGCAGAATTTCTCATTCCCGCAGATTTCTTCCCTCACCTTGCCGATTTCCTTCCTTGCCGGAAGACTATTCAAAACCGGAAGGACAGCGGCCATCGTGGGACAGACAGAAAATAGTAGAGGAGACCCTGGCATGCCGTGAACGGAGCGCGTCCCGCGGCACAAGCTCTGTTCACGGCGAAGATGAAGGTCAGGTGCACCGTTCGCAGCGAAAAGGGAACGCCCCCATGTGCCGTGAACGGTGCACCGGGCCTTCATCTTCGCCGTGAACGGCGTGGGTCCCGCGGCATGCCGGAGAGAGAGAATGTGTGTCGGGGAAGGGAGGATGAGAGAAAGCAGGAAGGTGAGAGAGAGAGCATGGGGGGGTGCCGGTGAGAGAGAATGTGTGTGTGAGAGGGGGTGGGTGACAGAGAGCATGGTTGGTAAGAGGGGGATGGGGAGGGTGTGAGAGAGAGTATGGGAGGCCCTTTGCCGTTACCATGTGACAGGGTATCCGTGCCATTGGCCGGCCCCTGTCACATGGTAAGAGTAATGGACGGCCGGTGCCATCTTTAAAAATGGCGCGGGCCAGCCAGTGCTCTTACCATGTGACAGGGGCCGGCCAATGACACGGATACCCTGTCAATGGTAAGGGCAAAGGGCCGTCGGCGCCATTTTGATTAGTGGCAGCCGACAGCCCGAGAGTGGGAGATCGCTCCCAGGACCCCCACTGGACCACCAGGTACTTTAAAAAAGTTTTTAGGGGGGTCGGGAGGGTGGGGGAAGCTAAAGGATGTGTTTTAAAGGATCAGGTGGGTTTAGGGGTTGTTTTTGTGTGCCATTTTTCCTGCTCTCCCCCAAAGCGATAAGAGAACCCCATGAACAATTTCGTGGGGTTTTCCTATCGGTTTCAGGGAGCCCCCGATTTCTGACGAGTTTGAAAATATCGTATCGCGGCACCTAATTGACCGTCACAATATTCACACACAACATACACGGCCTGGAGCATGTATGTTGGTCGTGTGTATTGTGCAACCAGAATTTTTTTTTTCAGGCAAGCGTTTTCAATTGTGCATGATGCTGCTTTCTGCAGTTCCTTCACAGAAAACCAATATATTTTGTTTTTAATTTGAGCCCTTGATGCGCGACAAGACTTTATGCCTGCTCCAGGGCAGGAGTAAAATTTTCCATGTTAAAACATGCATGGCAGGCACGCGGCAATTTTTTGCATCATGGGTAATAGTTAATAGCCTCATCTACATGGCATTTACATATGATGAGCGCTATTAGCTATGCGCTTCTTTGGATGCACGTTTTGGATGCACTAAT
The DNA here is from genome assembly GCF_901001135.1 of Rhinatrema bivittatum. Taxonomy (NCBI): domain Eukaryota; kingdom Metazoa; phylum Chordata; class Amphibia; order Gymnophiona; family Rhinatrematidae; genus Rhinatrema; species Rhinatrema bivittatum. The sequence continues at coordinate 528,577,310 of NC_042615.1, read as the reverse complement.
CCAATTAATGCATCGGGAGTTATTCTAGGGCGTCCAACCGCACATCAAGCTGTGCGCTAGGCTGAGCGCACTAAATTGCATCGGCCTGAGGGTATGATATGTCTGTGCCTGTCTGGGTGTTGAGTTTCTGTCTCTCTATGGGGTATCTGTCCCTGTTTGGGTTTGGGATAACTGTATGAGGAGGGGATTATTTGTGTCTATGTCTGGATGTGGGGTGTCTGGGTATGAGGTATCTGTCTGTCTGTGAGGAGGGTGCCTGCTTCTCTGTACCTCTCTGTATATGTGCGAGCTTACTTCTTTCAGCAGCTTGAAGAGAAACCAAATGGAGGCTATGAGTCACTGGTTGGCAGTATGGCTGCCTGGTGAACACCCTTCACTTATGAATGTGTGTGTGTACAGTAAGCATCTTGGGGGTCCCCAAACAATTGCATGAATGGAAGGGGGCTGCAACTCAAAAGGTTTGCTTATCCCTGGTCTAAAGGGATGGATCAGGAGTTAAGACAGTGGGTCTCTCGAGAGCCAAGGGGCACTGAGACCCTTTAAAAGATAGCCCATTATGAAATACTAATTCAGTGTGTCAGCTGGCATTTCTCTAGGTGGCATCTTACCTCTGGAGAAAATACTGCAGAACCGACAAAGCTGCTAGACCCATTTCTTTCTGGAGAAAATACCATAGCTTTGGAAATAGATCCCTAGGCTTTTCTCTGCTGCAACAGAGAGTGAAATGACTTGCCCAAGGACTTAAGGAGCATCAGCAAGAATTGAATGTTGGCTTCCTTGAATCTCAATCTACTGGTCTAACCACTAGGCCACTCCTCCACTGCAATGCAAAGTAAGGCCTGTCCTAAAAACCCACATAAAGGGAGTTTACGTAACTTCCAATACCAAAGTCAGGAAATAATATTTTGGCTATACATTTTTCTACATCCTGAACTGAGCCCTCAGCTAGTCAGCATAAACCAATTGGTTCTTATGGCTGTGGTTTACATGTTTCAGTGTGTTTTTACTTTACACACAATGATCAAGTTTTCCCTTTAGTGCTAGTTTATGTTGGCTGAGTTCCAAATTTCCAGGAACTAACTCATAGGACAAAATGTCATTTTTTTTCTCTTTGGCCTGTTACTTCTTTCTTTCTCCTAGACCAGTCAGGAGCAGGATTCTAGCCCTATGAGCCTTCAATCTAACTGAGACTCTTTTCCCCAGTTTTAATAGATTCTCTGTTCCATTTCTAATCTGGCCATTTCAGTCCCTGAGGGGCTATTGAACATTGCCTCTGCAGCATCCCCAGCAGGTGGCCTGATCCAAGGATTGAACCAGAGCCCTCTACATTTCAGGGTGCAGCACTGCCACTGAGCTACCAGGCAGATCCAAATGGGGCTTCTCTTATAATAAATTTGTGGATTAAGCATGGGACCAGTTTCATTTAGGGGCGGATTTTAAAAGGGTTACGTGCATAAGTTATGCGCATAGGGGCGGATTTTAAAAGGAGCGCGAATAGCCTACTTTTGTTTACGCTGGATTTTAGTAGATACGCGCGGAGCCGCGCGTATCTACTAAAAACCTGGATCAGCGCGCGCAAGGCTATGGATTTTGTATAGCCTGCGCGCGCCGAGCCGCACAGCCTACCCCCTCTAACACCCTCCCCTCACCTTCCCCTCCCTTCCTCTACCTAACCCACCCGCCCGGCCCTGTCTACACCCCCCCCTTACCTTTCTCCGGGGATTTACGCCTCCCAGAGGGAGGCGTAAATCCCCGCGCGCGAGCGGGCCTCCTGCGCACCGGGCAGCAACCTGGGGGCGGGTACGGAGGGCGCGGCCACGCCCCCGGACCGCCCCGGGCCGTAGGCACGCCCCCGTACCCGCCCCCAAAACGCTGCCGACACGCCCCCGAAACGCCGCGACGACCGGGCCCGCCCCCCGACACGCCCCCCTCGGAGAACCCCGGGACTTACGCGAGTCCCGGGGCTCTGCGCGCGCCGGTAGGCCTATGTAAAATAGGCTCACCGGCGCGCAGGGCCCTGCGCGCCTAAATCCGCCCGGTTTTGGGCGGATTTAGGCGAGCAGGGCTCTTAAAATCCGCCCCATAACCCTTACAACCCCCCCCCTGCGTGTGCCAAGCCTATTTTGCATAGGCTCGGCGGCGCGCACAAACCCCGGGACGCGCGTATGTCCCGGGGCTTGCAAAAAGGGGCGGGGTGTGGGTGGTCCGGGGCTGTCCCAGGGGCGGGGCCTGAGCCTCCAGGCACAGCGGCCATTTGCCGCTGTGCCTGGGATCAGGGGCCAGCCGTTGGCCGGCGCGCGTAAGTTACGCCTGCCGGGAGGCAGGCGTAACTTCTTCAACAAAGATAAGGGGGGGGTTCTAGGTAGGGCTGGGGGTTGGGTTAGGTAGGGGAAGGGAGGGGAAGGTGTGGGGGAGCGGAAGGAAAATTCCCTCTGAGGCCGCTCCGATTTCGGAGGTCTCTCCGATTTCGGAGCGGCCTCGGAGGGAACGGAGGCAGGCTGCGAGCGCAAGTTGCACCATTGTGCACCCCCTTGCGCGCGCCGACCCTGGATTTTATAACGTGTGCACGGCTGCGCGCGCATGTTATAAAATCTTGCGTAGATTTGTTCGCGCCAGGTTGAATGAACAAATCAGCACCCGTGCGCAGGTTTTAAAATTTGCCCCTTATTGTGACATTTAAAAAAATATGTTCATGTATAATTTGAATGTCAGAACAATAGGCTAATAAGATTTCAATTGATATAGGTAGTTTATAAATGATAATTTATTGCATTGGATCTCATCCCAGTCCTGGAGGCACACCTAACCAGACTGGTTTTGAGGACAGCCACAATGAATATGCATGAGATAGATTTGCATAGTCTGAGACTTCACTGCATATTTATTAGGGATGTGAATCGTGTGATCGATCGTCTTAACGATCGATTTTGGCTGAGGGGGGGGGAATCTGATCGTCATTGATTTTTTGGTTAAAAAATCGTTTTATCGGGGGAGGGCGGGAAAACCAGCACACCAAAACAACTCTAAAACCCATCCCGATCCTTTAAAACAAATCCCCCACCCTCCCGAACCCCCCCAAAATGTTTTAAATTACCTGGGGTCCAGTGGGGGGGGGTCCCGGCGCGATCTCCCACTCTCGGGCCACGGCTGCGTTAATAGAAATGGCGCCGGTGGCCCTTTGCCCTTACCATGTGACAGGGCAAAGGTAGCGCCGGCGCCATTTTGGTTCCTGGCTCCTGACGTCACGTGTGCAGGAGATCGCCCCCGGACCCCCGATGGACCCCCAGGGACTTTTGGCCAGCTTGGGGGGGGCCTCCTGACCCCCACAAGACTTGCCAAAAGTCCAGCGGGGGTCTGGGAACGACCTCCTGCACGCGGCCGTATTGCCAATCTTCAAAATGGCGCCGGCGCTACCTTTGCCCTCACTATGTCATACAGGCGACCGTCTTGTGGGGGTCAGGAGGCCCCCCCAAGCTGGCCAAAAGTCCCTGGGGGTCCAGCGGGGGTCCGGGAGCGATCTCCTGCACGCGTGACGTCGGGAGCCAGGAACCAAAATGGCGCCGGCTCTACCTTTGCCCTGTCACAGGGCAAAGGGCCACCGGCGCCATTTCTCAAACGCAGCCGTGGCCAGAGAGAGAGGGAGATCGCGTCGGGACCCCCCCACTGGACCCCAGGTAATTTAAAACATTTTGGGGGGGTTCGGGAGGGTGGGGGATTTGTTTTAAAGGGTCGGGGTGGGTTTTAGGGTTGTTTTGGTGTGCCGGTTTTCCCGCCCTCCCCCGATTTACGATTTTTTGACGATAAATCGGGGGAATTGCTACTGTATCGCGGCTCTAACGATTTTTGACGATTTAAAATATATCTGACGATTGTTTTAAATCGTCAAAAAACGATTCACATCCCTAATATTTATTAGGGATACCCTGAAAGCCCGACTGGTTAGGTGTAGCTCCAGGCAGAGCTGGAACAAGAGTATTAGGCGCCCTAGGGGAACCTTCTGCCCACCCCCCACCGTCGCGCCGCCCCTACCAGCTCGAGTCAAACTAATTTGACTCGAGCCGGTAATCGGGTCGGGTGAGGGCGGACAGGTCGCTTGTCGGTTTGGCAGCAAGAGAGAAGAGACAGCCGGTGCTGCGGCGGCGGTAGTGGCAGCCCAGCAGCTGCCGGCAGGACATTTCACCGATGACCGAAGAGTGACCCAGCCGTCCTCACCCAGCCTGACTACCGGCTCCAGTCAAATTAGTTTGACTGGAGCCGGCAGGGGACGGCGCAATGGATGGGTCGGTCATCGGTGAAATATCTGCTGGCAGCTGCTGATCTGCCACTACCGCCGCCGCGGCACCGGCTGTCTCTTCTCTCTTGCTGCCGCGGCTGCTACCCCTGGGTGTAGCTTGCTTATTGCGGCTGTTACTACCCCTACTACCTCTAACTACTCAAGCTAGGTATTTCACTTGGATGCAGCTCCATCACCGCTCTCTACATTAATGGTGGGGGTGGAAGGGAAATAGAACCAAGAGCTAAGAGAAACAGATAAGTATGAGAGAAAAAATGTGTGAAGCTTGCTGGGCAGACTGGATGGGCCGTTTGGTCTTCTTCTGCCGTCATTTCTATGTTTCTATGACCCTGGCGCCCCAGGCCCCCGCCTAATTTGCCTAGTGCTTCCGCCGGCCCTGCCTCCAGGACAGGGCTGAGAACGACTGATTTAGTGCTTTGACTCTCCCATACCACCCGCTGGAGTTTGTAACTGAATCATAGTAGGAGAGCTGGGATCCATAAGTACGTGGTTAATTAATAAAGACGCAATGGTTCCATAATGCCAATGTCATCCAGCTAATTCAAGCTTTGCTTTAATTGTCTATGATAACGATATCTTTTGTGTGTCAAGGACGGCTTGTAGAACTGTCACTCAGATAGACATAAATATGATTTGCCTTAATCCCAAAGGTCTCCAGACTTGCTTTGAATTACCTTGCGTAGATCTTAAACTCTAAGCTACATCCATACAATTTGCCTTATTAAAATCAAAACCATTAACACAATAATTGGGACTGAAATTCCATAGCATCTGCACAGCCATTCTAAATTTGTAATTTATCTCCTAGATCAGCTCCTTAAACGTGCGTTTCTTAAAGTTTGATATGAAAATCATTGTACCACATCTTCCCATGCCACTTATAGATTTACAGCCAAAGTAAATTTACCTGGTAGAACGTGCCATTAATGATTCACAAAGGATATGGCCAGCTTGCTGGACTGTGACAAAGAACTTCATCCTCCGTTCTTTGTTAAAAGTTCTGGCATACCTGTGAAGCAGCCAGCAAACAGCAACCTCACGCATGGCTGCAACTGGGTACAGTATACGGGGGGAAAAGGCCATAAGTAGGTCTCAGTTATAAATATAAGTGTGTGCTTTTTTGGGCTGCATTTTCAAACGCTCAGCTTGGACTAATGAAAGTAATTTTAAAAGGTGTTTGAGGTGGATAAAGCAGTGCTCGTGCGCAGAAGTCCACTTTTGAAATGTCCAGGTGGCTCTGGTCCGCAGGTGGAAAATGCATGGCACAGAGTTACATCTGCTCCTGAGCAGATGTAAACCTGTGTGCAGAAATTTACATGGCCACTTTTCCGAAATGCTTTCTCTGCTTCCGACTCTGCCTCCTAGAACACCTGTCGCAAGTGCAGGCACAAGAACATGCAAAATCCTGATTCTTGTGCACTTTACCCTGCAAAATCCCCTGGTGGGTTTTCAAAGTGCTACTTATCTGCATAGAGCAGGTTTGTATGCACACACACAGGAAGTTGCTTTGAAAATCAAAGCGTAAAACCCATGGGGTAATTTTTTTACCCACAGACTTCACACTAATTTTCAAAGCTAAAGTACTTGCCTATTCATGTATATGCTATTTTATAAAGCTCAAATATACATGTGTAAAAAAGAGTGCACAATTAACTCTATGTGTGTAAAAAAGGCATTCCTGGGCAGGGCCAATATTTATGCATGTAAGTTTCTATTTTAGATGAGATTTACGCATGTAGATCTGGCAGCTTACTCACATATATCTACTAGGGATGTGAATCGTTTTTTGACGATTTAAAATATCGTCCGATATATTTTAAATCGTCAAAAATCGTTAGAGGCGATATTTAATAGGAATTCCCCCGATTTATCGTCAAAAATCGTAAATCGGGGGAAGGGGGACGGGAAGGGGGAGGGCAGGAAAACCGACACACTAAAACAACCATAAAACCCACTCCGACCCTTTAAAATAAATCCCCCACCCTCCCGAATCCCCCCCCAAAATGTCTTAAATTACCTGGGGTCCAGTGGGGGGTCCCGGTGTGATCTTTTACTCTCGGGCCTCCGGTGCGTTGTAGAAATGGCGCCGGCGCTACCTTTGCCCTGTCATATGACAGGGCAAAGGTAGCGCCGGCGCCATTTTGTTTTTTGTCCCCCGACATCAGGAGCATAGGAGATCGCTCCCGGACCCCCGCTGGACCCCCAGGGACTTTTGGCCAGCTTGGGGGGGCCTCCTGACCCCCACAAGACTTGCCAAAAGTCCAGCGGGGGTCCGGGAACGACCTCCTGCACTCGAATCATTTTGCCGAGTGCAGGAGGTCGTTCCCGGACCCCCGCTGGACTTTTGGCAAGTCTTGTGGGGGTCAGGAGGCCCCCCAAGCTGGCCAAAAGTCCCTGGGGGTCCAGCGGGGGTCCGGGAGCGATCTCCTACTCTCCTGACGTCGGGGGACAAAAAACAAAATGGCACCAGCGCTACCTTTGCCCTGTCATATGACAGGGCAAAGGTAGCGCCGGCACCATTTCTACAACGCACCGGAGGCCCGAGAGTAAAAGATCACACCGGGACCCCCCTCTGGACCCCAGGTAATTTAAGGCATTTTGGGGGGGGTTCGGGAGGGTGGGGGATTTATTTTAAAGGGTCGGAGTGGGTTTTAGGGATGTTTTAGTGTGCCGGTTTTCCCGCCCTCCCCCGATTTACGATTTACACGATATTTAAAAAAACAAAACCGCGACGATCCGATTCCCTCCCCCCCCCCCCCAGCCGAAATCAATCGTTAAGACGATCGATCATACGATTCACATCTCTAATATCTACACCTGCTCTTTATCTGAGGTAAGTGATAATAAACGTCTTAGAAGTGAAATACCGACTGGGTGGGGTGTCTAGGTCAAAAGGGAGGAATTGAGGCTGAAAAGCCAGGAGAGTCCCCATGACTTGCGGATGGACTGGATGAACTGGTAAACTAAATGGTAACACTGGTAATTTTATTGTTGTGCGAATGTTAGAAAATCTCCAGACTTACGGGGGGGAGGGGGGTGGCAATAGATAAATGCGTGTTAATTACACAGGTAAAATCTCAATGCATATATTTTAAAGTTAAAATACTGGGTATAGTAGTTGCATCTATTTCTTCAGATAAGTTCCGACTTAACTGGCTAAGTAGCGGCTTTGCTGCTACTTAAACATCTTAAAAGTCTTAAAAGTGCTACTTGTCTGGATGTCAGATAGCCAGATAAGTCTGACAAAATGTTACTTATCTAGCTAAGTAAGGTAGACGGATATGTCTTAAATAGCTCCTTATATGAATAAGTAAGATAGACGGATATGTCTCACTTTACAGCCTTAGGCCTAGTTTCATCAAATTGCTATAAATATAGCAGAAATAGCGCCTGCGATAAAAAGGGTGTAATTAGGCTAATTTCCTGTCTACCGCATTGCATAGGGAATTTACTTGTGGTACATTGCGTTATTGCAGTGTGCATTGCATCAGTATGTAGTGCATCGTGTCACTGCGCCACGCGTCATTTTACACACCATACGTAGATTACTGTGTGGCGCGTTATTTTTCTAATTTATATTTCCCAGCTTCCTGCAGCTGCCTCTTTGAGGGTATCAAGTGTTTGGAGAGAGGAGATTAGATGGTAGTTGGTAGTTGGTTGGAGGTAATTAGTGATTTCTAGGGATGTGAATCGTTTTAGGACGATTAAAATTATCGTCCGATAATTTTAATATCGTCTTAAATCGTTATGGAACACAATACAATAGAGATTCTAACGATTTATCGTTATAAATCGTTAGAATCGTGAGCCGGCACACTAAAACCCCCTAAAACCCACCCCCGACCCTTTAAATTAAATCCCCCACCCTCCTGAACCCCCCCCCCAAATGACTTAAATAACCTGCGGGTCCAGCGGCGGTCCGGAACGGCAGCGGTCCGGAACGGGCTCCTGCTACTAAATCTTGTTGTCTTCGGCCGGCGCCATTTTCCAAAATGGCGCCGAAAAATGGCGGCGGCCATAGACGAACACGATTGGACGGCAGGAGGTCCTTCCGGACCCCCGCTGGACTTTTGGCAAGTCTTGTGGGGGTCAGGAGGCCCCCCCCAAGCTGGCCAAAAGTTCCTGGAGGTCCAGCGGGGGTCCGGGAGCGATTTCCCGCCGCGAATCGTTTTCGTACGGAAAATGGCGCCGGCCATACGCGTATGGCCGGCGCCATTTTCCGTACGAAAACGATTCGCGGCGGGAAATCGCTCCCTGACCCCCGCTGGACGACCTCCCTGACGCCCGGCGCCTCGCTGAACGACCTCCTGCAGTCGATCTCCTGCCGGCGCCATTTTCCGTACGAAAACGATTCGCGGCGGGAAATCGCTCCCTGACCCCCGCTGGACCTCCAGGAACTTTTGGCCAGCTTGGGGGGGGCCTCCTGACCCCCACAAGACTTGCCAAAAGTCCAGCGGGGGTCCGGAAGGACCTCCTGCCGTCCAATCGTGTTTGTCTATGGCCGCCGCCATTTTTCGGCGCCATTTTGGAAAATGGCGCCGGCCGAAGACAACAAGATTCAGTAGCAGGAGCCCGTTCCGGACCGCTGCCGTTCCGGACCGCCGCTGGACCCGCAGGTTATTTAAGTCATTTGGGGGGGGGGGTTCGGGAGGGTGGGGGATTTAATTTAAAGGGTCGGGGGTGGGTTTTAGGGGGTTTTAATGTGCCGGTTTTGCGATTTTACGTTTTTTCGATTTTTTACGATTTTTTCACGATTTTTCACGATATTTTACCCCCCCAAACGGCAACAATACGATTCCCTCCCCCTCCCAGCCGAAATCGATCGTTAAGACGATCGAGGACACGATTCACATCTCTAGTGATTTCTGAGTTTGGTGTCCTGTGGCTTGTTTCCCATCTGTTTCCCTTTCCCTTGGTCTATTTTCTTGATGTGTGTGTGAAAGTTTTTGCTAGTTTGTCCTGTTTGCCTATCTGTCTTTGTGTTTGGGTGAGGCAGAGGAGGAGTGGTGAGGAGGCGTGGTGGCGAGGAGATGGAGTGTGATGGTAAGGAGGGCTGGTGAAGTGTGGTAGTGAGGAGGAGGAGTAGTGAGGCATGGTGGTGAAGTGGAGGAGGAGTGGTGAGGTGTGATGGTGAGGCAGAGGAGGAGTGGTTAGGAATGGTGGTGAGGCGGAGGAGGAGTTGTGAGGCATGGTGGTGAGGCAGAGGAAGAGTGGTTAGGAATGGTGGTGAGGCAAAGGAAGAATGGTTAGGAATGGTGGTGAGGCAGAGGAGGAGTGGTTAGGAGTGGTGGTGAGGCAGAGGAGGAGTTGTGAGGCATGGTGGTATTGAGAAGTGGAGAGGATAGAGTGTGAGGGGCCAGGGGAGAGAGGAGAGGAGAGGCACGAAAGGAGGAAGGAGGAGAGGAGGAGGGAGGACGAGGGGAGGAGTGCTAGGGGAAGGAGAAGGAGTAGGAGTAGGGACAGGAACAGGAGTAGAGATAGGGAGGAGCAAGGGATAGGAGGGGGAAATGGTAGGCAGGCAATTCCAGTGGGAGGAAGACGACAGGATAGGGAAAGACAGAGAGGGCAAAGGGGAAGGGAGTCGGTCGGGCAGATGCAGGGGGAGGGAGGAAGTGAGGGGAGAGAGGAGTGGGAGTGAGAGTGAAAGTGAAAGTGAGGAAAGGAAGGACACCTCTCCAGAAGTGGAAGTGGCACTTTCTTCAGGCAGCCAGGCAACAGGGCGAATTCGTCTCAGGGCATTGAAGGTCAGCCTGGAGAACAACAATGATCTTCACCAGGGTCCTGGAAAATTCTGCCATGCTGCTCGCCAACCATGCGGCCAAGACCTCGAGGGCAGCTAAGGGCCAGATCTGGCACACCATCACCCAGGTAATCTCAAGGCGCAGCAGCGTGAGACACAATGGGGAGCAGGTGGCCCACAGATACCAGGACATAAAAGTCCAGTTAAAGACCAAGGTGGCAAACCAGAACAGGTACATGCAGCAGACCGGCAGAGGAGCCACTTGTCCGATTGTGCAGACACTCATGGAAGAGCGCCTGGTGCAATGACTAGGACCAGATATGTTCGAGGGCATGACTGAGCGGCTGGACACCATGTGAGCTGGAACCGGTAAACTTACCTCACCTGTAAATGGCAAGGCTGCTAGAGAATTTCACATCATTTGGCATAAGATGCTTACATTGATTGACATGCAAAGTGTGCATCTCATTCCAAACGGTCCATGTGCATACCTCTCGGCTTTCTTACTTATGTCTTTTTCTTTGTTTCCACAGCTCTCGCCCAGGACAGAGCCAAGGACCAGCCATGCAGTAGCAGTTTTCTGAGCCCCCTTGATTATGAATACTCAGACACAGTTCAGCAAGGAGGAGGAGCAGCAGCAGCAGCCTCCTAAGCACAGCCAGATCCTTCATGCCCTTGGTTCAGCAAGCCTACTCAATGTGAACCTAAATCTTTCCAGCTTCATGGAGGAACCCAGCCTGTAATAGCACACCATAGAGGCAGCTCAACCTCACTCCAGCACACCACATGGCCAGCATGAGGCAGAACACACAGAGACAGAGCAGTCAACCAGTCCCCTCATGCCACTTAGGCTCAAACATCCACTCTGCCCACAACCAGCACAGCACCAGCACCAGCTCTGGCACCACCACCGGCACCAAGCAAGACCTCAATGCATAAGCAGCTGGACCGGATGGAAAGGAGCCATGCTGTCCACCTGCACCTCATACGGACAGAGCTAGTGTACCTCAGGAGGTCCGTCAATGGGCAGACCCAGGCCATGCGTGACCAGATTGCAGTCTTACATACAAGCACTTACCACAGTAGCAACATTTATAAATAACCTCACCAGCATCCTCACACAGATTCTACAAAGAATGCCTGAGCCTCCAACAGTGCCTTCCCCAGCATCCCAAGACTCTATACCATGTAGCTGTCCCCGGCACGACAGATGACCCAGGGGTAGGGCTCCCAAAGACATGCCACACCCAAGTGGCAACCCAAAGCATGGCAAAGGGCCATGAATATTCACAAATGATGCCCTGTAATACCTAGAAATAAGACTTGTTGAACAAGCCTGGCTTGGTCTCTGGAGAGAGTTCCTGTGCCAGCTAGATGGAAGAAGACAGCTGGGCCCATCCTTACTACAGAGTTCTAGTGCCGGCAAGATGGAAGAACACTGCTGGGCCAATCCTCACCACAGAGTTCCTGTGCCGGCTTGATGAAGGGGATGGTCAACTGTCTGCCACTGTTATCCTGTTGCCTAGTTCTGAAGCTCTGCTCGATGCTCTGCCCTACTCCAGCCTCCTTGATGCATTCTCCAGTCATGGTCCAGCTGCTGCCTCTTCACATCATGTCTCATCGCCTGCTCCTGATGCTGGTGTCTGTCTCACCTCATCTCATCTCATCCTGCTGCTGCCTCCATGCTGGTGTCTCATCTCAGTTCAGCTCATCCTGCTGCTGCCTCCATGTTGGTGTCTAATCTAACCTTATCCTGCTGCTGCTGCCTCTAAGCTGCTGTGTCTTCTCCTGGGGCTGCTACCTCCAAGCTGCTGTGTCTTCCCTTGGTGATCTTGCCTCCATACTGTGGTGTCTTTTCGTGGTTCTCCTGCCTCCATGCTGCACTCTCCAGTCCCGGTCTTGGCCTCCTTGCTGCACTCTCCAGTCTTGGTCCTTCTGCCTGCTACTTAACTTGGCCCTTAGCCTATCACCTTGAGTGCGCTCTTTCAACATGGACTGTCTGGGGCCTTCACTTGAACTCTGCTGCCATGGCCCTTAGGCTATCCCCCCTTTGAGCGCGCTCTTTCAACATGGACTGTCTTGGAGCCTTTTGGTTTACATCACAAAATTGTGTTGCTCTCAGCTCTAATATTAGAGCTGAACTGTAGCTATGGGCTGCCACTTCCGTTTCCTATGTTGTTTGCTATAATCATGATTGTGCAATAGGATAACTTGCTAATACTGTATATGTAATGTTGCTATTTGTTATAATGTATACAGAGATCTACACTCAATGTGCTATTCATTTCAGTTACAATGCCATGTGCAATTACATATCTTGTCCATGCAGAATGTGATTAACAAAGATGTTGACTTGCTTTTAATCTGTTGACATTTGTTGTGTAATAAATTGGTCACGGGTTTGAAAGAACACTTTCTGCTTGTCTATTTTTATTATGTGCTTTTTCTCTTAAGGGTTCACTAGGTGAAAGTTATTGGATCCACATGACCTTGCGTGCTAGAATGCTAGTAGCCATTCCAATTAGGCACTTTTCTGGCAGGTAAGACCATATGGCCTAGGGCACAAACCAAAAGCTGATTATATGCTCCCTAGAAAGACAGCAAGAGCTAAACAGGAAGCTCCTGTGGAATAGGTGTAGAAATGTTTGGCTAGAAGTGCAGTAGCTATGTCATCGCTCTGTTGGGGACCATTGCATTGTCTAGCTATGTGAAGGTAATAGTGCACCTGTTACAAACCATTAGCCTTTAACATTGTGAAGATATATCACCTCTGACCAAGCAATGGCCCTATAATGACATAAGTCTTCAGTTGGAGGGCTACTTGAAAATGACATAAATCCATAGGAGTGTTTTATCTCTAGGGAGCATAATTGTGCAGCTGCAGGTGTCTGGGACAGAGAGTAAATAGTGTAAATGTAAATCCTGTGTGGTGGTAAGAGCAAGTAACACTAATCACCCCACAAGGCTTTACATTGGGACCCTTACTTGGGTCCTCATTCCACATAAAAGGCAATCTTGTCAAAACCCTTTTTAGGTTCCACACTAAACAAAATGTCTTCTACTTGTTGGCTGCTCTAACACCATGTCAGCAGCTGTGTGACAAATGAAGAGGAGTGATGGAGCTGTGTAGGTTAAATGAACACCACAGCCCAAGAACAGACTGCTAGGAGACCTGCTGTTGCTTGGGAGCAAGCATATCTTCACAGACTGGCTGTGTCCCCTGTACTGGCCTGGCATGTGGATGACCCGCAGACATACATATAGACCAAGGCTAACACAGCACATCACTCACCCAGACGCACACAGCCATACATATGTATTGGCCCTTTTTCAGGGACAGACTAACTCCAGCAGTTTGTGTATCTACACATGGCCAATGAGTATATTTCTGGCATGTCCGTAATCCAACATAGGTGCTTCCTATGGCTGCCTGGTCCCTACATGATAAAGAGGGAGTCGGAGTGCAAAGTAGGCATAGAAGATTAGATACAGTTACAGGCATGACAGACATCTGTGAGAAGCATATATGATAAGCCCTTTGTCACAGGCACTGACTTGGGCCTTTCAAGCCCTCAGAGGGAAGGAAATGCTTGTCTTGAAAGAGGACAACATAGAAAATGCCTAAGCCATCATGCCAATCACATGACATCTCTGGGAGCAGTTGCCCCAGCATTCAGTACATTGACAGGTTTCCGAATGAGGCAGGTTGTAGGCCCCTGAGGTCATCAGCTGACATCAGCTTCTCTAGCCTTTATGCTATAAACAGAGCTGATGAGTGAGAGTTTATCAGCACACCTGCTCCGCTCAACATTAACTGTAAAAGTGACAATCAACTAGAGATGTGAATCAATTCCGGAATCATTTCCGGTATCGTGTTCGTAGAACCGCGGGAAATCTTTGTTTCCCGTGGTTCTGACCACTTTTTTTTTTCGGCTGTCCCGATCCGAAAAAAAAAATACCCACCCTGACCCTTTAAATCTAATTATTTAAAATCCCCCACCTCCCGACCCTCCCAAAACTTTCCTAAAGTACCTGGTGGTACAACAGGGGTCCCGGGAGTGATCTCCCATTCTCGGGCTGTCAGCTGCCAGTAAACAAAATGGCGCCAATGGTCCTTTGCCTTTACCATGTGACAGGGGCTATCGGTGCCATTGGCTGGCCCCTGTCACATGGTAGGAGCAATGGATAGCCGGTACCATGTTAAAAAATGGCGCAGGCCATCCATTGCTCCTACCATGTGATAGGGGCCGGCCAATGGCACAGATAGTCCCTTTCACATGGTAAGGGCAAAGGGCCATCGGCGCTATTTTGATTAGTGGCAGCAGATGGCCCGAGAGCGGGTGATCGCTCCCGGGACCCCTGCTGGACCACCAGGTACTTTAGGAAAGTTTTGGGGGGGTGAGGGTGGGGGATTCTAAATAATTAGATTTAAAGGGTCGGGGTGGGTTTGGGTTTTTTTTTCTATGTGCCCTTTCTTCCCCCCCCCCCCAAAACGATAAGAAAACCACACGAAAATTTCATGGGGTTTTCCTATCGCTTTCGGGGACCCCCCGATACTTGATGGATTAGAAAATATCGTATGATATTTTCATCCATCAGAAAAACGATGCACATCCCTACAAACAACACATGAGGCACAGCCTACAGGACAGCAACTCTTTCAACTTGACCACAAGTCCTGCCAGTCATGTGGATCAGCAAGGGCCTAACACCACAAAACTTCTGAAAGGTGATGACTGACCTTGGAAATGGACTATATTTCAAGCTGTTCACCCCAGGAGTCCTCAGACTTTGTGCTTTAAGGGTACTCACAAATAGCATAAGGACTGTAACTGATTATTAGTTTTCACAGCAAGCAAACTACTCAGCATAATATCTAGGTACATACATACATACAGCAGCACCTCATGACTAGACTTAAGCTAGACCGGCCAAGGGCCTTGCAGCACCGTGACATCTCCATATCTTACTAAGGCTACCTGTGACAGGTCAGGCAAGGCAAATAGCTTCTAACACACCTTTGCATTCGGTTCAATGACATGAACCTTTTCTTAGGAGACATGTGGGTCCTCTGTAATGTTGACATTTCTGAGGTGGCTTGCAAATACAAGTGAAGGCATGATACCATCTGATTCCCAATCCTGCCTTCACACAGTATGCCCAGCATCCTTGTCTAACCTCCCTGAGAAACTTACCTCACCCACATGCCATTCCAATGGCCTCACCATCTGGACATGATAGTTGACAATTAGCTGAGGTAGGTGTAGCACGAAGCATCTGTGTATGGGTGCATGCAAACACAGGTATGCTAGCTTGTAAGGACCTGTGAGCACTGTGGGAATGCAACAATGTTGCACAGGTGCTTTACCAAAGGCTGTAAGTGAAGGCCTGCTTGGTGAGCACTCTGATGTCAGCAGTGACTCTGAAACAGCTGAAGCAGTGTTATCAGCAGTGTCTTTGCACTCTCATGCAACAGAAAACATCCCAGGTACAGGTGCATAACTCGACATGCAGATGTTTGTCAGCTATGGGATGAAGCTCTAAAATTGGAACTCTGTTATTGATTCCTTAAACTGTCTACTTGTAGCTTTAGGCTCTGACTTAAAGCTTCTGAGCTACTTGTGATTTATAGGATATCTAGAGTTGTTGCTCTCCATTTTAAAGGCCCAGCTGGAGTCCCATCACACCTATGTCACTATCTCACCACATTTGAGGGTTAGGACAGGGTCCTAGGGGGAGGCTCGCCAAGCCAAATGCCGCAAGCTAGGCCAAGCCTTGTACACTGTGTTGACACGAACTGTCTTGCGACACATGCCTCTTTTAGACTCACTGTCAGTCAGAAAACATTAGGCCAGCCACATGTATTTGGTGTTATCTTTGACTACAATCTTTCAGGTAGTCTACTGCTCCATTGTGGAAATAAAGCCTAAGTCGGTATACGTGTTTTCTGTTACACAATGACCCAGAGAAAGGAGCAGTGACTGAAAGAAAGATGCTAGAGAGATGAGCAGCTGCAAACACTCTACTGAAACCCCCCTTCCATGGAAGGGGAAGGGGCAGTTGAGGCCTAACAATCAAAGTAGCATTATGTGAGGCTTTGCCAAAGCTGGCTGCCACTCAGCGTGGTGTCCTCAGCTTGAGGGAGTGCACATGGGGGATCTGGGGATGGATACAAAAGTATCTCCATTAGTATGCCATGGTATGGAGCGAGATTATGGAAGACACAGCAGAGCAGCACTATATCTCCTATTTTGAATGAGGCTTACATTAAAGCTCTAGCTGTTTTGTGCAAACAGTGAAATCTACTTTTGAGAACTCCAAAGGTGTGCTCTATGACACGGCGGGTGGAACATAAGGCCTCACTGTACCTCATCTCCGCCAGCATGTTGGGAAGAGCAACGGGGGGTGAGAAGCCAGGTCCTGCAACCGTATCCTGAATCTTCTTCAGCAAAGACAGAATGGGGGCATCAATGACACCACAGTCACTTTGACATCTTTCTGCCAAAGTATAGCTTGCTGGAAGACATAGATGCTAGTCTGTAGCTTAGCCTCAGCCTTAAAAGCCTATTTCCGTACCCTAGATCCATGCCACCTTTTCCTGGAACACTGAATGACCAGTATAGCATTAGCTGAATCTAGGTCACATCTTCCAGACTAATAAACTGTGTCTGGTGATTCCACCAAATATGTGGGGCCACTCACAATCAAGATAAGGCTACTTGTTCATAGCAGTCATCAAACCTAAAGCAGTACATCAGAGGTACCACACCTATCCTAGCAGAAAAACCTCTACCTCGTGGTCTGAATCTGCACATCCCTAGCTGCTCTGCTGTATGTCCTTCACAAATACAAAACCTTTTTCTGCCCTGACATAGAGAATATGCTAGCCCCAAAAATGCACCAGCTACTGCTTCTGGATTACTTGTGTGATGGGCAAGACAAACTATGCCTGATGTCCTGGCTGACCCATCACTAACAGGCCACACCTGATCTACAATACCAGCAGTGTAGACTCTTAAAAGTTGTGATTCATCTGTGAGATTTCTACTGGTCCAAATGGGAGGATTGTAAAAGAACACTTTTTACAGTGAACCCATAGAAAGTGTGTTGTGCCTGTTCATACATCAAGCTTTAGGGTAAGTACATTGTTTGGCCCTACAAGTTTAGCAGGCCTCTCGATCATGGGGAGAGAAAGGCAGGCCCTGGCACAAGGGCCTGCATACCTAACTGTACAAGCCACTTGTCATGTCAGCGATGCTGTTACATCCCCACAGCCCCTTCCCAACCCGTGCCATTTGCTGCAAACACATAGCCATTAGGGATGTGAATCGTTTTTTGACGATTTAAAATATCGTCCGATATATTTTAAATCGTCAAAAATCGTTAGAGCTGCGATGCAATAACAATTCCCCCGATTTATCGTCAAATAAATTGTAAATCGGGGGAAGGGGGAGGGGAAGGGGGAGGGCGGGAAAACCGGCACACTAAAACAACCCTAAAACCCACCCCGACCCTTTAAAATAAATCCCCCACCCTCCCGAACCCCCCAAAAATGCCTTAAATTACCTGGGGTCCAGAGGAAGGGTCCCGCTGTGATCTTTTACTCTCGGACCTCCGGTGCGTTGTAGAAATGGCGCCGGCGCTACCTTTGACCTGTCATATGACAGGGCAAAGGTAGCACCGGCGCCATTTTGTTTTTTTGTCCCCCGACGGCAGGAGCATAGGAGATCACTCCCGGACCCCCGCTGGACCCCCAGGGACTTTTGGCCAGCTTGGGGGGGCCTCCTGACCCCCATAAGACTTGCCAAAAGTCCAGCGGGGGTCCGGGAACAACTTCCTGCACGTGAATCGTTTTTCTGTACGGAGAGTGGTGCCGGCCATACGGCGTATGGCCGGCGCCATTTTCTGTACGGAAAAACGATTCGCGGTAGGAGATCACTCCCGGACCCCCGCTGGACCCCCAGGGACCCCCAGGGACTTTTGGCCACTTTTGGCCATTTTGCGCAAAATGGCGCCGGCCATACGGCAACACGATTTGACTGCAGGAGGTCGTTCCGGACCCCCGCTGGACTTTTGGCAAGTCTTGTGGGGGTCAGGAGGCCCCCCCAAGCTGGCCAAAAGTCCCTGGGGGTCCAGCGGGGGTCCGGGAGCGATCTCCTACGCTCCTGCCGTCGGGGGACAAAAAAACAAAATGGCGCCGGCGCTACCTTTGCCTTGTCATATGACAGGTCAAAGGTAGCGCCGGCGCCATTTCTACAACGCACCGGAGGTCCGAGAGTAAAAGATCACAGCGGGACCCTTCCTCTGGACCCCAGGTAATTTAAGGCATTTTGGGGGGGTTCGGGAGGGTGGGGGATTTATTTTAAAGGGTCGGGGTGGGTTTTAGGGATGTTTTAGTGTGCCGGTTTTCGATTTACACGATATTTAAAAAACCCAAACTGCGACGATCCGATTCCCTCCCCCTCCCAGCCGAAATCGATCGTTAAGACGATCGATCACACGATTCACATCTCTAATAGCCATAGATGGAATAGAGAATAGAGAAAGAAGCATCTCTCCTACCTATGAAAAAAAACTTCAAAATTTTCAAAAAGGCCCAATTGCCTAAGGGGCGGATTTTCAGACTCCGCGAATAGGCCTACTTTTGTTTGCGCTCCAGGCGCTCCAGGCGCAAACAAAAGTACGCTGGATTTTAGTAGATACGCGCGGAGCCGCGCGTATCTGCTAAAAACCTGGATCGGCGTGCGCAAAGCTATCGATTTTGTATAGCCGGCGCGCGCCGAGCCGCGCAGCCTACCCCCATTCCCTCCAAGGCCGCTCCGAAATCGGAGCGGCCTTGGAGGGAATCCTCTAACGCCCTCCCCTCACCTTCCCCTCCCTTCCTCTACCTAACCCACCCGCCCGGCCCTGTCTACACCCCCCCCCCTTACCTTTCTCCGGGGATTTACGCCTCCCGGAGGGAGAAGTAAATCCCCGCGCGCGAGCGGGCCTCCTGCGTGCCGGGCCGCGAGCTGGGGGCAGGCAGGGAGGGCGCGGCCACGCCCCCGGACCGCCCTGGGCCGTAGCCACGCCCCCGTACCCGCCCCCAAAACGCTGCCGACACGCCCCCGAAACGCCGTGACGACCGGGCCCGCCCCCGACACGCCCCCCTCGGAGAACCCCGGGACTTACGCGAGTCCCGGGGCTCTGCGCACGCCGGTAGGCCTATGTAAAATAGGCTCACCGGCGCGCAGGGCCCTGCTCGCCTAAATCCGCCCGGTTTTGGGCGGATTTAAGAACATAAGAACATAAGAAGTTCCATACTGGGTCAGACCATGGGTCCATCGAGCCCAGCATCCTGTTTCCAACAGAGGCCAATCCAGGCTACAAGTACCTGGCAAATACCCAAACACTAAGAAGATCCCATGCTACTGATGCCAGTAATAGCAGTGGCTATTCCCTAAGTCAACCTGATTATTAGCAATTAATGGACTTCTCCTCCAAGCACTTATCCAATCCTTTTTTGAACCCAGCTACACTAACTGCACTAACCACATCCTCTGGCAACAAATTCCAGAGCTTAATTGTGCGTTGAGTGAAAAATAATTTTCTTGTTGAGACGCCAGTGTTTAGCAAAGCTCATGTTATGCTAATAACTGCTGATTATATTACTGTGAAGGTCTGTGATGTAATCTGCCTAGAACCACAATAAATAACTAAGAGTATCTGGCTTTTCACTAGATATTTGATACAGTCCCTCATAAGAAAATTTAAAAAGTTATAGTCATCCCCCCCTTGCTCCCTGCATCCCTCCTGTGACATGCGAGACAACCCGAACGTCAATGACAGCACAAGGAGAGGCAGGTCACTTCAGTATCTCACGCCCCCCAACACACACAGACACACACACACACACACACACACGCACCCTTCTCCCTACCCGCTCTGGCTTAATACTCCTTGTAGCAAGGGTAGCCCAGCTCTGCCCCTCACCTCACTGCGACAGCCAGAAGATGTCGGGGGAACCATGTGCTAGATGTACTGTAACTGTGATTTTATTTTTATCCCTATCATCATCCTGCTCTATTGCATCTTACCTTCAGCACTTGTTGGGTGGAGATGTAATTAAATATTTTAAATAAATAAACAGCAGCTCTGAATAAAAACTGAGTGCTTTCTCAGAAAGTGCCACGGAGGGAGTGGAAGTCAAAGGGACTGCCCGTTAAAGGCTCGACAGGAAAGCAAGGCCTGCAGGAGCCGCTGAAAGCCATCACCTCCGGGCAGCACGGGACACTCAGCAATATGCACAGATAAATGGCCCCTCTCACATGCAACAGAATCCCGGCAGAATATCCCGCTTGGCTGTTTTTTTGGTTTTTTTTTAAGTATTTAACACCATCAGAGCCTCCCACTCTGACCTCTGCAAAGTGGTGCACCCCACAGTGCCTCTCTACAGCTTCTGCCTTCTCCCCAGCTAACGGGCAGAGTCTGCGTCCTGCAGCCTGTGCATGCCCTCACACAGGCCGATCCAATACATGCGCTCAGCCCCGGTTGGACCCAGGTTTTGGATGCGCGTCCACAACCCCTAACTCCATAAGGGAATGAGCACGACCAACCCCCCTCCCCCCCCGCAAAACTAATACCGCTCATTACATACAAATGCATTTTCATAAGGCTATTAGCTATTCTCCCTCAATTCCAAAAAAAAAAAAAAAAAAAAAAATGCACCCGACCCACACATTTTTACCCTCAGAAATTAACGCCTGCCCCAGAGCAGGTTAGGAAGCTCGTAAAATTGGGCGCCCGTTTTAAAAACAAGCTGACAGCCACCTCTCCCGGGCGCCCCCTACCAAGGGGCTCTGAAAATCCGCCCCTAAGTATAAAGGAATTGTGCACAGCTCCTGGGTACCTGGCCGCCATGTCAAGGATGTGCATTCGAGCGTCACAGACCACTTGCACATCGATGGAGTGGAAGAGCTCTCTGTTGCGGAAGATCTCCTCCCTGTCACAGAGTGGGATGATAGCTACGAGAGTGCAGTCGATAGCTCCCAGACCATTCAGGCCAATACAGAACGGGCAAGCGCACCGTTTAGCCCCCGTTTGACCGCGCATTTTGCACTCGCTATTATTACCCCTTATACTGTAAGGGGTAATAGCGTGTGGAAAACGCGCAGCCAAATCCCAGCCCCCCGAAGCTAATAGCGCTCATCACATGCAAATGCATGTTGATGAGCCTATTAGTTATCCCCGCGGGATACTGAAAGTAAAATGTGTGGCCCAGCTATCATAGCGAGGTCCCAAAAATAAAAAATAAAAAAAACTTAAAAAAAAAAAAAAAGATGTCCGCCGGTCCGCGGGTTAGAATACGGACACATCTAGACCTGACCTGTCCCCGCCTCCCTTCCCGTCCCTTTCCCGAAGCCCCGGGACTTATATGCGTCCCGGGTCTTTACGTGTGTAGCCGGGCCTTTGAAAATAGGCCCAGCGCACGTAGGTATTTTAAAATCCGGCCCTTAATGTGCATTTGGGCTCTAATGCAATTTGATGAATGACCCTGTTATTCCTCTATCTGACTTAGGGCCTGATTCATCAAGGTCTTTTCCCATAGATACATAATGGGAGCAAAGCTTTAGTGAATCAAGTCCTACCCAGATAAGAAGCACTTTTAAGACTTATGTAGCTAAGTTACTTAGCTGGTTAAGTGCCATATGTATTCACTGTATTTTTTAACATATGTGAACAAGTTGCTGGGTACATTTGCACATATTTTATATCCTGTGCTTATCATATACATCAGGTTGTATGCACATATCCTCATACATTTCCAAATTAAAAAGCATGCATGTCAGTCCAGTCTTCACCTAGATTCCGACCCCAAAAGTTCTTCTCTGATATGCAAGAAAAATTCCATGCATACAAGGTGTATATGCATATTTTTCCCTGAATATTGGGAGTACAGTTTTAAAAGATGACATTTGGATGAAGCAGTACTTTAGCTTTGAAAATTAGTGTAAAGTCTGCAGATAAAATGTAGCTGCAGACTTTACATTGGCTGAAAATTAGTCCCAGGGGGTTGATTTTCAAAATGACTTACTCACATGAAACTGTTTCATGCATGTAAGTGGAACTTTGAAAATCAACCAATGAGTTGTGCATGTCAAAGGATACACAAAACATGATTTTGTCCATACCTTTATCTACACTTACTGTAGGCATTCCAGGGAGAGAAATTTAGGGTAGGGAAAGCATTTACACACACACACTTTCAGTTTCCAAAAGTATTCACGTAAATCTACACGCACAGAGTTAAACCAGCTTGAGAGCAGGTGTAACTTTGTGCATGCCTGTCCACAAGTGTAACAGGTCAACCCATGAATTTTCAAAGTGGACTTGTGCACAAAAGTTCACTTTGAAAATTCAAGATGAAGTCTGCAAATTTTAGCTCCATGCAGGCTGTTTGAGAATTAACTTTTATGAGGGTAATTTAATAACAACTTGCTAGAGGTGAAGTCTGTGTGCTCATTGTACCTGCAGACTTTACCATGTATTTTCAAAGCAAACTTGCACGCTTTGAAAATCCTCGGGTAATTGGCTGAGTATGCACACAAATTGCTTTGCACAAAGTTACACCAGCTCCAAACAGGGCATAACTTGTTTAGGATAACTTGCGCATAGGGAAGGTAATTTTATAACTATGCACACAGGACTAAAGTATGCTAGTAGGAAGTATTCACAGGCTTCAGCTTGAATTTTCAAACTAGACTTATGTACATAAGTTCTGTTTGAACATTAGGGCAGGCTTATGCACGTACATTTTCACCTGCTCTGAAACAAGTGAAAATATGTGTACATACATTTACACACATACTTCTAAAAATCCAAAGTATGCATGGAAATGATATTCCTGCCCCCAGCTCCACCCCCCTGAATACCTTACACATGTACATGAGTATACACACAACTCGGGGGTCATTTTCGAAAGCCCAATTACATACATAACTCCTTTGAAAATCAGACTTGTATTCTTTAAAATCAAAACGTATGCACATGAATCCCAGCTCTACCCCCAGAACTCTTCTCAGTGTGCATAAACGTGCACACAAAAATGGCAAATGTATGTACTTTTATGCGCACTGGCCCGATTAATTTTCAAAATGACAATTACATGGCAGAAAACAGGGTATTCACAGTCAGCTGTCTAAGTTTACGAGAAGGTATAGAAGCCCCATAGAGCAGATCTAAACTTAGCTGGCGAAATGTTGCACACATACGCGCATATTAAGTGGCTTTGCCATGCCGCTGAATTTACTTCGTAACGTAGGTGAATCGTGAAAACATCTTCGCGGTGCACGATAAACAACCAAAGAATCATCGCACTGCACAAAACAGGCTGTTCCATGAAAGGTTTATTGCAGTTCATGAGAGAGAGAGAGAGAGAGAAAAAGAGCACCTTGCTATAATGTCTACTCCCTAGACAGGTATTTGTATCCCTATGAGAGGCCCACCTAGTAACTCGAGGTGGGGATTAGGTAAGAGTGTAGGGGGTTGGGGCCACTTTCAAATTCAACGTGAGACGTACGAACAGAACAGTGGTCTCTTGTGTAGATTTGAAGGCCTTCAGAGTGAGGAAACTCACTCCAAGATGAGATTTGGGCAATGTTCTCTCCACCTAGCTTGATGGACTCTCTACCTGGGTAACATCAAGCTAGGTGGAGAGAACATTGCCCAAATCTCATCTTGGAGTGAGTTTCCTCACTCCGAAGGCCTTCAAATCTACACAAGAGACCACTGTTCTGTTCGTACGTCTCACGTTGAATTTGAAAGTGGCCCCAACCCCCTACACTCTTACCTAATCCCCACCTCGAGTTACTAGGTGGGCCTCTCATAGGGATACAAATACCTGTCTAGGGCGCAGACATTATAGCAAGGTTCTCTCTCTCTCTCTCTCATACCATGATAATCCTTTACCGGCCTCTAGCACACAAGGTATGGCAAATGAAAGAGTTGTAGCTATTGGCCACACTAACACTGCAGCTGTTTCGCCACACATGATAACTTTACATATACTCCACTCCTGAAGACAAATTTGCATTCGCAAATCGTGTTAACAGCTGTTAGCACGCTTTGCAGATTTATCTCCTGCGGTAACTCCTTGGAAAATGACCCCCTAAGTTACTTACCAGCCAGCTTTGCATATCTACCCTTCAATTGTTTTAGAGACCTGTGATTAAAAGGTTGAGCTGCAAGTCATTTAAGAGGCAAAGGATGATTTAAAACACTGGGTAACTGCTACTAAGTGAATGTTAGCAAGCTCATAATTCTTCAACAGTCTCACAGTTTTTTTGTGTGTTTTTTCCTATTTTGGTGTTCTTTTGATACATTTTATAAACAATCTGAGCACCACTGGAATGAGCCCTAAAGTGACTGACTGGGTTAGAAACTGATTGTGTGGGAGGTGACATAGAGTAGTAGTAAATGGAATTCACTTTGAGGAAAGCATGGTTACTGGTAGTGTGGCTCACTGATCCTCTTCAACATTTTCATCAGCTATATTGTGGAAGGACTGTCAGGAAAAGTTTGTCTTCTTGCGGATGATACCAATAATCTGTAACAGGGTAGACACCCTGGAAGGTATGGAAAACATGAGCAAAGATCTAGTGAAGCTAGATCTACTCATGGTTAGTCATCTCAGGCCACACAATGATATACATTTCTACAAGGTAGCAAGAACATTTAATATTTGGCAATTTGGGGTTGTTGGCCCCCACAGTACACCACCATATAGAATAGAAGGAACCCTTTGCATTCCCACTTAATCAAGTATTATTATTATCCTCCAAGTGTCACCCATATGAAAAGATGTAACTGGGCTGGTGGGCAGTGTTGGCCTGGGGGGTCATTGTATCCAAACCGCTGCCATCTCTTAGGTGCTGCTTCGCTCTGCTGAAAGTTCCATGCCAAAGCTAGGGTACATGTCCTCCTGGGGACCTGACTCTGCCTCCTGGTCTATCACTGGGATCCACATCGCCTGGGGGACCTGATTCTGCCTCCTGGAATGCTGCTGGGTAGGGGTGTGCATCCGTTTTCCACATATTTGTGATCCGCAACGTATTTTGTCCTATCTGTTAAATACGTGGGGAGGCGAAACGCATCGCGACTCCCCACGTATTTAACGGATTTCTGTTTTATTCGGCCACCTAAATAAAAATTTAAACAAACCCTCCTGAAACCCCCCCCCCCCAAGACTTACCAAAACTACCTGGTGGTCCAGCAGGGGGTCCGGGAACTATCCCCTGCACTCACACCCTCGGTGCTGGTTTCTTCATGGCGCCGATAGCCTTTGTCACAGGGGCTAACAGTGCCATTGGTCAGCCCCTGTCACATGGCCATTGGCGCCATCTTGTGCTCCTACCATGTGACAGGGGCTGACCAATGTCACCGGTAGCCCCTGTGACATAGTATGGGCAAAGGCTATCGGCGCCATTTTGAGTCCTGACATCGGACGGCCGGCATGCAGGAGGTCGCTCCGGGACCCCCGTTGGACCCACAGGGACTTTTGGCCAGCTTGGGGGGCCTCCTGACCCCCACAAGACTTGCCAAAAGTCCAGCGGGGGTCCCGGAGCGACCTCCTGCACGCCGGCCGTCCGATGCCAATACTCAAAATGGCGCCGATCGCCTTTGCCCTCACTATGTCACAGGTACCGACAGTCAGCCCCTGTGACATAGTGAGGGCAAAGGTGATCGGCGCCATTTTGTACACTGGCAGCAGATCGCCTTTGCCCTCACTATGTCACAGGGGCCGACAGTCGGTACCTGTGACATAGTGAGGGCAAAGGAGATCGGCGCCATTTTGAGTCCTGGAATCGGACGGCCGGCGTGCAGGAGGTCGCTCCCGAACCCCCGCTGGACTTTTGGCAAGTCTTGTGGGGGTCAGGAGGCCCTCCCAAGCTGGCCAAAAGTCCCTGGGGGGTCCAACGGGGGTCCCGGAGCGACCTCCTGTACGCCGGCCGTCCGATGCCAGGACTCAAAATGGCGCCGATAGCCTTTGCCCATATTATGTCACAGGGGCTACCAGTGCCATTGGTCAGCCCCTGTCACCTGGTAGGAGCACAAGATGGCGCCGGTGACCATGTGACAGGGGCTGACCAATGGCACCGGTAGCCCCTGTGACACAGGCTATCGGCGCCATGATGAAACCGGCAAACGAGGGTGTGAGAGTGCAGGGAATGTCTTCTGGACTCCCCGCTGGACCACCAGGGAGTTTTGGTAAGTCTTGGGGGGGTCAGGAGGGTGGGGGGTTGTAGTTAATTTTAATTTTAGCTGGGACACGAATATAACTCGCCGTATTAACGCATCGGGGCGCCATACGGCCGAATGCAATGTATCTGCTCCCCGACAAATCCGAATCACGAATGCAACGTATGCCGTCCCTCTGCACATCCCTACTGCTGGGTCCACTCCTTCCTGGGGAAACTGACTGTACCTCTGGACCTGCTGCTGGGGTCCCCTTCCTCCTGGGGGACACTTGATTTGCCTTTGGGGTCCACACCTTCCAGGGGGACCACTCAATCTGCCACTGGGGTCCACATCCTTCTGGGGGACCGCTCAATCTGCTGCTGGGGTTTCATTTTTCAAGGGAGACCCAGGGTCACCTCCAGAACTGCTGCTGTGGTTCACACACTCCTGGGGACCACTTGATCTGCTGCTGAAGTCCACACTCTCCTGGGGGACTGCTTAATCTGCTGCTGGGGTCCTCTTGCTCAAGGGGAACCCAGGGTCATCTCCAGATATGCTGCTGGGATCCCCTTCCTCTTGGGGGACTACTCGATCTGCCGCTGGGATCCACACCCTCCTGGGGGACTGCTTGATCTGTTGCTGGGGTCCCATTGCTCAAGAGGGATCCAGAGTCACTTCCCAATCTGCTGCTTGTCATCCCCTTCCTTCTGGTGGACTGTCCACCTCCAAATCTGCCAATGTCCTTCAGTTCTTCTCCCTTGGTAGGAGGGATTTTCCTGGCTTGGGTTTATAGCTCCTCTAGGCTCATGGTTTGTTTAAAGTTCAGTGATTCAGGCCCTCCACAGTCTCAGCTTTCAGTGATTTTATCTCCGCTAAGGTCATGGCCACTCATTTGCTGTTCCCCAGCCTAGATGGGTTACCTTCTTTCAGCCAAAAATCCAATACCCAGGCAGGACCATGGAAAGAGAACATGTACATACCCATCCTTCCTGCCTGTCCTTTTTTTAATGTTGTCTGAGAACTAGGTACCCAAGATTCTGACTCTCCTTGTTAGTCAGGGTGAGAATCTGTTTGCTTCCTAAGACTATTTTTTCAGTACATTTCTCTCATAAATCCCTCTCTCATTCAGAATTCTCAAATGTAGGACTTTTCTAGTCATAGTTCTGTAATTTAGGATTTTGATATCCTTTGATTTAAAGTGATATTTCACTACAAGTTACCAACAGTAATCCAGGGGGCTGTGACATGCAAATCCCCTACTTGAGTATCTGACTCATCTATTCAATGGTCATTTAAGCACCTTCACAGTAAGAGGCAACCTTTTCAATCTTATTCTGGGTATCCTGGGCTGGTGGCTCATGTTACATAGCTGCATTATCCTCTTTTTTTCTCTGCTGCAGTTTATTTAGATGGTAGCATGCTCTTTACCCTCTGTCTCTCTTGCAAGGTGGGTTTCAGCAGCTAAAATTTAATGCTAAAAAAGTCAGGATCATGAATTTGGGTTGAAAAAAACAAAATTAGTGATGCATTTTTTTTGACTGGGAGGCGGGGTAGTTATCTGTGCACAAAACAAGAGCGGGATTTGGATGGGATCATATCTAATAATCTTAAGGTGGCCTATATGTAGACAAGGAGGTGGAAAAACCTAAAGGATGCTTGGGTGCAAAGGGAGAGGAATAGTCAGAATAAAGAAAAGGAGGTGATTTTGCCCCTCATTTGGAGTATTGTGCACAGTTCTGAAGACCACACCTTCATAGGGATATAAATCGAATAATGTCAGTCTGAGGGCAGCTAATAAAATTATGAACAGCCTTCATCATAAAGCACATGGGGAAAGGCATAAAGATCTAAACATGTATACCCTAGAGAAAAAGAGAAAAAGGGATATATGATAGAAACATTTAAATACCTTCAAGAATGGGCCTCTTTCAAAGGAAAGGCTCTGGAACAAGGAGACATGGGATGAGGGTGAAAGAGCATAAACTGAGGAGTAATTTCAGGAAATGTTTCTTTCAGAAAGGGTGGTGGATGCCCGGAACAGCTTCCCTGTGGAGGTGGTGGAGATATGGAACAAGCACAGGGGATCTCTGAGGGAGAGGAAGCAACTATAAAGCTGAGCAGGGAATGTAGATGAGCAAACCGAATGGGCCATATGCTATTTACCTGCCCTCTCGTCCTGTCTGTGTTTCACTTCTAGCCAGGCAGAGGAGGGCTGTTTTTAGACAGTCTAACCCAGTGATGACGAACCCCAGTCCTCGAGTGCCACAAACAGGCCAGGTTTTCAGAATATCTACAATGAATAGGCATGAGACAGATTTGCATGCATATTCAAGATAGATATCTTGGAAACCTGGCCTGCTTGTGGGGCACTCAAGGATTGGTCTAACCGAACCTGAGTAAATCGCTATTTACTTGGGCAAAGCTATGAAAACCATCCTCATAATTACCCAAACTCCGAATCTCTGTATCGCATCGCATCACAAGCATTGCATTTCTTGTTGCTTTTCCTCGGTGATCACTCTACGTCCAGCATTCTTTGTTAATATTTCAGGAGTTAAATATAATCAAAATCACACGTTCAACATCATGTATCAGCTTGGGCACGTTTGAGACAAACACATCTAAAATGTATTATTCATTTGTGCTCAGCAGTTTCAAACTTAAGTAATCAGAGGTTCTAATACCTCTAAAGGATTTCACCTACATTACTAAGATCCATAGCATTTAAGCTATGTGGAAAAAATGTGACCCAGCCATGAAAGTGCGGGGTAGTATTTGTTTTCATGCTCCTTTTTTTTGTCTTTACCCTTCTGCATGGACACGTTTGATCAACCTGAAATTCCTGGGAGCAATTTTCATGAATAATTATTGGAGCCAGAAAGAAACTCAGTGAAGTGAATAACCTATCGACTCTCAAGTGTACAGTGCAAGTGAGTAGCAATGGCAACTGAGTGCAGCATCTTGCTCAAGACAAAAAAGAGATTTAGAATTAGTAATATATATATTTTTTTCTTTAACTTTATTGCCTCTTTTTATATTGTGCTTCCTTAACAAATAGGAATAAGCTTTCAGCTGCAAATGAGAATTTGTAAAGGATCTACTTGCTCCATGCTGCCTGTGACTTTTACTTATCTAAGCCATCTGGGTGAATTATTAACATTGTCAGGTGTCCTTTGTTCCTTCGTGTTTTCCCTGTCCTTTCCTAATAATCAGAAATGGTTGCTACTCAATAATGCTGCCTTTGTTGAATGCTTGTTAGGTGAGGTAAGACTGTAGGACGTAGGCCAACGTTTCTGCAGTCTCACACACGCACAAACACACACACACACACCGCAGCATGAGCAAGCGGGCTTCCGCAGCTGGAAAAGTTTTATTGTGCTCTGGGTTTTATCTTTAAATAAAGAAATTAAAGGTTAGATGAAGTTTTGGTACGCTAAGCTTACTGCCTGTACATGTTTAACTGACCGGCTCTCCCTAAATGCTACGCACAGTAGCTGTTTTCTTTTACTAGCCAAGTTTCAGACGATGAGCACAAGGCTAAGGAAGAAAATGTGCGAGTCATGGTTATATGTGCACGGAAAGCTTGTAAAGAGAAAAGACGATATGCAAAACGAGCAAGAAAGAAAGAACAGAGCCAGCCCTTACTTTATGAACTTGGGGGTAAGTTATAATCTACCGATTGGCTGGCTGGTAGCTCCATTTGGCAAAAACCCTATGCTTCACATCTGCCTTCCGAAAATAAAGTGGCCCTCCTGTTAAACTCTTCTTCAGCCCTGAGTAGAAGAACTTATAAAAGCAGCAACCAAACTCAGATTTTGCAATAATGTGAAGTTAACTAATGAACACAAAATGTGCCCTCTTTGACATTTTTATTGCATTCCATCATTTCTGCATGACAAATTTCATTCTGAAAGTCAACAGAGGCTTCCTTGCTCAGGTCAGAGGTGCAGTAAGTATGGTACTTTTAACTTCGTTCTGGGAAGACATTTCAATCAATCACTTACACTTCTCTGTCGACCTTCATGCAGTGCAATCATCTTGTAGTGTCATGCTGAAAAAAAAAGGAGGGCAAGTGAAAAAAAAAAGCATAAAATATTTCTATGTACCAGGGCTGTCCTTTGTTGGGGGGGGGGGGGGGAGATTTGAACAATTGGGGCAATTGCCCCGGCCCTGTGCTTTGGACAACGCTGCACCGGAGAGAGATGGCATCATCAGCTCCATCAAAAGAGAGACAGCGCCATCAGCCATCGTTGTGCCTGGCCCCTCTCCCCCAGCCCTCAGTCTTCAGGCCCGCGTTGAAGAAGAGGGAGCCGGTTTTCATCAGGTGCTGTACATCTTCCCTCCCCCCCCCCCTAATATTCTTCAGTCCTGTGTCAGCCCTCCAGAGTCATTAGCAGCAGAAGACTCTAGGAGGGGGCGGAGTTATCGACTCGGGCTAAATGTGCAGGAAGCACTGAGCCAGCAAATAGGTGCCTGGAAGGTTTGGAGGCGGTGCAGAGGGATCCCACTCTGGCTGAATCCACTCTGGGCCCTGCACCCTCCTAGGGTCGGCCCAGCTATGTACTGAACCTTCACTCAAGCAGATAAATCTTGAGAAAATCATAGTTTTCATAGTTTACATCTGAGTAAACAAACGAAATGTAACACAGATGTTCCTGTTTTCACAGCACTTCAGTAACACGCAGCAGGGATATGCAGTGTGATCAGTTAGATTATCCTAGTAGACATTAACATTTATGATGGCACAATAAACCTCAGTTTACAGGATAAGAATAGCAAAGAGAAAATAGAAACAAATACTATTTGGATTTTTAGCCTAATAATGCTATCAGTTACCTTTTCCATATTTAGTATTCAGGTACAATAAGTTACCTATTTATTTTATTTACAAATATTTATATGACTCCTATACTACAACGCTATGTGACATACAAAAATAAAACATACATAATTGTAATAAATGTATAACAGAAAAAAAACAGTACAATCAACAATCATGTCCAAAAAAGTAAAATACTTGTATCAACAAAAGGCAATCTAAAATAAGTACATTTTCAGCAATTTTTTAAATGATTTTATACATGAAGTCATGCAGGCTTCTTCTGGTAGTAAGGTCCACAAAACTCTGGCCCTGCTGCTGAGAATGTTTTATCTCTCATCTCAGGCAGCCAAGCAAAACAAAGAGTTTATTATCTAATTTAATGTGTGTGTTGTTTTCAGCAGCTCACAGGATCCCTCCTCCAGCCGCCGTACTTACCTCCGCCTGTGAAATCCATCGATGCCGCAATGCCAGCCTCCTTCCTCTGACGCAGCAACAGGCTGCACTGCTGCCCAACAGCACATCGGGCAGCACTCGTGGGAGGATGCCGCCATTCCTGGCTCCATTCTCCTTAGGTTCGTGCGCACCCACTGCTGGCAATTTAAAGGGCCAATGGTGGGAATCCAACAGAGGCGTCTCCTTATGACCTCATATCCTCCTCTGAATTTAAGGCCTTCCTGGACATCCATTCAGCACCTCAACAATAGGTTGACTCCTTTGGAGAAGTGCTTTGCCTCTGCGTGCTCCTGGTCAGTCTTCCCCTCGTCTGTCTTCAGCATCTAGTCCTGCTCCTGTGGTCCCTTATCCTTTATCCTCCTCTTCATTCCTCATCTCCTCGGGTTGGACTTCTGGCTTTGACCTCGGATTGGACCTTGATGCTGCTTAACCTCTGCCTGCTGCTGACTATTGTCTGCTTCTCACCTCTGATCGAAATCTGCCTGCCTCAACCACTGCCTGAACCACGACACTGAGAGAACTCTGCCCTCTTCTGACCACAGCCCAAACCAGACTCCATCTTTCTATCGCCTACCCTGACCACTGCTCAACTCTGACTCCGCTATTTATTTGTTTGTTTGTTCATCGAGTTTTATATACCGTCATTCGGTTTCGCCATCACAACGGTTTACAAAGGATTGATTTCTACAATCATACAATTGTTAACATGGCTTAATTATCATTCTAGTATATATTATTTCAACAAGTTATTCAGGTATTGGCTGGTATATTCTGGTATAGTCATTTTAGCATAGTGTCATTAGGAGTTTTGGTAGGCTTTTTAAATATCCAGGTTTTTAGCTCTTTTTTGAATGTTTTTAAATTTTGTTGTGTTCTCAGTTCCGTTGGGAGGGAGTTCCAAAGTTCAGTGCTTCCTAGGGATATAGCTCTCTTCCGAGTTGTGGTCAGTTTGTGATGGGTTGGTGGGATTTTTAGTAGGCCTTTGTTCGCTGATCGTAGATTTCTATTTGGTGAATGGAGTTTTATGGATGCATTGAGCCAATTTGTTTGTTTTTCATATATTATTTTGTGAATTATGGATAGTATTTTGTAGTCTATCCTGTATTTTATTGGCAGCCAGTGTAGTGAAATGAGGGTTGGAGTAATATGATCGAATTTTCTTGTTCCTGTGAGAATTCTGGCAGATGTGTTTTGCAGGATTTGTAGAGGTCGGATGGTGGTGAGAGGTTAGTTGAATAACAGAGAGTTGCAGTAATCCAGGTTGGAAAAGATGAGTAGTTGGAGTACTGAGCTGAAATCATTGTGCGACAGGAATGGTTTTAAGTGTCGTAGTGTTAGGAGTTTGTGATATCGATCTTTGATTTTTGCAGAGATGTGGTTCTTGAAGGATAGTTCCTTGTCAATTATGACCCCAAGGTTGCGTGCGTGGGTGAAAGGGGAGATTGCTGTGTTATGATTCAATATGTTGAGAGGTGGCATATGCGTAGGATTGTTTTTTCTATCCATCATGATTATTTCGGTCTTATCAATGTTTAGGATGAGTCTCATGTTATTTAGCAATTGCTTTATTTTTGTGAGGTAGTTGGCTGTTTTCTTGTAGGTGTCTTCTAGCGAGTTGTGTATTGGGATAAGTATTTGGATGTCATCAGCATATATGAAGTGATTTAGTTTAAGGTTTGCAAGGAAGTGGCATATCGGGAGAAGATAAATGTTGAATAGCATCGCAGATAGTGCGGATCCTTGTGGAACTCCTGTGTCAAGGTTTATTTTCTTTGATAGGGTGTTGTTGATTGATACCTGGTATGTCCTTTTTGATAGATATGATGAGAACTATTGCAGTGTATCATCTTGTGCTGGGCTGCAACGTCCCCTAAATTAATGGATCTTCACCTCCATAGAGGCCTGCGTCTAAGTTCAGCCAGCCTCAGTACCCAACGGCTCAACCTAGGGGGAATGTGAGCTGGTATTGATGAAGCTCCAGTTGGACCTCTGTCTCAGGCAGCTCCGCCTGCCGATGGTGGGAATCTCCAGGGATCCTCCTGCAGGTTGCGTCAATTCTTCCTTGGCATAAGGGTTGAAGCCCATAACAGCGAGATAATGGGGTCCATATTCAAAGGCATTTAGCTGAATAACTTCTAAGTTATCTAGTTAAATGCAGAGTTTTGAATATATTGGGCACTTATCTGGCTACATTTTAGCCAAATAAGTTATTATTCAGCTAAAATTTGTCTGGATAATATAGGGGCAATTCCAAGGCACAACTATATTATCCAGTTAACTTAGCTGATTTTCAACTGTATTTAGCTAAGTTAGCTGTATAACCTTAGGTCTGTCTCAGAGACCTCCTAAAGTTATTCAGCCGTGTGTCGCTGGATAACTTTAGACTTAATCGGCTGTATTCAAAAGAATATACCGAGTTAAGTAACAGAGTGTTGTTATAAAAAAAGAAAATTGAAGTGCGAGCCTGTGGCCCAGTTCCCATATCCCCACCAATATTTTACAAATGACCCTGCTAAGCCACTCCCCAAATCCCTCTAAAATCTCTTAATCAAGAAATAGTGTGGGGTCTGCTGGGTGGTCTTCCCCTCCCTCACCCTATTCCCAGTTTGGCAGATATTATCAATAAGAATGTCTCCTCTCCCTCTCTCTCTTCTTCCCACCCACCCAAACCTTAACCCTCCTACCCATCCAGCTCCTTCACATACCTCATCCTTCTGCTGGGATCATGGTGCTGGCTTCATGATCTCTGCAGCTTTCAACATTGCTAAGAGAGCAAAACTGTAAGCTTAAGCTACCCGCATTGCTAACAGCAACATTGCTGGCTAAGTCTAGGACTTACCTCATAGCAATCCTAAAACTATTAGAGTGTATACCCGGAGAACTTGCCACTTAACCGGATATTTTCAAAAAATAGCGATAAAAAAAAGTTTAAAAATAATCGTAATGGGCCAGCCTGCCCAATCTCACCGCTATCCCACCTGACAAAAAGATGTAAACTGATGGTGGGAATATACCTGATGCCCCTATCATCCCTAAGCCCTGCGAAAAGCATGAGGGAGAGAGGGCACTGGATGCAATGCTACTCATCAGTTTAAGGCCTTAATTAGGGAGGGACTGATGGATTGGGCCAACTGGCCCACTACAATTATTTTCTATTTTATTTTTGGTCATGTGGCACAATTCTATAGGCTCTTCAGTCCTTACAATAGGGTCAGGCAATGCCATGGAGAAGCACTGGACATGAGAGAGGAGGTAGGATCTCTGGTATTCTTGAATTTGGGCATCAATATCTAGGCAGAGAAAAACCATGACATCTAGGTATGAAGGTATCTCTCGACTAGCCAGTTTATCTTTAATCCACTCTGCTAGGCCATTCCAAAACACTGTCAAAAAATCTACATTATTCCAGCCAGGATCCAGTGCCATTTTATGGAATTCAGTGGCATGCTTTTGTCTGTATTGTTTCATGACATTTTTAGAATGAAATGATATTAAAAAAACACAAATCTCATATATTTTCTGAATAGCACATTATGAGGTGAATTTTGAAAGAGTAACAATCATAAAAATGGTATTTTATTAAAGTTGAAAGTATGCACGCACTTTACATTTCATGTTCATATATGTGCCTGAAAAAAGGGACGTTCTAGGGGTGTTCTTGGGTGGGGCGAACAGTTCTGCACATGTTTCTGTTTTAAAAGTCAGGTGCTTACATTTGGGAACTTACTTGTGGAAATTTACACCTGCTAATTATCTGGCGTAATTGATATTAGACTTGTTTATTGTGTGATATTGGCTGGGGGAAGGTCTGGCTGAAATGGGGGGAACTTCAGGCTTCAGAACCAGGAGGTCTCAATAATGTGGAGAGGGGCTGGACTAACTGGAGGAGTAATTGGTAAACTGGTTAATTTCAATTACATGCACATGTCTTAAAATATGATGGCATCCGATCGTAAATTGGGTTTTACACGAGTAATTGCTACATTATTTTTGCATTTAAAATACGTGTATATTTTAAAAATAGGTAGGAAAAGTAAGCATGCTCAATGCATTGAAATACTCACTTTGAAAGACTTGCACTTATTTTTTGCATAAGCATACATATGCACGTACATTGCAGGATAAAGATGTGCATTTTTTATAATAGGCACCTATAAGATATGCATGGGTTATAAAATACTATCATAGATCTACGTGCGGCCATATACACATGTATATTCTGCTGTGTATTTGAAAGTTACCTTCAATGTTTGCAAATAATGTGTGCTATTCAGAAAGGGGCGGATTTTAAAAGGGTTACGTGCGTAACCCTTTTAAAAGCCTCCTGCGTGCGCCACGCCTATTTTGCATAAGCTCGGCGACACGCACAAGCACCGGGAAGCGCGTATGTCCCGGGGCTTGAAAAAGGGGGCAGGGAGAGGGAGGGGCGGGGAGGTCTGGGGGCTGGGCAGGGGCGGGGCAGGAGCCTCCAGGCACAGTGGCCATTTGCCGCTGTGCCCGGGATTGCAGGCCGGCCAGCGCCGGTGCGCGCAACCTACGCCTGCCTGGAGGCCTCAAAGGGAATGGAGGAAGGCTGCGCGGCTCAGCGCGCACAAGTTGCACAATTGTGCACCCCGTTGCGCGCGCCGACTCTGGATTTTATAACATGCACGCGGCTGCACGCGCATGTTATAAAATCGGGCATAGATTTGTGCATGCCGAGTTGCGCACACAAATCTACGCCCGCGCATAGTTTTTAAAATCTGGCCCAAGTACTGCGTGCTATTTGTAATAGCATGCATAGGGAGGATAACTTTCAAAAACTGCAGGCAGCAGCATATACGCATGTATGTGGTTATGCATAATTTTATCATGGTATTTTATAATATGCGCATGTTTACTTCACAACATGTGCACATATGTAGGCCGACATTTTTTCAATGCATTTAAGAGTAGATTTTTAAACTTACATGCACGCGTCCATGTGTGCGCACTTCCCGGCATGTGCACATAGACGTGGCCATTTTATAACGCGCACATCAGCGCGTGCGTGTTATAAAGTGTGAGGGGCGCTCACAGATGCACGGTGGATTTTAACATCCGCGCGCGCAATTGCGTGTGGTCTGCAATTCGCGCGCGCAGAGGGGGTAAATTTTTAACTTACACACAGTGACGCGATGGTCCCTTTTCCCAGTTCACTCCCAGTCCGCACCAATTAAGGAGCAGACTGGGAGGGAACTCCCCTACCCCCTTACCCTAACTGTCTTCCTCTTCTCCTCTCCTCTCCTCTCCTCCCCACCCCCTAAACCCTTTCTCCTACCTTTCCTATTTTTTGTTTCATTGCTTACTGCTCTGTTGGAGCAGAAGCATCTTGCGCACGCCAGCCATCTGCCTGCGCATACTTCCCCAGCACAGCAGCAAATGGCCGCTGTACCGGCCACCTTCAGCCCCACCCCCCCGGTCCACCCCTTTCTCTAGGCTCGCCACTTTGGCGCGTAACAGGGGTACGCACGTGACCGGGCCCCTTTGAAAATGCGTGCGGAGCATGCAAGGCCGGGCCACGTGCATAAGCCCTGTTTTTTACGCACGCAGCATTTGTAAAATCTATCTGTTAATGTGTATACTTTACCCACCTATTTTAAAATATACATGGATATTTTGTATAAGCAAAAATAAAGTAGGACTTACTAGTAGAAGTCGAGATTTACATGCATAAATCAGTGTATTTTAAAACATACTCGCATGTGTGAAATTACCAGTTTAACCAATTAGTCCACCAGGCTTCCCAGGCCTTCTCCAGGTCATCGAGAACCTCTTGGTTCTTCAGCCTGAACGCCCCCCAGTTCACCCAGACCTCCCACCCAGTCAGTACCACACAATAAACACTTTTAATATCACTTACACCAGATAAATAGCAGGTGTAAAAATACATAAGTTGGCAAATGTAGGTGTATAAGTGTCTTTAAAAATAGCAACTTACACCAGATAAATAGCAGGTGTAAAAATACATAAGTTGGCAAATGTAGGTGTATAAGTGTCTTTAAAAATAGCAACTTACACCAGATAAATAGCAGGTGTAAAAATACATAAGTTGGCAAATGTAGGTGTATAAGTGTCTTTTAAAATAGCAACTTACATGCATAACTGTTGGCCCTGCCCAGGAACTCCCCGAGACTGCTCCTTTTTATGCGCGTACATGTATGCCTGAAAATGAAAATATGCACGTATTTTGGACTTTTATAAAATATGGAATACACGTGTAAAGGCTATTTATGTGTGTATATGCTAATTTTGACGTGCATGACGTTTTGAACATTCACCTTTATGCAAATAGCATGCACTATTTCTGAAAAAAGCATCCTATTTGCAAACAGTACACACTGTTCCTGGATGCGCACTATTTCCTGAACCTAAAAAAATTGAAAAAAATCACCAATACATCCCCCCTGAACAATACAGAATTCAGATCCCCAAAGAAACAAAACAAAATATTATTCCTACACACTCCTACTGTTCAATCCAAAGAAAAGAAATGGAAGCAGAAACTAAACAGCCTGGGTCATACAAGACACACCTGAAGGCAGAAATAAAAGCATTAGAATAAAAAATCAGGGGATTTTGCCTCTACTAGAATGGAGCGACCCGAGCCAGGGCTTCCCCTGTTAACAGTGAGATAATATAAGCTACTTGGATTTCTGATTGGGAAATCAAGAAGCCTGGACAGTGTAAACAATTGAATATTGATTTGAAAATTGTCTACAGGATTTTGTTCCCCAGAAAAATGTAGGGGAGACTTGCCCCAGAGCTCCCTGAGACTTGCCCCAGAGCTCAAAATCTGCAGGTGGTGTGGGAGCTGGAGCAGTCACCTATGGAGGATGGGCAAGGCTTATTTATTTATATTCTGCTTTTTAGCCCTTCAAAGAAGATTACATTCAGGTACTGTGGATATTTCTCTCTCCCCAGAGAGGCTTACACTCCTAGGGAGTCATTTACTAAGCATGTTTGCCATAGACACAAAATGGGAGAAAAGGCTTAATAAATCAGGCCGTAAAGTTGCACCTGAGGCAATGGAAGGTAAAGGGAATAGCCCAAAGTCAAAAGGAGCAGCAGTGGGATTTAAACCCTGGTTTGTAGCCTACTGCTCTAACCACAAGGCTCCTCCTCCTTAATTATGATAAGCAGTTCTGAAAAGGCTAAGTTAGCTGGATAACCCAGTATATTAGCTAATTTATCCATATAACTCTGCCCTGCCCTGGAATTTCCCCGCTCCAGATTTATCCAGCTGACTTTCTAGCCAGTTTCAAAATTAGCTGACTAAGGGGGGCATTTATCAAAGGCTTATTGCATGCAAAAAGGGCCTTTTCACATGTGATAGAATGCAAATTAGGGGGAGGCGAGGAGTCGGGGAGGGGAGGGGCGGAGTCAGCGGTATCTTCGCTGCCAGCGATAATGTTACTAACATTATCGTCAGCAGTAGCGCACCGAATAGCGCCACCTTTCACGGTGGCGCTATTCAGTGCAAAAGCCGGCAGCTGGCGCACTGCCTTGGTGCAAAAGCTGCGGGCTTTCACAGGCCCACCCCCCCGTTTTCGCAAGATTCATCATTCTGCGAGGAATGATGAATCCAGG
Organism: Rhinatrema bivittatum; assembly: GCF_901001135.1. Taxonomy (NCBI): domain Eukaryota; kingdom Metazoa; phylum Chordata; class Amphibia; order Gymnophiona; family Rhinatrematidae; genus Rhinatrema; species Rhinatrema bivittatum. Next base: position 528,538,178 of record NC_042615.1, on the reverse strand, counting down.
CCTAAGTCCGGAGCAGTGACTGCTGCCAAATATTCATCTGTGGTCATTTGTCCAGCTAAATCCAAACTTAGCCATACAAATGGCACTGAATGTGGACCTCAGTATTCCTGCAATAGGAAAGGTAATTTTAGAACAGCCCATGTAAGCCTGCTTTGAAAATTAGCAGGACCGTGCGAATCTTAGTGTGACATAGGCATAAACATTTACACTTACTAGAGAGCAGGTGCATATATTTATGGATATATTTTCAAAAATCAAAGTACCCAGGCAAATGATTTTCTCAACCCAGCTCCATTCCCAGGAATGCTTCTTTGCAGTACAGATTAAATTTCATGCAAAATTACCCCAGGGCTCATTTTCAAAAAGCCCAGATATGCTTTTGAAAATGACTTCCACAATGATATGTTTAAAAATAAATTAATCTCCTTAGGGAGCAAGGCATGCTGCCCTTGGAGCCTCATACAAGGTTTAGGAATCCCAAGCATAGGGCCGTGCCTGGTTGCCTCATCACTCTGGTTCCAGCCTCTAAGCCAAGAGGAGGTCAAAGAAGTGACCTGCAGCCAGGTGACGGAGAATTCTAATCGCAGCAAAACACTTTCACTGCCGGAATTCAGGGACTAGAACTGTAGGGATGTTTTTGATTTTTCTATATGAATAAACTAATTTTATCCCACATCTTCACTAGTCTTTGAGAGCTATCCCTAACACTGTTTTTGAATCTCTACATGACCATCATATATTGTGAAAATGAATATAGTAACACAGGAAATATCCTCAGTTGTTACAGATACTACCAGAAAAATCACATTTTTATATTGGTTTTAGTTTTCTGTAAATAATTCATAGGTGATATGTTTTGGCATATAAGTTTCCTTAATATTTTTTGTTGCAGCACAGTTAGGTAAGCGTTTCTTCTCTGGTTGCTTTCAGCTCATTCCATGAGAATAAAAAACGACTTTATTTTAATTTCAAAACTATCCCACCATTTACCAGAAACCCTATTCACTTATGATCTTTGCTAGACCAATAAATGCACCAGAATGGGTGCATTACATGGATGGAAACCCATGTCAAATAGACTACTTCATTCCCTTCACTGTGCTTATGGGAAAAACTCTTGACATGCAAGCTCCTGGTGAGGAAAAAAAACAAACCTTTAGGTACATGGAAACAATATTCTGGATTGGAGAAATTATTCATCTAATTGCCCCGGAACAGTACTGTAATTTTACCAGTGCTTAATAAGGTTACTATGCTGAGGCTTCCTAATTCAAGCCCATTGTGGAAGCCTCAATCAGAACGCACTGCTCCATAGAATGTCCTCATCAAAAACTGCGGGCTTAAAATATCCTGTTATATTGTCACAGGGTAACAAATATAACGTGTTTCCCCTCTGATCTCTCTTCTGTAACATTTGGGGTAAATATTCAGTAACCTGCCTACCTGCATCACAGAACAACCCAATTTTCAAACACAAGATTTGTGCATACAGTGAGTTTTCATATCTTCCAAGGCTTCTATCACAAGGTTGGCTACTGAAGGTGCTAGAGATGGCCCCATTGCAATACCATATATTTAGACATAATATCCATCATCAAAGACAAAAACATCGTTTTGCAATACTAGATTAGCAATGGAAACAAAAAATGAGATGGAATATGATGTTGTCTTATAGAGAAATTGTCCTTAATGATCTACATAGCAGTATCATGTGACACATTTGTGTATAAAGATGTCACCTCCATTGTGACTGGTAGAGTCTCCGATAAAATGGGTGGTAAGGATTGTAGTTTTCTCAACATTGTGTAGTGTCTTGCATATATGATTTCATTTTTTGAACACATGGTTGTAAAAATTTGTCCAAAAAAATTGCCAGTGGTTCCAGCAATGATCCATTGCTAGAAACAATGGGCCAGATTTTAAAAGGGTTACGCGCATAAGGTATGTGCGTAACCCTTTTAAAAGGCCCCTGCGCGCGCCGAGCCTATATTGCATAGGCTTCCGGCACGCACAAAGCCCCGGGACGCGCGTAAGTCCTGGGGCTTTCTTGGGGTGGGCATGTCAGGGGCGTGACACGGTCGGCGTGTCATCGGGGGGCGTGTCGGGGGCCGTGACACGGTCGGCGCTTCATCCGGGGGCGCTGCCGCAGGCGTGGTTTCGGCCCGGGGGTGTTCCGGGGGCATGGCCATGGCCTCCGGACCAGCCCCCAGACCAGAACATGGCGCGTGGCAGCCGGCCCGGCGTGTGCAAAGTTATGCCTGCCTCGAGCAGGCGTAACTTGTGCGACAGAGGTGGGGGGGTTTAGATAGGGCCATGAGGGGTGGGTTAGGTAGGGGAAGGGAGGGGAAGGTGGGGGGAGGGAACGGGCAGCGCGCGCAGGGCTCGGCACGAGCAAGTTGCACAAATGTGCACCCCTTTGCGCGCGCCGACCCCGGATTTTATAAGATATGCATGTATCTTATAAAATCCGGGTACTTTTGTTCGCGCCTGGTGCGCGAACAAAAGTACACGCGCGCACTGTGTTTTAAAATGTACCCCAATGGGTATTGCAGGTGGGTTGACTTAAGACTTGTGTCTTTTATTTCTTTATAAGTTACCTATGCCAAACCATGCCAAAGACTTTAATGAAATCCAAGTACAGTACATCTAGCGCTCTCCCCTGATCTAACTCTGATCACCCAACCCATATTGCTTCCATATGGTACATAATTTTAGCCAGGTTAAAAAGAGGCATTTTTGTGGCTATGTTTGGGTTGGGGGAGAAAAATAGCAGACATACATTTGATTTTCAAAGTATGTGTACAATTTTCCCCTCATTCAGCGACCTGCATAATTAACAGGTACAAACTACAAGAGTGCTTTTAGCAAGCTTAGGCCTGGATTTATCAAAATGCCCTAAATATTGCATGAATATCTCATGCGGTAAAAAAATGGGTGTTTCTATGTAAATAAATGTTTGTCCGCTTCGCAAAGGTAAGTATCGCACTTTGCGGTATTATTGCATGCCGCGAAACTCTTTGCGGTTTGCAAAGTGGCATCGTGGTTTGCGAAGTTGTATCGCGTTATGCGAAAATGTCATCGCTTTATGCGAAAACGTCATCGCATTTTGCGATAATGTTTCCAATATAAAAGCACACTTCCTGCACCTTCTCCTTTGAGGGTGTGTTTGGCGTTGTAGGTTTTGGAGAAGAGGTTAGTGCTTGGAGAGGGTTTCGGAGGAGTTGTTAGCGATATCTGAGTGAGTAGTGCTGTTTATTTGTTGTCCTTTGTTTCCCTTTTCCTTTGTCTTTTGTCCTATTTGTTGGAGTGCAAGTTTGTTTGTCTTGTTAGTCTATTTCTGTGTGGAGGAGGTGAGGAGTGGTGGGAGTGAGGAGTGGAGGAGGTGAGGAGTGGTGGGAGTGAGGTGTGGAGGAGTGAAGGAGGTGAGGAGTGGTGGGAATGAGGAGTGGAGTGGAGGAGGTGAGGAGTGGTTGGAGTGAGGAGTGGAGGGGTGAGGAGTGGTGGGGTGAGGCATAGTAGAAGTGAGGGTGGTGGGAGTGAGGAGTGGTGGAAGTGAGGACTGGTGGGTGTGAGGATTACAGGGAGAGAATGGAGCGTGAGAGGAGTGGGAAGAGAGGTGGGAAGAGGAGGGAGGATAGTAGAGGAAGGAGGAGTCAGAGGGAGTGGGAGGAGGAGGGCAGGGGTAGGAGGAGAAGGAGTAGAAGTAGAGCCAGGGTTGGCAGCAGAGACAGGCAGGAGGGAAGGGATAGGAGGGTGGGGGAGGGGACGGGGTTAGTCGAAAAGAATGGTGGGAGGAGTACAACAGGTTAGAGAGATAGGTCAGAGGGGAATGGAGTTGGTAGGGCAGGATGAGGTGGGGGGTTCAAAGGGAGGGGAGGGGAGAGCGGGAAGGAGAGCGAGGGCAGGGAGGACACCCCTCCGGGACCGGAAGTAGCACCCCGGTCAGGCAGCCAGGCAGCACCCCGCCAGAGACTGCGGGCTATTAGGTTCAGTGCAGAGGAGAACGAGCTGCTCATAGCAAGTGTCCTGCAGAACTATGCTCACTTCTTTGGAAACAAAGCAGCCAAGACCAGCAAGTCAGCAAAAGTGCACATTTGGAACGACATAGCCCAGACCATCACCCGGCACAGTGGCATACAGAAAACTTGGGAGCAGGTATCACATAGGTATAGAGATGTGAAAGCCCAATTGAAATCCAAAATAGCATCTCACAGAAAATATCAGCAGCAAACAAGCGGAGGGGCAGCTTGTCTGACAGAGATCACAGAAATGGAGCAGAGGTTACTGGAGCGTCTGGGCCCGGACGTTTTTGAAGGCTTGGAACCGCGGCTGGACACATCACACATCGCGGCTGGTAAGTTCTCATAAGCCATAAAGGCCCACACAGCAACTGCTAGACACCTACTGTGTCACACACTATGTGTTTTAGCCATTCACAAGGAATGACCCAAACACAGTAGTGAAACCCTCACAGAAATTGGCATTAGATGATCACTTTCAAATCCAACAAAGTGCTCCTCTGATGCCAAAATATTGAAAGGTTGTTAAGCCGTATGTACTTATGTTGTTTTTCTTTTCTGTTCTGTTTCCACAGCTCGCCTTCAAGAATGTCCTGGTCCCAGCCAGGAATAGCCAGGACCCTGCTGGCAAGAGGCAGGTACAACCCGGGATGCACCTGGGACGAGCCAGGCCATACCTTTCATGCAGCAAGCCTTGCAATTAGATGCAGAGACACAGTATGAGGTGGAGCAGGAGGAGCAGCAAACACCACAACAATCCCCACCATTCACAAGCCTGAATGTGTCGCTTGATCTCGAGTCTTTAATGCCCAACCCAGCAGGCTGGAGACCTACAAGCAGCACCCCAATGCACTCTGCCAGCAGTCCAGGTATCCCTGTATTGAGGCCCCATCACCATCATGTGGCCTGGCACCACCATCAGCCCCGGCACCACCATCTGCAGCACCCACACCAGATCCTGCTGCTTCAGTATCATCCTCACAATCCCGGCTCTTGCGAGCAGAAATACGCAGCCTATGCCGGGTGGTACAAAGACAAAATCGCATCCTGCAACATGGGATTGCAGCTCGGTCCCAGGATACAAACAGCATTACAGCATCCATAAGCACCCTCACTAACATAATGACCCAAATCTTGGAGCGCATGCCATACCCTACATCTGAGTCTTCCTCCCTTGTGTCGACACCCCGCAGCAGTCCAGTACGTGGACGAGGGTGCAGGGGTCGGCCCCGAAAGCCATGCCGCCTCCCAGAGGCAAGGGACTGCGTGGCAAGAGGCCATGAGGTGGCAGGGCATGATAAATAATGGCCGTGAAGGGTACCTTATCTCTACATGCAAGAAAGCGGATCAGCGGGTGCTCACTCCAGAGTTGCTGTGCCGTCCAGATGGAAGAAAGCAGATCAGCGGGAACTCATTTCTTCTCATCTGCTCCAAGTGCTGGCTGCATGCTGCTGTTTCTCATTCTGGGCCTCCTGCTCCTATGCTGCTGTGTCTTGGGTTGCTCCTTCAGAGCTACTGCTGGATCTTGTGATTGTTCTCCTGCTGCCTGCATGCTGGAGCTTGGCTGTCCCCTTTCAGTGCACTCTTTCAACAAGGACAGTCTGGGGCCTTTGCTTTTGCACACATTGTACTGCATAATAGAGATGTGATTTGGCCGAACCTTTTGGTTTGGCCTTCGTTATCGGTCCACAGTGGGAAATTTCGTTTTCCCGCGGTTCAGGCCGATTTTATTTTGTCTGCCCCCGAAACGAAGCCTGAAACCCACCCCAACCCTTCAGATTTAATGAATTCCAATTGGGGGGGGGGGGGGTTGGGTTGTAAAACAAAAAAAAAACAAACCCACCCCAACCCTTCAAATTTAATTAATTGCAACCCCCCACCCTCCAGACCCCCCAAAACTTGCACAACCCCCCCCCCCCCAAGACGTACTGAAAATCGCTGGTGGTCCAGCGGGGGTCCCGGGAGCGATCTCCCCCTCTCGGACCGTCGGCTGCCAGTAATCAAAATGGCGCCGATGGACCTTTGCCCTTACCATGTGACAGGGGCTATCGGTGCCATTGGCCGGCCTCTGTCACATGGTAGGAGCAATGGACAGCTGGTGGTCACAGGGTAAGGGCAAAGGGCCATCGGTGCCATTTTGATTAGTGGCAGTGACAGCGCGAGAGGGGGAGATCGCTCCCGGGACCCCGCTGGACCACCAGGGACTTTTGGTAAGTCTTGGGGGTAGGGTTGGGCAAGACTTGGGTGGTCAGGAGGGTGGGGGGGTTGCAATTAATTAAATTTGAAGGGTTTCCTATTATATGATGATTCTCGCTGCAATTTTCTGAGCCATGTTTTATGCAATGCAGTTTCTGCGTAACCTTCGTCTTTCATGTTATGTGTTATACACTCAATAAAATCATTTTATACTAAATTTGAAGGGTTGGGGTGGGTTTGGTGGTGTTGTTTTTTAATGTGCCTAGGAGCACTGAGGGTATCTGGAATAAGCAGACAAGACCCCTGAGGGGCGGGTGTCCTGATGGTTAGGTAGAATAACCCCGGAGAGCGAGTAGAAGCAAGGGGCCCCCGAGGAGCGTGTACCCAGAGCTTCAGTAGGTAGCAAGATACCCCAGATGGTAGTGAGGAATCCAAGCGAGCAGCTTAGAAGCGGTCAGAGTAGCAAAACCGAAGTCCTTGCTAACTCGTTATATTGGAGCGAAGCGGAGGTTTAAATACCTGGAGGTACTGACGTCATGCGGTGGGGCCGCCCCCAAGGTTCCTGCCATGATGTGCTTAAGAACATGGGCAGCGTGCACGGGCACACCCTAGGAGGCCTCAGGAAGAAGCATGGCGGATGGGGACGCACATGCTGGCTCAGAGACGCTGAGTGGTTCGGCAAACAGCAGCGGAGGCAGCCATCCTTCCGAAGGAGGAGAAGAAAGGTAAAAGAGAGGTGAGGCAGAGCAGTTGCAGCCATCTGTGACCGACGGATGCAACAGTACCCCCCTTCAAAGGGCCCTCTCCAGGACCTCTTCCTGGTGGTCTGGGTTTTCGAGGGTGTGCAAGATGAAATTGATGTACCTTGTCTTTATCCATGATGTTGGCCAGAAGCTCCCATGAGTTTTCTTCTGGTCCATAACCCTCCCAGGAGATGAGGTATTCCTATGTCTTGCCTCTCTTACGGACATCCAAGATATCATCTACAGCATACTCAATATCGTCCTCAGTGTCCAGATTCATGAGTTCTGGAGTCTTCTTAGATAACTCCGAGAGCATCAAGGGTTTTAGCAGAGAGACATGAAAGGCGTTGTGTATTCTCATTGATGGAGGTAATTTCAAACTGTACATCAGATTTCCCACGCACCGAAGAATTGCAAAGGGTCCTACATATCGAGGTGCAAAACATGCTGATGGCAGTTTAAGACGGAGGAACTTGGTACTCAGCCAGACTTTGTCTCCAGGGTGAAACTGAGGCGCTTCTTGATGGTGAGCATTGTAGATCTTTTCTGCTTTCTGTCCTGCTTTAAGGAGCAGATCCTTCGTTTGCTTCCAAAGCTGAGAAAACTCTGCTGCAGTGGCCTGTGCTGCAGGAGAAGCCACCGATAAGGAATTGGCAGAGGAGGAAGTGGTTGTCGTCCATAAACGAGTTGAAAAGAAGAAGACCCCATAGATGTAGCAGGATGTGAGTTGATAGCGAATTCTGCCCAAGGTAGTAGTTCCGCCCAGTCACTCTGTCTAGAGTTAACGTAGGACCGTAGAAACTGTTTAAGCGTTCTATTCATTCTTTCAGTCTGTCCATTAGACTGAGAGTGGTAAGCGGTAGGGATGTGAATCGGGCTTCGGACAATTGAAAATATTGTATGATATTTTCAAAATCGTCAGAAATTAGGGCCTCCCCCAAAACAATAGGAAAACCCCATGATATTGTTTGTGGGGGTTCTCTTATCGTTTTGGGGGAGGGCAGGAAAAACGGCACACAAAAATAACCCCTAAACCCACCCTGACCCTTTAAAACTAATCCCTTAGCTTCCCCCACCCTCCCGATCCCCCCCAAAAACATTTTACAGGTACCTGGTGGTCCAGTGGGGGTCCCGGGACTGGATGGCCGGTGCCATCTTTAAAAATGGCACGGGCCATCCAGTGCTCCTACCATGTGACAGGGGCTGGCCAATGGCACGGATACCCTGTCACATGGTAAGGGCAAAGGGCCATCGGCGCCATTTTGATTAGTGGCAGCCAACGGCCCAGGAGCCGGAGATTGCTCCCGGGACCCCCACTGGACCACCAAGTACCTGTAGAAAGTTTTTGGGGGAGTCGGAAGGGTAGGGGAAGCTAAGGGATTAGTTTTAAAGGGTCGGGGTGGGTTTTTTGTTTATTGGCTCGGGCGCAGCCAATAAACAAAACCGCGATCGGGCGGACGAAAAAAACACCACGATGTGAATCGAAACCGGAATCCGAACTGATTCCGGTTCCGATTCACATCTCTAGTAAGCGGAGGTTAAGTCCAAGGAGATTTCAAACTTTTGACATAGGGCTCTCCAGAACTTAGCAGTGAATTGTACTCCTCTGTCGGACAGTATATGCTTAGGCATTCCATGAAGGCGGAAGATATGTTTGAATGGTCTCGCTAACTCCACGGCAGAAGGTAATCCTGGCAAGGATACAAAATATGCCATCTTGGAGAAGCGATCGACGGTGATCAAGGTAGATTTACCACTCCCGTTGGGGAGTGGTAAATCTACCATGAAATCGGTTGCTATATGTGTCCAAGGTTCATCTGGTGCTGGCAGGGGTTGAAACAGACCCCAAGGACATGTGTCTGGCAGTTTTGCTTGGCACAAACAGCGCAGGAACCCACCTAAGCTTGTATATCTTTCTTCATGGTTGGCCACCAGTAATACCGCTGTAACATGGCCAAGGTACGACTCTGTCCAGGATGGCTGGCCAGGCAGGAATCGTGCACCCACTTCAACAGTTTCTTCCTTTGATTTCTAGCCACAACCATCTTCCCAGCGGGTACAACATGAGTGGCTGCAAGAAACACCTTCTTGGGATCAATTATGTGACGGGGTTCATCAGGCACATCCTGAGGGGAAAAGGATCGTGTCAGGGCATCAGCCCAGGTCTTCTTCTCTCCCGGACAGTATTTCAAAAGGAAATTGAATCTGTTAAAGAACAGTGACCATCTTGCTTGATGGTGATTGAGTCGTTGTGCATGTCTGAGGTACTCCAAGTTCTTGTGATCGGTGTACACCACTATCTGATGTTGTGCACCTTCCAGCCAAGGACGTCACTCCTCAAAGGCCAGCTTAATTGCGAGTAACTCTTTGTCTATGATTTTGTAATTTCTTTTGGCAGGCGAGAACCACCTCGAGAAGAAGGAACAGGGATGGAGCACATTGGATTCGCTGTACTGGCTCAAAACCACTCCCACGCCGACGTCTGATGCGTCGATCTCGACGATGAATGGGAGATGCGGATCTGGATGGCGAAGGCATGGCTTCTTTTGAAAAACTTCTTTGAGAGTCAGGAAGGCCGATATTGCTTCAGGAGACCAGATGGCAGGGTTGGCCCTCTTTCTGGTCATTGCAGTGAGAGAGACTGTCAATGATGAATAGTTCTTATAAAGGAACGGTAGTAGTTCGCGAAGCCCAAGAAGCAGCGCAGTGCCTTCAGGCCTGTAGGTTGGGGCCAATGTCGAATGCTCTCTAATTTCTTGGGGTCCATCTGAAACCCGTTTTTTGAAACAGTGTATCACAGGAAGGGTACAGACTACTTGTGGAACTCGCACTTCTCTAGTTTCGCATATAAGTGGTACTCCCGCAGGTGTCTTAAAACCTTCTTGACGTACTCTTAATGTGTTTGTAGATCTTGGGAGAAGATCAGGATGTCATCAAGGTACACTACTACACATTGATATAGTAAGTCCCGTAAGATGTCGTTCATCATATTTTGAAAAACTGCAGGTGCGTTACTTAACCCAAAGGGCATGACGAGATATTCGAAGTGTCCATCGCGGGTGTTAAAGGCTGTTTTCCATTCATCGCCCTCACGAATACGCACCAAGTTGTAAGCCCCTTTGAGATCTAGTTTAGAAAATGTCTTGGCTCCCTGGAGCCTGTCGAATAGTTCAGAAATTAAGGGCAGGGGATACCGGTCCTTGATGGTAATCTCATTCAGACCCCTAAAGCCGATGCAGGGATTTAAAGTGCCATCCTTTTACCCCCCAAAAAAACAGAATCCTGCACCAGCCAGGGATTTGGAGGGTCTGATAAATCCTTTTTCAAGGTTCTCTTGTATATAGGCAGACATGGCCTTAGTCTCTGCTGCGGAAAGAGAGTAGACTCTTCCTTTTGGAGACTCAGAATTGGGTTTTAGATTTATAGCACAGTCAAAAACTCTGTGGGGTGGAAGTACAACTGCTGCTTATTTAGAGAAGACATCCTGGAAGGAGGCGAATTGTGGAGGTAGGCCTGGTAGAGATGGTGTAGTGGGCTTGCATATCATGCATATCATTGGAGAACCTTCCACGAGACACCGGCCATGACAGCCAGGTCCCCACTGGGATAATTCCAGCATTGCCCAGTTAAACTGTGGCATATGGTCCTGTAGCCAGGGTAGTCGGACCAACTCCCGATACATGGTCTTTTCAAAAACAAGGAAAGAGATGGTTTCAGAGTGCAAAGCTCCGGTGCGCAGGCCAATGGCCTTGGTAATCAGCGAAACCTCTCCAGGAAGTGGCTCAAACGCCAGTAAGAGAAAATGGTGGCAAGGTTGGAATAAATAAATTGGACCTGGAATAAAATTCGGGAAGTTATGTGGAATCAATAGATATACTCCACCTGATAAGTAGTAACCGGAGAATATTGTACACTGCAGTCCCTGAAGCAGCAGCCCGTGGAACGTGGACACGTCTGACTGGCATTTTCTAACTCCGGACTCTTGAAGCGCCACAGCGCTATCAAAGAGAAGTACCTTTTCCACTTATTTATGAAAAAATAAGAAGTTAAAAAAAATCGCAAAGAGCCAGAAAAAAATTAAAAAAAGGTTATGGACCGATGATTAAATAAAACCCATAGCGGTAAAAACTGCAAGGAAATATATGCTCCCCATTTATCCTCGGCTGTGGTCAGGCACGTACCCGGTGCTGGCCAGGCCTGTGAGCCTGTGGGAGCGGAGCCTCTGCCTGCGCTGCTGGTAACTCCCTGTGATATCTTGGAAGTGTCCTTGCCTGTTGTTCAGGTTGTCCTGCATCCACATGCTGTCGTCTGCAACGAGACTTGCGAGGCATGAAGTGGCTGTGTATAAATACACCTCACAGGGAGCAAATGCTGTCAGGAAGGTTGATCTACTAAAAACAAGCATTTTTATTGGACCAGGAAGGCTGGGTAGCTGTGCAGGGAATGTTTTGAGTTTTTATCGCACGCGCTATGCGCCACGATAATACCGCGGTCAGCGATATAACCTACGATAAGACCTTAGCAAAATAAAAAAAGGTGTAGCTATTATCCGCGTTAATGACCTGCGAAAATGGCCAATATTTTTTGCACAACGTGCTAGCAAATCCTACTTTACATGAGGCCTCCCCCAACTCCTCCCCAATCCCTCCCCTTTTTAAAATTTGCATCACGATGTGAGGTACAGACCTTTTCACATGCGTTAACAGACTCGCTGATGCATGCGAAAACGCCATATAGCACTTTGATAAATGACCCCCTTAATTTGTAGCCATTCATTTTCAAAGGGAAACAACATAAATTATTTCTCTGCAGTGTAAGCAGAGGCAGTGTAAGTGAGCTAAAAGGGCCTACAAATGCCGCAAGCAAAATGGGATATACAAAATGAACCCCCCTTATTACTTGGACTGCCTCTTCCCTGAACCTGATTTCTATATTGTTCCAACCTCTGTAGGTTTGCCATTATGATCTAATGCTCCTAGCAAACCCATAAGATATAATATCAGTTGTGGGTGTTGCTCCATCTGTGTTTACAATCTTTATGTGCTCTACAACTAGCTTACTATACAGGAAAGCTCATTTTCATCCGTGAGGGACGTTATATAAATGCAGCAATCCAACATTACACTTAAATACCTACAGCACCTATACACTAAGAGGTAACTTTCAAACACAGAGATCTCCTGTAGTATTTTATAACCTGCGTGTATCAGATACATGCAGAATATAAAATACATGCATGCCTCGTTACATGCGAATATCTACAATGCATTGAAAGCGCGTACCTTTCCTACCTATTTTAAAAACCTACGCGCATAAAATCCTCCCTATAATCTTTAATGTATGTAACCCCTTTTTTTGTAGGATTGTTGCTCCTAAGAGCACATAACTAATGTATTAGTAAAGGGGCAGCTCCAGCTAACCCCTTCATCCCACACTGACTCTTAATCCCTAGGGGGGGGGGACTCTTTTTATGGGGGGAAGCTCTCGCTTACGGCCCAGACAATGAGAAAAGGTCACCAGTGTACATGTGGTCATTTGATGCTTCCCATGAGGTGAGAGGCTGTAATAACTCAGCCAGGACCAGATCTGAGTGTTAAAATAAAGTTTACTGCTTAAAATTCATAAATTAAAGTCCATTATTCAGAGGTGTGACTTTACATCTGACTGATGGTACAGGTATAATTCTGGGTAGGCAGGTGGCCTTTTACCAGACATCAGGGTAGAGCCCATGGTGCTCTTAATTGTACAAACTCTCCCAGCGGCTGTGCTATGGGAATCCCAGTGAGGTGTCCCCAACTTTGAGGCAAAAATCCTACTTTTAGACATCTTTTTCTCAGATAGCCAGCCAGTCCTAGTCTTTTGAGGGTAGAAATCTGAATAGGGTCTCCTGCTCTTATTCTTCCTTCTGTGAAGATTCTTTCATCCTTGTACCCTGATCTTTCTGGGGAACTTCTCTTGGGGAAAGGTTAGTGGGATCAGGCAAGTTGTCTGCTCTGAAATCCCAGTGGGGAAGGGGGGGATCCAAAAACCTCCCCACTCTTCTTAAGTCCAAAAAATACTTTAAAGCTTAAACTGAATATCACGTCTGCCTTCACTGTCTCTCACAGCAGGATCCATCACTGGTGCTTGCCCACCTAGGGTTTAGAGTAAGCTCTCAGGTCTTTGGTCCCCTGGTGAGAGCCCTTTTGCCCCTAAAGGGTATCGGGCTTAAAAAGTCTATCTCTCTGTAAATTGTAAGAAGGACCCTCAGGCAGGGAGTGCACAGTGAGGTATCACTTCTAAAAGAAACTCCTTCTGGGTGAAGCTGGGAGGCCTCACCAGAGTATAAAACTGAACCATCCTTACTCTTTGCTTCCTCAAACTGACACCCCCCCCCCCCCCCCCCCCCACCGGTGTATTAACATGGCTTGGCTAAATAGTCTTCAGGCATCCCATCCATCTCTCCAGGTGGGAGGGACTGAGGGATATGGGTGGCTCTTTACAAAGTGTGCTCTAAGACAGGGACAGTGAAATCTGGTGGCCAGACTTGGAGGGTCTGCCATACTCTCCCCTCCCCCCCAAAAAAATAGTCTGAGGGAAGACACTTACAAACATTTCACACATAAAATACAGAAAAATACAATTATAAGCGGATGTTATACCATATCACCACTAGGGGGAGCTCCTTCCCTAAGGAAATTATGACCAGCATAGTTTGGTGAACATGTGTCTGACATAAACCCAAAATACATATAAGAACACTTTGCAGAACGAACACATCCAATGGCCATGTATTCCTGTAGAGTGAATAATGGGTAATTAATAATTATGATCCAGTGGCCAGCACTGCTACTGCTGGAAGAATAGGGGTGCTGCCACCACCCAAGAGTGAGGTAGAATGCTCTCACCATCCTTTGGAATGGAAACAGGATACTCAACACTGAATAGACAACATCTCCAACCACCATCCCTCTGAGAAAAAGCCATTAGATCTTTTCCTTTTCAATCTTTACCCAGTAATACAAGTGCATCCCCAGGAGGAGACACTATCAAATCCATAATACATTTGAATACTTTACTTTCAAATAGAAATTACGTCTCTAAATTCCTCTTAAACTTCTTGTTAAACTCCTTCCCGTCACATTTAGAGTCACAGGGTCTACTTAATGACTGGGACATAGGATTTTATTTCATTTTTTCAGAGTAATTCTCTTGTAAATAAATAAAATATTAATATGAAAAGTGTCAGATCTTATTAAGAGACTCTACCTAATAGGGAAATCAATAGTCAATCACAAAATTGACATAAATAAATAAAACACCCTTTTAATGACGTTTAAAACTTTATAAACTCAGAAAGAGAGAAAAACATTTAAATATGTCATATCAATAATATTGTTATCAACTGTACTCAAATTGGCATAAGGATTTCTCCGATGAGAATACATTTATTCATATGTCCTTTCCCCAGAAGGCTGATACAGTTTATAACTGTAGACCATCTTCCTTCTTGCTAGAAGAGCCATTTCTGTTAAACAACAGTCTACCCTCTCCAGAGTGGATAAGCTCACCTTCACCCTCCCATGGAGGGCAAGCAAAAGTCTCTGTAAACAGGATTAGCAGCAAGCGCCTCTGTGGCTGGAATAGTCTTTGTTTATGTAACTGCACCCTTCCTCACAGGGATATCAGGACTTCACTTGAAGGGTCCTCCTTCTTGGGGATCCTTTGGCGATTGTAGATCTTCAGGCTAGTTTTTTTTAAAAGTCATTCCATTGGGCAGAAGGCAACTGATGGAGTAAGGCTTCTGCTCTCCACTCCTCAGGTGGTAGATTACTGCATACTTGAAAATTTTGTGGCTATCTTCAGGTCCTAAGCCCATTGGTAATCAGGGTGCTCCCGTATACCCTGAGAGTTTGTAGAGTCCTTTACAATGGCTTTGTCCTTGTGCTCTGCTATCCAAGTATCCTGGTTCTCCTCTACAAAGTTCATCACGTAAACTGGGATGTAGGGAAACTGGAGGCCAAAAATTCCTTGCGCTCTCCGATCAATGAACTGTTGACCCTAAGAGAATATGTAAATGTTAGGCTGGTCTCCCAGGACACTGGGTAATGTCCAGGACTCATACTACACTGCCAAAGGCAAGGCTGATCAAGGAGATCCAAAGGTAAAGGCCCCCCATTGTTGTCATTCTCCTGCCTGCTGAGTATGGTGATTCGCTACTGACGACTGATTCCACCCCATTAGAGATGCCTGAACTGAAGGATCGGGATGGCAGCTCCATTGCCTTCTAGCAAAGCCCTCAAAAGGTTTTTGGGCCTCTAGCCATGAGGTTGCCAACCTCGTACATGTCCTCAGCTTATTCTGAGGTAATTGCCGTAGTCTATTCTCTCCACTCCATTTGGCATTATTTATTTATTTATTTTATTTTAAGCATTTTTATATACCGAGATATGTTGGGAACATCATCTCGGTTTACAGGTAACTCAACATAGCAACAAGCTTCACAGAGGAACAGTAAAAGATAAAATAGGGTATAAACAAGAAACCGTTCAAATAAAATAGGGTAAAAAACAAGAAACCGTTCAAATGGGATGACAACAAAAATATGATAGAGGAAGGGTAGAAGAGGGGAAGAATTTACTGAAACATAAAATTGGGTAGGGGAGTGGAGTGGAAACAGGGTGAAGGGGAGACTTTACAAGTAATTACAGGCAATTTACAATATATTCACTGGGGGAGGGAGAGAGGCAATTTACAATATATTCACAGGGGGAGAGAGAGGGAAGAGGGAGAGGTGTTAGGAGTATGTGAGTGAGAAGAGCCAGGTCTTTAAATTTTGTTTTGATAATACATTTTGTTATGATAATACAGGCCTCTCACTGCCTGATGATGCTGAACTGGTCAATATAATACCATCACTCTGGCGTTTCCCTCAGCCAACCGAGATAGCTTAAGGTGTTATGGGTAAATCTGCATTGGGGTCAATGGCTTTGCAGGTTCCAACTCCTCTGATTTTACTGATCTGATCAGCCCAAGAGAAGGTACCAGGATCTCCGTTAGCCCCACCTACAGGGGATTCATCCATGATGGCTTCCACCACTATGTCCAGGCTGTTGCTACTTCCAGGAGTCAGACCCACCCTGAAGCATCCCCAGCTGAAGGGGCCGCTTCAGGCACGAATGATGTCACTGACTAAAGAGGCTTCTTGGTTTAAGGGGGTTTGTGTCACTCTGTGCTACTCCTGCTGGTATTTTACTCTTCAGGAGACCCTGGGCCCTCTCACTGTGGCAGTCTCAGGCAGCGGAACATGCTCAATGTGGAAGGGCCAGCCTGCCATCCCACAGTGATGCCCAGGCCTATCCCGATGTCCTGAAATAGGGGTCTTTTGAAATAACAGTGGGTGAAAACATGCTCGGGACGTTGAACGGCACTGCAGTCGACACCCTTGACTACCAGGATTGCTCTAGTACCGGGGAATGACATTTGCAACCCTGCAGGGTACTGAACTGGTCTCGCTGCTTGTGTAAGGCCAAAGTATTGACCCTGCCCTCATACTGGGATGACGGCTTTGCTCACTCACTTTCTGCTGAGGGTCTGAATTGTGTGAGCCTCCTCAGTGGGACATTTTGGAGGGCTGCCCTTGCTAGAGCTTGAATGCTTCTGAATCGACTTCTCAGCCATGCCAGTTAGATAAATCGTCGCTGCTTTAAACGCTGCTTCACATAAAGCGTTTGTCGACGGAACATGGTAGACGAAATCAGAATGTCCGTACTCTGTAATAAATAGAAGATGCTTGTTGGGTTTTAGAATCTGATCGTTACTTAGCTCTCCTGTTAACTAGGAGCTTTGCTCACAGTCGCTTAGCACCACACTCGCTCCACGCAATCCCTGGTGCTGAGGATGATGTTGCAAGCATGCCACCGCTTTTATACTACTTGCAGGTATACATCAGCAGCAGAGGGAACACCATTGAGGATGTGCAAAGGAAACAAATTTGTTTTGGTTTATTCGTTCATTTTGTGGGCACCTTGTTAGGTATTGTGGGTAAGTGGGCTCCTGGGCCTAGGTGAGAGGTGGTACCACCCACGGGGAGGAGCCCCATGAGCCTCACCATCGGGAAGCGAGGTCTCAGCTGCTGGGTGTGTAGTATAGCAGGTACTAGAGAGAGAGAGAGCAGAGAGAGTAGAGCGACACTGCCCGCGGAGGTGGGGAGTGTAACAGCAAGTAAAACAAACACAGGGAACACAGGGTCTGTGAAGTGGGGTATACTCAAAGAGGATTCTTCTGTAGAGATGATATGGCAGTGGTCCGCAGAGCGGGGTACAGCGAAGAGGGTTCCTTAGTAGAGATGATATGGCATTGGTCCGCAAAGCGGGGTACACCGATAAGGATTCCTCAGTAGAGATGATAGGGCAGTGGTCTGCAAGTGGAGTACTCACTGAAGAAGTAGCAATGGTTCCAGAGGAAGCCCCTGGGAATGGGGCAGGCAGCGATTCTAGGTGCAAGGCCCTCCGAGGAGCGGATAGCCAGAGACGAGAAAAGGGCCCCCGAGGAGCGGGTACCCGAGACATTTCACGCCGAGGAGGCAGGAGCTGGAACAGGAAGTCCGTAGTGAGTGAAGTGGATTCAGCAATGAGGGAACTCGTTGCCAAGTCGTAGGCAGACAGAGCCAGCCGGCTTAAGAGTCCACGATGAATGACGTCATCCGGGGGGGACGCCCCTGAGGTTCCCGCCATGACGTGCTTAAGACTGGCCCAAGAGAGCACATGCGCGCCTAAGGAACTCCGAGGGCAAGATGGCAGTCGGCAGCATCCACGCTGTCCAGGGAGGTCTGGGAACAGGAACGGACAGGCTGGCGATAACTGGTGGAGGCCGCAAGTCTACCCAACGGAGTCAGTGCAGTGAGGCAAGAGGTGAGCAACAGCGGTCACAGCCATCTGCGACCAACGGGCATAACTCACCTCAATTCATTTCATTAGATTCAAAACAAAAAAAAATAGTTTATTTGTTTTATTTGTTCATTCATTTGCCATTAAAGTAAATGGTGGAAGCACAGCAGCCTATTTAGGGCTCCAGAACTAAGGTGTTCCTATCAATTCTAATGAAACTTGTGGGACGACATCATCAGAAGAGTGAAGGCCTGCCAATGCAACAATTCTATGTCAACATGGCACCAAAGGAGAAAAGAAGCAACAAGAGAGGGAATAACACCCTAAGGCTTCAAAAGAGGGCACCAATAACAATGGTATAAACTTTTGAAGTTAGCATAAGAAGCAAAGTGACACCAAGAGTGGCATCAACATCCTAAGGTACTAGGAACAAGTGGATTGGTTTGGTTGGAATTTTTTTTCAACTTTCACATTTTATTTTCTGGGGGAAAAGACCCTCCAGTATAACCAACAAAAAAGCAGAGTGGCAAGAACACTCCAAGGCTTCATAAGAGGGTATTAATAATAGTGTCATAAACCCTTCAAGGCAATATGAAAGGAGCAAAGTGGCACCAAGTGTGGCATGAATAGCTGAAAACACCATGAAGGGGGAAGAAAGCAAGCACCAGAAGAGGCAGAGAATCCCCAAATGAATTGATAGAGGGTGAAAGCAACTGAAATAGTGACATGAAGATCCCAAAGCATCATAAGAGGCTCAAAGCAGCAATTCAGAGTGGCAAGAACACCCCATGCTCCAACTGAGGGGCAAAGGTCACCAAAAAAATTGATAGAAATCCATAGGCAGGAAGAAATCAAAAGAAATCCCTATAGGAAGTCTCATGTCATTTTCAAAGAAGCTAGCTATTTAGGCTTGGAGTTGATCTTCACTGGACGCCAAGATGCTACCAACTAAAGGCACCAAATGCTCTTTAGCTATTAGCTGTTTAATGTTCTTTGATTAAGGGAATCTAGAATACGATTCTTCTTCTGAATCAGTATTTGCAAATATTACTTCAGAAGCAATAATCATGGAGGAGCGTGATCTTGGTGATCCTGATGTTGCACTTCTGCAGCCCTTGCCTGTTGCTGTGTTATAATCTATCAAAGGCTAAATACCAGTTGAGACCAATAATCACAAGAACTATAAGGGAATGGAATTTGAAGAAAATGTCTAATAGAGATTAAAATCATTAAAGATCACTGGGTAAGTAAGGCCTGTGTAAAGCAATAGATGCCAGGGGAAAAGCAAGAGTTGGCAAGTACCATAGGGGAAGGAGTTTTGGAAGGAACCTTGTAGCCAACCGAAGCAGCAGAAGAAGCACCCTAAATACCAAGACCGGCTTTAAGCTGCAGAAGTGACACAGGTAATTAAAAACTAAAACAGTAGGAGCAAAGCAATGCAGCAAGAATAGTAGTCATAAAACTCCTAAGGTGTACCTTGAGATGGAGGATGAATGCACTGAGGAGTGATGCAGCAGGCGTTCAAAACAATGGATGGCTAGGGCAAGGGCAAGAGTCACCATGTACTGTAGGTAAGGGGATTTGTAAGGTACCTTGTAGACAGCTAGAGTAGGGGATGCCTATCCCAGTAAGAGATATGGCTATTTGGCTAATCCTACCAGTAGCATATGCTTCTATCAAAAGTAAAGATTGAAGAGTACCAGGAGTGACATGAAGGGCCCAAGGAATGGTCTAGCAAGCATGCAGAGCAATGGATAGCCAGGCAAGAGCAAGAGTCAGCAAGTACTATAGGGGAAGGGGATTTGGAAGGAAACTCATAGACTGCCAGAGCAGTGGAGAAAGCATCGTATCAGGACCAGCTCTGAGCAGCAACAGCAGCAGCAGCATTGGTGATTAAAAAACAAAACGGTAGGAGCAGAGCAATGCAGCAAGAAGAATAGCCATAAAACCTCTAAGGTGTACCTCAAGGGCTGAGGTAGGAGGAGGAAGAATGGTAGGAAAAGCCCAAGGAGTGGTGCAACCGGCATAGAAAGCATTGAAAGGCCAGGGTAAGGGTAAGAGCACGAGTGTGCTGCATTCACTGTACAGTGCCGTGCACTAGTTCTGACAGACTCCATACAAAAAAAAAAAAGATTGGCAGCCTGGTACAGACTCTTCACTTCAGTCTCTGCACTGCTCAGTCTCCTCACTGGTGCCCAGAGAGAGAAAAAAATATCACTAGAACTTCTGCAACTTCCCACACTTTCTCCTACTCACATCCTCTCTCAATGAAGAGAAAAATCAGCAGCAAGTGCTACTAGATGTCTTTCTCTGGTGACTTGCACAGTTAATGGGACTAGTGCAGCAAAGACTAAATTAAAAGCAGCCAAAAACCTTTTTTATATACTCTGTGAGAGCTCCAAAATATTATATCCCTCTCAAATCAAGCCTAGAGAGGAAATGCTGTGCTTGTTAAACATGCTCAGATCAGGGAAGGAATCACCCTAAAATACCAAGACTGTCTTGTGGTAGCAGCAGCAATGGAGTTAATGATTAAAAACTGAAATGATGAAGCAGAGTAACGCAGTAAGAAGAATAGCCATAAAACCTCTAAGGTGGAGAAAGTATAGTATGAAAAGTCCAAGGACTTGTACAGAAGTATCGCCACTTTCCCTGGGCCGAGGGAGATGACCCTTCATGAAGGGGAGGGAGATGGGGTCCCCTGCTCCCAGTGCAACTATCAACCAGGGTAGTTGGTCCTCAGTGAACTCCAACCTCATTTTGCAGCTGAGTTGAGAGGCCCATGCCAGGAACCAGGGGTCCGCGTTGATGTCGGAGACCCACCAAACCCGTCTTGAAACACAGATCAAGGAGTCTAACTTGCGTGCTAGTCAGAGAATATTTTGAAACTCTGTGTCCCAATGAAGATGAAGGCCAGCACATGTCGACTGAGGTGGAATCCAACCTCATCCAGCAATGGGTGCACTGCCAGCCTGTCTCACATGCCCCATTAAAGGGAGGTGGGCGTGAGTGTGTGTGATATGACCGAAAGATGGTGAACTATGTCTGGGCATGGTGAAGCCAGAGGAAACTCTGGTGGAGCTCCATAGTTGGCAGTTTGGCCATCCCCAGGTTTATCTGATAAAATGAATGATTAGAGGCCTTGGAGCGAAAAAATCTCAACCTATTCACAAAATCTGAGAATAAGTTGATTCTCAAACTTTAAATGGGTAAGACACTTGGTTCAGTGGTGTGGAAGCAGGCATGGAATGTGAGTGCCTAGTGGGCTATGTTTGATAGGCAGAACTGATGCTACAAGATGAACTGAATGTCAGGTTAAGGTGCCTAATGTCAATGCTCATCAGACCCCCAGAAAAGGAGTTGGTTGATATAAATAGCAGGAAGTTTGCCTTGGAAGTTGGAATCTATTAAGTATTCCAACATCCAGCTGCCAAATAAGCTATCCCTGCAAATTGAAGCCACTGGAGCATACCATAAGGGAAAGGGATTTAGGAAGAAACTCTGTGTACATCCTTCTCTGACAAAAGCTAGAAAGTGCTTCTTGCACATGCTAAGAGCATCAGAGGAAGCACCCCAAGGTACCAAAACTGGTTTAGAGCAGCGGTAGCAGCAGTAGTTTTTGTGATTAAAAACGGAAATTTATTTTATTTTATTTATAAACTTTTTTATACCGACATTCGTGGGTACATCATGCATGTTTACAATATAACTGCAGGAGGAAAGTACAAAAAACCAGGGTGGGGGAAGGGGAGCAGCTAGGAAGATAGAAGGGGTGAGTGAAGAGAGGGAGAAAAACAGGACAGAGAGAAAAAAAGGAACAGTACCAGAAGGACAGAAAGGTACCAAGATGGGAGAAACAATATTTAAAGATGAACAATAGATCTTATATTGCAAATTATACATTCAAAAAGGTACTGTATGTAACATTATACCCTATATAGAAGCTATACACTCAAAAGGCACTTAATGTGACCTTATACATTATATCTAAATTATACAACTTGCAAAGCACTATATATAACATTATAAATTATATGTTCGAAGGACGTATAAATGGTAGGTGCAGAAGAATGCAGCTAGAAGATTAGCCATAAATCCCCTGAGATATACCACAAAGGATGAATGGTATCAAAAGCCTGAGGATTGATGCAACAAGCATACAAAACAATAGATGGCTAGGGCAAGAGCAAGAGTCACCATATACCTAAGGGGAATGGGTTTTGGAAAGAATCTTATATGCGGCTGGAGCTGTGAAGGAGGCACTCTAAGGTATCAAGACAGCAGCAGCAGCAGCAGCAGCAGTGGCAGTGGCAATTATTTAAAATCTAAATAGTAGAAGCAGAGCAATGCAGCAAGAAGAGTAGCCATAAAAGTCCTAAGGTGTACCTCAATGACTATGGCAGAGGAAAAATTGTTTCAAAAGCCTGAGAAGTGGTACAGCAGATGTGCAAATCAATGGATGGCTAGGGCACGAGCAAGAATCATCACTTACTGTAGAAGAAGGTAATTTGGACAGAAGGACCAAAACAGCTGGAGTGGGGGATGCCTGTCTCAGTAGGAAGAATATGGTTGGTGCTACTGTCAAACTGAAAAGATCAAGCCATGTATGTATTATGCATACATGGCTGGTAGAGTGAAATTGTGAATGGTTCATTAAATCAGATATGGTTCCATCTGCTACTTGTATAACTGTGGTGATTGTAGAGCTAATATATGCAGAGTGCGGACCCCCCAGAGATAATTGAAAACAATATAAAGGCGTCAAAGCCCCCAAGGTGTATAGTGCAGGGAATTGCAAACAGTACAGAGGTGTCTATTCTCCCAAGGTGAGGAGTGCAGTGCATTGCAAACAGCACAAAGATGTCTAAACCACCAAGGTAAGGTCCATAATAAACAGCACAAAGGTGTCTAAACCACCAACGCATGCAGTGCAGTGAATCACAAACAGCACAAAGATGTCTAAACCAACAAGAAGAAGAGTGCGGTGAATCGCAAACAGCACAAAGGCCTATACAGGTCTTGAAAGCAAGAAGAAAAACCATAAAAGAGATGGGGTGGGAGGAGAAACATATATTTTTGTCTTTTTTTCACATTTTTTTCTGGAGATAAAACATTCCAGTATAACCAACAACCAAGCAAACAAGATGGAAGAACTAAGCTGGGATTTTAGAGAGGTAGAAGATAAAGAACCATAAAAAAGTGGATTGGGAGAAGAAACTTGTATTTTTTTGTCTTCTTTCACATTTATTTCTGGGGACAAAACACCCCAATATAACTAACAACCAAATTAACAGGGTTTGGAGAACTAGGCTGAAATACAAACATCAAACAGTATGACTGCACCAAAACTCCCATAATAGGCATGATAGAAAGGCATTGTAGCATATTTGGGCCTGCTGAGGCCATGGGAATAGTTCAGGAATATAATAAGACTGGACCAACTTAGTTATGGTGCAGCAATTTATTTGCAGTGCATCAAAGATACAAGAATCAAGATAGTAGCTCACCTTGCATCAGGCACAACTAACTGGTGCATGTCTACCATCTGGGTGTATTGTGAGATCCTACCAGCTCCCTGAGGCCTCCCCAAGATTTTCTAGGCCTGGTTTCTTATAGTAGGGTAAAGGAAACCTCCCTTCACCCCAAATCCCTTGCAGCGTTCTGCCTTAAGAACTGGGTTAAAGCCTTGAACCAGGCTCCTTAAGGTAGAATGAGCGAATTATTGATACATTCCGTCACATACCCTTCCTCCTCAGCTTGGCCTTTTCAGGTCAAACATCCAGATGTGCTCAGGGCACACCTCAGCTTTGTCTCAAAAGCCTCCCCCCTCTGACTGAATTGTCCCCAACACCCATGAGTTGTCACTTTAAGGTTGCCAAATGGAAATAATCTCGACCCAGGACTACTGGATACAGAAGCTCAGAGAGGACAGCCACATTTACCACAGCTTCTCCTGCAGCAGTCATCAAGAGGACATGGGAAGTTGAATACTTTTGTTCGTCTCCATGTATGCATGTTATTGTCGCTATATTCTTATTGTTAAATGTCCTTGAAATACTAAGGCCGAATGAAAGAGAATTTTGCTACAGCTGGAATCTACCAAGCCTGGGTAGAGGCTCCCTCCATTTCCACCTGGAATATAAAGTCCTTAAGTCTTGAATGCAAGACACTGACAAAATTGCAGCTTTGGAGTTTTGGCAACTTGTAATCCCAAGCATTTTCCCATATGTCATTAACATTCTGGGGTTCTGTCCCCTTTCTTTGCTCCTTCTCATGTTGTTCCGCTAACTTGCATTCAAAATCCAGATCCTCAAGCCAAGCTCATTCTTTGTTTGATTGATCTTCTGTTTTACAGCAAGCACACTCATTTTGGGCCAGTCAGGTTTCTGCCCTCTCTGGTTCTCTTAAAGACTCTTTGGTTTCCAACCGCCTATATGGACAGTGGTCTTCTTTGTGCCTGTTCTCCATACAAAAGGCACAAAAAGAGAAGATCTGCAATGCCCCATTTCTGGGTTGTTTCCACCTCTTTGGATTCCTCTTTTTTTTTTCTGGGTTGCGGATTGTCGCTGCTTCAGAGCGCTATTTTTAAGAATGCATACTTCTTGGGCATTGGCTGGGTCATTAGGCAAAAATCCATAGGTTCACTTCAGCCATACCAATAGTTCCTTGCCAAGTGTCCTTTCTGTCCACAGTTAAAACATGTGGACAAGATTGGCATCTGGAAACCGGATATGAAGGTCAAGCCCCCTATTTTGGAGGTTCATTGCTGAGGTCCTCTATCCTCTGTACCATGGCAGGGAATTGTTTTGGGGTGTCTCTCTAAGCCTCTTATGCTGGCAGCATTGACTGTGCCTGGTGGAAGGCTTGTTCTACTTCCAGGGTTTTCTCCAATGTGAGCCCGGTGTGTCGACAGACCCAATTCTGCATGGGTTGGTCCAGACCATTTAGAAACTGCTCCAGGAGTATTTGATAAGCCACTTCCAGTCCCGATCTTGCCTCTGGCTGGAGCCACTTCCACCCGGCATCTTTCAGCCAATGAAAGAGGTTTCTCAAGCTGTCCCTGAGCTGTAGGGACACTCGTCAGAACTTCTGCCAATAGTATTCTGGGGAGTACCTCGCTCTCTGTGGTACAGCGGCCTTGACATCTTCATAGAAAGCCCTCCCATCTGGATTGGTGACCTGAAACACTGTTTGACTCTTGCTGGTGAGCAAATTAGCCAAGTAAGTATTCCAGCTGGTCTCTGGCCAAGCTGAGAGTCAAGCAGATGGTTCAAAATTCTTTAGAAAGACCTCTGGGTCCCCTTCTCCCTTCACCTTAAACAGGATATGCGAAGGTGAAGGTGTCTGAGGTATTCTGGACACAGTGATTGCAGGGCTTCAACTAGCTGAGATAAGACTGTGCCTTGTTGTGTTAACTGGTCTTGTAGCCACTAGTGTTTATCTATTTATGTTTGTACAGAGTTTTGTAGCTGTTGCTGTCCTTTGGCTAGGACCTCTATTACCTGCTCCATTTTATCTCCTTTTGGGGCCAGCTCCCAAATAAATAACTCACACGAGGTAGAGAAAACAAAAACACCTGCTGGCTTGTCTGGCCTTAACTTAGTACTTGATCCCTGACTGCCCAGGCAGGGATAGCCCCTTTGGCCTGCCGTAGTAGAAATGGAAGGCCCCAGGAAAAAAACTCTGCAAGCATTTGTTTTTCTTCTTGGAGGCTGTAGGTTTTTACTTGTGCTTCCTGCTTAAGCAAAAAAAAAAAAAAAAATCAATGAACTGATACCACGTGTAGTGCATAGGGATGTGCAGCAGGGTCGGATTCATCCCATTCGGTATTCGTATTCGTCGGGATCCAAATCCATTGCATCCATTCTCGGGGGACCCCGATCCGTTCATTAGTTACATATGTATTTGTTTCTCAAAAAAAAAACATCCCAACCCTTTAAATTTAACTACAATACCCCACCCTCCTGACCCCCCAAGACTTGCTAAAAGTCCCTGGTGGTCCAGCGGGGGTCCTGGAGCGATCTCCTGCACTCGGGCTGTTGGCTGCCGGTATTCAAAATAGCGCCGATAGCCTTTGCCCTTACTATGTCACAGGGGCTACCGGTGCCATTGGTCGGCCCCTGTCACATGGTAGGAGCAATGGACGGCACAGTATACTTGACAAGGATTTTATTACTGTTTATTGTTTACATATCTTTTTTTATCCCAAATATATTAAGAATTTAAAACAATTTCATTTATCCTTATTTTTTTTTTATCATTCTGTTTTCTTAATTGTATTTCGATGAAGCAAGTAGGCTTTGCCCTCTTCCTTTCTCCTTCCCCATGTAGCTCCCTTTTGTCCTTCTGTTCAGGAGTAATTCAACCAGTTTTGGCAGCAAGTAAAATGATTTCCATTGGAATCGGGTTGTCAGCTCTATCGGGGGTGGGGGGAGGACTAATGTGTGGTCAGATTGTACTCGGTGACAGCTTTTAAATTTATGAGGCTTTCAGTTTTGTTTTCCAGTCATAACGTGTTGTTTGAGAGAGTCTTTCAAAAAAAAAAAAAATACAAAAACAAAACAAGAGTATGTGACTGAGGAAATCAATTATGGGAGCTAAATTATTATTTTTGCTGACAGTATGAAAGGTGGGAAGGTGCTGTACAGCCAAGTAACAGAAAGGCCTAGCTAATAATAGTGCCTGGTAATGCATAGTATAATGTGTGGTGTAATATAATGTATTGTTGTCGCTTTAGTCTAGCTAGCATTCTGAGTTCTTTTAATGCACGCTGTAATCAAAGAACATGCTGTCAGTGTCAGCCTGCACCACTTTATTTTCTTACACACTCTTAAATTGCTCCCATTGTTGATTACAATTTAGACCAGTCCAGCTTTTCGAAAGGTCTGAAATGACTTTTTCTTCTTTACACGGACTGATTTTAAAGCAGCTGAAAATCAAGCAACCATGTTGACTTTGACTTCAAAATCCTTTTTTTTTTTTTTTAAATGTAATCATCACATTGTAAATGTTTTCTGAACATTTATAGATATCTCAGGAGGAGGATATCAGGTCTAGCAACCTGCTCAATATTTTATTTTTCCTATCAAGGAAAAGCAGAGACAATAAATGATGGAGTAGAAATGCATGGGTCCCTGTTGTTTTTGTAT
The DNA here is from genome assembly GCF_901001135.1 of Rhinatrema bivittatum. Lineage (NCBI taxonomy): Eukaryota > Metazoa > Chordata > Amphibia > Gymnophiona > Rhinatrematidae > Rhinatrema > Rhinatrema bivittatum. The sequence goes on along the minus strand of NC_042615.1, from coordinate 528,511,203 downwards.
AATCGGTGTGACACTAATCTCAACTTATCAATAGTTAACCTCTAATTACTTAACTTCTGCCCATAGAGAGCAGTAGTTTATATTTCTTCATGCTGTAGAATGGGAATAGGAATTTGTGCCTTTAAGCCTTGATGATGTCTGATCTACTGGGTATAAGGGTAAGACTTGCAGAGAGTTTGTGCCTATTTTATCTATTTCTCAGCTTTCAGTTGAGCTTTTCTGCTGTTGCCTTGCTCTCTGGTACAGAAACCGGTGGGGTGGGGGCAAACCTTTTTTCTCCTGGAGAGGGAGTAAATCAGTTGCTCTACCTTTAAGCTTAAGGCAGTGACTTTTTGCAAGAGCCTCTGCGAGGAAAAATGGAGACAACAAAAGAAGGAGCTGCCAGCCTCATAGAAGTTTCACCATTTATCTAATCTAAAGGATAAAGAAGTGAGTAAATGATTTGTGCTGCTACTGATGTGCCGTACTGCAGTGACTTCTGGGCAATAAGGAACTTGTTTAGTTGCTAAAACTATTTTTGCATCTGTCTACATATTTTACTGTGGAATCCTGTGGATTTTGAATTGTTGAAGACGCCCTATCTTTTTGTGTTAAATAATATTGGCAGCATTGAAATCACCCAATCCGAGGTGTGAATTAACTCATTCCAGAGTTTGGATTTCACCTGTGGTGGACATTGCCACTGAGCTGTTACTGTCGTGAAGAATCACAATATATAAGCCCAAAACTTTTTTACTCCAGAACCTCCAAATCGTGAAACACACAACAACACAACAAGGTAACTGGTATTTCTTCTATCACCAATACACATACAGAACCTTCAACACAATTACTATTCAACACGATCGTGTTTCGGACCGTCCTGGTCCTGCTTCAGGGGCAACGGCACATCCAAAAAAGATGGGGTCTCCAAACCAACATTTTTAAGGTTCCATTACAAAATTGCGGCTGAGAACGCTGACCGCCGCGGAAAGGAATTGAAACGTAATGGAACCTTAAAAATGTTGGTTTGGAGACCCCATCTTTTTTGGATGTGCCGTTGCCCCTGAAGCAGGACCAGGATGGTCTGAAACACGATCGTGTCGAATAGTAATTGTGTTGAAGGTTCTGTATGTGTATTGGTGATAGAAGAAATACCAGTTACCTTGTTGTGTTGTTGTGTGTTGACTGTCGTGAAGAAGCCATTTGTTTAGAAGAGCATATCTTCAGCCACAGAGAGGAAAATATCTTCCCTGTTTGATAAAGAAATTCTTCATGAAATAACGTGAATTTGGTCCACTACACCATCTGCTCAACTACATTTCGATAACCTCTGTGACCAATGAAAGGTTTGGACTGACAGTTATTGTTATATTTTATCTACTCTAAATTAAGGTTACGACAGTATAATAATAAGGACCTCCAGTTTCCCACAATTCTATAGATGCAGCAACTACCACAGAATTTGCTTTTTTACTACGGAATAGTGGTAAACTGTCTGGTCACCTAGTATTGTTGCCTCCTTCCCTCCCAGCACTATTATTAATCCAAGATGCCTTCTGGTCTCCCTTCTTCCTCTTTGCTAGTGAGGGGCACCTCCAGGCCTCCTCTCCTCCTCCCCCAGCCAAAATGAGATGGCTTCAGACTCCACCCCCCCCCCCTCCTATCTCTGATCCTGCAAGCCATCTCCTCCCTTCCTGCTGCCACTAGTACACCTCCCATCTTACCTCTCTCCCCGGTACAGCGAGATTGGGCCACCTCCCACTTTGCTGCCATTAGTCTGGACTTCTTCCCTGCCGCTGCTGCACCCACCTCACTCCCTTCCTGACACCAACAGTGCTTTATAAATGGCACTGCTTCCATTGGTGTAGCACCAACGGATGTTCCCTAGTCATATTTTGCAGTAAAATCATTGTCTAAATTGTCATTGCTAAATCAGTTCCTGTTTTCAGGACTATGGGTACCCTTATTTTCTCACCAGTCCCCTTGGTCTTCGGAAAACGTATAGAACACTCAGTTCCAGCTTCCGGTCACTTCAAGTATTGCCAACAAACTCTTCTCTGCTCCCAATCTTAGTCCTGGTTTCAGGCCTACATTTCTGTCCTTGGCAAAGCATGGTAGGTTGATGAAGTAAAACTGTTGTTATTATTCTGGTTCACCAATATGCTCAATGATGCACAGGAACAAAGTTGATGTTAGGCTTCTCCATATGGTAAAAATATAAACTTTGTTATTCAAAGAGCCAAATAAATATTGTATAGTCTATGACAGAGATGGCCATTTTAAATCACATGCATCGAAATCCCAATAAATATTGTAATATCCCCTTTGTGGGGTGCTTTGAATAAAGAGGGTCTCATAGGGCCTCATTTTCTAAAGTATCACAGGCCTGCGATACTTTAGGTAATGAGAGGCAGGGGGCCGAAACGGGGGGCGGTCCGGCGCTAGCCAGCAGCGATCGCACCACCGCGGTGCAATCGCTGCCGGTTTCGCCCCCAATGGCGCCACCATAGAAGATGTAGCTATTGGGTGCAAACTAGGACGCGAAAAGGGCCTTACCTTTTCGTCGTCCGCAGCGTCTTCGCGGAGTTGGCCCCAGTGATGCCCCGACTACTCCTCTTCCGGTGCCGATTCCGCCCCCATCTTGGTATCGCACGCAATAAGGGACTTTTCGCGTGCGAAACGTCCCTTATCGTGTGCAATCAGTCTGGAAAATGAGGCCCATAGTTCTTCAGGCTACTTCTCAAAGTCTTGGACCTCCCTCCCACTCAAATATATATCACAAAAGCCCATGGGATCACCAGGGTTCATCTGGTAGGAGGAGGTTTAACTTCCTGGGCCCCTGGTGCTATAGTGGGGAACTGGTCAGTATACTTGCAGCAGAGGATGTCTTCTGGTAGGAAAGACACCCTGGAATAAATAAATGGAGTCCAAAAGTGATGTTCAACTGAATATACTTTACTGTAGCTTAAAAATGATGTAAAAAATCCTAACCAAGAAGGGGAAAAATCATAAACAGAAAAACTATGGTTTCTTTATCCATCGTAGCACATTGACTCTCTTCTCTTCCTGTTACTGAACGAATATCTACCTCTAAAATTCCTTCCCCCTTTGAGGTAGGATAGTCTCTTTCAAGCTTCAGCAATAAACAAGGGTAAGATGGAAAACCCTCACGCTCCAAAAATAAATAACTCCAAAAACTCTCAACACAGCAACAAATACCCAGGTCTTCACTTCTTCTGTTATCTGGGCGCAAAGGTAAGAAAACCCCAAAATCTCAGGTATTCAAAATAGTGTGTCGGGGGGGGGGGGGGGGGGGGGGGGGGGGGAACGGACATGCACCTCCCTCAGTAACTGTTCCAAGGTTCAAAAATAGCAAAAAAACTCTCACATCTCCACTTCTGTCCAAAATCTTCCAGTCTTCCTCATGCTCTTCAAAATCTTACCAAAGATCCTCCAGAAATATCCCAGCTTTCACCTCTTGCTGTTAACTGGAAGCAAAGGTGAACGTCAGGAATGCAGCCTTCAAGATTAGGGTGTTTGCCCTTCTTTCAGGAACTGGTCATAAGTCAAAGCAACAAAACTCTGCAAACTCCAGAAATTGTTTCCTCTTGAGATCCAGTGATAATTTCAGGCTCCTCCAAAGACACTCTCCATACTTCTTCCTTTGAGATCCAGGTTTGATCTCAGCTCCTCCAAAACCCCTCCACTTCTGGATCAGTCTGCCAGGGATGCAGAATGACCCTCACTTTGCAATATTGTCTGCTCTCTTGCTTTGAGTATGCTCATGGGGCAATTTATACCCCAAAACCACAGCCCACATAAAGGTAGGGATAAAACAGGGATAGGACCCCAAAAATGCAAAACCCTAACTCCAAAAAACAGAGAAAATATTAGTGGCAGGCAAAACCTGGGCACGCTGTATTTATAAATTTGGCTTTATACTATCCACTCCAGAAATACAAACACACTTTTTATTTGTGGCCCACATGTTCCATGCATACATTTATCTGGTCTGTCTTCATGCTACAGGTATACATCAATCCTATATTTGTGTCAGTGGTGCTCAAATTGAACCTCAGAGCCTAATAGCCAATTTGGTTTTCAGGATATACCTAATAAATATGCATGTCAAATCTGCATACATTGGAAATCCAGTATCCACAAACATATACCATGCAAATTCATTTGGGATATCCTGAAAAGCAAACATGTAGTGGCTAATTTATGCAAGGGCCCAGTGACCAGCTTGAACTGATGTAATTCATACACTCTAACAATGTGTCAAGTGTCAACTGTCCTCACCAGCTCATTCCACCCACTGGGGAATAAAATATTTCCTTTGTTATAGAGATGTAATTGTTTTTTTTTGTTTTTTTTACTGTTTGGAATGGAAGAAACAGGTCCTAGATGTATCTTTGGTATCTCTTTGCAATGCATGGAAATGAAGTAAGGCTAATTTATCACAACCCATTCCTCGACAGTCTGGCTAAATCTACATTAACACCAAAAGAGTCATTTTAAACCATTGTTTCAGTGAGCACTAAAAGAAGAAGTGACAGAGCAGGTTATTGTAAACTTGCAAAGCTCTGCCATGCTTTCTACTGAGATTTCTTTGTTTCCTGAAAGCCGAAAGTCACTCAGCAGTGCATGGTTCAGAGGAATGTATCTTTGAAGGATACTAATGAAACAGGAGAGATGGGGCATCCCAACAGAGAGGTTCCAATAAAAGCAAACGTAGTCCATGCGCCTATAAGCAAAGAATCACCTGTTCTAAAGAATTCCAAATTATCCCTATCAACTCAAAAGCAGGTTGTTAATTTAAAAAAACTCCAACGCACTTTGAAATGTCTATATGCCAATGCCAGAAGTCTAAGAAGTAAGATGGGAGAGATAGAGTATATAACAGTGAATGATGAGGTGGAAGGAAGAAAACAATGGGACAGTGCTATATCAGGGTACAAATTATATTGCATGATAGGGAGGGTCAGCTTGGTGGGGGTGAGGCCTTCATGTCTGGGAGGGTATAGAGTCCAACAGGATAAAGATCATACAAGAGACTAAATGTGCAGTGGAATCTATATGGATAGAAATCCCATGTGTGTTGGGTAAGAGTAAAGTGATAGGAGTATACTACCGCACCTGGCCAGAATGATCAGACAGATGATGAAATGCTAAGAGAAATCAGGGAAGCTAAACAATTTGGCAGTACAGTAATAATGGGAGATTTCAAATACCCCAATATTTATTTATTTATTTATTTGTAGTTTTTATATACCGACATTTGTTTAGTAACATCACATCGGTTCACAATCAACAAAATTTCGCAGCTGTGCTAAATAAACAAGCATTTAGCGGCTGTGCTTTACAAATAATATCTTAACATTATTGACTGGATAAATGTAAAATCAGGACATGCTAGAGACATAAAATTCCTGGATGGAATAAATGACTGCTTCATAGAGCAAATGGTTCAGGAGCAATGAGAGAGAGAGCTATTTTAGATTTAATTCTTAGTGGAATGCAGGATTTGGTGAGAGAAGTAACAGTGGTTGGGCCACTTCGCAACAGTGATCATAACATGATCGAATTTGAATTAATGACTTGAAGGGAGATAATATGTAAATCTATAGCTCTAACACTAAATTTTCAAAAGGGAAACTTTGATAAAATGAGGAAAATAGTTAGAAAAAAACTGAAAGGTGCAGCTGTAAAGGTTAAAAGTGTACAACAGACTTAGTCATTGTTTAAAAATACAATCTTAGAAGCACAATCCAGATGTATTCCATGCATTAAGAAAGGTGGAGGGAAGGCAAAATGATTACTGGCATGGTTAAAAGTTGAGGTGAAAGAGGCTATTTTATCCAAAAACACATCTTTCAAAAACTGGAAGAAGAATCCATCTGAAGAAAATAGGAAAAAACATAAGCATTGTCAAGTTAAGTGTAAAACATTTGATAAGGCAGACTAAGAGAGAATTTGAAATGAAGTTGGCCATAGAAGCAAAAACTCATAATAAAAACTTGTTAAAATATATCCAAAGCAAGAAACCTGTGAAGGAGTCCGTTGGACCATGACTGAGGGATTAAAGGGGCTCTTAGGGAAGATAAGGCAATTTCAGAAAGATTAATTGAATTCTTTGCTTCTGTGATTACTAATGAGGATGTTGGGGAGATACCAGTTCCAGACATGGTTTTCAAGTAGTGTGATGAGTCAGATGAACTGAACCAAATCACTGTGAACCTGGAAGATGTAGTAGGCCAGATTGACAAACTAAAGAGTAGCAAATCACCTGGCCCGGATGTTATGCACCCCAAGTTTCTGAAGGAACTAAAAACTGAAATTTCAGATCTATTAGTTAAAATTTGCAACCTATCATTGACATCATCCATTGTACCGGAAGACTGGAGGGTGGCCAATGTAACCAAAATATTTAAAATCGGCTTCAGGAGCGATCTGGGAAACTATAGACCAGTGAGCCTGACTTCAGTGCCAGGAAAAATAGTGGAAACTATCCTAAAGATCAAAATCACAGAACATATAGAAAGATATGGTTTAATGGAACATAGTCAGCAAGGATTTACCAACAAATCTCCATTTTTTTGAAAGAGTTAATAAACATGTGGATAAATGTGAATCAGTAGATGTAGTGTATTTGGATTTTCAGAAGGCGTTTGACAAAGTCCCACATAAGAAGTTTCTAAGAAAACAAAAAGCCATGGGATAGGAGGTGATGTCCTTTCATGGATTACAAACCGGTTAAAAGACAGGAAACAAAGAATAGGATTAAATGGTCAATTTTCTCAGTGGAAAAGTGTAAACAGTGGAGTGCCTCAGGAATCTGTACTTGGGCCTGTGCTTTTCAATATATTTATAAATGATCTGGAAAAGAATACGACGAGTGAGGTAATCAAATTTGCAGATGATACAAAATTACTCAGAGTAGTTAAATCAGAAGTGGATTGTGATAAATTGAAGGAGGATCTTATGAGACTGGAAGATTGGCAGATGAAATATAATGTGGACAAGTGCAAGGTGATACATATAAGGAAAAATAACCCATGCTGTAGTTACATGATGTTAGGTTCCATATTAAGATCTACCACCCAGAAAAAAGCTCTAGGTATCATAGTGGAAAGTACATTGAAATTATTGGCTCAGTGTCCTGTGGCAGTCAAAAAAGCAAACAGAATGTTAGGAATTGTTAGGAAGGGAATGGTGAATAAAACGGAAAATTTCATAATGTCTCTGTATCACTCCAGAGTGAGACTGCACCTTGAGTACTGTGTACAATTCTAGTCGCCACATCTCAAAAAAGATATAGTTGCACTGGAGACGGTGCAGAGAAGGGATACCAAAATAATAAAGGGGATGGAACAGCTCCCCTATGAGGAAAGTCTAAAGAGGTAACGGCTGTTCAGCTTTGAAAAGCGATGGGTGAGGGGGGATGTGATAGAGGTGTTTAAAATCATGAGAGGTTTTGAACAGGTAAATGTGAATCGGTTATTTACTCTTTCAGATAACAGAAGGACTAGGGGGCATTCCATGAAGTTAACAAGTAACACATTTAAAACTAATCGGAGAAAATTCTATTTCACTCAATGCAAAATTATGCTCTGGAATTTTTTGCCAGAAGATGTGCAGTTAGTATAGCTTGGTTTAAAAAAGGTTTGGATAAGTTGTTGGAGGAGAAGTCCATTAACTGCTGTTAATCAAGTTGACTGACAGGCGCGTGGCCAGGCCCTGCACATGCCTCAATCATTTTCTGAAGGGCTCAGCCTTGCACGTATCCCCTGATACGCACCGAAGTGCTGTGCCTGCTGAAAGGGGTGGGCTGGGAGTGGGGGCGGGGGCGGGAGTGGGGCAGGAAGGGGCAAGTGGGGGCGAGGCAAGACAGCTGGCAACCAGCCAGCGCAGGGAGTCTACTTCTGCTCTAAAGGAACAGTAAGGTAAATAACAAAAAAAAAATCTCATAGCTAGGAAGGGGTTAGGGGTTGGGGAGGAGAAGAGAGGAGAGGAGAGGAGAGAAGAGGAAAGGAGAAAAGGCAGGAAGGTTAGGTAGGGGTATAGGGAACCGGGAAAGGCCTACTCATTTCGCCGCACTTTGCTTTATAAAATTCACCCCCTGCGTGCGTGAGTCCCGACCCACACGCACATACGCACACGGATTTTAAAATCCAGCGCACATGTGCGGACGGGAATTGTATTTTATAACACGTGTACACCTGTTTTATAACCTGTGTGCGTACACCGATGCACACAGGTTATAAAATAGTCGTGTCCATGTGCGAGTGTCGGGAACCACATGCACATGGATGCCCGCGCAGAGTTTTTAAAATCTGGCCCTTGGTGAATAGCCACTGCTATTACTAGCATCAGTAGCATGGGATATACTTAGTTTTTGGGTACTTGTCAGGTACTTGCAGCCTGGATTGGCCACTGTTGGAAACAGGATTCTGGGCTTGAAGGACCCTTGGTCTGACCCAGTCTGGCATATCTTATTTTCTTATGTTCCTGAAATCAAGTCTGTGCATTTTGGAGCAATAAAATATCACCTAATCTGAAAGTGAGCACAACTAACAAAAAACTCCAAGAATATTAATATGAGGCTCTGCCAGGAGAAAGTAAAAGAACATTGGGAAATGCCAGGATTACCTTTTGTTGCTTCAGTTAACCCCATTGCTAATTTTCTTTTTCAAAAGCTATTTAGACAGGTAACTGAAAAGTTTTCTGTCTAAATGGTTAACCAATGATATAAATGCTGTGTGTGGCTAATCTGAGCGTTCCAGAGGTGGGCAGGATGCGTTTGGTGGATGCTCATCCCACTGAATATCGGCCTTAATTTATCTGGCTAACTTTATCTAGATAAGTTATTTTTTGATTATTGGTTGTAGGGCTGCTTTTCCTTTAAACACTGGCTATCTGTCTCTACCCAAATGCTGATGTCTGTATGGCCAGCACCTTCCTAAAGTTTTTTGTTAATATTTTGGCAATTTATTTTCTGACTGTCAGGTGTTGGATTTTAAAATACCATATGATAATGTATTATTCAACCCCTATGGTCCTGGGAAAAATATGTGTTTTCTTTGTCGGGATTTGGCTGGTTATATAATATCTAAGGCAATATGGACTCTTTTAGGTTTGGCTGGCGGGAGGGATGGCTGGTAAGAATTTCCCTTTAGATTGACTATTCATTTTAATTTTTAATATTTTTATGTTTAAATGTTAGCTGCAAATAGTTTATTTTTGCTTTATTTTTGTTTTGTGTGAGAATTTGATATTTATTTCATTATCTACTCAGTTTTAATTTGTGAAAGTTAGTTTGGAGCTATGTGTTGGCCATGATATTTGCATGTTTTTTGTATCAATTTGATTCTATTTTATGATTTTACTATAAATCACTTAAAACATCTTCTGTTGTTAAGCAAGTAATAAATGTAAAACAATTAATTACATAAAGTCAGAAATAGGATGCAGAGAGGATCATATTAGTGAAAAAAACCCTGTATTTGGGCATTTTTAACTTGGATAGATAGATAGATAGAGTGACCCCCCAGGGTCCCCACTAAAGTTATTGTCCCTACTGCAAGGACATGCATTCAGTATTTTACAAGCTCTAAGACGATACCTTTGAGCAAGTATGAAATGGAGTATCTCAGAGGAAAAGAGACTCCTAATGAGAAAGAAAGAGTCTGAGGAGACAGTCTCAGGGATGAGATGAGAGCAGTGCTTTCCTTCTGGTAAATGAGAAATCCTGGGTTTCAGAGAGATAAGTAAGGAGAGTCATTCACTAAAGCAGGCTTTTCAAACTTTTAGCCAACTTGACCTCATTTTAGCACTTGAAAATTCACATTACCTCAGAGGATGACCTAAACAATTTGGCAGGGGTATGGTCCAACAATCACTCCTTCTCAGTGGCGTACCTAAAGTATTTGGCACCCGGAGCGGATACTTCCTTTGGCAGCCCCCCTCCCCATCTATAATTTTAAAATTTCCTAAACATTGATAAAATATTTCAAAACATCAGGCACATCAAATAACACCCAATAATTAAAAACTAATAAGGATTTTAAAAACCTCTCGTTCTCCATATTTGTCATCCTAAGATTATCATAGACTGGGGACACACAAGCACACATACGTACACAATATGCTCCCTCTCTCTCTCACACACACCCACACACACATATATATACACTTGGTGAGAGACAGAGGGAGTGTGTGTGTGTGTGTGAGAGAGAGAGAGAGAGAGAGAGAAAGCGAGAAAGAGAGAAAGAGAGATAGAGGAAGCATGTGTGTGTGTATGTGTGTGTGTGTGTGAGACACACACACACACTTTCTCTCTGTCTCTCTCACAACTCAGACAAGCTTCCTCTATCTCTCCCCACACACATGCTTCCTCTCTCTCTCACACATACATACTTACACACACACACACACACATGCAGACAAAAACTGAACTGGAAACTACAATAAGCCAGATTCTGTATGCAGTACAGTAATGGAAAACCAGAACATCACTATTCATCAAAACAATACAATCAAGAAATATAAATTAATCAGAACAGTAAAATCATACTAAAAAAATATACATAATCAAAACAGCTGATGAACAGAATTAACAAACACTAATAAAATATTTCAAAATAACAGACATCACATCTAATAATTAAAACTTAACAGGAAAAAAAAAATCTTGCATGACATACTGGGAACTTTAGATTTCTAGTCATCCTGGAGCATGCACAAACTTTAACCCCTTTCATAGACATATATACAGGCACACATGCACAGCACTCTCTCACAGACACCTGCACAGGCACAGGCATTCTCTTCTCACAGAAACCCGCATAGGCACGCTCTCTCACAGAAACCCACACAGGCATCCTCTCACACACACACACATAGGCACTCTCTCATAGTCACACACACTCTCATACACACAGGCACCCTCTCATACACACACACACCCTCTCATACATTCATATACATATACACACAGGCTCTCTCTCTCATACTTACATACAGACACCCTCTCATACACTCATACACATATACACACGCACACACAGGCACTCTCTCATACTCACACACACTCTCATACACACAGGCACCCTCTCATACACAAACACACACACCCTCTCATACACTCATACACATATACATACACACACACACAGGCACTCTCTCATACTCACACACACTCTCATACACACAGGCACCCTCTCATACACAAACACACACACCCTCTCATACACTCATACACATATACACACACACACCCTCTCATACACACACACACACACACAGAGGCACTTTCTCATACTCACACACAGGCACCCTCTCATACACACACACACACCCTCTCATACACATATACACACACACACCCTCTCATACACACACACACAGGCAACCTCTCATACACACATACACACACACACACACACACACACAGGCACCCTCTAATACACACACACACACACACACCTTCTCATACACAGGCACTCACTCTCATAGGGTCAATCTCTCGCTCTCTCACACACATTTTGGACCTCTTCGGTGGCTGGCTGCAGAGCAGGGCCAGTTCTTCTGCTGCTGGCTCCAGGGAAACACCAGCGGCACTGCAGAGCCTCTTCATCTGCCGCTGGCTTGGAGGAAACACCAGCGGCACTACAGAGCCTCTTCTTCCACCACAGGACCTCACTTTTGCTGGCAGGGAGTAGGATCCCAGCCAGCACATTACAGGACCGTGGTAATATGACCCCTCCCCATATTTTTACCTATGGCAGACCAACCCATCCCCCATTTTGCCACTGCTCCTTTTCACCCTTCTCACTCTCCAGCTGATCCCTCTCTCGACTTTCACCCCTCCTGAAGACCCGCTTTCTCAACCTCCATTCCTCTCATTGCCCCAGCTCATCCAATCTCTGCCCACCTCCAGCCCTTTTTGCACCCCCCAGGTGATCCCCCCCCTTCCCTCCTCAATCTCATCCCCATCCATTCTCTCACCTCCCAGCCTCACCATCTCTCCTCCAACTCATACATTACCCCCAGCTGATCCATTCTCATCCTCAGCAACTCTTACATTTTCAAGTTGATCTTCTGCCATTCCTCCATCTCTCATTCTTCACCTTATCAAATGTTGCGTTCGGGCCTGTTTCTTGCCCTCGTTCCACCTTCTTCACCACTGTGGCAACTCCCTCCGGTCCTGATGGACGGCTTGCTGCCATGGCATCTCCTTGCCACTTTTCCTAGGAGTCCCCAGGCTGGCCTGACACTGCAGATCCGCCATGTTCCTGATAACATAAGGGCGCACGCGCTCCAGAATTTGTACCAGCAAGGGCGTGAACCTTGGGGGCATCCCCCCGTAGTGACATCATCTGCTTCCAACTTAAAAGGTCTTTGTTTGCTACTACGAATCTAGTTAGCAAGGACTCGAATCAATCTCCCTTGGATACGATTCGCCCAAGCTACTCTGCCTCCTTGAACTTACCTAAGGGTTCCTGCTTCTCGGGGGCCCCGCTCTCTCTTCTTGATTTCAGGTTCTAAGACGGGATCCGGTTCTTGCTCCTCGAGGGCCTACATTCCTGTATGCTCAGAAGACTCCCTATTGCCTGGAAGCGATCGCAGACGTAAACACTGTGAGTTCTATTACAGATAGGAACCGGTACTCGCTCAATGAGGGCCTATGTTCCTAATCTCTGAAGATTCTCTTCTGTCTAAGACATTATCGCAGGTATGGAGATTGTGAGTTATATTTTCAGATTGCAGATAGGAAGCAGTACTCGCTCCATGAGGGCCTATGTTCCTAAAACCCTCCAAAGACTCTCTTCTATTCCAGAAGTCATCTCATACACATATATTGTGAGTTCTTATTCCAGACTGCAGATAGGAACCAGTACTCACATATGGCTCCTGTTTCTGAATATACTGAAGACTCTCTGTTGCATAGAAGCCATCACAGATATCTACAATTGTGAGTGTATTATCTTGTACTGGTTATGTATCCAGCATACCCTGTCTACTCACTACCTATAGTCTCTCTCTACAGCTCAGCAAACTCAGAGATTGCAGTTCCAGTATCTGAGGGACTTTAGCACTGCGGGATACATCAGCTCACTACTGCCACCTCTGGTGATTCTACTATCTGTCTAATAAAAGAAACTATCTGTGTATGTCTCCATACTCCAGCCTAGCCGGTGGTCCTCTCAGGGTATCCTCCTGGGGGTGCTGTCATCTGCCATCGGCCCAGGGATTCACCAACTTAATTTGGGTGCTCTTCCCCACACTAATAGAGCTCTACCATACAGACTGTCACTCTGTGGGGAACCTACCCACTAAGGATCAATAACTCCGCCAATGGAGTATTATCATAGAAACATAGAAATGACGGCAGAAGAAGACCAAACAGCCCACCCAGTCTGCCCAGCAAGCCCTGCACTTTTTTTTTCTCATACTTATCTGTTACTCTTGGCTTTTAGTAAACTTTTGGTTCTACTTCTCTTCCACCCCCACCACTAATGCAGAGAGCAGTGTTGGAACTGCATCCAAGTGAAATATCTAGCCTAATTAGTCAGGGGTAGCAACCGCCGCAACAAGCAAGCCACACCCATGCTTATTTGTTTACCCAGACTATATAATTCAGTCCTTGTCTGTATATAGATCCATTTTTCTTCATTCCCTCCTGCCGTTGAAGCAGAGAGCTATGCTGGATATGCGTGAAGTATCAGACTTTCTCCCCTGCATTGAAGCAGAGAGCTATGCTGGACATGTGTGAAGTATCAGTCTTTCTCCCTGCCGTTGAAGCAGAGAGCTATGCTGGAAATGCGTGAAGTATCAGTCTTTCTCCCCTGCCATTGAAGCAGAGAGCTATGCTGGATATGTGTGAAGTATCAGTCTTTCTCCCCTGCCGTTGAAGTAGAGAGCTATGCTGGATATGCGTGAAGTATCAGTCTTTCTCCCCTGCCGTTGAAGTAGAGAGCTATGCTGGATATGCGTGAAGTATCAGTCTTTCTCCCTGCGTTGAAGCAGAGAGCTATGCAGGATATGCATTGACAGTGAAGTATCAGGCTTACCGCCGTAACAAGCAAGCTACTCCCTGCTTTTTTGTGAATGCAAATCCTTTTTTCCACATTTCCTCTTGCTGTTGAAGCTTAGAGCAATGTTGGAGTCGCATTAATCGTGTGTATGTTTATTGAATAAGGGTATTATCTCCAGGTAGTAGCTGTCATTCCCACAAGCCACCTAATCTTCATTCACGTCCTCTAGACTTTATGGATCCATAGTGTTTATCCCACGCCCCTTTGAAGTCCTTCACAGTTCTGGTCTTCCCTACTTCCTCCGGAAGGGCGTTCCAGGCATCCACCACCCTCTTCGTGAAGAAATACTTCCTGACATTGGTTCTGAGTCTTCCTCCCTGGAGCTTCAAATCGTGACCCCTGGTTCTGTTGATTTTTTTCTGACGGAAAAGGTTTGTCGTTGTCTTTGGATCATTAAAACCTTTCAAGTATCTGAAAATCTGTATCATATCACCTCTGCTTCTCCTTTCCTCCAGGGTGTGCATATTTAGATTCTTCAATCTCTCCTCATAAGTCATTTGATGAAAACCTTCCACCTTTTTGGTCGCCCTTCTCTGGACCGCCTCCATCTTGTCTCTGTCTCTTTGGAGATACGGTCTCCAGAACTGAACACAGTACTCCAGGTGAGACCTCACCAAGGACCTGTACAAGGGGATAATCACTTCCCTTTTCTTACTCGATATTCCTCTCTCTATGCAGCCCAGAATTCTTCTGGCTTTAGCTATCGCCTTGTCACATTGTTTCGCCAACTTCAGATCATTAGACACTATCACTCCAAGGTCTCTCTCCTGCGCCGTGCACATCAGCCTTTCTCCCCCCATCGAATACAGTTCATTCGGATTTCCACTCCCCATATGCATGACTCTGCACTTCTTGGCATTGAATCTCAGCTGCCATATCTTCGACCACTCTTCCAGCTTCCTTAAATCCCGTCTCATTCTCTCCACTCCTTCCGGTGTGTCCAATCTGTTGCAGATCTTAGTGTCATTGGCAAAAAGACAAACCTTACCTTCTATCCTGTCCGCAATGTTGCTCACAAAGATATTGAACAGGACCGGTCCCAACAACGATCCTTGCGGTACACCACTTAAAACCGCTCTTTCTTCAGAGAAAGTTCCATTTACCATCACACATTGTCTTCTGTCCGTCAACCAGTTTGCAATCTAGGCCACCACCTCGGCACTCACTCCTAAGCTTCTCATTTTATTCACTAGTCTCCTGTGTGGGACCGTATCAAAAGCTTTGCTGAAATCCAAGTAGAGGACATCGAGTGCTCTTCCTTGATCTAATTCCTTGGTTACCCAGTCAAAAAGGTCAATCAGATTTGTCTGACAGGATCTTCCCCTGGTGAATCCATGCTGCCTCTGGTCCAGCAATTCTCCCAACTGTAGATAGTTCACTATTCTCTCTTTCAACAGTGACTCCATTATTTTTCCCACCACCGAAGTGAGGCTAACCGGTCTGTAGTTACCAGCCTTTTCTCTGTTCCCACTCTTGTGAAGCGGCACCACCATCGCTCTTCTCCAATCACTCAGCACCACTCCCGTTTCTAGGGATCTATTGAACAGGTCACACAGCAGACCCACCAGCACATCTCTGAGATCCCTCAGTATCCTGGGGTGAAGTTCATCAGGCCCCATGGCTTTGTCCACTTTCAGTTTCCCCAGCTCTTCCCATACATTCTCTACTGTAAATGGAGTTACATCTACTCCACTCCCCTCCAGTTTCTTGTTAACTAGCGACGGTCCTTCTCCAGGGTCCTCTTTAGTAAACACAGAACTGAAGTATTCGTTTAATATTTCTGCCATTTCTTCGTCTCTCTCCACACATTGATCCTTTCCACCTTTCAGTTTCACTATACCACTTTGAACTTTTCTCTTTTCACTGATGTATCTAAACAATGTTTTATCACCTGTCTTTACCTCCTTGGCAATCCTTTCTTCCGCTTGACATTTTGCTGACTTGATTAATTTCTTCATCTCCCTCAGTTCTACCTGTTGCGATCCCGGGTCGCCCCCGGGACCGGCGCTTACCCCCGGCACGGCCTCAACGCGGTCCTGGCGTCCCCGGGCCTGCTCAGGCCTCCCACACTGCGCTCTTGCTTAGGAGGAGCTGCCGGAGTCCTCCCGCGGCTGGCCCCGCCCCCTAGGTGCGCGCGCGCAGGGCTCCTAGATTTAAAGGGGCCAGCGCGGGAGAATCTCAATCGGCCTCCAGATGACGTCAGACGCTGCAGGGCTACTTAAGCCCTGCAGCTGCAGCCATTCCCTGCCTTGCAACGAGGTTCCCAGGGTTCCCCTGCTTCCAGTTGCGGTGTTCCTGCTTCGTCTTCAGGTTTCGCTGGTTCCTGACTCAGATTGGCTTTCGGCGACTCTCTGGTTCCTGACTCGGATTGGCTTTCGGTGATTCTCTGGTTCCTGACCCCGGATCGGCAAGCGGTGATTCTCTGGTGCACGACTTGACCTGGTGAGCGACGACCCTCCGGCTCTTGACCTGTGGACTTCTTCAAGACTCCGCCTCCGAGGACCCACCTAAGTCCCAGCGGCTGAGTCCCTACGGGCTCCTCCTGGGGGGACACCGGCTTCCAGGGTGAATCTCCTAAGTCCCAGCGGCCGGACTCTTACGAGCTCCTCTCGGGGGAGTACCGGCTTCCAGGGCGAAGACCTTCTACCACCAGGTCAGTGTCATCTTCTCTTCATCTCCCTGCTGAGCCCTTGGTCGCATAGGGCCTCCCGTGGTTCCTTCCTCCAGCCATCCTCGAGTCTGCCTCTGCCGCCTCCCGGTCGGGACCACTGCTGCGAACCATCCTTTGGTTCCGATCGGCCCAAGGGTCCACGAAGCTAACACTACCAGATATTCTTCTTTGTGTTCCTCCCTTTGGGATCTTTTATATTTCTTGAACACTGTTCTTTTAGCCTTTATTTTGTCAGCCACCTCTTTTGAGAACCAGATAGGTTTCATTTTTCTTTAGCTTTTCTTTACTTTTCTAACATATAGATTAGTTGCCTTGGTAACTGCCCCTTTTAGATTGGTCCATTGTTGATCCACATCTCTTTCGTTCTCCCAGTCTTTTAGTTCTTCCTCCAGGTACTTCCTCATTTCATCAAAGTCTGTGTTTTTGAACTGCAAAACTCAGGTCTTTGTGCTTCTTTTCCGTATCCTTTTTGTGATATTAAACCATACCGTTAGATGATCACTGGTGCTGAGGTGGGCGCCCACCTGCACATCAGAGACATTATTTCCATTAGTGAGCACTAAGTCGGGTATAGCTCCTTCTCTCGTGGGTTCCATTACCATTTGTTTGAACAAAACTACTTGCAGGGCATCCACTATTTCTCTACTATTATTAGATTCTGCAGATGGGATTCTCCAGTCTATATCTGGCATATTAAAGTCTCCAATGATCACCATTTCTCCCTTCTTTCCTATCTTTTGGATGTCTTCAACCAGATCTCTGTCCATCTCTTCCTTTTGGTTTGGAGGCCTGTAAACCACTCCAATAAAAAATGGATGCCCCATCTTTTTTTTAGGTTGGCCCATAGTGCTTCTTCATTGCCCCATCTTCCTTGCAGCTCAGATGCTTGGATTTTGTTTCTGACATAAAGAGCCACTCCTCCCCCTTTCCTATCCTCTCTATCCTTCCTTAACAAGTTGTAGCCTAGTATTGCCATACTACTCCTCCCCTTCGAGGAGCAGCATTGAACATCAAACTTTCAAACCTCTCCTGCCTCCCTTCGAATAGCCCTTCCTCCAAACATCCCCTTGGTCAGGGTCAGTGGTAATATTTTCTTTTGGGCCCTGCGCCAAAGGTGGTTGATAATTGCTGGGAAGGGAGGGAAAGCCAATAACAAGGGCAACATTCAGTAGTGCGTGAAAAGAGAGGAGCAGTGGCAATCTTCACCAGCCCAAACACATTCAACCATCCCCTACCCTCATGGCTTGTCCCAAGCCTGAGAGTGAAACACAAGTGGTAGCAGCAGAGCCAATGAAAGTCAGCACAGGGCCTGTGGGCTAGTGCAAGCTCACAAGCCCTGCAACGGCCCTTATCTCTCCTCACACAGGGCTTCCATTACCACAGAAACTCATGACAGGCACAGCTACTGCAGGAAAGCCAAAAAACCAGAAGTGGAACAATGTCAGAAGAAGTAGATTTTATTAATCATATGATAGACTGCCCACAGCTACTGCAGGGCCCGTGAGTGCATGCTGGCTCAGAGGCCTCATGTTGCTGCTGCTAGCACCTGAATAAGGCTGTCGTTTAGGCACTTGTGATCTCCAATTGAAGGTTTTCTGACGCCATTTGGGATCCCAACCCACAGTTTGGGAAGGCCTGCGTAAAGAGTCTCTCTTCAGAGGTTTTTTGGGATACTTTCAGTATATCTAGTGAAAAAGGTGTACTAGATATGAGTTTTGTCTGCAGTTTGTGGTGTATGAGCCATTTCAGTAACACAATAGGGATGTGAATTGTTTTTCTGACGATTGAAAATATCGGAAGATATTTTCAATTCATCAGAATTCGGGGGGCCCCTGAACCCGATAGGAAAACCCAACTAAATTTTTCATGGGGTTCTCTTATCATTTTGGAGGGGGGGGGGGCAGGAAGAAAGGGCACTTAAAAATAAACCCCAAACCCACCCCGACCCTTTAAATTTAATCCTTTCGCATCCCCCACCCTCCCGACCCCACCCAAAATTTGTAAACTACCTGGTGGTTCAGCGGGGGTCCCGGGAGTGATCTCCCGCGCTCGGGCCATCGGCTGCCACTAATCAAAATGGCGCCAATGGCCCTTTGCCCTTAGCATGTGACAGGGTATCCGTGCCATTGGCCGGCCCCTGTCACATGGTAGGAGCACAGGATGGCGCGGGACATCCAGATATCTTCAGATATTAGGGTCACTTAGAAGGAGTCACAGCAGACTAAATCTTCAGAGGAGTGAAGAGAGAGGAAGGCAGCACGTTGGGGATAATGGGAGGTACAGATACCCCTAGCAGCATTCCCTGGATCTGGAAGGCATATGTCTTGGGTAGAGTTGTCATGAATGAAGCGAATATGCTAAGCTTACACCTTGGAAAGAGTTGAAGTTCATATATGAATCCTCAGAGGTGCCATGAATTAAACAATGGAGTGTTTTGACATTTTCCCCAACAAAATGTATTGCATGTGACATCATTTCAGTTGAAGAAGTTTATTTTCAGCAAAATCTTTATTTTGGAGCAATATTGCTGTGTGGTGTGTATTGCTTGAACATTAACCTAAATAATTTTATCTCTGCCCTTCCCCCCATCAGGAAAGAACCCCCCCCCCAAGTCCCTCCTTTTCTAGCAAGAACAGAGGAAATGGGGGGGGGGGGCTACATAAAGAGAAGGAGAGAGAGCACATGATTTACTTGCCTTTGCATACTTTTTTGCAGTAACAGAAGCATTATAGCTTTTATTTTTCTTCCTTAATATAAAATTACAAAGCAATCACTCTATTAGAATGCAACTTATATTCATATAAATGTAGCACATCCTGCTGTGCTTCAAAACCTGGAATAATGAATGACTACTTGTCAAATTCTAAAACACACATGCATTTTTAAACACTGCAAGGGGTGGTGGGATAAAGGAAAAGCACATAATATATGGAAGCTATATGCTAATTATGAAGCAACTAGGGTTCTTAAAGCTCTAGCAATCTATCAAAGTTGCCATGCACAGATGATAAGCACTACAGTACATCTGAAAATGATATTTTTCTAGTATCTGACTTACAGCCAACAACGTTAACAGCCCCCTTGAGATAACTGAAGACTAACACTACTTCAAATAAAAAAAAAACAATAAGCCAGGAAGATTTTGGGAAAGGATCCATTTTTTGGAAACTTTCATTCTCAAGGCAAATAGGATGGGTTCAAAGAGGCTTTTCTTGTAAAAAAAAAAAAAAAAAGACTTTTTCTTCTGGATCATAAAAAATATATTTATCCTGTTGTCTCTCATGATCCTTAGGCTTGTGCCTAGCCTACTGGGGCTCAGTTCTCTTTAAAGTATCTGTGCAAATGTTGCACCAAGTTTAAGAAGAATAGTTATATAATTTTTGATCCACTCAATTGTGTGCTTTTTTTTTTTTTTTTTTTAAATGAGCTATTCTACCAACTATAAACAGAACTCCCACAGTGAGCAAGTCTCTGTCTTCTTCACCAGTAGAGTTTTAAATCCATTACCTTTCTTTATTTTTGGGCTTGTCTGTGTGTTCACCCCTTCGTAGATGAGCTCTTATTCATTGAGACATTTTCTCTTTAAATTTGTGAACAGGTTGCCTGTATATTTCCGCATGGCGGGGTCATTTTGCTTGGTAAATGTGTCTATATATATATATATTACTTTTGTTTTCATTTAAAGGACAATTTTTAAAGCCACTTAGCTACATAAAGAGCAATCAACATGTGTAGACCATCCGAAAGCTGCCCTGCTTCTATGCAGCTACAACTACCCGTGTTTTGCAACGGCATGAGCTGCCCTAAGAAGAGATCTTCCTGGGGGGCTTGTTTAAGTTGGGAGGAAGGAAACCAACACGCGTGGATTGCATTTTCAATGTAATGTGCTATTTTCTGTGCAAATATCCGTGGGCTCTTTGTATCTGCGACAAGTTTCCAAGCAAAAGTGCATGGAGTCCTTTTACTTTGAAAATGGGGAAAAATTCACCAGTAAAAAAGTACCCATGCATTTTATCCCAGTAAGGACAGTCTGAAAATGACTCTCTTAGGGAGTAATTTTCCAAGCCTTTGACACACAAACCCAATTTTATGCGTGTTAATGGCTATTCTAAAACTGATCCGGGCTCAGTGTAAGTAAAAGTGCACATGGAACCCAGTTTCAAGGGCACCTTTACATGCACTAAGAGGCCTTCTGGAGGCAGAGTTGCGCCTTATGCATATGCTTTCTAAAGAATTTACTGGGTTTTATGAGCATAAGAAGGCTTTTGAAAATTGCTGCTTTCCATGGGGTAGACTTGCATATGTCTCTTTTGAAAATTATCCCACGTAATCTAACCCTGCAGACCCCTGCTAAAATGTGCACAGAATTATTATTAAAAATTTACACACGTGCCTTTTAAAAATCCAAAACTATGCACATAGGTCCAAATCCCTCCCAACCCCATTCTTTGTAACATCTCCAGTCGGTCTGCGTAAATTTGTTCTTGAATATGACATGCACTCATCGGTTTTCTGCATATTGGGTGGGCAGTTTTGGAAAAGGTCATTTCTACATATAAAACATAAAACTCAGAACATATAGATAGACATGGTTTAATGGGACACACCTTAATAAGCCCAAAGAAATCGGAATCCAGTAACCCTTATAATATCCCAAAAAATATAAAAAATGGTTAACTGGTCAGATGTTTAATGGGACACAGCCAACATGGATTTTTCTAAGGGAAGTCTTGCTTCACAAATCTGCTAGGTTTTTTTAAAAGGGGTTAATAAACATGTAGATAAAGGTGAACCGGTAGATGTAGTGTATTTGGATTTTCAGAAGGTGTTTGGCAAAGTTCCTCATGAGAGGCTTCTAAGAAAATTAAAAAGTCATGGGATAGGATGTGATGTCCATTTGTGGATTGCAAACTGGATAAAACACAGAAAACAGAAAGTAGAATTAAATGTTCAGTTTTCTCAGTGGAAAAAGTTAAACAGTTCAGTTTCTTGGAGATCTATACTTGGACTGATTCCATATTAGGAGTTACCACCCAGGAAAAAGATGTAGGCATCATACATTAAAATAGTGTACCACAATGGTCAAAAAAGCAAACAAAATGTTAGGAATTATTGGGAAGGGAATGGTGAATAAAATGGAGAATGTCATAACACCTCTGTATCGCTCCACGGTGAGGCCACACATCAAATACAGTGTGCAATTCTGTTCGCCACATCTTAATAAAGATATAGTTGCACTGGAGAAGGTTCAAAAAAGGGCGACCAAAATGATAAAGTGGATGAAATAGCTCCCCTAGGAGGAAAGGATAAAGAGGTTAGGGCTGTTCAGTTTGTGGAAGAGATGGCTGAGGGGGGATATGTTAGAAGTCTATAAAATAATGGAAGGACTTGAATGGGTAAATGTGAAATGGTTATTTACTCTTTCAGATAATACAAGGACTAGAGGGTACGCCATGAAATAGGCAAGTAGCACATTTAAAACAAATCAGAGAAAATTATTTTTCAATCAACAAACTATTAAGCTCTGCAGTTCATTGCCAGAGGATATGGTTAAGGCAGTTAGTGTAGCTGGGTTTAAAAAAAGGTTTGGATAAGTTCTTGGAGGATAAGTCCATAAACTGCTATTAATCAAGTTGATTTAGGGAACAGCTGCTACTGCTTATTACCAGCTTTAGTAGCATAGGATCTATTTAATTTTTGGCTCCTTGCCAGGTACTTGCAACCTGGAGTGGCCACTGTTGGAAAAAGGGATGCTGTGACTCAGTATGGCAACTTCTTGTGATCTTATAGATAATGCTGTCTATCGGCATTTATCCGGCCATTTTAGCTGGACAAGTTAGCTGCCCCTTGCAGCCATTGACAGTCGCTCAAATGTGCATGGTTCAAAATGATGTATCTTTGAAGGAAACTAAGAGAAAAGGGGATTTAGGGCATCCCAATAGAGAGGTTGCTATAAATGCTAAAGTGGACCAGGTGACTTGAAGTTTAGAGCAGAAAGATTCCAAATTACCCCTAATAACTGATAAGAAGGTTGATCAAACAGAAAAAACATACTTTGAAATGTCTCTATATGAATGTTAGAAGTCTAAAAAATAAGATGGAAGAGTTAGAGTGTATAGCACTGGATATAACTGGCATGTCAGATGGAAGGAGGATAGCCAATGGGTCACTGTGTTATCAGGGTACAAATTATATTGAAATGATAGGATGGCTCAAATTGGTGGAGGGTTGGCGCTATATGGAAAAGAGGGCATTGAATAAAACAAGATAAAAGATCAGCAGGAAACAAAATGCAATGTTGAATCTTTATGGATAGAAATTCCAATTGAAAAGGGGAATGAAATAGCAATGGATGTGCATTATTGTCCACCTGGCCAGAATGAACAAACAGATAATGAAATGCTAAAAGATGGCGCCAGCCGTCCATTGCTCCTACCATGTGATAGGGGCCGGCCAATGGCACTGATAGCCCCTGTCACATGGTAAGGGCAAAGGGCCACCGGTGCCATTTTGTTTACTGGCAGCCAACGGCCCGAGAGCAGGAGATTGCTCCCGGGACCCCCGCTGGATCACCAGGTACTTTAGGAAAGTTTTGGGGGGATTGGGAGGGTGAGGGATTGTAAATAATTAGATTTAAAGGGTCGGGGGTGGGTTTTTCTTTTTTTTCGGCTCGGGACAGCCGAAAACAAAAACCGTCCGGACTGCAGGAAATGGAATTTCCCGCGGGTCCACAATTCCGAAACTGGAACCGATTCCAGCACCCGATTCACATCTCTAATATACACCCACGTACCAGTTTCAAAGTTACCATCCCTACGAGAATTACTTTGGCAAGCTGTCAAATAGAAACATATGCATGTGAATGTTGACCCCTCCCCAGAACACATGTGGCCCACCTCTTTTTATGTATGAATAAATGTGCTCACTTGCCCTGGTTTACATGCATATGTTGAGTTTTTAAAATAGCTTATCCTCACATATGTGCTATTTTATGCATGCACGTGCTATTTTTTGTGCATACATCTTTTGAATGTTCACCTCTAAGGTTTTTCAGTCAATAACTAGGTGACTAATATTAGTTTGTGAATGATAAGCAACAAATCTAAAATTGGTCAGTCACTAAATTCAGTGTTAATTGTGTTATTCTAAATCACTAATTGACTATATTTTGAAGATTTTCTTCCTAACTGGGGGTTATAATCTATATAACAAAAGAAGTAACTGGGGTGGGTGGGATATAGGGGTGTAGATGGGAATCAAACTAGTGACTAGCTGCTCAGAAACTAGTATTCTCAGCTTTTCAGATCAAGTAAATGACCTTTGCAAATTCAAATACTTACAAACAAACGAACCTTTATTAAATCACATTAATCCAAAGTCTATTTTCCTTAAATACACACAATTCTTTACAATTGCTAACAAATTCTAACCTATACTAGCTCACAACATTAATCCAATGTCTATTATCCCCAAAATCCTCAATTCCTAACACTTGCAAATACGAAATTTAAAAACTATCATACAATATACCAGCCATTAAGAGTTTAACCCTTTAAGAAAATAATATTTTTTCAAGATTTAAGCATTCTTTCGCAGCAAGTCCAACTTGCCATCAGCAGACGAAGATTCTGCAGTCAGCACTTCCTCTGGAGAATAGGTATCATAGAGACATATATATAAAGTAGGAAGATATGGTAAAATAAAAAAAAAAAACATAGAAGAAAATTAAAGGAGAACATAAGAAGTGCCATGCTAGTTCAGATCAAGGTCCAACAAGCTCAGCATTCTGTCTTTGTCAGTGGCCAGTCCAGGTCACAAGTATCCAGCAGGTCCCCAATGGTTGATCTATTCTTGTATCTCACTCCAGGGATAAGCACTGGCTTTCACAAGTCAACCTCACTAATAACTGTTTATGGACTTTTTGTTTCAGGAACCTGTACAGTCCTCTTTTGAACCCTACTTGATCATGTCCTCTGGCAAGGGATTCCATAACTTGATTGCATGCTGAGTGAAAAAATTATTTCTATGATTTGTTTTAAATTTGCCAGTTGCTAATTTCATGGAAGATAAAAATTTAGGAGGCAAACAAGGTGAAAGCAAAGAGAAAAATGTCCTCTCCCCACATACTTACTTGTTCCCTGTGCTCACAATCAAAAGCATGATTCAAATCGATGAAGCTCATCAACACCAAGAAGAAAACTTTTGCAAGATCTATTCCGACAATATGGAATTCCTTGTCTCCACACATTAGGCAGGCCCCAGATCTCTCATCTTTCAGAAGACTAGTGTAAACCTGGCTCTTTGAAGCAACTTTTGGCACCAATTAATGACATGATCTAGAAACTCTGCATATAGCCATCAGCAGTATGAAGATACTACTGTGGAAAGCAGCAGGCAGTAAGATAGCAGTCATGAAGAATTTTGTCATGTGACAGGTAGAAATAGTGGAACAAAGGTAATCACCAATAAAGGTGGATCAATATGAACTCGCACAGAGCTTAGCATAAGGATTGTAAGACTTAATATTTTTACATACTATATTTTTTAGTTTGCCTAGTAACAAGTAAAAATGGAGACAGGAAAGGTTTCTGTAGGCAGTCTGATAAACTCAGTGGCAGATATACAACAGGATGTCTCCTAGCAGAAACTGCATCTCAGGCCATAAACTTGCTAAAAACTGTAAATTCTGAATAACATAATTGAACTTGCCCAACTGGATTAGAGGCAGAAATGAGGGTATAAGGGAAAAGAAAGTAAGTCTCTTGCAGATCATCAGCAGGAGAGTGCCTCAGCCATTTTGTGATGACCTGCATCTCCCAATCTTACAGATCCATTGACTCACAAGGGGGTCTGTGAGGGAAGAATCTTTGTTCAAATCTTTATGCACAGCTTTATTACTGCAATACTGTTTGGCTTTGCTGATTTTACAATATTTATATTTAGTAAATCAAGTATTTGCTTTTACAAGTTTGTGTTTGTATGTTCTATAATGTAATTGTTAAGATCCCCCCTGTTGCTGCGCTACAGGAGGTATCTTACCTTCCTCCAGAGGCCGCTCTGAAGCCAGGGCCTCGCCTGTGTTCCATCCAGGACTTGCTCCAGGGCCTGAGGGGCCTAGCTGTTCCTGTGGCCTGCCTGTGGCTTGCATGCCAGCGTTTGGACTTCCTGTTTGGCGATGCCCTTCCCTAGGGGCCGGCCCGCAGCTCTCCTCCTTATTTATAGGGCCAGCTGTGGGTGGTCCTGGCAAGCTCCTCCCAGGGAGTTGCCTTCTACCTCCAGTATATAAGGACTTTCTTGCCACTTGCACCGGGCCTGTGGATCGGGTCCTACAGTCGTCTGTAACCTTGCCGATCCAGGTCCACCGTGGTCTGCCTTGTGTTGATGGCTCCTTGTCCTGTCTCTGTCCGGATGTTTGCTTCCTGATGTTCCTGATGTCTGCCTTGATGTGTTCCTGATGTCCTGATCCAGTTCCGCTCACTTCTGCCCTACGTCCTGTCTGGTTCCTGAGCCTTCTGTCCTGTTGGGCCCTGGAGTGGCCAACAGGAGGGATTCGTCCCACGGGCTCTTGAGCTTCCCTGCCTGCCAGCCGAAAGGGCTTCGGATGTCAGTATCCCAGCATCGGAGTTCCTGTTCGCCTGGATCTTCCGCTTTGTCTTCCCTGCACCCTCCTTTCCTCAGCGTGGTCCGCGACCAGCCTTCCTGGGCTGTGTAGGGCGCGTCTGGGATGGGGTGGTCCGCGACTCAGTCACACGGGTGGGCTGAGTAGGGCGCCCTGATGGTCAGTGCCATGTTTCCTTCCAGCCCTCCTCTTCAACGTCTTGCTTCAGCCTGTCTTAGATGTCTGCTTCAGCCCCCGTCTGACGTCTTCTTTGTAAGGACTCTGTCTGCCCTCGCCTCTGTCCGGCCTGCTGCCCATTGCCGTTCCCTGCGGCAGGTCCGAAAGGGCCGGGAACAGTCGGAGGACCGTTCATCAGTCAACTTCCCAGTGTTGGCTACCATGGGCGTGCAGGTCCGGCTGAGGGTCGGACTCCCTGCTTCAGTACCCGCCTGGCTCACCATGCCTGCCCAGCTCACCTACCACGGTGTGGCTTGGGGCTCCTCCTTGAGTCCTGCCGTGGCCCAAGGCCTCACCACCAGCTCGAGACGACCGTGCCCGCGCGCGCTCGTAACAGTAATACACCATTGCTCATTCCACCATTTAGATTTGGCATCTCGAAACAGGATATCACATCATAGCAATACTTTATTGAGTGTTAATTGTTAAAATTATGTTTAAGAAAAATAAAGAACTGACACGGTTGATGCCGGCCTGGTTCCCTGATACCCCATGTACTGTATAGTGAAGCAAATTGTGAGGTCTAATTTTGCTTGTGATCAGTAGGAGAAGGAGTTGGACAGTGAGGTTGGACCTTTAGAGGCCAAAGTGTCCACAATTTTAGAAAGAATAAGCGGATGTGAATGGGGGATGGGTTTGTTGGTTATTGTTACAAGCTAATGTTCAGCAACATAATGAGAAAGGGAGATTGAACAGCCAGATTGCTTTTCTAGAAAAACAGAATTGGGACTATGAAGCACAATTAGTAGTTTTAAGAAAAATGCTCGAGTTAGCACAGTCCCAGTGTGACCTGGCAATGAAACAGGCAGCTGTGGCTGTTCAGGACTGTGTGGTGTGCCGTGCTCTAGTCCTTGCACAATGAATGCAACAGGGGTTACAGGTATCTATGGCAAAGGTGGCTGCCATTATTAGAGTTGGTGCCCCAGCTGGAAGATTAGTGATAATGATTACGAGGAGGCAGAGGAGGAAGTGCTGTGGGTAGCTCCACTAGGAGGTTGCGCCCACTGGTGGTCATCAAACGCTCAAAGAAGGAGGCAATTGAGTCTGATGAGGAGGATGAGCCCTAGTTTGGAGAATGAGAGCCTGAATATGAATAAGGGTCCAGATTCAGGAAAAAAGGAGAGGGGAAGGGGTTAAGATGTTTTACATGACAGTTGATAACCACATGGTATACTGCAAAACAGTTGGCTCAGTTAGCAGCTAGACTTAAACAAAAAGATAAGGAAAATTTAGGGGACTGGTTGGTTTGCTTTGCAGACCAGGGCGGAGCTTTAATACAGCTTAATGAGGAGGAAATTATGCTCGTGGGACCCATCTATAAGGAGCACTTCGTCCACAAGAACGCCAAACAATTATTGGATGCCATATCTGAAAATGCTCCCCTCCCGTGTCTACTTAACGTCTTTGGTATGGCCTTAAGACGTAAGTACCGGGGTCTAGGTGATTGGCCTGGTTCTCGATGGCCAGAACTATGGAAAACTATTTCTGAAGGAAATTGGGACTACAATTAGCTGTGCAGAAGCAAAGGCCAAGTTTGAATGGGAGAAATCAGAGCTTTTACCCTTATTAAGGGAACTCCAATATCAACAAAAGATGTCCCAAAATATGGATGAGATAGTGAAAGGGAAGACAGCTACTGCTGTACCAAGTCCCAGCACAAAGCTGAATATCCAGGAGTCCTTCCCTCTCCCACTCCCACTTGCAGCAGATAGTCTGGGATGGGAGGAGGAACACACAGCCCAGGGGTGGAAACTGTTTTCAGCCCCTGACGGGAATGGAACAGAACAAAAGAAAAGACTTAGCACCTGGAGCCAAGCAAGGTGTGGGATTGGGACACAGCTACAGCCTCTCCCCAGTGTAGAACCCCTGGGCTCAAGGCTCCACCTTCCTACCCCCCACCCTGGAGGAGCCATGAGCAATTAGTTGGGTCCTTTTCCTTCAAAATTGCATTCACCTTAAGGCATAGAGACACAAAGGATTCTGGGTCCTGGGAGGTTCCCTGGCTAACACTATACAGGATCAGGGCCCAGAGAAGTTAGGGAGGCCCCAGGGAGCTGCTGTGACCATCTTATGCTCATAGACATCTTGGGGTAGATTTTAAAAGAAGCGCGATCAGCCTACTTTTGCTTGCGCATCAGACTCAAGCAAAAGTACGCTGGATTTTAGTAGATACGCGCGGAGCCGCGCGTATCCACTAAAATCCTGGATCGGCGCGCGCAAGGCTATCGATTTTGTATAGCCTGCGCGCGCCGAGCCGCGCTGCCTCCCCCCGTTCCCTCCAAGGCCGCTCCGAAATCGGAGCGGCCTCGGAGGGAACTTTCCTTTGCCCTCCCCTCACCTTACCCTCCCTTCCCCTACCTAACCCACCCACCCGGCCCTGTCTACACCCCCCCCTTACCTTTGTCGGGGGATTTACGCCTCCCGGAGGGAGACGTAAATCCCCGCGCGCCAGCGGGCCTGCTGCGCGCCGGGCCGCGACCTGGGGGCGGGTACGGAGGGCGCGGCCACGCCCCCGGGCCGTAGCCACGCCCCGTACCCCCCCCCAAAACGCCGCCGACACGCCCCCCGCAACGCCGCGCGCTCCGGCCCCGCCCCCCGACACGCCCCCCCTCCGAGAACCCCGGGACGTACGCGAGGCCCGGGGCTCTGCGCGCGCCGGGAGGCCTATGTAAAATAGGCTTCCCGGCGCGCAGGGCCCTGCTCGCGTAAATCCGCCCGGTTTTGGGCGGATTTACGCGAGCAGGGCTCTGAAAATCCGCCCCCTTATGTCTATGTATGAATTACTTTGGACATTTAAGGGAGATGAACTACAGTTTTTGTTCTTCTGAGATTTTCCTTTGCAAATAAACCTTGCTCCTAACCTGAACAGCCAAGTCTGCTGTCTTACTTGGCTGTTCCATATGCCATAACTGGCCCATATGCTACAAGCCTATGGAAGGATGCCCATGGAGGTCAAAGGTGAGGCCTGGCTTACCATTCATATAGGGAAGATGAAAGTGAAGCACCCAGTTCTGATCATCAACAGTCTGAAGAGGAATTCCTAATTGGAAATTAACTCCTCATGAGGCTGTCCCCATTCTTGATTATGTAAATGAGGTCATGTGGACTCGGGTCAGATACCCTCTCCCATATGGAATAGTGGTTCAAGGGGGTAAGGGGGCCCATAGGTCCTGTTCCATAGAGCATAAAGATACTACTCTCGTAATAAATTTCCAGAGGTCGGCAGATCCCTCTCTACTAATACTTTTGTACAGAAAGGCAGAAGAAAAGGGAGGCCATATTCAACATTTTTCTAGATACTGACTGAATGGAGATTTGCCTTGATTGAACCCTACCCTTGATTGACCAGAGCAGAACTGATCCAGGAGCTCAGGAGGTAAGTCCACCTGTAACCAAAATCACACACCTGAAACACCCCAGGAAGCTGACTGACATACACCAGAATGGAGATGCCATTTCAGTGTATGTCCAGCTAACAGACACACAAAACTTACAGGTACCCCTGATGCTCAATAGTGAGGACTCCTTACACAAGGTGAAAATTAAGATAGAACTGGATGCAATAAACACAATAATACCTTGGTAGAGATACCTGGATAAGAATCTAAGTTGCAAGTGGGAGTGTGTAATTTGGTGCTGAAGTTAGGTGGTAAAAACTTCAAGCACAACTTGTCCATAATCAGGGTTTAGATTCAATGATGTACTTGGGCTCAGTCTGTCGCATCAGACTGGGAGCCTATGTCGACCTAATGAATGATGTTGTCTGGAGCCAAATGGAAGGTGATCCGGTAAGCAGTCCTGACATTCACAAGTCATTCTGGTCCAACTAGGTAGTCCCACAGGTATGCAAAGTGGTGAGCTCTAAAGAAATTCATATCTCTAGCAGTATACAAAATTATCCCCTCAAAATTTGAATAGCCGAATGTCAACAAATGTTGGCTTTCTTTTTCCTGAACACCAGATTTCTCAAATCTGGGTTGTCTATGGGAGCCATACTTTGTATGGAGGTGTCAGACCAGGCTGAATTACACTGAGAGAAGAAGAACCCTTAGGTTCCCTAATTGGCGAATTGTTCCCTGTTCTGGAGCTAGATCTTCTGGTTATAGGTAAATTACCTATGAATATTGAGGTATACTCTGGAGAAGATCCCCCTGATTGTTGCAAAATACTACCCAAAGGCCTCATCAACTTACAGTTTATTTGGCCTTATGATGATCAAACTTCCAAGGTTCAACTGGAAAAAGACTGCCTCCTATCAATGGAGCTTGATGAAAGAGAAACAGACTAAATCCAGTAGGAGTGTGCATTTGTTTGCAACGTATTGGCAAGCCGCAACGTATATGCCATATTCTTTGTATTCGTGGGGGTCACGGAACGTATGGCGAAACCCCATGAATACAACGTATCACTAACAAATAAACCCCCAACCTCCTGACCCCCTCCCCCCCCCCCCCAAAAACTTGCCAAAAGTCCCTGGTGGTCCAGCAGGGGTCCTGGAGCGATCTCCTGCACTCGGGCTGTCGGCTGCCGGTATTCAAAATGATGCCGATAGCCCCTGTGACATAGTAAGGGCAAAAGCTATCGGTGCCATTTTGAATACTGGCAGCCGATGGCCCGAGTGCAAGAGATCGCTCCAGGACCCCCGCTGGACCACCAGGGACTTTTGGCAAGTCTTTGGGGGGGTTAGGAGGGTGGGGGGTTGTAGTAAATTAAATTTAAAGGGTTGGGATAGGGGGGTTTGGGAAATGAATACATATATAACTAATGAATGGATTGGGGTCCCCCGAGAACGGATGCAACGGATTTGGGTCCCAACAAATCTGAATACCGAATGGAATGAATCCGTCCCTGTTGCACATCCCTAAAATCCAGCCTGAAGAGGTTCGAACCCTTAGCTCAATTCAGACTCACTCCATCTCAGAAGAGATAGAAGAGCGAGTAGAGATATATCCGAATGAACCTTTCCCTGGGTTTGAGAAGATGGTAAACGAGCAGCTCATGAAAGTGAATGCTTGCATGAACACAGTAGAAAAGGATCAGCTAAAAGAGCTGTTACATACATATAAAGAGATCTTTGCCATTGACACCTAAGACTGTGGCCTGACTGACTTACACATCATGTAAGTGCCCAGAGAGCCAAAAAGCAAGTCGGGTTTTGTATGTTAATACAAAATACTGCTAGCTTCCTACGAGTCAGTGCAAGAAATTTTAAACACTAACGAAGGAAGAGGAATTATCAGAAAGTGTAGCAACATTTTTAACAGCTCTATATGGCCTATCTTGAAAAAGAATGGTACATGGAGACTGGCTATAGACCAGCGGTTCTCAACCGGTGTGTCGCGGCACACTAGTGTGTCGCGAAGCACCGGCAGGTGTGTCAAGCACCTGCTGCTCTTCCCCTCCCTTTCACCTCAGCAAGACGAACACTGCTGCCGTTCCTGCCCGGGCTATCAGCATCTTCAAGCCCCGAGGGGAATGGCAGCAGTGTTTTGTGGAAGCCGGCAACAGGAACGTGACCTTTTCTTCTTCCCGCCCCTGTGGCTCGGAAGAGGAAGTGGTGTCTACTGGGCACACAGGAAGAAGAAAAGGCCATGCCTACATGCTGCTTCTGCAGAAGGGGCATGGAGCTGCTGCCCCCGGCTCTGACCTCCCCTTCTCTGGACAGAGTGACTCCTGCAAGAAAATATAAAATTATAATAATCAAACTGCAAAAAAAAAAAAAAAGGCTGGGGTGGGGAGAAAAGAATAAAATTACAATCTCAGCTGATTGCTCTGTGCCACGATCGATCACAGCACAAGCAAACAGCTGAGTGCTGCCTTCTTAGCGCTGTGGGGCTGGAGAGGTCACTCCTGCTGCAGTTTCCAGCCTGTCAGGACTCTGCTTTTAATAGCAGCATACCGGTTACCTTAGATGCTATGTGTGCTGCTATGTGTGCTGTGGGTGGGGGTGAGTGAGACAGAGAGTGAGTCAGCATGTGTGTAAGTGTATGAGAGAATGTGTGTGTAAGTAAGAGAAATGTGTGAGAGCAAGAGACTGCTCAGAAAAGTCAGTGGTGTGTGTGAGAGAGAGATTGATCAGGCAGGTGACTGGTGTGTGTGTGAGAGAGAGATTTGTCAGGCAGGTGACTGGTGTGTGTTTGTGTGAGAGAAAGAGAAATTGGTCAGGCAGGTGACTGGTGTGTGTGTGAGAGAGAAAGAGAAATTGGTCAGGCAGGTGACTGGTTTGTGTGGGTGTGGGTGTGAGCAAGAGAAATTGGTCAGGCAGGTGACTGGTGTGAGAGAGAGAGAGAGAGAGATATTGGTCAGGCAGATGACTGGTGTGTGTGTGCGTGTGTGAGTAAGAGAAAGAGAAATTGGTCAGGCAGGTGACTGGTGAGAGAGAGAGAGAGAGAGATTGGTCAGGCAAGTGACTGGTGTATGTGTGTGTGTATGTGTGTGTGTGAGAGAAAAGGAGATTGGTCAGGCAGGTGACTGGTGTGTGTGAGTATGTGTGTGTGTGTGTGAGAGATAGACTAGTCATGGGCCCTAAGGAAGAAGAATGTGAGGCACAGCTTCAGCAGCCCTTGCTGCTTCTGGAATGTGTTATTGGCTACAATGGAAAGGAGTAGGCGAGTTACTGGAGAGAGTAAATAAAGGTGGCTTTTTAAGTTTATCTTTCTTGATTGACTGCCATTTTAATTATTAGGTATTATGTGATGTGTCTGCTGTTAAAAATAGTTTATTGGCGTTTGGAGAATTTTTAATAATTTTGAAAATTTTTAATGATTGGATGTTCCATTTATCAGTTGTTTTGAAACATTTATTATATTCTAGTTTTAGATTATTTTATATTTCTCGGGGAATTGATAAATAGAAATGTGGAGACAAAAACTGAACTGGAAACAGCAAGAAGCCAAACTCTGTATGCGGTAAAACAATGCATAAACAAAAACATTAGCTTTATGGTTACTTTATTCTGTATTTGGTGAGGGTCTTTCTGTGTTCTGCGTGTGTGACCCAGCGGTGTTCTGCGAGCTTATAGTTTCTTGGCAGGGATCTATAGCAGCTTGGCTTGTTCTGTTTTTCTGTTTAGGGCCTGGTGTAATTTTTGCAGTGCTGCCTTTTGATAGGTAGGGTTGTTACTATTTTAGTTCCATAATGCAGGTGTAACTTTGTGCACATTAGTTTGTGTACATTATTTCAGATCCTGGAAGTCTGATAGGTGCTATATTTTTGTTTTGCACAGAATGCAGAGTGGCTTTTTTGGGTTTCCATTTCAGTTACTGTTTACATATTTGTAATTTGTGGTCTTTCTGTACTTTGTAAAGGTTGATTCTATGTGTGTGACCGAGGTGAAGTATTTTTACTAGCATGTAGGCATTTGTATCAATATTATTTGTTGTGTTTTCTCAATAGAAAATGCATTGGTGGTAAATTACTGTTTTTCATTTGGAGGTCTATTGCACCTGGCAGGAGAGAGTGTTTATGTTGCTGTTATTGAGATGTCACCAGAAATATCTTTTTTTGTATGGTAAATTGAATGGGGAATGTTCTAGTTTTGCTCTGCACCCATTGTTGGGGGTCAAGGGGGTTCCTGTGGAATGCAAAGTGTTTGTTTACATTTAGCCTGGTGATGGTCACATGTTCAGTGTGTCACGCATGTGAGAACCATCTGTGAGGTGTGCCTGACAGAAAAAAGGTTGAGAACCACTGCTATAGACTATAGGAAACTTAACAAAATTTTACCCTTGTCCAGGTGGCCCATGGCCAATCTGGATCAGGATTTAATCAAAATTCAGGGAGCCAAATATTTTTACCAGCCTTGATTTAGCCTCAGGGTTCTGATCTGTTCCTGTAGATGCCAAAGATTAGTATAAATTAGCTTTCAGCTTTGGGAAGAAACAATACACCTGGAGCAGAACAGGTCAGTGATGTAGGACTTCACTCAATTACTTAGGATATGACATCTCAGCTGAAGGACTACATCCCCAAAAGAAAATAATATAAGCCTTACAAAAGGTTAAAGACCCCCACCACTCTGAAAGAGCTACGCTTTTTCCTGGTAATGTGCAACTACTTATGTTAGTTCATAGATCAGTATGCAGAGATCACACAGATTCTGGTGAAACTTCAGTGGAAGGATGAACCCTGGCAGTGGGGATCCAAGCAGGAAGCAGCAATGGATGAGTTGAAGGGAATTCTGAGCAAAGCCCCTTGTCTAGTTTATCCATAAAGTGGCAAAAACGTGTTCCTGGAATTAGCTTTCACTCTATAGTGCATGAGTGCTGTCTTGTACCAGAAGCATGATACTGATTAGGGATGTGAATCGTTTTAGGACGATTAAAATTATCGTCCGATAATTTTAATATCGTCTTAAACCGTTATGGAACACAATACAATACAGATTCTAACGATTTATCGTTATAAATCGTTAGAATCGTGAGCCGGCACACTAAAACCCCCTAAAACCCACCCCCGACCCTTTAAATTAAATCCCCCACCCTCCCGAACCCCCCCCAAATAACTTAAATAACCTGCGGGTCCAGCGGCGGTCCGGAACGGCAGCGGTCCGGAACGGGCTCCTGCTCCTGCATCTTGTCGTCTTCGGCCGGCGCCATTTTCCAAAATGGCGCCGAAAAATGGCGGCGGCCATAGACGAAAAAGATTGGACGGCAGGAGGTCCTTCCGGACCCCCGCTGGACTTTTGGCAAGTCTCGTGGGGGTCAGGAGGCCCCCCACAAGCTGGCCAAAAGTTCCTGGAGGTCCAGCGGGGGTCAGGGAGCGATTTCCCGCCGCGAATCGTTTTCGTACGGAAAATGGCGCCGGCAGGAGATCGACTGCAGGAGGTCGTTCAGCGAGGGTTCCGGCGCCTCGCTGAACGACCTCCTGCAGTCGATCTCCTGCCGGC
This sequence comes from Rhinatrema bivittatum, assembly GCF_901001135.1. Taxonomy (NCBI): domain Eukaryota; kingdom Metazoa; phylum Chordata; class Amphibia; order Gymnophiona; family Rhinatrematidae; genus Rhinatrema; species Rhinatrema bivittatum. The sequence goes on along the minus strand of NC_042615.1, from coordinate 528,475,729 downwards.
GCCATTTTCCGTACGAAAACGATTCGTGGCGGGAAATCGCTCCCTGACCCCCGCTGGACCTCCAGGAACTTTTGGCCAGCTTGTGGGGGGCCTCCTGACCCCCACGAGACTTGCCAAAAGTCCAGCGGGGGTCCGGAAGGACCTCCTGCCGTCCAATCTTTTTCGTCTATGGCCGCCGCCATTTTTCGGCGCCATTTTGGAAAATGGCGCCGGCCGAAGACGACAAGATGCAGGAGCAGGAGCCCGTTCCGGACCGCTGCCGTTCCGGACCGCCGCTGGACCCGCAGGTTATTTAAGTTATTTGGGGGTGGGGGATTTAATTTAAAGGGTCGGGGGTGGGTTTTAGGGGGTTTTAATGTGCCGGTTTTTCGATTTTTCGATTTTTCGATTTTTTAACGATTTTTCACGATTTTTCACGATATTTTACCCCCCCCAAACGGCAACAATACGATTCCCTCCCCCTCCCAGCCGAAATCGATCGTTAAGACGATCGAGGACACGATTCACATCCCTAATACTGATCCGCGAGTCATAGCAAATGCCAGTAAAGCCATGACCAAGGTAGAAAAGAAATATTCTGAGCATAAGAAATCCCTGCTAACCACAGTATGGGTGCTTCTGCTTCAACGCTTCAGAAGCTATGTGGAAGGGGCGAAACTAATAGTAGAGACTTATCACCAGGCCATAAATGTTTTAACCAGTGACCACCAAATCAATGCCAGTCAGGTCTCCAGATGCAAAATCACTTCCTGACATTCACACTTCAAGGTTGGCTGCTTGAGGTGCAATATGCCTAAGGATATAAAAGTGTAATGGCTCAAATTTAACTGAATTACAAGATTGCGCTGCTGAGGGAGACCCATATTTGATCTCAGAACCTGAGACAGAAGCAATAAAACCCCACCGTCATCATGCTTATGACGAGGAAACATGCAACAATTTCCCCAAGGTTTATGTTGATGGCTGCAGTTTGCATAGGGAAACTGACCATGGATTAGTCACTGGAGTAAGAATAGTGTGGGAGGAGAATCACCCCTGTGATCCTCTCAGCCATGCTCTGGGATCCAAATCAAATCAGTACGCAGAGTTTACCATAGCACTGATAGCTGTGCAAATTGCTGTACAGCATGGTTTACAGACCATTGCAATCTGCACAGATTCTGACTACTTCAGATATAACGTCATGATGCATTTGCCTAACTGGAAAGTGAATCAAATGCTTAACTCCAAAAAGAAACCCGTCAAACACAATGAATTGATTCTACCTTAGATCAGTTAGTACAAGCCAAAGAAATGACAGGCTACTGGAAAAAGGTAAAAGTCATTCTAAAGTGAAGGGTACTGACAAGATAGGCAATGAACTTACAGACCAACTTCCCAAGGAGGGTGCCACATCAGATAGGCTCTGGCAAATGAAAGAATGTCCCACAGTAGACGTGAAGGCCATGACCAGGCATCAAGCTAAACAGGCCTCTAACTCCACACCCCAGCAGTGTAGCAAATTGCCAGCCTTCAATCTAATGAATGCCCAGAAAGAAGACCCTACCCTGAGAAAGTTCTTTGCCTTTATTCAGGCTCCTGATGTGAATCCCATCACTAAAGCAGATTGTCAAGCAGATGAGGAGTTACGACTCCCCTATGCTTCCAGAAATCAATTTCAGATAGCAAAATATTTACTGTATGGACAAGTAAGAATAGATTCACATGGTGGGTAGTCCCACATTCCTATAGGGGAATCATATTACAGCACACACATTATGAGTCATGTGCAGGGTACTGAGGTGATGAGATCACTTATGAAGGACTGAATCAAGCAGCGTATTGGCTTCACATATACCAGGATGTGAAATACACAAAAGGTTGTCTCATCTGCTGCAGGTTCCATCCAACTTCACCCGCACATAGAGCAGAATTATAGAACCGAGGCATTACTGTGCCCTGGTCTGATATTCAATTAGACTGGATTGGGCCTTTTGTCCAATCCTCTAGGGGTAACAAATACATGCTCACGGTGACATGCATGTTTACTAAGTAGGTAGAGTGCATTCCTGCTCCTAACAACGCTGCTGAGACCACAGCCAGTATACTCTTGAATCACATGTTCAGTTGTTGGGGCCTGCCCATCAAGGCAGAGTCCGATCAAAACCCCCACTTTACAAGACAAGTAATTAAACATACGTGGAAGCTGTTGGGCGTAAAAAGTAAGCGCCACACATCATATCACCCACAATCATCAGGACAGGTAGAGAAAGCACAGCAAACCATAATCAGCATTCTAAAGAAGTATATTGTCCACATCAGATAAGGACTGGGATGTCAACTTGCCCCTGGTGCTGATGGTTATTAGGGCCAAGCCTCATCGGGCCACCGGGTTCTCACCATTTGAAATGATGATAGTAAGAGAGATGATTTTACCAATGCACTTGCTTTGTAGGACACACGAGACTGATCTGGCTGCTGCTGTCACTGCACACGAGTATGTTACCCATCTGAGGGAAGATTTGCAGAATACCTTTGCATTTGTCCAGAGTAATTTGGAAACCAGTGCCAGAAGTAGGAAGGCCTATTAGGATTTAAAAGCTACCTCTAAGGAGTATGAAATTGGAGACAAGGTCTTTTACCTTAACTATCTTAAGAACCAATGCAAAGAAAGTAAATTCTTGCCCAGCTGGAAAGCACCTTTTATAATTGAGTCGCCTATTTGATCTGACTTGAGGCCAATCCTGAGGATAAGGATACCCTCAAATGGGTCCACATTAACCAGCTCAGACCTTGCCAACTTAAAAATTAGCAAATCAAAATGCTGTGCCCACTAACGCTGATACTAACAAAGAAACAGAGTAGTTCTTTATTAATTTTTCAGATGAAGAGTAGAAGCCTGAAAGCAATTTTCCTAGTGCTGCTGCTGCTGCTGATGGGAGCGGAAGCTGCCAAGCTGGTCAAACCGGGCCTCTCCTCTGGCATCATGATGCAAGATGTGGGGTGTTCTGCTCCAACACCCCCCAGCTTCCTCATTACCCAGGTGCAGATAAGTCATCCAGAAAACCTTCATGTCGCTTCACCCCCAGCATGTGATCCAGAAACATTTTTACCTCATTAGCATCCTGCTGCCTTCAACCAGGACATTTTTGAAGGACTACCTGAAATACACTGCCCAAAATGTTTGAAATATTCTGAGCCAATTAGATAAGATAATGATCCAGCCCATTACCATAGATCCCAACAGACCCAAAAGGTTTATTGAACTGATTGCTGAACCTATTATCTTCTCATCTCTGGGTTCTCTCTTTGGTTCTTCAGTGTCCATTGCCAATGCAATTTCCATAAAGAACTTGAGAAACACTGTAGCAGAGTTGCAGGGTGATATGAAAAGCATCTCTAAACAGATACAGTTGCAACAAGAACAATTAAATGCTCAGAGTAGAACCCTCAGTAACACAATCACATTGGTTAATTTACATTCTCAAGTGATTGAGCAGCAACAGAAATACTTCACCCTCATCCAGGTATTGCAGGTGGGCGCCCTACCATTATGGAGCCCAACCAGACACTCACATATGACTTGTTTAGAGAACTAGACAACATCATTAGCATTCTGTTGAAAGGACAGGTGTCCCCAGATGTCATTGCAGAGGCCTTTGCAAAAACTAACCAAAACAACATTGATCCTATTGAGTTCAAGATTTCTCATCACATGGGTAATGCTATTCCTCTGTATATGGACATAGATAAATTAGCCTTTCATTTTGCCTGAAAATGTATACCAGTTGAAACAGATGGTTAATGTAGGTAGTTGAACAGACAATTTATACCTGCGTGTAGACACCCAAGCCCTTTCAGCCTACCAAAGTGATAATCCACAGCAGTATCTAGTCCTTGACTTAGGCCTGTGCCAAAAAACCAAAGATATACATTGGCTATGTCCTGGTAAGCCTTTCCTAAAAGAGACCACTGAGGTTCTGTGCAGTTTGTCATTAGACAATGTCCGAGAGAAGTGGAAGATTACCATGACAAAGCATGATGAATTCTCTGAGGCCTAGGTTGCTGTAGTATATAATGTCTGGTTGGTTAGCATCCCACTGCGGGAAGTCTCTATTTCTAATAGACATGATATAAACAGAAAGGTTCCCTTTCCCAGAAAGGTCTCCCTAATCACCTTGCAAAATAACTCTATAGTCACTGTAGGAGGGTTGTCACTATAATACCTTGAACCTGACCTTATCTCTACTGAGATAAGGATCCTAGATATATTTTGAGGACGTGAAATTAACTTTGATGAAAACTTGGCATATCTTCTCTATACTATAAAACAAATCTCACACTGTTGAGCTGTCTGTGGACCAGGACTCTGCAGAAATTGTAAACTACAAATATGATTCCCGAGATAAGGATATTTTGCAAACAGACTGTTCTGATTTATGCCCTATCTATCCTAGTTGCCCTCTCAATGGCCCAGCTGGAATCACATATTTCTTCTTTAGGAAGGTTATAACTAATCAGATTCACGACAGGAGATTCTCCCACTGAGGTCAGACATTTGCATGACTTCTCTCCACCTGAGTCTCTGGAAATGTAGTTTAGCTTGGCACCTGAGTGTATCACAAGGGAAAACTCAGGAATGATCGTGAGATTACATTCTAGAGATGTGAATCGTGTCCTCGATCGTCTTAACGATCGATTTCAGCTGGGAGGGGGAGGGAATCATATTGTTGCTGTTTGGGTGTTTAAAATATCGTGAAAATCGTTAAAATCGTGAGCCGGCACACTAAAACCCCCTAAAACCCACCCCCGACCCTTTAAATTAAATCCCCCACCCCAAATGCCTTAATACTTCATCAACTTTGGGAGGGAAGTACTTACTTGCCCTAAACCAATGGCAGGAAAACCGGCACACTAAAACCCCCTAAAACCCACCCCCGACCCTTTAAATTAAATCCCCCACCCTCCCGAACCCCCCCCCAAATGCCTTAAATTACCTGGGGGTCCAGCGGCGGTCCGGAACGGGCTCCTGCAATTGAATTGTGTTGTCTTCAGCCGGCGCCATTTTGCAAAATGGCGGCCGCAAAATGGCGGCGGCCATAGACCAACACGATTCGACTGCAGGAGGTCGTTCCGGACCCCCGCTGGACTTTTGGCAAGTCTTGTGGGGGTCAGGAGCCCCCCCAAGCTGGCCAAAAGTCCCTGGGGGTCCAGCGGGGGTCCGGGAGCGATCTCCTGCCGCGAATCGTTTTCCGTACGGAAAATGGCGCCGGCAGGAGATCGACTGCAGGAGGTCGTTCAGCGGTGAACCCCCGCTGGCTACGTTCGCCGCTTGGGGGGGCCTCCTGACCCCCACAAGACTTGCCAAAAGTCCAGCGGGGGTCCGGAACGACCTCCTGCAGTCGAATCATGTTGGTCTATGGCCGCCGCCATTTTGCGGCCGCCATTTTGCAAAATGGCGCCGGCTGAAGACAACACAATTCAATTGCAGAAGCCCGTTCCGGACCGCCGCTGGACCCCCAGGTAATTTAAGGCATTTGGGGGGGGTTCGGGAGGGTGGGGGATTTAATTTAAAGGGTCGGGGGTGGGTTTTAGGGGGTTTTAGTGTGCCGGTTTTCCTGCCATTGGTTTAGGGCAAGTAAGTAAGTTCCTGCCCTCCCCCTTCCCCCGATTTACGATTTTTTTACGATAAATCGGGGGAATTGGTATTGTATCGTGGCCCTAACGATTTTTGACGATTTAAAATATATCGGACGATATTTTAAATCGTCAAAAAACGATTCACATCCCGTAATGGCTGTATTTCCCTGTCTACTGAAGGCTCATACCTTTCTTGCCCACACCACCCAGCTATAGTAAGAGATACATGCCAGAATGCTTTATACCAATATGCCCAATGGTATATTGCACATATCTTACTCAATTGTTATAATTCCCTATTCTAATATCCACTGCATTAATTTATTAATGTTTTACATATCTTTCATGAATCTTGCACAATTGCAAAAATGTACTATATCAGGGGTGGCCAACTCCAGTCCTAGAGAGCCACAAACAGCCCAGGTTTTCAGAATATTCACAATGAATATGCATGAGATAGATTTGCATATAATGGAGGAGTGCATGGAAATCTCATTTATATTCATTGTGGATATTTTGAAGGCCTTGCCTGTTTGTGGCTTTTGAAGACTGGAGTTGGCTACCCCAGTATTATGTCATTACTGTTGCACTGAAGGTGGACCTTTGGCCTGGTGCAGGATTGGTATGGCCCTCTGGTCGGACCCGGAGAGCACCTGCCACCAGGAGACAGAGGCAAGCTGGAGCTTCACCAATAGCAACCCAGGGTTCCCTCAGGTTGAGCCTTTGGTTACCCGGGTCACCTGGTCTTAGGTGGGCCTCGCAGGGTCTATTTGAGAGGAAGCGCAGGGGAGTGCCCACCACGAACAACGGTGCACAGTTGATGTCCAAGCAAGAATGTCCAGAGGTTGCAGGAGGCCAAAAGAGAGTGTCCGAGAGGATGGCGAGGATCAAGGCCAGAGTAACAGTCTAGAATGGTCAGCTGAAGGGGTCAGTAGCTGTAGTCAATACGGGAGTAGTCAGATCAGGCAAAGTTCCAGGCAGCGGTCAGACGAGGTCAGTGGACAGGCAGAGGTTGGTTCCAGGCAGTGGTCAGACAAGGTCAGTGGACAGGCAGAGGTTGGTTCCAGGCAGTGATCAGATGTGGTCAGTGAACAGGCAGAGGTCAGTTCCAGGCAGCAGTCAGATGAGGTCAAGAGCAAGCAAAGGTCAGTACCGTGAGATCAGTCCAAAGGGTACCAGCAAGGATGGAGAGACAAAGGAACAGGAAACGCTGGAACAGGTCCCCAAGACTTGCCAAAAGTCCCTGGTGGTCCAGTGGGGGTCCTGGAGCGATCTCCTGCACGCGGGTCGTCGGCTGCCAGTATTCAAAATGGCGCCGATAGCCTTTGTCCTTACTATGTCACAGGGGCTATCGGCGCCATTTTGAATACAGGCAGCCGACAGCCTGAGTGCAGGAGATCGCTCCAGGAACCCCGCTGGACCACCAGGTACTTTTGGCAAGTCTTGGGGAGGGGGTGATCAGGAGGGTGGGGGTTGTAGATAAATAACTTTAAAGGGTTGGGATGGGGTTTTTTGGGGGGAACGAATGTATTTTTGATATATGAATGGATCGGGCACCCCCGAGAACGGATGCAATGGATTTGGGCCCCTACGAATCTGAATCCCGAATGGGATGAATCCGTCCCTGCTGCACATCCCTAAAAGGCATGTCATAAATAAATGAAGATAATGATGATGATGATTATAATGAAGGTTGAGAATGGAAAGCTTTAAATTATAAATTTGTTAAATTCCAAGAGGCTGATGTACTAAGGTACAATAATATGGGCCTTTATTGTGCATTAATAAATATGTAATAATTATTAATGTTAATCACATGCAAATTAGTTTTTAGCTAAATATCGCTAGATAAATTTTATGTTTTCTCAGAGCCATTATCATACAAATACTTAAATGCATGTTATTTGGCTGTGAGCTGATTTACATAATTATGCAGCTCCTTATCTAGTTTTGTATAGATTTTTCAGTGAGCTTTACAATAGCTAAATAATGCATTAAAAATGGTTAGTATCAAACACCAAAGTTTGCAAATGGAATAGCATACATTATTTGAGGTTTTTTCACACATTAACACATTTGCAAAGTTCAGTGCATCTTAGAACATTGGTCTCTAGATGTAATAACAGATATGGCACTGCTGTACTAGGTTTTGTTCTATCTACTCACTATTTAGAAAAATGCTATCTTTTATTTAGGTATTTCAAGTTTTTTGAGGTGGCGGAGAGAAATGTTTTTGTGATGCAACCTTCCCTTCTCTCTCTTGTCCCTTGGTCTCTCTGAAATCAGCAAGGTAAAGGGTGCATAAGAAAATGGTCTTCCCTGTAGTTCAATACTAATGCATCACTGTTTATGTTCATGATATTTCAGCGTAATACAACATGTTGGACTCTTCCAGCCGTAAATCATAACAGAAATTTGCTGGTTATGTATATTAGAGCATCTACATTTTCAAAGCTTCAGTGGAAACTCCATAAGGTTCTCAGACTCCTGGCATTTTCCTTTCCCTCAGCCCCACTCTTAGTATTTTTCCCCTCTCTTTTCCAAACACCCGCCTCCGCCCACCATAAACTCTGATGCCAGGTCTGTAAACTTTTATTATTAATGGAAGAAATGAAGAGGAAGAGAAATATGCCTTTTTACTCTCTAATAGTGCTGAACAGGTCTGGTAGCACTATAGAAATAAGTGGTAGCGGTGATACTCGCAGCACTGTCCTGAAAGTTTTCGAAATGCAACTCGGAACTTTCTGATTTCCAAACCTTACACATATTTAAATGATTCTTCTGGCTACGTCCTGGACATAAGCCGAACAAACTGTGGGTTTTGAAAATCCTGCTGGCTGAGTCAGGGACATTTTTTTGGGTGGAGCAAAGTTATCCAGCTAACTTAAAGGTGAATTTTACAAGCCCGGCACGCGCATCAGAGAATACGTGCGCAAGTCGGGCTCACGGGCGCTGACCGTATTTTAAAAAGCACCCAGATACACACGTAAAACACACTGCGCACATCTGAAATGTTTCCCAAAAAGGGGCGGGGTTTGGGGATTTGGGGGATTTTCTTATGCACCCCGGCACATACTGAGCTCTCCCGCTGCGCAATTTTACTTCTGCTATTGATGACATGCAATTCATAAAATAAAAGGACTGAGCCATTTATGAGGGGTTTAAAGGGTCTGGGATAACTGGGGGGAGTGTAGACCACTCAAACTAGGAGGGGGGGGGGTGCTGGAGGACCTAGCTGTTAACTGAGTGAACTGGTGGATGATCTGGTAAACTGGCAACGGCGTGGGTGCGCCCCCCTCTTTTAAAATTCCCCAACATACGTGGTAAAAGCAGGATTTACATGCACAGGCACGCACCCATTTAAAATTGGGTGCATATATGCGCACAAGTTATAATATGGCCGTGTCCCTGGGTGCGGGCCAATGCACATGCCCCAATGTGCGCCCTCACGCCGGTTTGAAAGTTACCGCCTTAGCTATATAGCGTCAATAGGCAGCTTCCTTTAGGACCACCTCAGAGCAGTTCTAAAGTTATCCAAATGAACTTTTCCTGCTAACTTTCAAAAAGCCAGGGATATTCAGTCTTGCAAATGCACTGTTGAATATCTGGGTACCAGTTAGCTGGCTATGTTTATCTGGTTAACTTAGCCAGACTCCCTATGGTTGAATATTGATCCCTACATACCCACCATTATTGATTCATTTCTATTTTTAATACTTGTATGTTAAGGGAAAAAAAAAACTCGCAAAGACATTTTAAGAGAAAAAATTGTAAAGCATTATTGGGGAGAAGGATTTGAGCTTGATTTGTGAAAATGGAGCTCAGAATGATGTGTCAGTGCTGCTATTTTACTTTGAGGAGCAAAAAATATAGGCAGGAATGCCAGGCTTTAAGAATTCAGTGTCAACAACGAGACAAAGAAAATTCAGACCTTTGATGACCCCTTGTGAAAAAAGGAAGCACTGCACAGAAATATTAATGATAAAAGGCTTAACTAAAATTCATGACTCTAACACTAAAACAACCGCAAAATAAGGAGGAAAGGAATCTTTTTTTTTTTCATTAGATGTTATGAAATAGAAAGCATGTTTTCTACATTTGCAACATTATTGGATTTGGAGGCATGAGTCTAAAAATGTATGTGTGCAGTGCGTCTTTTTGACACTCAAGTGTTTTCAAGCACCATAGTTAGGTGTAATAGAAAAGAAGGCAAACTGCCCTTCCTCATCCAGAATCAATGGCTTAATTTTTTCAAATTTCTCTGAAGGATCACTTTATGAAAGAAAACATCTACTAATTATATATAATGAAGATGTGGTAGAATATCTCAGAAATAGCTCTCATATGCATCAAGGATCAACTTGGAGCCTTTTTACAATCATCGAATTCCACCTACCACCTTCTAAATAGTCAATTTGTATTTTTCAAAAACTGTTTTTTTAAATTGCAAATAAAACCTTATCGCTCTATAAATTCTTCAAAAGTCTGCTCACAGCTCACACTCAGTTATCATCCACTGCAGCCCATGTTTCCAAAAAAAACAAAACAAAACTGTTTTCTTCAACAGGGAATGCTGTGGTCCTTTTTTAAGCCTCCATCAGCTTCTATTGGTTAATTTTGCAGGCACTGGTAAAATGGAGATCTGCTTTTTACAGCAAATTAGAACATGGGGTCACTTACCTGTGTGGATGGCTGAACACCACAGCATTGCCTGATAAAGAAAATGTTATTTCAAAATGTGGCCTATGTCGCATGATAATTGAGCGTGAGCTGTGAGTGGACTTTTGAAGAATTTACAGTGAGATAAGATTTTATTTGCAATATAAAAAAAAACCTGCTTTTGAAAAATACAATTTACTATTTTTATAAGGTGGTAGGGGGAATTTGATGATTGTAAAAAGTCTCTAAGTTGGTCCTTTATGCCAGGGGTACTCAGACCAGTCCTATGGGGCCCCCCAGCCAGTCGAGTTTTCAGGATATGCATAAGAAATATTTGAATGCACTTCCTCCTGTGTATGTAAATATTTCTCATGCATATTCATTAGGGACATCTTGAAAATTGGACTGGCTGGAGGGGGGCTGTAGGACCAGTTTGAGTACCCCTGCTTTATGCATATGAGAGCTATTTCTGAGATATTCTTCCATATTTTCATTATACATATTGGGGTAGATTTTTAAAAGGTGCGCATACATGTACACCCGATTTTATAACTTGCGTCGGCGCACACAATTGTGCACCTTGTGTGCGCCGAGTCGCGCTGCCTTCCCCCGTTCCCTTCCCCCCCACCTTCCCTTCCCTTCCCCTACCTCCCCCACCCTTTCCCTCTTACCTTTTCCTTTTTCCCAATTCTATTTCCAAACTTACTTCAGCCCTGGCAGTTGGCTGGCGTGCGATCCCAAGCACAGCGGCAAATGGCCACTGTGCCTGGAGCCTCTGACCCTGCCCCCGCTCCCGGACCGCCCCGCCCCACCCCACCCACGCCCTGCCCCTTTAGTAAAGCCCCGGGACTTACACATGTCCGGGGGCTTTACGCGTGTCGCCGAGCCTTTTGAAAATAGGCCCAGCGCACGTAGCCTTTTGAAAATCTTGCCCATTTAGTAGATGCTTTGTTTCATAAAGTGATCCTTCAGAGAGATTTTCATTTTTCACTTTGGGGCCGATGCAATACAGTGCGCTCAGCCGAGCGCACTGTATAACCCACAGTCGGACGCAGGTTAAATAGGCGCTAATCCACCCCCTAATGCAGCAAGGGGATTAGCGCCTATTTAACGCACGACTGACACGGAGTGAATGAGATAGCGCTCATCACATGCAAATGCATGTGAATGAGGCTATTACTCATTCACTCCAAATGCAAAAAAATAAATGTGCATCTCAGACGAACATTTATCGCTCAGCTATTAACCCCTGCCTGGAGCAGGCGTTAATAGCTGAGCACATTGAAAAGAAGTACAGAAACGCAGAAAAAACTGCTTTTCTGTACTTCTTTTAAAAGTTAAAAAAAAAAAAACCTCAGCCGGCTGCATTACGAAATCCGACACCAAGTTTATCGGCAACGCCATGCGCGTGTTAAGAAAACAGGTGCTGACTTTTCAGCGCCCACTTTCCGCACTTTTTTTTTTGCATCGGCCCCTTTGAGTAGCATTTTCATGCATTCATTTTTCAAATTACAGTGAAGGTTACATTTTTCAAAAGCTTGCACAAAAATTTTGAAAAGCTTATTCAGGATCTGCACAAGTAAAATAGTTAAACCCACCTAAGGGGCAGATTTTCAAAGCCCTACTCGGGTAAATCCCGGAGGCAGGCGCAACTTATAAAATAAAGGTATGGGGGGGGGGGGCGGAAGGAAAGTTTGGAGCGGCATTGGAGGGAACGGAGAAAGCCAGCAGGGCTCCCCCCCTTGCGCGTGCCGACCCCAGATTTTATAACATGCGCGCGCCGGGTTGCGCGCATAAATGTACGCCCGCACGTAGGTATTAAACTCCGGCCCTAAGTGAATAGTCAGTCAGCTTAAAGTATGCATGTACTTTCACAACGTGTGTACTTTTCGCCACCCTAAAGAGAGGTATTTCTATGCAACTTGATCAGGGAAGGAAACCATGCATGTTTATGAAAGTTTCAAAAAAATGTACATGGTTAGGCTAAAATGTATACTTGCACCATCATTTCAATGTATGTGTAGGGACTTTTGTTTTCATTTTTTATTTTATTATTCCTGGGAATTTGAATGTTATAACCAAAAAAAATCTTTGGAAAAATTACTTTTCCACTAATTTTTTCTCTTCTGTGCTATAACAAAATCATTTTTCCATTGATTTAGTTTTGTTATAACATTAAAATTCCTAGCAAAAATAAAATAAAAACTAAAAATAAAGGTCCCTATGAATGTCCATGTACTTTTAGCCACATTACAAGCAGATGCTCAAACACAATATACACAAATACCTTTTACTGTATTTGAAAATTGGTTAGATTCGTGCAGGCTAAAAATGAGGCATGTAGTGTGCCGGTTAGGTTCCCTACTGAAAATGTACTCTTTCATCTCTAACTAATGTTATAGATATCCATTTTCCAATATCCCCATTCTATTAGATATCTAACTTTACTTGACTGCTTAAGTGGACAATCTAGATAAATGATTTCTGCTAGATGTCCATGTACTATTTTGGAAACAGTTGGTTTTTGAATTGAATAGTTTCAATGAGAAAATAATTGATTTGAAAATCTGACAGTCAATTCCAACCTACATTAGAAGTACTTTTGTGTGTTTAATCATTTATATTTGTAAATTGAACAATAATATTTGTTCTGTAATGCTGGTGTGTTGTACATGGTGTCCAAATTCCCAGGACTCTTAATACAATGGATACAGATCCTTTCTTGTAGCATGAGGTACATATTTATGCTTTGCATGAATCATGCAATTAAAAATTTTCTTTACTATAGGTATTTTTCTTGCCTTTTCTGCATAATCCATGCTTTTTTCTACTATTTTATAATGAACATGAACTGTATAATTATATTTTATAACTATGACTTGTAATATTTTATATATAAATGTAGATTTTAATGGTTGAATTTTAAGAAATATTTTTAATAAAATGTTTACTTCTGAGTAAATCTGTTTCTGTTGAATTGTCTAATAATTCTTCAGGAGAGAAAAGAAGGTATCAGCAGATGACGACCACTCTGTCCCTCCAAGCCTGTCTACTGTGCTGTCACAAGTCTCTCTCAATGTCTCTCTTTTTCTGCCACCAATGTCCCTTTGGCATCCTTCCTGAGCAAGCTTGAATTTGATTACTTTTTAGAAGCTTTTCCCTTACCCTGAGTCTCTCACAGGTATCTACTATCCTGTCAGTGGAAATATGTTTTCTTACTTTCCATCCGAGCCTCCTTCTTTTCCGTTTCACATGATAACCACTTATCCTTGAACTTCTCATTCTACAGAAAAGAAAATGTTTCCTTCTGATACTTTACTGAAACCTTCTAGATATTTGAATATTTGTATCATATCTCCACTTCCCCCCTTTCTTCTAGAGAATAAATCTTTAACTCTTTAAGTTTCGCTATGTATTGTTCATAGGACAGGCTACAGATTGCAGCATTTTGGTGGCCTCCGTTTGAACTGATTTGTTAATATCTTTTTCTAGATATGAGCTCCAAAATTTGAAACAGTACTCAAGGTGGGATCTCACCAGAGATCTGTACACAGGTAGTACTACTTCCTTCTTGCTACTAATGATTCCTTATTTAAATGTACCCAGTTACAAGAAAAAGGGATTGAGTAGCACAAGTTTGCACCCAAATATACTATGAGTAGAGGTTCTTCATTATCAGTTTTTATTTTATTTTCCCAAGGAATTTATCAGAGTTTATTATAACGAAAAAAAATGGGAGAAAAATCAGTGGAAAAAAAGGAGACGGTAACTTTAAAACAGATGCATGGACACACATGTATGCATGTATGCCAGCTTACGCCCAGAGACGCGGCCATTTTATAACATGCGTGCATATATGCACGTATGATATATAAAGAGCTGTATACACCTACATGTTCATGCAATTTTATATGGACGCATGCATGTCCACGCAAATGCTGGCTCTGCTGTGTAAGTGGAGGGATTTTATTAGATACGCATGCTGACACAATTACCAATTTCCCAGTCCATTCCCAGTTTGTCTAGGTAAAGGATAGGACTTTCTAACCCACTTAGATAATATGCCTCCCTTTTACCCTTTTAGCCCCAACCCTCAAAACCCTCTATCTAGCTCTTTTTTTTTTTTGTTTCATTACTTACACGCCATCCATAGCAGAAGTAAAGTTACACGGTAACTTGTGCATGTAAATACTTACGTGCACATTTCATGTTACATACCTGGACCACCCATGTCCTGCCCATGCCCTATTTATTTATTTTATTTATTTAAAGCTTTTTTATACCGACTCTCTTGATACAAATCAAATCAACTAGGTTTGCATAGAACAAATATCTTAACAATAACAAAGCCATAACAATAAATATGAGACAGCAGAAGCAGTAGTAAAGTTACATAGAACAAGGGCATCCAACTGGGAATAGGAAAGGAAGAGGGGGTAACAGATAAATACTAAATACTAATAGTTGTGAGGGGAGGCTAAGATAGCCAACCTCTCTAAGTTATGTCATGATTTATGTGGACTTAGTGCTAGTCATGGTATGGCGAAGAACTGATGAATTAGATTCTGTAACAGTGATGTTGTTCTAGGAACAGGGGAAAGCACGAACGAACAACCATGTCTTGAGTTTCTTTTTAAAAGTTAGGAGACAGGTTTCTTGCTGGAGGTCCGGGGGTATGACATTCCATATGTAGGGACCCGCTGTTGAAAATGCCTGATCTCTAATGTTTAATCGGCCCTACCCAGACCCTGCCCATGCCCTGCCCCTTTTATAAAAACATAGAAATTACGGCAGAAGAAGACCAAACGGCCCATCCAGTCTGCCCAGCAAGTTTCACACTTTTTTTTTTCATACTTATCTGTTTCTCTTGGCTCTTAGTAACCTTTTGGTTCTATCATCCCTCCACCCCCACCATTAATGTAGAGAGCAGTGTTGGAGCTGCATCTAAGTGAAATATCTAGCTTAATTAGTTAGGGGTAGTAACCGCTGCAATAAGCAAGCTACACCCATGCTTATTTGTTTACCCAGACTATGTAATTCAATCCTTGTTGGTTTTCTGTATATAGATCCACTTTTCTTCATTCCCCCTGCCGTTGAAGCAGAGAGTTATGCTGGATATGCATTGAAAGTGAAGTTTCAGTCTTTCTCCCCTGCCGTTGAAGCAGAGAGCTATGCTGGATATGCATGAAGTGTCAGACTTTCTCCCCTGCCATTGAAGCAGAGAGCTATGCTGGATATGCGTGAAGTGTCAGACTTTCTCCCCTGCCGTTGAAGCAGAGAGCTATGCTGGATATGCTTGAAGACTTTCTCCACTGCTTTTGAAGCAGAGAGCTATGCTGGATATGCTTGAAGACTTTCTCCCCTGCCGTTGAAGCAGAGAGCTATGCTGGATATGCTTGAAGGCTTCCTCCCCTGCCGTTGAAGCAGAGAGCTATGCTGGATATGCTTGGTACGTGCACAAATGCCTTTGCCTTTGTCATTTGTGCACGTACCAGGAGATATGCCCTAACTCAGGCGCTTCTTAAAATCCATGCAGTGTGCACCAGCCCAAGATTCTTGCATATCTCCCAGCTTTGGAGTGTGTATGGATTTTAAAATTTGCATTTAAGTCATTTTTCTCCACTGATTTTTTTCCAGTATATTTTGTTATCAAATGCTGATAAATTCCCAAGGAAAATAAAGTAAAAATTGAAGATGAATGTCCCTGTGATGCCCTTGGAGCGGTCTAAGACAGGAGCAATGGACGGCTGGTGCCATCTTGTGCTCCTACCATGTGATAGGGACCGACCAATGGCACCAGTAGCCCCTGTGACATAGTAAGGGCAAAGGCTATCGGCGCCATTTTGATTACTGGCAGCCGACAGCCCGAGTGCAGGAGATCACTTCTGGACCCCCGCTGGACCACCAGGGACTTTTGGCAAGTCTTGTGGGGGTCCAAGACTTGCCAGCCAACGGCGTGAGTGCAGTAGATGGCTCCCAGACCCCCGCTGGACCACCAGGGAGTTTTGGCAAGTCTTGGGGGGGTCAGGAGGGTGGGGGTTTTGTTTAAATTTGGTCCTTTAGATGGCCGAATAATTCAGTGAAGATTCATTGTATTCGTGGAAATCGCGATATGTTTCGCAACACAACAAATACAACGAATATGGCCCTATATGTTGCGGATTGCCAATACGTTGCAAATGAATGCACACCCCTACAACAAAGTACATGTGTGTATACATCCTGTGGCTTATTACACCACGTACAACTCTATAAGTACTGTATACAAATATTTCTCAAAACAGTAGCATGAATTATTTCACTACACTATCTAACCATAGTTCCCATACTATTGTATTAATCTTATATCATCATTGTACATTTGCATCTGTTGTTTGAAGCCCATTATAGGGTTTATATTATCTTCATTTAATCTTCTTCACTGTGTGTCTCTTCCTTCATAGAAACTAGAGACAGTGCTTCACTTTTAGCCATGACATAACCCCTACAAGAGGCCCTTGTTTCTCTGTTACTAGCTTCATCATATGCATATTTACCATCTGGGAAAACAACCTATAAATTCTCACCTTAAATGTGAACCATAGACCTACAGTACCTGAATGTAATCCACTTTGAGGTGCTGAAAAAAGTGTGAAAAGCGGAATATAAATCTAAAAATAAATAAATAAATATAAAGACACACTATCCTTACAACTTTCTTACACTTACCAAACCTTTATTCGAATAAGTTACTTTAAACGGACCCTCTACATTGTCCCGAAGGTTAATCGATCTCTAATCTTCTTTTCCAACGTTATGTATATAATCCAAAATGGCACAGAGTGCTTAGCCTTCTCTCAGCCTTGTTTCACATGTACATGCTGCAATAGCATATTCCAAGCAGTACCTATAATGATAACACAGCCTGACTTCAGTGCCAGGAAAATTGGTGGAAAGTGTTCTAAAGATCAAAATCACAGAACATATATATAGAAAGACATGGTTTAATGGAACAAAGTCAGCATGGCATTACCCAAGGCAAGTCTTGCCTCACAAATCTGCTTCACTTTTTTGAAGGGGTTAATATACATGTAGATATAGGTGAACCGGTGGATGTAGTGTATTTGGACTTTCAGAAACCATTTGACAAAGTTCTTCATGAGAGGCTTCTAAGAAAAGTAAAAAGTCATGGAATAGGTGGCAATGTCCTTTAGTGAATTACAAACTGGTTAAAAGACAGGAAACAGAGAGTAGGATTAAATGGACAATTTTCTCAGTGGAAAAGGGTATACAGTGGAGTGCCTCAAGGATCTGTACTAGGACACGTGCTTTTCAATATATTTATAAATGATCTGGAAAGGAATATGACCAGTGAGGTAATCAAATTTGCAGATGATTCAAAATTATTCAGAGTAGTTAAATCACAAGCGGATAATGATAAATTGCAGGAGGACCTTGTGAGACTTGAAAATTGGGCATCCAAATGGCAGATGAAATTTAATGTGGAAAAGTGCAAGGTTATGCATATAGGGAAAAATAACCCATGCTGTAGTTACACAATGTTAGGTTCCATATTAGGAACTACCACCCAGGAAAGAGATCTAGGTGTCATAGTGGATAATACTTTGAAATTGTCAGTTCAGTGTGCTGTGACAGTCAAAAAAGCAAACAGAATGTTAGGAATTATCAGGAAGGGAATGGTGAATAAAATGGAGGATATCATAATGCCTCTGTATCACTCCATGATGAGACCGCATCTTGAGTACTGTGTACAATTCTGGTTGCTGCATCTCAAGAAAGATATAGTTGCGATGGAGACGGTACAGAGAAGGGTGATAAAATGATAAAGGGGATGGAACTGCTCCCCTATGAGGAAAGAGTAAATAGGTTAGGACTGTTCAGCTTGGAGAAGAGATGGCTGAGGGGGGATATGATAGGAGTCTTTAAAATTATGAGAGGTCTAGAACGGATAAATGTGAATCGGTTATTTATTCTTTATTTATTTATTTTAACATTTTTCTATACCGTCGTTTGGTGAGAACCATCACAACAGTTTACATTTAGGCACATAAATGATGCTAACGTATCTTAAGTTACATAGGTGCCATTTTAGGGTCGGTAACATAGTTTGTAAATGATATCAAATGGTAAGTGTAATGAGTCATTTCCAATTCACATTTTAACAGTTTAGGTTACTAGATTACCTCTATCATTGTACTTTCACCCTTTTGCTGATTTTTAAAAGAATGAAACTTAATCTGATTAAAATTACACACATTGATTTTGGTTATGTGTTTGTTGTTCAATTGTTTGTTTGTACCTTCTTTCCCTTGAGTACTATTCTCCTTTTTCGGACAATAAAAGGACTCGGGGCACTCCATGAAGTTAGCAAGTAGCACATTTAAAACTAATCAGAGAACATTCTTTTTCACTCAACACAGGGAATATGGTTAGTGCAGTTAGTGTAGATGGGTTTAAAAAAGGTTTGGATAAGTTTTTGGAGGAGAAGTCCATTACCTGCTATTAATCAAGTTGACTTAGAAAATAGCCACCTCTATTACTAGCAACAGTAGAGTGGGTTATACATAGCTTTTGGGTACTTATCAGGTATTTGCGACTTGGATTGGCCACTGTTGGAAACAGGATGCTGGGCTTGATGGACCCTTGGTCTGACCCAGTATGGCAATTTCTTATGTTCTTATGATATTTCACCTCTGACCAAGCAATGGCTCTGGCCCCGAATCCTATAATGACATAATTATTCAGTCAGAGGACTACATGAAAAAAACATAAATCCCTATGTGTGTTTTATTTCTAGAGAGCAGAAAGGTGAGGTTGCAGGTGTCTGGGATAGAGAGTAAATAATGCAAATGTAAATCCCGTGTGGTGTTAAGGGCAAGTAACACTAATCACCCCACAAGACTTTACATTGGGACCCTTATTTGAGTCCTCACTCCACATAAAAGGCAATCTGGACAAAACCCTTTTAGGTTCCACCCTACACAAAATGTCTTCTACTTGCTGGCTGCTCTAACACCATGTCAGCAGCTGTGTGACAAATGAAGAGATGTGATGGAGCTGTGTAGTTAGATGAACCCCACAGCCCAAGAGCAGACAGCTCAGAGGCCTGCTGTTGCTTGAGAGCAAGCAGACCTCCACATACTGGCTTTGTCCCTTGTACTGGCCTGACATGTGGATCAGTATAATACTTGTTCGCTAAATATCAGCCTTACTTCACAGTATGCATAGGTTTGGTAATGGAGGTAGCAACGAGGCAAACATCACCCGCAGACACAGATGTAGACCAAGGCTAACACAGCACGTCACTCACCCAGTCGCACACAGTCACAACTATGTGTTGGCCCTTTTTTGGGGACAGACTACCTCCAGCAGTTTGTGAACTTAAGCATGGCCAATAAATATGTTCCTGGGATGTCCATAATCCAACATTAGTGCTGTCTATGGCTGCTTGGTCCCTACATGAGTGAGTCAGAGTGCAAAGTACGCACAGAAGATTAGGTACACCTGCCAGCATGACAGACATCTGTGAGAAGCATATCTGATAAGCACTTTGTCAGAGGTACTGACATGGCCCTTCAAGCCCTCAGAAGGAAGGAGATGCTTGTCTTGAAAAAGGCCAACAAAGAAAGTGCATAAGCCATCATGGCAACCTCATGACACCTCTGGGAGCAGTTACCCCAGACATTCAACACAGTGACAGGTTTCCGAATGAGGCAGGTTGTAAGCTCCTGAGGTCATCAGCTGACAACAGCTTCTCTAGCCTTTGGTCTATACACAGAGCTGATGAGTGAGTTTATCAGCACACCTGTTGACCACTAACTGTAAAAATGACAACACACAAGGCACAGCATAGAGGACAGCACCACTTCCTGCTTGACCAAAAGTCCTGGCAGCCATGTGGATTAGCAAGGGCCTGCAACCATAAAACCCCTGAAAGGTGGTGACTAACCTTGGAAACAAATCATTCTGCAAGCTTTATGCCCCAGGAGTTCTCAGCCTTTGTGCTTTAAGGATGGCCACAGATAGCATAACGATGGTTACTGATACTAGCTATCGCAACAAGGAAAGTACTCAGCATATTTTCTAGGTATATTCATACATACAGCAGCACCACATGAGTAGCCCTGAGCTCAACCAGCCAACAACCTTGCAGCACTGTGACATCTCCATATTTGATTAAGGCTACCTGTGACGAGTCAGGCGAGCCAAATAGCTTCTAACACACCTTTGTGTTCGGTTCAGTGATATGAACCTTTTCTTAGGAGACATGTGGATGCTATTAGAGTCATTAGAAACTATACCATAATGTTGACATTTCTGAGGTGACTTGCAAATACAAGTGAAGGCATGACACCATCTGATTCCCAATCCTGCCTTCACACAGTCTGCCTGTCGCCTTCCCGAGAAGCTTAGCTCACCAACATGACATCCCACACTGTATGACCAGTATAGCATTAGCTGAATCTAGGTCACATCTTCCAGACTAATAAACTGTGTCTGGTGATTCCACCAAATATGTGGGGCCCCTCACAACCAAGCTAAGGCTACTCAAACCCTAACGCAGTACATCAGAAGTGCCACACCTGTCCTAGAAGAAAAACCTTTACCTCCTGGTCTGAATATGCATGTCCCTGGCTGCTTGCAGTATGCCTTTCACAGGTACCAAACTTTCTCTGCCCTGACACAGGGAATATGCTAGGCACCAAAATGCAATGGCCGCTGCTTCTGGTTTACCTGTGTAACGGGCAAGACAAACTGTGCCAGACATCCTCTCTGACCCATCGCTAATAGGTCACATCTGATCTGCGAGTACCAGCAGTGTGGACACTTAAAAGTTGTGATTCACCTGTGAGATTTCTACTGGTCTACATGGGAGGATTGGAAAAGGGCACTTTTTACAGTGAACCCATAGAAAGTGTGTAGTGGCTGCTCACACACCAAAGCGTTAGGGCAAGTGTAATGTTTGGCCTCACAAGATTAGCAGCCCACTCGAGCATGGAGGATAAAAGGTAGGCCCTGGCACAAGAGCCTGCACACCTAACTGTACAAGCCACTTGTCATGTCAGCAACACTGTTACATCCCCCACAGTCGTCCCCCCCCTCCCCCCATGCCTGTGCCTTTTGCTGCAAACACATAGCCAGAGATGGAATAGACAAAGAAGCATCTCTCTTACCTATGAGCCAGCCATCACCATAGAGGCCATCCTCAACATTTTCAAACGGTCCCGATAGCCTAAGTATAAAGGAATCATGTGTGGCTCCCAAGTATCTGGCCACCATGTAGAGGATGCGCATTCGAGCGTCACAGACCACTTGCACGTTGAAGGAGTGGAAGAGCTTTCTGTTGCGGAAGATCTCCTCCCTGTCACAGGGTGGGATGATGGCTACGTGAGTGCAGTCGATAGCTCCCAGAACATTGGGTAAGTTAGCGATGGCATAAAAGCTTCTGTTCACTTCCAACAAGTCCTGCCTGTCCTGAGGAAATGCTATGTAGCGTTTCATGCGGTCATATACAGCTGTTATGACCTGGTCCATGCAACGGGAAAAAGTGGTTTGGGACATCCTCCCACGACCCCTACTGTCGTTCGGAAGGAGCCGCTTGCTATTAAATGCAGGGTGGCCAAGAGTTTAGTGAGAACCAGCTTAGCATCGACTTGCGCATGTTATAAAATCTGCTACTCGCGCCCACATACGCGCCCAATTTTATATCAGAGTGCGAGTGCTGACTTGCGCGCGTAAGGGGGGGGAGGGGAAATTTTACAAGATGTGTGCAGCGATGAGATAGGCCCTTTCCCCAGTTCCCTCCCAGTTTGCTCCAATAAAGGAGCGGACTGGGAGGGAAATTCCTAAAACCCCTAGCTAACCTGCCTCCCTTTTCCCCTTTCTGCCCAACCCCTAAAACCCCCATTAACTTTTTTTTTTTGTTTTAAAACTTTACCTGTTCTCCAGAGCATCAGCAGGTTGCATGCGCCGGTCGATTGCTGGCGTGCACTTCAGCAGGACAGTGCCTAATAACGCTGTCCCGGTCCTCCCACACCCTCCTTGTCCTGGCCCACTCCTTTTTGCCGAAACCGTTCTTCTGCACATATGGGCAGAAGATACGCGCGTAGCCATGGGCGTTTGAAAATCCCCACGGTGCGCACATGCCCCAGCCATGCACGTACCTGCTTGTTTTGGTGCGTGCCGGGTTTTTAAAATCAGGCCTAATGGGTTTAGAAAGACAGCCAGGTAAGAACCGGTGTTTTTATTGGCCCAGAGGGGCCAGATAGGTGTGTCTGATAAAATACCTCTTTTTATCACCCGAGATAATCGTCGCAATAATTGCCATGATCCACGATAATGGTCGCGGACGTGTGATCAAAAGTTTTTTCCCCTGGTTCCACAAAAGAAAAGGTGTAGTAATTTCTTTTTTTTTTTTCCAATTTATTATTATTTATTGAATTTATAACATTATTACAATGAAATCATCAGGTATTTAAAGGAATAATCATACAACAAAAACAAAATCAACATATTGTCCACATATGTATTAATTCAGCCCACATCATGAGGAAAGAAGGAGAATATCCTGTTTTAGCAAAATCATCATTTATCCTTATGCAGCCTTTACTATCCTTCAAAGCAACATTGCAATTAAGTAATACTTTTATCTCTAATAAATTGATCTAAATGTAATGGATCAAAGAACACAAACTTGTTGTTATGATACGTTATTAAACATTTACAAGGATATTAAAAAAAAAAAACAACTGGCACCAATATACAAAGCCCTTTGATTATAAGCAAGGAAAAGTTTCCTCCGAGTCTGCGTAGCTCTAGAAACGACTGGAAATATCTGAACTTTGTGCCCACAGAAAATCAGATGTTTATTCTGGAAATATTAATGAAACACTAAGTCTTTATCACATTTTAAAGAAAAAAATACCAACAAAGTAGCTCTGGTAGGTATATTGTCAAGGGAATCCTCAAGGAAAGTTGTGATGCCATGGCTTGGCTTGGCTTTCGAAAACATCCATCCCCCCTCCTGATTTACTATTTTTTTCCTAAAAGGAATATAATAGATTTTTGAAATTGTTGGAATTGTGTCCTCCTCAGAGGACAATATTTCCAACAAATACTTTCTTAAAGATTTCTCTGGGGGATAACAGTCTAGTATGAGGGAAATTCAACAATCGCAAGTTATTAGATCTCGTTTCATTTTCTAATACCTCAATCTGATTATAAAGAATTTCTCCTTTATAAAAGATGTAGTTGCCACCTGCAAGGGGGCTAATTGAGCATTAAACTTAGAGACAGAAACCTCTACATTTCTTATTCTACTATCTTGTTCTTCTATCTTAGCTCTAGACTGGACAGAAAAATCATGTATTTGGGATATAGAGCTTGTCACCTTTTTGACCTTTTAAGCTACTAATTTCCATACATCTTTTAGGGAAACCGTTTCAGGTTCTATATCACCCTTGGGTAAATCATACATATCTGGGATTATGGAGGGTAAAGGTAAAAAAGAATTAACTTTTCAGATTCCAAATCCCTCTCCTCCCTAGCCCTCCCCTCATTAGCTGTAAGCTGCGGGTTGATACAAGGGGAGGGGATAACCCCCATAGTCACCCCAGAAAAAGTCCCAGTGTCCAACTGCAAAATTGCTGGTTGAAGAGGTGGCTGCTGGGGCCCTGGACTCAAAGAAATCCCCGAGGGTGAATTAACCCCGGAGCAGTCTCTCATGGATGACTCACCCAGATGCAATACGTGGTCATCCATCGGCCCAGTTTTCACAGATGATAAAGGCAATGGGGAAGAAGTCCAATTCTTTGATTTCCTCTTGTTCCCCATTTTTTTTACCCAGGGGCGCGCCCCTTTGGAGCGCGGCTTCGGCTGTGCACTGGAGGCTGTGCATCGCCGGGCCCTGATTTTGTAGCGATTTTCCGGGCTCCACCCGAAGATGTCAGCCCCAGAAGGCACGCCCCTCTCTCTCTCCCACTTGACGACAGCATGGCCAGACAGCGATTCCAGCAGCGAATCTCACTGGGGTCCTTGCTGCAAACAGGGCTCTCCTGGAACCAGGAATCATGAACAAAGCAAGGCAGAGACTGGGACGCAGGGAACAGGAACGCAGACAATTCACACTCTCAGGAGAGCAGGACCCATTGCTGAGGCGAATTGGAAGCAGAGAGGCAGGATTTAAATACCCACCTAGCCTGACATCATCAGCCTGGGTCACGGGGAACTTTTCTGCCACTGGCCCTTTAAATCCTGTGATTCGGTGCGCGCACATACCTAGAGAGAAGACCACAAGGAGCTGGAGTCAGTGGCATTCAGGGCACTGCAAGAGCAGATCGCGGGCAGAGTCGGCGATAGAGCCAGGCCTCTGGGTGATGCAGATGAGGGGACCCAGTCGCAGGCCAGCACAGCTGGGGTTCCTAATAGTAACCCCCCTTAGAAGGCCCGGGCTTCACAGGATACAAGTTGTGAAACTGACAAAGAAGAGTCTTCTCAAGTATGTTGGAGGCAGGCTCCCAAGTGTTTTCATCGGGCCCGAACCCCTCCCAAGCAATTAGGTACTCTCATCTCTTGTGATGATGTTTTACATCCAGTATTTCTTTTATCTGATAGATTTATTCTTCAGCTGACAGGTCCTGGGGTTCCTGGATTCCGGGATCTCCCAGGTGGCCAGGAGGACACCAGGGGTTTAAGGAGTGAGACGTGGAACGTGTTGTGTATTTTTAAAGAAGGCAGCCTCAAGCGGTAGGTGACTGGACCGATTCATTCTGTGATGGAGAAGGGACCGATGTACCGGGGATCCAGTCTAATCGAGGATACTCACAGCCGAATGTGGCAGGTGCTAAGCCATACCCGGTCTCCAGTTTGAAGAGAGGCACAAGCTGCTGGTGCTTATTGGCCGTCTTTTCTGCTTCCTCGGCAGACCGTCAAAGGTGGTCCTGTGTGTGGGTCCAAAAGGCATGCAGTTGCTGAGCGGTGAGCTGTGCTGCAGGCGATGGCACTGAAAGGAAAGTGGTGGGGCTGGTTGCTTACCTTAGACCACCAAGAAAGGCGAAGAGACGGTCTCAGAATGAATGTTCGAGTTGTGTGAAAATCGGCCCAAGGGAGTAGAGAGGACTAGTTGTCCTGTCTATTGTTCACAAAGGCATGAAGGAAGGTTTTTAGGGTCCGGTTGGTGCACTTGGCTTGGTACACTGTGGTAAACTCAAGCCGGATCTCAAATTTCTTGCACAAGGAGCACCAAACGTTAGCAGTAAACTGCACTCAACGGTCCGATGCGATGTGCTGGGTGAGTCCATGTAGGCGGAAAATATGTTGGGTGAATAGGTGATCCAATGAGGAAAAGGGAAAACCGATTACACAAATTTAGAAAAATGCTCACTTTATTATTTTTTTTATCTTTTATAATTTTTAAATTTTTTACATTTATTATTTAAATTCAAAAAAACTTTTAAGAGAGTAAGTAAACTGTATCAGCAAGCCAGTCAGCATCTCTCCTACAACCAGGAGAGCGCTCGGTCTTCTCAATCACTTGCAGTTACTTAAAAGTACAATTAACTCAAAAGCAGCTCCTTATTGAACGCCAAAGCAGGCGATTTTGCATTAAAGCCAGTATTTATATAATCGCCTGCTTTGGCGTTCAATAAGGACCTGCTTTTGAGTTAACTGTACTTTTAAGTAACTGCAAGTGATTGAGAAGACCAAGCGCTCTCCTGGTTGTAGGAGAGGCGCTGACTGGCTTGCTGATGCAGTTTACTTACTCTCTTAAAAGTTTTTTGAATTTAAATAATAAATGTAAAAAATGTAAAAATGATAAAAGATAAAAAAAATAATACAGTGAGCATTTTTCTAAATTTGTGTAATCGGTTTTCCCTTTTCCTCGTTGGATTTCCTTTTTGTGGGATTACTTTTGCTCTTTTTTTCTGCTGGGGTGAATAGGTGAGCCAGCACCAGGGCTGAGGGTAGCTTGGGAAGGGCGGTGAGATGGACCATCTTTGTCTATGACCACTCAAATAATGTGATGGCCATTGGAAGGTGGCAGGTCCATTATGAAGTCTGTGGAGAGATAGGTCCATGGCTCCTTGGGAATGGGTAACGGTTAGAGTAGGCCCCATGGTCATCCAGCAAGGGGTTTTGTCGGGTGCAGGTTGGCAGGAGTCGACGTAGGCCTTGACATCCCCTTCTACTTGGGGCCACCAGTAATAGCATTGCAGTAATTCAAGTGCGCAGGGTTTTCTAGGGTGTCAAGCTATGAGAGAATCATGGGCCCAGGACAGGACCTTCTGTCAGAGTCTAAGAGGTACCACCATCTTCCCTGGTGAAGTGGTCTGGGTGGCAGCAAGAACCACCTTTGCTGGGTCAATGATATATTGCGGAACAGACGGATAGTCTTCAGTCTCAAAGGCTCTAGAGAGAGCGTCAGCCCGAGTATTCTTGGAGGCCGGTCAGTAGCAAAGGGAAAAGTTGAATCTGCTGAAAAATAGCGACCAACGGGCCTGGCGGGAGTTTAGTCATTGAATGCATCTGAGGTACTCAAGATTCTTATGGTCTGTAAATATGATCTGTAAAGAGTGTAATGGTGTGTTGAGCCTCCTTGAGCCACTGCCACCACTCCTCGAGAACCATCTTGATGGCCAGGAATTCCTTGTCTCCAATGCTGTAATTCTTCTTAGTAGGCGTGAATTTCCAAGAGAAGTAAGAACAGGGGAGCAGGGCTCCTTTCTGAGAATATTGGCTTAGAACCACCCCCATGGCTGTGTTGGAGGCATCTACCTCCACCACAAACGGGCATGTGGTGTCCAGATGCCACAGGCAAATGTCTTGGAGGAAGGCATGCTTCCTGTCCTTAAAGTCGGTTGTCACTTCAAGTGGCCATTGTTTAGTGTTGGCCCGCTTCTTGGTGAGGGCAGTAAGGGGTGCTACCAGGTGGGAGTATTGCAGGATGAAATGCCTGTAGAAGTTGTCAAACCCGAGGAAATGCTGGAGAGCCTGGAGTCCTGTAGGTTGGGACCAATTCTAGATGCTAGAAACCTTTTCCTGTGGATAAGACAATGAAGCCCAAAATGGCATTTCTCTAATTTGACAAACAACTTGTGGTCCCGTAGCGTTGAAGTACCCGTCTGACTCCTTGCGATTGGGAAGCGAGATCCTTGGAGAATATCAGTATGTCATCAAGGTACATGATGACATAGGAGTGGAGCATGTCCTGGAAGACTTCGTTCATAAGGTGTTGGAACACCGCTGGTGCGTTACAAAGGCCAAAGGCCATCACTAAGTACTCATAGTGGCCATCTCTTGTACTAAAGGAGGTCTTCCATTCGTTGCCTGGCATTATGCACACAAGGTTATAGGCCCCATGGAGGTCCAACTTCGTGAATAGTGTGGCCCCCTGTAGATGGTTCAAGAATTCGGGAATGAGTGGCAGTGGGTACCGGTCTTTCCTGGTGATTGCGTTCAGCTCGTGGTAATCGATACAGGGCCACAATGACCCATCCTTCTTATTATGATTTGGTGGTGTTGTGGGCCCTTGGTCGTAGCAAGAGATGGAACCTCCCACAGGGAGGAGCCCTGTGGGGACTTGCTGCGATAGGCTACTCTAAGGGTACACACACAGAAGTCAAGAGAGTCTTTATTATACAGCCGATGATGGAAATAACTCGAGGAACAGGCAGTGAGCCTCTGTACAAAGGAGGGTGGTCCCAGAGGTGGACCCGCAGAGATGAACTCTCAGCAATAGACTGTAGATCCGGTAGTGGTTTGCAGAGTGGGGTACGCTGTGAATCCACATTGTAGATGGCAGGCCTGTAAGGTAGATCTGGTAGTGGTCCGTAGAGCGGGGTACGCCATGAATCCAAGCTGTAGTTGGTAAGCCTGTGAGGTAGATCTGGTAGTGGTCTGCATGGCAGGGTAGGCCGTGAATCCACACTGTAGAAAGGTGAGAGCGAGAGAGACAAGCTGGAAAGCTGGGGTACTCACTCTGTAGAGAAGGGATGATGAAAAGAGGGACCTCCAAGGAGCGGAGGCCCAGGACGAGGCAAGGCCCCCGAGGAGCGGGTACCAAGGTCGTCCTAGCTGGAACAAACTGACCCCAAAGGGTAAAACAGGAACATAGCAAGGCCCCCAAAGTGTGGGTACCTGGGTCATCTGAAGTAGTGTACAGAGCGAAGGCGTCTGTAACCTGAGTGAAATCAGCAGGAACGAATCCTTGCTAACTCATAGCTGGAATGGAATTTGGAGTTTAAATATCCAGAGGTAGTGACATCATGCGGAGGGGACGCCCCCGAGGTTCCCGTCATGACGTACGTAAAAGGAGGGCCGATGCACGCGCGTGCCCTAGGTGATCCCAGAAGGAAAATGGCGAACGCAATCGCCCTTGCTGATCCGGGGACGCCGGAGCAGTCAGCGTGTGGAAGCAAAGGCAGCCATCTTGCCAACTGGAATGGAGAAAGGCAGAAAAGAGGTGAGACAGAGGCCACAGCCGTCTGCGGCCGACGGGCGTAACACTTCTTTGCTACGAAAAAGAAGCTAGCTCCCGCTGGGGATGTGTACGAGCTGATGAAGCCCCTTTCAAGGTTCTCCCAAACATACTTGGACATGGCTTGGGTCTCTGGTAGTGTTAGAGGGTATAATCGCTCTCGAGGGGGCATGGAACCTGGAAGGAGGTCGATCGCACAGTCAAAGGGGTGATGTACAGGGAGTGTCTTTGCCCTCTCCATGGAAAAGATGTCCGCAAAATCAGCAGAGGAAAGGTAAGTGGGGTGGTAGCCACGAGAAGACCAGGGCGAGGAACCTCTTGGAGGAAGGATGAATGGCACAGAGGATCTCAGGAATCTGTTTGCAGTGTCTGCCAGTCAATGCGAGGGGAGTGTTTCTGGAGCCATGGAAGACCCAAGACTACCAGGTGTATTGCCTTCTCCAGGATAAAGAAGGTGAGCTCCTCTTCGTGAAGGATGCAAGTGCGGAGTCTCAGAGGAACGGTAGTGTGGGTAATCCTCCTGGGAAGAGGATTCCCTCAGATGGAAGAAATGGTCAATGGTGGTTCTCTAAGCAGTGAGGGCAGATCCAGATGTGCGATGAGATCTGCCAAGATAAAATTCCCTCTGATGTCAGAGTCAATCAGAGATTGGGTGGTGAAGTCCCCGTGGGCATGGCGGAAGGTCACAGCCACGATATATTGGGGAGCAGAGTTGATGCAGCCCAGGGTCATCTCCCCATCTTTAAAAATGGCGCGGGCCATCCAGTGCTCCTACCATGTGACAGGGGCCGGCCAATGGCACGGATACCCTGTCACATGGTAAGGGCAAAGGCCATCGGCGCCATTTTTATTAGTGGCAGCCGACGGCCCGAGAGCGGGAGATCGCTCCCAGGACCCCCAAGGGACCACCAGGTACTTTTAAAAGGTTTTGGGGGGGGGGTTGGGAGGGTGGGGGAAGCTAAGGGATCTGTTTTAAAGGGTCTGGGTGGGTTTAGGGGTTGTTTTTGTGTGCTGTTTTTCCTGCCCTCCCCCAAAATGATAAGAGAACCCCAGGAAAATTTCGTGAGGTTTTCCTATCGGTTTCGGGGAGCCCCCAATTTCTGATGACTTTGAAAATATTGTACGATATTTTCAATCGTCAGAAAAACGATTCACATCCCTATCTCCTAGTATGATTGCTGGTGTGTTCATGTTAATGTGTGATGAGATGATTTCAATGAGTGAGGATATATGGAGGTCCAGGCATTTGGGTGGGGCGTATACCATCATGATTTGCAGGTTTTTTGTTTTGAAGAGGCCAATTTCCAGTGGTGGGGGGTGGTTGAAGGGGTGTTGAATGAATTTGAATTTCTTTAATGCTAGAAAGAGTAGTCCTCCTTCTTTTCTTTTAGGTCTTGGTAGTGAGAAGATATTATATGATGTGTGGGGTAGTTGGTTGATGAGTGGTGTGTCTGTTTTCTTGAGCCAGGATTCTGTGATGCAGAGGATGTCAGGGCGGTTGTCCATTAGGAGATCATGTAGAATGGGGAATTTCTCAGAGACTGATTGTGCGTTGATCAAGAAGAGTGATAGGAGGGATAGTGTTGCCATGTGAACATTTGGGTTTGTTGGGATGGTTATGAGGCGTCTTAGACGTTGGTGTGTAGGTAGATTGTTGTTGTAGTGGTTGTTGTAGGTTGTTGTGCGTGGGTGTGGGTTGGCGTGGTGTTTGGTGTAAGGGGGTGAGTGGTTGTGTGTTAGAATAGGTGTGTGGTGGGCATCCATTTTGTTGGGGGGTGGCATTGTGGGGGCACAAAGGGGGAGCACAAATGGGTGCACTAAGGGGCGTGCCCCTTTGTCACACTCCTTAGGCGTGTGAATCCAGGCGTGCGACGCCTGGGTCGGGCGTCTGCCCTTTAACGGGCTCGGGTCGCTCCATCTGCATGGTTTGTGGTGGGCGGGGCTTACCACCGGTCGCTGCGTCGCTGGAGAGGGCCTTCTTTGTGCTCCTTCCAAAGGGAGGAGCACAAAGAAGAATATTTGATTCAACTGAGGGAGACAAAGAAATTAATCAAGTTGGCAAAAAGTCAAGTGGAAGAGAGGATTGCCAAGGAGATAAAAAATGGTGACAAAACATTTTTCAGATACATCAGCGAAAAGAGAAAAGTCCAAAGTGGTATAGTGAAATTGAAAGGTGGAAATGATCAATGTGTGGAGAGAGATGAAGAAATGGCAGAAATATTAAACGAATACTTCAGCTCTGTGTTCACTAAAGAAGACCCTGGAGAAGGACCATCTCTACACAACAAGAAACTGGAGGGAAGTGGAATAGATGAAAATCCTTTTACAGTAGAAAATGTATGGGAAGAGCTAAAGAATCTGAAAGTGGACAAAGCCATGGGGCCTGATGGGATTCATCCAAGGATACTGAGGGAGCTCAGAGATGTGCTGGCGGGTCCGCTGTGTGACCTGTTCAATAGATCCCTAGAAACGGGAGTGGTGCCGAGTGATTGGAGAAGAGCGGTGGTAGTCCCGCTTCACAAGAGTGGGAAAAGAGAGGAGACTGGTAACTACAGACCGGTTAGCCTCACTTCGGTGGTGGGAAAAGTAATGGCGTCACTGTTGAAAGAGAGAATAGTGAACTATCTACAGTCCGGAGAATTGATGGACCAGAGGCAGCATGGATTCACCAGGGGAAGATCCTGTCAGACAAATCTGATTGACTTTTTTGACTCGGTAACCAAGGAATTGGATCGAGGAAGAGTGCTCGATGTCATCTACTTGGATTTCAGCAAAGCTTTTGATACGGTTCCGCACAGGAGACTGGTGAATAAAACGAGAAGCTTAGGAGTGAGTGCCGAGGTGGTGACCTGGATTGCAAACTGGTTGACGGACAGAAGACAATGTGTGATAGGGATGTGAATCGTTTTAGGACGATTAAAATTATCGTCCGATAATTTTAATATCGTCTTAAACCGTTATGGAACACAATACAATAGAGATTCTAACGATTTATCGTTATAAATCGTTAGAATCGTGAGCCGGCACACTAAAACCCCCTAAAACCCACCCCCGACCCTTTAAATTAAATCCCCCACCCTCCCGAACCCCCCCCAAATGAGTTAAATAACCTGCGGGTCCAGCGGCGGTCCGGAATGGCAGCGGTCCGGAACGGGCTCCTGCTCCTGAATCTTGTTGTCTTCAGCCGGCGCCATTTTCCAAAATGGCGCCGAAAAATGGCGGCGGCCATAGACGAACACGATTGGACGGCAGGAGGTCCTTCCGGACCCCCGCTGGACTTTTGGCAAGTCTCGTGGGGGTCAGGAGGCCCCCCACAAGCTGGCCAAAAGTTCCTGGAGGTCCAGCGGGGGTCAGGGAGCGATTTCCCGCCGCGAATCGTTTTCGTACGGAAAATGGCGCCGGCAGGAGATCGACTGCAGGAGGTTGTTCAGCGAGGCGCCGGAACCCTCGCTGAACGACCTCCTGCAGTCGATCTCCTGCCGGCGCCATTTTCCGTACGAAAACGATTCGCGGCGGGAAATCGCTCCCTGACCCCCGCTGGACCTCCAGGAACTTTTGGCCAGCTTGTGGGGGGCCTCCTGACCCCCATGAGACTTGCCAAAAGTCCAGCGGGGGTCCGGAAGGACCTCCTGCCGTCCAATCGTGTTCGTCTATGGCCGCCGCCATTTTTCGGCGCCATTTTGGAAAATGGCGCCGGCTGAAGACAACAAGATTCAGGAGCAGGATCCCGTTCCGGACCGCTGCTGTTCCGGACCGCCGCTGGACCCGCAGGTTATTTAACTCATTTGGGGGGGGTTCGGGAGGGTGGGGGATTTAATTTAAAGGGTCGGGGGTGGGTTTTAGGGGGTTTTAATGTGCCGGTTTTGCGATTTTTAGATTTTTAGATTTTTCACGATTTTTCACGATATTTTACCCCCCCAAACGGCAACAATACGATTCCCTCCCCCTCCCAGCCGAAATCGATCGTTAAGACGATCGAGGACACAATTCACATCCCTAATGTGTGATGGTAAATGGAACTTTCTCTGAAGAGAGAGCGGTTTTAAGTGGTGTACCGCAAGGATCGGTGTTGGGACCGGTCCTGTTCAATATCTTTGTGAGCGACATTGCGGACGGGATAGAAGGTAAGGTTTGTCTTTTTGCGGATGACACTAAGATCTGCAACAGAGTGGACGCGCCGGAAGGAGTGGAGAGAATGAGACGGGATTTAAGGAAACTGGAGAGTGGTCGAAGATATGGCAGCTGAGATTCAATGCCAAGAAATGCAAAGTCATGCATATGGGGAGTGGAAATCCGAATGAACTGTATTCGATGGGGGGGGGGGGGGGGGGGAAGGCTGATGTGCACGGGGCAGGAGAGAGACCTTGGGGTGATAGTGTCTAATGATATGAAGTCTGCGAAACAATGCGACAAGGCGATAGCAAAAGCCAGAAGAATGCTGGGCTGCATAGAGAGAGGAATATCGAGTAAGAAAAGGGAAGTGATTATCCTCTTGTACAGGTCCTTGGTGAGGCCTCACCTGGAGTACTGTGTTCAGTTCTGGAGACCGTACCTACAAAGAGACAGAGACAAGATGGAAGCGGTACAGAGAAGGGCGACCCTGAAGGTGGAGGGTCTTCATCGGATGACATACGAGGAGAGATTGAAGAATCTAAATATGTACTCCCTGGAGGAAAGGAGGAGCAGGGGTGATACGATTCAGACTTTCAGATACTTGAAAAAATTTAATGATCCAAAGACAACGACAAACCTTTTCCATCAGAAAAAAATCAGCAGAACCAGAGATCACGAGCTGAGGCTCCAGGGAGGAAGACTAAGAACCAATGTCAGGAAGTATTTCTTCACAGAAAGGGTGGTGGATGCCTGGAATGCCCTTCCGGAGGAAGTGGTGAAGTCTAAAACCGTGAAGGACTTCAAAGGGGTGTGGGATAAACATTGTGGATCCATCAAGTCTAGAGGGCGTGAATAAAGAGGAGGCAGCAAAACACTGCACGGAGCGGCAGTAGCCACAGAGGCATTCACGGAGCGGGATGCCAGTGGTTGGAGTTCCACCTTCACGGAGCGGAAGGATGGAGGGCTGCCATCTCCAAAAAACAAACAAAAAAAAAAAAACCAACAAAACAAACAAACAAAACAAAAAACAGGGGTGGGTAAGAGTATGGGGCAGGGGTGTGGCCTGCTTGTTACAGCGGTTGCTACCCCTAATTGAGCTGGATGTTCACTTGGATGCAGATACGGCGCTGCTCTCTAAATTGTTGATGGGGTGGAGGGAAATTGTGGTGGGGTGGAGGGGAATTAGGGCTGGAGGGTACTGGAAGCCAATAGTAACAGGTGGGAGAGAGAAAAAGGGAAATAAAAAAATAGATAAAGTGCGTAGCTTGCTGGGCAGACTGGATGGGCCGTTTGGTCTTCTTCTGCCGTCATTTCTATGTTTCTAGCAGCGTGCAGGTTGGAGTAGCCCCTGACCCCGGTGGGTCGGCCCTGATCACGCGGGGCTGGACGGCCAAAAGGAGGAAGCCTGGGGCGGGGGTCTGCCCTTTACATAGTGGCAATGAGTGACTCCAACAACACAATTTGATTTCTCCTGTAAATTATCTTTTTTTAATTTTTTCTTTCACTCTAAATTTTGAAACAAGAAGCTTCAGGATTTCTGCCTTCTTTATCTGAGATCCAACAGAGAAAGAACTGAGAGCAATGACTGGAATGTAGTAATGGCACGTTCATTGCTCAATGTGCTCTTACTTTCACTACAAAAAAATGTTATTTGTCAGCAAATGCAGCTATCACCTGGGATAGGCTGGTTGAAAAAGTGCTGAAATATGATTTGTTCTGCTCCTGCCTTGTCCCATCCCCAACCAGCTCTGCACTGCCTGGCTTCAAGTCCACAAAATATATTCTTTTGCTTCTCCATAGACTTGAATGGGACCAAACCAAATCATGTGAAAAGGATTTTGATTTTTCTGGGGACTGTGGTCACACTTTTGTCATGTTTCTTCACATTTGGATGGTCTGAATGCACATCCCTAGTGCCATGGCATGGTACTAGCAGGAGCATCTCCAAAACGAGGACTGGAAGAGTAAACAAGGAACTAGGAGCATGCTATTTCTTCATCAGTATCAGTGCCATCACATGATGTTGCGGTCTCCACCGCTTCCCCCTTGCTAGCTGTGTTCAGGGCTCACCTCCGAGGCCGGGAACGCCGCCTCCGCGGCTCTGCTGAGCATGCTGGGCATCCGCCATTGCTGGGCCATCTCGCTGCCGCCCCGCGCGCGCGCGGGGACACGCGTTATGGACGTACGCTCACCGGAAGCCTGACCCCGCCTGAGCTAGTGGCGCCACGCCCCAAGCCCGATATAACCGGCGTCCCGCAGTCCTCTCATTGTCTTGCAACGAGGGTCGCTACCGTGAGTAGTTCTTAGTTGCACTTCCGTTGTCCTGCCTCAGCTACCGACTCGTGCTCGTTCCTGACTCTGCTTCTGCCTGCCTCCAGCCACCGACCTCCGCTCGTTCCTGACTCTGCTTCTGCCTGCCGCCAGCCACCGACCTCTGCTCGTTCCTGACTCTGCTTCTGCCTGCCGCCAGCCACCGACCTCCGCTCGTTCCTGACTCTGCTTCTGCCTGCCACCAGCCACTGACCTCTGCTCGTTCCTGACTAGACCTCTGTCTGCCACAGCTGCCTCGCTCATGGACATTGCCTCCTGCAGGCCTGGACTGAACCACTGCCAGACTGTCCTGGGTCCTGAGACCTTCCACTTCTTACCAGGCTCTGGCCTACTCGCTGCTGGCTCCCATCTTGCACCCTGCAAGTTCCAGTCAAGACATTACTGACTCTGTTCCTGCTTCCGCTTGCCCTGTGCTCCCTGGCCTATTGGCTCCTGCTACTGGACTCTGTGCTCACCCTTGCCCGGGCCTTCCCAGAGAGACTATCACTGTGCAGAAGTCCCAAGGGACTGGGACCCTACGGGCTCCTCCTGGGGGGTCCTGGTTCCCGGGTGAAGAGCTTAGCTGCACTCCCAAGTCCCGAGGTTCTGGGACCCTACGGGCTCCTCCTGGGGGGTTCCCAGTTCCCGGGTGAAGACCCCTACGTGTCTCTTAAGTCCCAAGGCTCCAGGACCCTACGGGCTCCTCCTGGGGGGTTCCCAGTTCCCGGGTGAAGACCCCTACGTGTCTCTTAAGTCCCAAGGCTCCAGGACCCTACGGGCTCCTCCTGGGGGGTTCCTGGTTCCCGGGCAAACTCCTGTGCTTGTGGCTCCGCCTCCCGAGCTACTCTACCCAGGGTGGTTCGGCTCAAGGGTCCACTCTCGAGCCGCGGCTCCCAGGCCGCAACACATGAGCAGTGAGACTGTTAGCAGTCTCACTAATATTACTGTCATTATTATCACTGCACTGCCATAGCCTTCAACTCCAAGTTTAACTCACCACTGGAATAATTTGGATGAGCTTTCCCAATGTCGGAACATATTTCATATGGAGTGCAGATTTACTAGCAGGGATTACCATGAGACTTTGCCTTTGCCTCCCATCACTGGGATCTGGGTAGCTCAGCATCAAAAGGTCTTCCACTGGATCACCAGGGCAGGGACTTCATCTCCCAGCCTTGCTGGATCCAGAAATGATGCTTGCTGATGTCTGTCACCCTTTCCTCTCAGGTAGATAAAACAGTGGCCTGTACTGCAAATGGCAGGGTCTGTCAGAACCAACCACTGGCTATGGCCAATGGAAAGCCTAAGGACACTTCTAGCATCCCTTTTTGTCCTTGGTAATTCTTGTGTCTTGCAGTCACTGTTGTTATCTTAGCTGCCATTGTCCTTCATAGTTCCTCCAGTTTTCTAGGATAACATATTCCTCATATTTTATTGCTGCTGCTTAGGGATGTGAATCGTGTCCTCGATCGTCTTAACGATCGATTTCGGCTGGGAGGGGGAGGGAATCGTATTGTTGCCGTTTGGGGGGGTAAAATATCGTGAAAAATCGTTAAAAATCGTTAAAAATCGAAAAATCGAAAAACCGGCACATTAAAACCCCCTAAAACCCACCCCCGACCCTTTAAATTAAATCCCCCACCCTCCCGAACCCCCCCCAAATAACTTAAATAACCTGCGGGTCCAGCGGCGGTCCGGAACGGCAGCGGTCCGGAACGGGCTCCTGCTCCTGAATCTTGTCGTCTTCAGCCGGCGCCATTTTCCAAAATGGCGCCGAAAAATGGCGGCGGCCATAGACGAAAAAGATTGGACGGCAGGAGGTCCTTCCGGACCCCCGCTGGACTTTTGGCAAGTCTCGTGGGGGTCAGGAGGCCCCCCTCAAGCTGGCCAAAAGTTCCTGGAGGTCCAGCGGGGGTCAGGGAGCGATTTCCCGCCGCGAATCGTTTTCGTACGGAAAATGGCGCCGGCAGGAGATCGACTGCAGGAGGTCGTTCAGCGAGGGTTCCGGCGCCTCGCTGAATGACCTCCTGCAGTCGATCTCCTGCCGGCGCCATTTTCCGTACGAAAACGATTCGCGGCGGGAAATCGCTCCCTGACCCCCGCTGGACCTCCAGGAACTTTTGGCCAGCTTG
This sequence comes from Rhinatrema bivittatum, assembly GCF_901001135.1. Classification (NCBI taxonomy): domain Eukaryota; kingdom Metazoa; phylum Chordata; class Amphibia; order Gymnophiona; family Rhinatrematidae; genus Rhinatrema; species Rhinatrema bivittatum. Next base: position 528,438,421 of record NC_042615.1, on the reverse strand, counting down.
TGGGGGGCCTCCTGACCCCCACGAGACTTGCCAAAAGTCCAGCGGGGGTCCGGAAGGACCTCCTGCCGTCCAATCTTTTTCGTCTATGGCCGCCGCCATTTTTCGGCGCCATTTTGGAAAATGGCGCCGGCTGAAGACGACAAGATTCAGGAGCAGGAGCCCGTTCCGGACCGCTGCCGTTCCGGACCGCCGCTGGACCCGCAGGTTATTTAAGTTATTGGGTGGGGGATTTAATTTAAAGGGTCGGGGGTGGGTTTTAGGGGTTTTAGTGTGCCGGCTCACAATTCTAACGATTTATAACGATAAATCGTTAGAATCTGTATTGTATTGTGTTCCATAACGGTTTAAGACGATATTAAAATTATCGGACGATAATTTTAATCGTCCTAAAACGATTCACATCCCTACTGCTGCTATTTCTATTTCTTGTGTCTAAAGGCTGTATTATTTCCTATTATATTATATGGAGCTAGAACCATGTTAGTGTTTAAGAGGTCAATTTCAGAGCCACTTCCATGAGTAAAACTGTGTATTTCCTACAGAAATGTTTTTTTGGGGGGTGGGTGGGAATTAAAACAATGATTTTTTGAATGTTTAAAAGTAAGTGCCTTGTTTTACTTGAATAAAGTATCCACACATTGAAAAGGTGCAAGCATGTGGAAGTACTTTTTCCTTATGCAGTTTTCAAAGTAAAAGTGTGTGCGAACTTTTACTTTGAAAATTAGTACAAATTCCTTGGCTAAAAAGTGCCTGCAGACTTTGCAGATATGCATGAAACTTGAAGTGTCGCATCCGTCGGTCTCAGATGGCTGCGACCGCTCTGCCTTACCTCTTTTTCTCCTCTTTCACTCTCTTTGGGAAAGATGGCTGCCTCCGGTGCCGAGTGCCGAGGGTCTCAGCGTTTCCAAACCAGCACGGGCGTCCCCATCCGCCATGCTCACTCCCGTGACTCCTAGGGCGCGAGCGCGCACATCTCCTACGCTCAAATACAGGTCATGGCGGGAACCTTAGGGGCGGCCCCACTGCATGACGCCAGTACCTCCGGGTATATCAAGCCTCCGCTTCCGCTACCACCTTGAGTTAGCAAGGACTTCGGTTTTAGCTGCTCTGACCGCTCTAAGCTGCTCGCTTAGACGCTGCTTCACTCCAAGGGTCTCGCTCCTGTAGAAGCTCTAGACACCCGCTCCTCGGGGGTCTCTCGCTTCCAACTACCCTTCGGGGTTCCTCTCTAACTAAGACAACCGCTCCTCGGGGGTCTTTCTCTCTCATCTACATTTCAGGATATCGGACTATCGGGTACTCGCTCCTCGAGGGCCTACCTGCCATTATATCCTGCACCACGGACCTTCGGTCCCTACTTTCCACCATCAGGAAGACGCCATCATTCCTGTGAGTACCTCTACGATCCGGTGCTCCAACTCCACCCACCAGCAGCGACGTTCCCGCATTGCGGGCTTCCGCCTATCATGAACATGTGGGTGAGACTTCACTTCTGGGCCTGTTGAACATACTGGCACCTCCTGAATCAGTGCCTTACCTTCCTACTTTCACCATCTATCTACAGCAGTACAATAAAGCCTCTATCCATACGGTGTCTGCTATCTGAGTTCAGCCTATCGCAGTGGTTCCCCACGGGGTCCCCTCCCCGTGGGCGGAGTCATCGCCACTGTGACCAAGGGTCCACATTGCCACAAACACAACATGAAGATTGCCCTCTTTATATTTATTTGAGACAGGATTGTGATTTAAGCTTTTTTGGCTTCCTGCTCAGGGATGATAACTTTTAAACAGGTGCACAGGCACACATGTGCACACGTTTACCGGCTCACACCCATGGACAAATGCACACATATGTTATGAAATAGGCTGAGCGCGCTCATATGTACGCACACTTTTAAGTGAGGTTTACTCGCGTAAGTGCACTTTACGCGAGTAAATGGCCTTTGAAAATTGCTATTATAGCATGTTACATTTACACGCATAACCCCTTCAAAAATTACCTCCTAAGTGGGGGGATTTTAATACACAAGCATGCCGATGCCATTATCAGTTTTCCCAATTCATTCCCAGTTCGGCCATGTAAGGGATAGGACTTCCAACCCCCCCCAGTTTAATATCCTCCCTTTTTTCCAGGTAGCCCCGACTCTTAAAACCCCGCTGACATGCCTAGACTTTATTTTATTACTTACTTACATGCCATCCACAGCAGAAGTAAATTTACGCAGCAGGGGATCCCGGCGCGCACTTGTATACAAAAGCACTAACACGCTGGCTTCATTGCGAAATCCAGGAATGGCCGTGCCTCACCCAGACCACACCCACGCCCCTTTCTGAAACTTTGTGTTTGTGCGCATAGGGGGGAGACACGCGCATACTCGTGCGGCTTTTAAAATCTGCTCAGAACATGCCGGCCCGACTTGTGCGCGTATTTCCTGCTTTTAAAACGTACCTGTTAGGTTGCACTGACATTCCTCAAGCATGCTCTATTTGTTTCCTCTGCCTAATTCCAAATGCTGCTGATGTCATCAGAATAACTCAGCATGGTCAAAAATGAATAATGAGGCTTCAAGCATATTTAAATGAAGCAGATGATACCTTCTACCCCCATGGAGAGCAGCCTGAATAAAATCCTTCAATATTATCATTAATGTTATATTTGTCTCTACTTGGGCACCTAAGGAGCCTCTTCAAACTCAGGACGAGTTATATAAGATATACAGCTAACCGTCCCAATTAGCTATTCACCTCAGAAACTTTGCTGGCCTCTAAATAGGTGAATTGACTTCTCTATGATTTAATATTGAAGAAAACTGTAATCCTAAATTAAGAAGCATTTTCATCCATTCCATTCCTAATCTTAAATCAAGCCCTCTGCTTGAACTGACTTTTGGATTTGTTTATATACAGTGTAGCTTTTTGACTGCCTTTTGAACTGGATTAATTTTGAATTCTTGATGATATTATGGTTAGTGAAACGAAAATGACAAAGCAAATTGCAGATGGTGACGGCACAAAACTACCACACCTTCCTCCCCCAACTAGCCCCGAGCATTGACGGATGCTGCCAGAAATGTCTTCCAAATGACCAAGAATTAACTTCAGGAGATAAAGGGGGAAAGCCCAGCAACCCCCATACAGTAAAAATATCAAGAGAAAGGAATGAAAGATTAAGGAGCAGATGAAATCATAGACAAGGTAATTACAGAGCATTACTGCCTCAGATTTATTTTTAAGATGTTAGAGAGCTCCATTTAGAAGAATCTGAGCTGTTCCTGTATAATCCTAATTGCTTGTTCTCAAACTTTGTACAGCAATGTAACTAAAGACAGCAGTCTCAAATGAAACTTTATAAAATAGATTTTTCTCTTTCAAGACATCTAAATGGTGTGCAAGCTGCTCTGCTACCATACAGGGAGATGCAGAACAGGCAAAATTCAGAAGCTGATTTGGCACCTCAGGCTTTGGGGCAGAACTAGATGAAGGTGCTCCAGAAAGCACTGATGGATCTTGTGTGGATGTTATGCAAGACCTCAGAAGAATATGAACCTCCTGGTTCCTTTGCCACTTTTCAGACTTTATTCTCATAAATTATTGCAAATCCTTTGATGTATCAAATGGTAATTGCATTAACTCATGAATGACCCAGACCTGTGCAATCATATCAAGGAGCCACAGTGCTTGATGCCAAAAAGTAAAGAAGATGGTCGCCGCATCTCAAAATAGATATAATTGCGATGGAGAAGGTACAGAGAAGGGCTACCAAAATGATAAGGGGAATGGAACAGCTCCCCTATGAGGAAAGACTAAAGAGGTTAGGACTTTTCAGCTTGGAGAAGAGACGACTGAGGGGGGATATGATAGAGGTGTTTAAAATCATGAGAGGTCTAGAACGGGTAGATGTGAATCGGTTATTTACTCTTTCGGATAATAGAAAGACTAGGGGGCACTCCATGAAGTTAGCATGGGGCACATTTAAAACTAATCGGAGAAAGTTCTTTTTTACTCAACGCACAATTAAACTCTGGAACTTGTTGCCAGAGGATGTGGTTAGTGCAGTTAGTATAGCTGTGTTTAAAAAAGGATTGGATAAGTTCTTGGAGGAGAAGTCCATTACCTGCTATTAAGTTCACTTAGAGAAGAGCCACTGCCATTAGCAATGGTTACATGGAATAGACTTAGTTTTTGGCTACTTGCCAGGTTCTTTTGGCCTGGATTGGCCACTGTTGGAAACAGGATGCTGGGCTTGATGGACCCTTGGTCTGACCCAGTATGGCATTTTCTTATGTTCTTATGTTCTTAAGACAGACACTTTGGTACAATGCATCAGAAATGAGCTAGCAGTAATGAAAACTGAATTAGAAAATTTCTGTTACATTGACTAATTCTGGTACTAATCAGGGTGATGCCACTGAGACTAGAAAAAGGAGAAGGTGACTATCTCAAAGCCAGTCAATTAATCGATGATATAAGAGTGTTACGTTTCTTGGACCCAATGATAGTGTAACAGCCTTACCTGAGATCAGACCAGCGTCAGGAACCAGCGGAGGGTGCCAAGGTCCAGATCCTCGTTCAGTCTGGGTCAGAGGCAGACCACAAGCAAACAGCATCCAAATCCAGTCCAGGTCAGAAGCAGGTGGCAGGCAAACAGTATCCGAGTCCAGTCCAGGTCAGAGACAGGCAGCAGGCAAGCAAAATCCAAATCCAATCCGAATCAGAGACAGGCAGCAGGCAGGCAGAATCCAAATCAATTCCGGGTCTCAAGGGACCCAAAGAATCGCAGAATAAGCAGCACCAGCACAAGCAAGCCTGTAGCCAAGGCAAGGCTTGTGCTGGAACACCGGGTGAAATACTCTAAGTTTCCCATGCTAGCGCAGGGGCTCTTGGGAGGGACGTTGACATGTGGGGAGGGGAAGAGCCACGCTGCCATGCAGCCACCGGTGAAGGTTCATGCCATGTCAGGAAGCCGTCAACGGGGGACAGGTAAGGGTCCGTACAGTAACAAAGAGTGACATTACAAACATTCAGTACTGTATTCCTGAGTTTCCAGTTTCCCACACTAGCATAATCAATTTTCAATCTGTTATCCAGCAATTCCTGACTTTATTGACATAACTTGTGTTCTGGACATTTTTTTTCTCTTTGTCCCAAATAGAATTCATTGTAATACTATTGATTATCAGTTTGGTAAGACAGCATTCATGCTCCATCAATCAAAACCTTTTCAATAAGACATGCTATTATCAATTTTTACAGTAAAGAGGTAATTTTCAAAGGGATTTTTGTATGTATTTCGGTGTTTTGCCAGGGAAACACCTCTTTGAAAATTCCTCATCCTCCTGAATGGCTTTTGCTGGAGGCAGGGCTAAGGTGAGGGAGGTGAAGTGCACAGAAGGCTTTTATTTTGGATTCCCTGCGCCTGCTTTACCCTGGACATGCAAAGGATGCAGGGTAAAAAATCTCCACTACAGAGACACACTGCTGGATTTTCAAAGGGAAACTCTGCTGGGAGATTCCCTTTGAAATTCAGCTTGCAGATCAGCAGGTAATAAGTATCCGTAGGCCTGCAAGCATCTCAAGGAACTTGAACATTGGTTTCCTCATAACTAGTAGAAGACAGCAGACATGACAAGGGGCAATTTATTCACCCAGTCTGCCCAGTCTTCTTTCCCTTTGGCTCTATACCACTTTGGTAGATAAGCATATATTACAAATTCCCATTCTTAAACTAACAACATCTCCCTCCCACTGTACCTTATACCCAGCCTCTAAACCCTGTTCCTACTTGTGTCTCAAACAAGTTTAAATTCTGTTATAGTGCTTGCCTCCACCACTTCCACCTGAGGGCCATTCCAGGCACTATCAACTTTACAAGTCCCATTCTTAATCCAATGCCCAGATCCCCTTCTATGCCTTACCACCAAGCTTTGTAATAATCCAAACAGCTACCAAAACTAGTGAGACTGTTGTCTGAATATCTGTCTACACTGTGGTCACTGATCTTTGCGTTGTAACATAGGGTACCCCAGCCTTCTTGGAACCCTGATACAGTCAAATTGCTGATGTTAAGGTTGTTACCCATAACCATTGTTTCTATTATTTATTTGAGCTTTTTTTTTTTTTTTTAATTTTACTCCTACATGAAAATGTTTTTCTCCCATTTTTGGAATATAGCAAGTAATCTTTGCATAGTCCTTTAGTATATCTGGTCCTTAATATTTTTATAAAAATGTATTCAAAATCTGGACTAACCAAAAACAAACAAAAAAACTCCTTCATATTCTGAGTCCTGGTTAATAAGAAACAGATTTTTAAATTCCTTAGATAGTGATACCAGCCATGCCTATAGTATTTCCCTGTAAGTAAGAGCAGAAAAACTGAACCTGGTGGAAGGAGACGAAATCAGCTAATACCGGATAGCCTGGATCTTACCAAATTTCTAAAGTGATCACAAGGAGAGAATATGGGATTGCAGGGTACCCTATTTGGGGTCCTTTGCACTTAAGAAGGTCAGGAATTGGATGATTAAAATATTTTTTGAGAATAAAGATTTTCCTTTCCTGGGAAGTAGAGTACTCGTCTTTCTGGATGAGCCACCCAGTCAAGGCTAGAGATGTTTCTGAAATTTCGGCAGAGCCATAGCCAGACAATTTGGTACCTATGGCCAAGTGAAAAAGTGCACACCGACCCTGTACACAACATACAGCACCACAAACTGGGAGGCTCCATCAAATGTTTTAAAACTTAAAACATAACACTTTTTATTTATAATATGTAAACAGACACAAATGTGACCTTGATCCCAAAAGTGTGACCTTTCAGTCTGTATGGATGTGATCTTTAACTTCTACCCAACTGATTAGTCATCTCTACTTCGTTAAGCAGTAGGGATTGAAAAAGGAGTGTGCGCCTTTAAGCTATGATGATATCATCCACAGATCTTAAACAAATACAGAATAAATTACCACAAATTATAAATATAAATATGTAAACAAAAACTGAAATGAAAACCTCAAATGTCAGACCCTACTTGTGGTGCAACACCAGAGAAACAGAAAGAGAAATGCCTTCCTTAGCTCTCTTACATCCCAGAGAACATGTGCTGTAGTATTCCAAATGCACATAAAGTAAGAAATCTTAGAGTCTTTATTGACACTACCCTATCTATGAAAACACAAATTAACGCTGTAATGAAATATTTTTACAAGCTACAGATGGTCCAATACTTGATACCTTTTCTTGAGAAATCGGATTTCCGGTTTGTACTTCAAGCTCTTATTCTGAATGGTTTGGACTACTGCAACTCCCTTTACTTTTGTTATTTTTTTGTTATATTAGACTTTTAAACCACTTTCCTTTGGGTCAAACTTGAAAACAAGTTTGACCCAAAGCAGTTTGCATCAAGCAATAATTGCCATAATTAAAATATAGGGCATTGCTGGCTCGTGATCTTCTAAATGTAACACCTCCACTCCCTTAACTTTCAACCTCTCCTCATCTTCCATCTGCTCCTTCTTTCCTTCACTTTTTAACCTCCCTTCAGTCCTAGCCCCATCTTTCAACCTCCCTCATCTTCCAGCCACCCCACCTCTTTCTCACTTTCCAGTCCTTTCAGCTTCTATCCTTATACCCATAATCCACCCTTTTCCTCTTCTTCTTCAACTTTATTTATTTTAATATTTAGCCTATTCTTTTCAAATTGCCCAGGGCAGTTATAAATAACATTCACAGTCTGAGACATACCACATATAGAAACATAGAAACACGATGGCAGAAAAAGACCATATGGCCCATCTACGTAGGGATGTGCAGAAGAAAAATATTCATGTTGGTTCATTCATTTGTTTCGTTGGGACCCATATTCATTTCATTAGTTTCAAAATGAAAAAATATATTTGTTGAATCATATTATTAGTTCATTCATTTTCCATTAAAATCAATGGGGGGAGCATTGCAGCCTATTTTGGGCTCCAGAATTATGGTTTTCTTATCAATTATCATAAAACTTGTCAGAAGAAATCATCAGAAAAGGAAAAGAACTCCAAGTTACCTAGACTGTGGCAAAGTGGCCCGAAAAGTGACATAAATAGCCTAAGGCTCCCCAAAAGGGCAAAGGGATATCAGCATTAGCAGAAGTTATTCATGCCACCACCAGAGGAGCAAAGAAGAAAACTAGTGTGGGAAGAACACTCCCAAGGCTCCAAAACAGGGCACCAGCAATAGTGACATGAATTCTTGATGGCATCACAAGAGACAAAGTGGCACCAAAAGTGTCATCAGCATGCTAAGGCACCATGAAGGGGGACTGTTGGCAGGAAAAACTCCAAGACACTGATATAAGAGGACCAAGCAACACAATCAGTGGCATCATGACCTCAAAAGAACATAAGAAGTGCAAAGCAGCACCCCCCAGACTGACATATAACAGTCATATATAATGTCATATTTAGTGTCTCCTGTATGTACTAGTTAAAGATAATGTATATTACTGTATATAATACTTTTTGTTATTATTGTATATAATACTTTTGGGAGTGTATAATTTATATAAGGTTATCCACAGTGTATAAGGTTATACACAATCCCTTACTGAGTGTATAATTTGCAATGCTACTTATTATGTTCTTCTGTTGTTTTCCATCAGGTACTGTTCCTTTTCTCCTCTTCCTGTTTTCCCTCTCTTCTCTCGCCCCTTCTCTCTTCCTATCTGCTCCCTCTCCCCCCACCCTGGTTTTTTATAATTTCCTCCTTCAGTTATATTGTAAACCGGCATGATGTACCCACGAATGTCAATATATAAAAGCTAATAAATAAATTAAATAAACAAATACCTCAAAGTATAAGGTCTGGAATATGGTAGTGAGGCACAGTGGCAGAAAGAACCCCAAGGCATAAAGGCTGGGTATGGTAGCGAGGCTAAGTGGCACAAAGACCATGTGGGTATAGCATGAGGGGCATAGCATCAAGGCAGGATGTCATGGGAGATGTTGGTCATTCTGTTCAAGCACATTTGACAATTGTCAGAATCAGTAGAAGAAAATTAACTGTGATAAGTATCATTTTCTGGAAATAAATTTTGATTACATCACCTGTTGGACTTTGATCTAGCTGCTGAGTTGAATAATGATTTTTTTTAATTGGGCTATTTGAAGGAGCCTGTTATACATGCAGGACATCTAAATGGTTTCTCTAATGTGAATGGGTTTTCCTAGAAAATGGTAAGGGTTGCGCTATTTAGAAACTATTTCCTATAATCTGTAGCTGAAATCTAGCTGTTCTATGTTTTGATTTTCTGGTTTTGGATAAGTTAAATCTGCCTGACTGAAACTCTAACCACACTCAGAATATGTAAATGGTTACTTTCCTCTGTGTTTTCTATTCTGCTTGTATTTCTTTCTGCTGTCTGAGAGCATTTGTAGATAAACCACCCTAATATCAGCAACAAACAAAAAGGAGGGGCAACCAGGCTTGGACTGGAGGGTTAGAAGAAAATGAAGAGCCATAAAACAGGTGGTGTGGGAGGAGAACATTGACTTTTCTCATTGTGATCTGGGGACACAACACCCCAGTATAATCAATAAAGAGGACAGCTAGAGTGGGAAGAATACCCCAAGGTCTCAAAAGAGGGCACCAACAAGTTTGGTATGAACCCTCCAAGGCTGTGTAAGGGGATAAAGTGGCACCATGTGTGATATGAATAGCTGAAGGCACTGTGAAGAGGGAAAAAACTCCAGAAGAAGTAGAAAATTCCTCAAGGTAGTGTAGAGGGTGAAAGCAACTGACAGAGTGGCATGAAGAAACCCAAGCATCATAAGAGGCACAAAGCTATCACCCAGAGTGGCAAGAGTACACCTAGAAACCAAATGAGGGGCAAAGAGCACCAACTAAATTTTTAGAAAGCATCAAGCCTGCAAGGAGAAGGTAGAGGAAACCCCTGGAGGATGCCTGATATTTCCTGGAGATTAAGATGCTACTGACTAGAGGCACCAAATTTATTTAGCCAGTAGCTGTTTAATATCTTATGATTCAGGAATCCAGGATATGATCCTTCTTCTGAATCTGTATTTGCAAATACTGGCTCTATTACCTCAGACGTAGTAATGAGCGCAGCTCTGGGTACTGTACTTCTGCAGCTCAGCCCTTGGCTTTTGTTGTGGTACAAACCCTTGAAGGCTGAATATCTGATGAGACCAATAATTGCAAGATCTGTAAGGATACAGAGTGTAAAGAAAATGTCCAATAGGCCATGAAAACATTAAATATAAGTAGATGGGTAAGGTCTGAGTAAAGTAATGAATAGAAAGAGTAAGAGTTGGCAAGTACTATAGGGGTAGAGCAAGAGTTGGCAAGTACCACAAGAGAAGGTGATTTTGAAGGAGCCTCGTAGACACTACAAGCTGGAGTGAGGGATGCCATTCCTAGTCAAAGGGATTATGTGGCTGATCCTACTAGTAGCATATGCTTCCATGACATAGTAGAAGTTGAGAGGCATTTGCAGTGGATTGAAAGGGCCCTCAAGCGATACAGCAACAAGGCAGGGCATGGATGTCCAGAGTAGGACCAGAAGTCAGCAGGCACATAGAGGAAGGAGAAGGGAAACAGGAAAGAATCTTGTAGATAAATAGAGTGGGGGAAAGACTAAACAAATTCTTTGCTTCAATGTTTACAGAAGAGGATGTTGCGGAGATACCTTTTTCAGAGACAGTTTTCAAGGGTGACAGTTCAGATGAAATGAACAAATTCACGGTGAACCTGGAAGATGTGGTAGGCCAGATTGACAAATTAAAGAGTAGTAACTCACCTGGACTGGATGGTATACACCCCAGGGTTCTGAAAGACCTCAAAAATGAAATTTCAGACCTATTATAATTCATTTCTAACCTATCATTAAAATTATCCATTGAGTGGAAAGTGGCCAATATAACCTTGAAATTTTAAAAGGGCTCCAGGGATGATCCTGGAAACTATAGACCAGTGAACTTGACTTCAGTGCCTGGAAAAATCATGGAAACTAAAGAACAAAATCACAAAACATTTAGATAGACATGGTTTAATGGGACACAGGCAGTATGGATTTAAAGGCTGTCTTGTCTCACAAATCTCCTACATTTTTTGAAAGGGATGAATAAACATGTGGACAAAGGTGAACCAGTAGATGTGATGTATTTGGATTTTCAGAAGGTATTCAACAAAGTCCCTCATAAGAGGCTTCTAAGAAAACTAAAAAGTCATGGGATAGGAGGTGATGTCTTTTTGTGGATTGCAAACTGGTTAAAAGACAGAAAACAGAGAATAGGGGAGCTTTCCAAATTATGTTTTAGCGATTTTGGGACTGACAAAAGAAGTTATAGAAGTTAAGCAACAAGTTAAGGATAATGCTATTGAAATAAAAACACAGAAAAATAAAACTGACAAACTGGAAGAAAGAGTCATAGCAGTTGAGAAAGTAAATACATCTATGATTCAAAAGGACATGGAAGTTGATAAAAGATTAGAAAAAATTGAAAATGTATTGAGAGCTCACAACTTAAGATTTCTGAATTTCCCAGTTCTGAAGAATATTCCACCAATAGAATTACTTAAGTTGTATGTCTCACAAATACTGAAGATTCCAGATGAATTGAAACCTATGATATCAAAGGCATATTATTTATACTCAAATGAGAGAGAAGAAAATGAACAACAAGATCTACCGGATTTGTCAAATCTTCTGAATTCGTCACAGGACCTGACAGTTTCATGTCATAGACCTTTATTAGTGACGTTTACATTTCTCATGGATAAAAATAATATCTTTAAGCACTGTTTTAGAAATAGTCAGATGTTATTTTTTGGTCAAAAAGTTTGGTGCTATCAAGATCTAGTGAAACAAACTCAAATGAGGAGGAACATTTTCTTGGGGATGAGAGGAGAAGCTGTGCAGAAAGGAATAACTTTTAGACTGCAATTTCCATGCAAATGTTGTTTAATGTATCAGGCCCAGCATTATGTTTTCTTTGATCCAGCACAGTTGAGGGCATTCCTGCACTCACATCCTAGCCCCATATAAGCAGGCTGCTTGAGTGTATTGAGAATATTAGAGGAGAAACCGTTCAGGTCACCTTTGTTTTCTTGTCAAGTTTGATTTGAGTTTTCCTCTTTGACGCTCTATTGTTTAAGCTCTCCACTTTTACTTCTATTTGACTACAAGCATAGAATTATACTATGTTTTCACTAATGAATATTCTGTAATCATTGTTGCTATAATTTGTGCAGTAGGATATTCTGACACAAGTGGATGCTTGTAATAATTATATAATTGATAAAGAAAAAAGAAAAAAAAAAACAGAATAGGATTAAATGGTCTGTTTTCATAGTCAAAAAAGGTAAACAGTGGAGTGACTCAGGGATCTGTACTTGGAAAGGGGTATGACAAATGAGATGATCAAATTTGCAGATGACACAAACTTTTTCAGCGTAGTTAAATCAAAAGTGGATTGTGATCAAATGCAGGAGGACCTTGAGAATCTGGAAGATTGGGCATCCATATGGCAGATGAAATATAATGTGGATAAGTGCAAGGTGATGCAAATAGGGAAAAATAAGCCTTGCTGTAGTTATACGATGTTAGGTTCCATATTAGGAGTTACCACCCACCAAGAAGATCTAGGAGTCAGAACAGATAATACATTGAAATCATTGGTTTAATGTGCTGTGGTAGTCAAAAAAACAAACAGAATGTTAGGAATTATTAGGAAGGGAATGGCAAATAAAATGGTGGATGTCATAATGCCTCTGAATCACTCTATGGTGAGACTGTACCTTGAATAATGTGTGCAATTCTGTTCACCACATCTAAAAAAAATATAGTTGCACTGGAGAAAGTGCAGAGAAGGTTGTTCAAAATGATAAGGGTATGGAACGGCTCCCCTATGAAGATAGGCTAAAGAGATTAGGGTTGCTCAGTTTGGAGAAGAGATGACTGAGGGGGGATATGATAGAAGTCTACAAAATCATGAAAGGACTTGAACAGGTTAATGTAAATTGGTTATTTACTCTATCAGATAATAGAAGGACTAGGGGGCACTCCATGAAGTTAGCAAGTAGCTTATTTATTTATTTATTTATTTATTTAGCATTTTTATATACCGAAGTTCATGTGGCAGAGTTACAAATCAGTTCAGTTTACATTATAACATTAACAGGCATGTAAGAATGCGATTACATTGAACAAGGAAGAATAACTTGAATCAACTGAACTGGGGATGTGGTATCACCATAAACAATAAATAATATGATACTTTTGTGTAACAATGGCTAAACATGGTTCAACCTGGATAAAACTTTGGATTGGTAAGCTGCAATGTAGGAGTGCTATCTGAAATGACATCCTGGGTATAATCTGAGAGAGCGATTGTAAGATGGAAAAGGCGTGAAAAGGGGGAATTTATTGGCATAGATTAAAAGCTTGCTCAAACAGCCAAGTTTTGAGTCTCTTTTTGAAGGTGATCAGGCATTGTTCCTGCTGGAGTTCAGGAGGTATCGAGTTCCATTGCTCAGGGCCCACTTTGGATAAAGATTGTTTATTTAAAGAGGATTTGATGGCTGGGGCAAGGAGAGTATTCCTGTAGGCTGTTCTCACCGGTCTATCGGGAATATGTAGTCGAAACGGGAAGTTGAGCTCCAGTGGGATGAGCTTGTGAATTGATTTATGAATGATAGTAAGGATTTTGTAAGTGACTCTGAACTTGATTGGGAGCCAGTGTAGGTTTCTCAATATGGGGGTGATATGGTCTCTTTTGTTGGTTTTAGTTAGAATCCTGGCTGTGGCGTTTTGAAGCATTTGTAAGGGTTTTATGGTGTTAGCTGGGAGGCCGAGTAGAAGGGAATTGCAATAGTCGATTTTTGAGAAAATGATTGTTTGTAGAACTGAGCGATAGTCTTGGAAGTGTAGAAGAGGTCTAAGCCTTTTTAGGACTTGCAATTTAAAGAAGCCTTCTTTAGTAGTATTATTAATAAATCTCTTAAGGTTGAGTTGATTGTCCATGATGACTCCAAGGTTTCTGACTTGAGAAGAGAAGGATGGCTGCCTTGTAGGGAGTGTATTAGTTATTGCATGGCTACCGTCTTGGGTAATGAGGAGTATTTCAGTTTTACTGGAATTGAGGATCAAATTAAGGCTCATGAGCAGGTTGTTAATGGCTTGAAGGCAGTTGTTCCAGAAATCTAGTGGTTTTGCAAGGATTCGGTCACCAGGATAAATATTTGTACATCATCTGCGTAGATGTAGTGAGTTAGTTTTAGTGTAGCGAGTCATTTAAAACAATTCAAAGAAAATTAAATTTTCTTCAAAGAAAATTAAATTTTCATTTAAAACAATTTCAAAGAAAATTCTTTTTCACTCAGAACTCTGGAATTCATTGCCAGAGGATGTGATTATGGTAGTTAGTATAACTAGGTTTAAAAAACATTTGGATAAGTTCCTAGAGGAAAACTCCATAAACTGGTAATAATCAATAAGGAATAGTAGCCCGAGATCTATTTAATGTTTGAGTATATGCCAGGTACTTGTGACTTGGACTGGCCACTATTAGAAACAGGATGCTGGGCTTGATGGACCCTTGGTCTGATCCAGTATGGCATGTTCTTATGTTGTCTTCCAGTCACAGCCATGAGCTATAGCTACACCTGAACGATCAACCAGCCCAGTAGCATATGACTATTTCAAAGAGTAAGCCATGCACTAAATAAGTACATATGGCATGTACAGTGAAGCTATGAATGTCTCATGAAATCAGTCACGGTTTTAAGGAATGGTGCAGCAAATGAACCGGGCAAGGGTTTGCCAGGGGAGAACCAGAAGGCAGCAGGTACCGTAGGTGAAGGGGAATGGAATTTGAAAGGAACATCAAAGACAGCTGGAGCAATGGAGGAAGCACCACAATGTACAAAGACTAGCTTGGAGTGGCTGCAATTGTTAAAAACTGACATGGTAGGAGCAGAGCAATGCAATGAGAAGATTAGCTGTATAACCCTAAGGTGTTTTTTTGAGGGCCAAGGTACAATATGAATGGAATAAGAAGGCTGAGGACAGGTGCAGCAGTGTTGCAGTTTGTCCCTGGGGCTGAAGGAGATATCCACCAGTGTGCCTTCTTGGAACTTCCTCCCTTCATGGAGGTTAAAGGGGATGGGGCCCAACGCTCCTGGTACGACTGTCAACCAGAGTGTACTGTCCTCAGGGCACCCAGACCACATAATGCTGCAGGAGGGGTGGGGGGGGGGGGGGGCAGGCCCACGCCAGGCTTCAGGAATTTGCAGGGTTATCGATGATCCACCCAACCTGTATAGAAACACTGAGCAAGGAGTCTAACACATTCACAATTTGGATGACCTCTCGGAACCCTGTGGCACAATGAAGGTGGGTACCAACATGTGCCTGCTAAATGTTAGATCTCACCACGCAATGAAGCGGGAGTAGGAAACGGTGAATGGAGGATGCTCATACAAAGGCTGTACCATGGCCGAAGAAGCAGCTACAAAACAGAAAGTAAGCGTGGGGCCTATGAGCCGCTACATTCCCCAGGACATGTAGCGAGTGGCCTCGTCCCTTGTATGGATTTCCCATGCAAGAGTATGCCCATGCAGAAGAATTGGGCAGGGCCACTTCAAGTACTGGAGAGCTAGCCGGATCACATGCTTTCTTTTAGTTTTGTTGCTGCTGGTGTCTGTAGGCCTTAAGCTTGTAAAAACCTGGGCACCCAGGAACTAGACACATAATAATTTTGTCAGTCACTTTATGTGCACAAACAAAAGCAACAAAAAAAACCCAACAACCTGTTGGAGCAGATGTAGATAGACAAATGAAAGAAACATGCTGTGAATATTTTGGAAGCTCTCTCTCAGGTAAACAATCCTCCAATGGGACTATGTTCTATGTAGTGCCTTCTTAGGTGAGGCAACCAACAAACCCCCAGAAGCCTCTGTGCAGATTTCTTCCAAAAGTAAACCACCTTGCGGCTTAACTTTGACTTTAGCCAGGGCTGTCAACAGTCTGTTAGCAGTCTTTATGAGGGTTGATGTGTACCCTATACTCCCCACAGATGAGAAAGATAAAAAAACAAAAAAAAACACCCCACCCTCTTCTCTTATGGTACTCTCCTCAGTGGCTTTATTTATTTATCTCTGGCAAATGTGGAGGAAAATCCAGCCATCCTGCTCCCAGCTTCCAGACCTAGTGTGCCTCCAAATCTGGGTAAAAAGGTGTCCACACTTGTTGCAAATCTTAGCGCCGTTCCACCGTTATCACACACAGTACCTCAGAGCTGGGGTTTTCTTTAGGAATTCTTTACCAAAGGAAAACAAAAGACGACCTTATGGTCAGGTTGTGCCTGTTTGATTGCGACGTGAGAGGCAGACCCTAAGAGGAGTTGAAAAGGACACTTTCAGCAGGAGGAGCTGATCGGGGCGGGGCTGGCAGGGGTTCTCAGTTCCTGAAGAAGAAGCCGATGGAGGGGAAGGGGTATGGGGGACTAGTAGAGTCGGAAGAAGAAGGGGACGTAGTTACTTATGTGTGCTGGAGAAAGGTAAAGAATGCCATTGGAGATTTTATGTAATTAATCTGTAAGTGTACCTTTCCATGCTTGTTTAAATAGGAAGCCATTATTTTTATTTGAAAAGTCAGTGAATAACCACCTACTGGAAAGTTTTCCAAGTCCAGAGTGGGGCCTGAATTGAGCCTTAAGTCAGTAAGGTGGATCCATGTATCCTATCTTCATTTCAAAGTAGTCTGACATTTTACAATGAATTTGCATATCAATATTTTTTTTTTGTCTTGTACATGCCTTTTAACAGGCTGATAATCTTTCTAGCTACTCCAAATATGTCTAGCAGCTCTCAGATGCCATCTGTCTATGCTGACTCATGTTCTTATTTAGTAACTACAAACTAATCCCACACATCGTTTCCATATTTCCAACTCTTTATTGATCATCTCTCTCAAAATTAAGGACTGCTCATGAGACCAGAGAGTACTTATGTAATGCAAATCCTTGCTTGTGATCAATCATTGCTTAACATATACTACTGACACATTCTTAGACGTAACTGGGGGAGACAGCCAGTTTCCTGACGTGACCTGCTTGCACTTCTCTCACATAACCCTCCCCTTCTCTCCTTAATAATCTGAACATGTCTGCTTATTTCTTTTAAAATTCATTTCATTGCCACCTAACCACCTGATGTACTTATGGCGCAAATGTATTTGGCTAACTCTAGTGATCTTGAATCACTGCTCCTAAATCTCCTTTCCTCCCATGAGTGCCTTGAGATCCCCCTTTCTTTTCATGTGGTTTTTTTTGTTTTTTTGTTTTTTTTTACCTTCCCTCTGTTTGTCCAAAATTATTGATCCCAAATTCCTTGCTAGGCTGCTCTTTTCACCAGCTTTTACTAATTCAGTGCTCTTTTGTGCAGTAGCCAAATTTGATGAAATACAATTAACATTCCTTCAGTGTTTGCTCTCTACTCTAGGCTCCCTGCTGTCCTTTCCATAGCCCTGCCCCCACCTGTCCCAACTTGGTGTAGCCCAGCCGTGCCTCAAATTCCCCCTATATAGTAGTGTTTTCTTTGCTCGGCGATTTCCCCTCCCCCATGGCCCTACTTTCCCTCAAGGTTCCAAGTAATGAATACTGCCCCTTCCGCCCATATGTGAGCATATTTCTATCATACTCCTACTCCTTGCCTTTGCTTTCAGAGTCCTGGCGCCCTCATGCTGGCCTTGCCGCAGCAGAAGACGCATCGCTGTGTTTTCAGTAAATGAGGCCCTGCAGCCAAGCCGCATTGCTCTGTGAATGGCTCACTTGATCCCGCAGGCCCTTTTATCTGCTGCTGGTCACTGCTGAGATTGTCATCCCGGCTGCATTCTCTCAGCTGCCACAGTTCCCCCTTGCGGTTGTGACTTGGCTTCCTGTTATTTCTAACGCGTGGTTGCTGTGTTTTTGTCCCCTTTTTTTCTGCCATTCTTCTTTGTGTCTGGGTTATTGCTCCCTCTGCATTCTCCCTGCCGGGTCTTCTGCTGTTCTTCTTGTGGCTTCTGGAACCTCTGACTTGGTGAGCCCCTGTCTGGACTTCATCTGCTCTAAATCCCAGGAATTTATCCCTGTGAGCAATAGCTGAGAGGTTTGTGCTCTGATCAGAAGGATAGGAAGGGAAGAGTGGAGTGTAGCTAACAGATTATATACAAGGTACTAAATTTATTCTTTATTTCCTGCATTAATTTGCACTTATCTTCTTGCTCTATCACCTTGGATGAACAGTAAATAGACTGTAAATATTTTCTTGCTTTTTTTCTTCGCGTAAAATGCTTTGTTTTGGGGAAGCCACACATCCTATGTTTTGTATCTTGATTATGGAAGTGAACGGAAATGGTCTAACAAAAATCTAAAATTCGCCAGAAGGCCTAGGAGACCTGTACCTCCCCTCTCCACTCCACTGTGTATACGAGAACTCTGGTTAATCTTTTTGGCAGTGGTTATAGCAATTATAACCCCCTTCTTAAGGTACAAATCGAGTACAGAGGGGGAAATAAAGTTACTTATAAGTTCTTGGGGGAAGGGACACTAGCTAGCTTTTACTTTTCCTCCCATCCCAAGTTGTAGGTCCTTTGGACTAGGGGTAGAAAGGAGTCCTCTCGGGTCCCAGTACGGGGTAACTTGTGAGGTGTGCTGGAACTCCCTCATTCTGCTGTGTGCTGGGCATTGTGTGCCAAACAAACCACATTCAGACCACATAGGGAGTGTCCAAAATAATGCTTTACTGATAAAGTTCCATTGAATGGTTGAATTAAATATGGTAAATCACACACCACAGCCTCTGCAGTTTCTCTCAGAATTACAGATCTTTTCTCCTCTATCTTTGCATTAGTCTTTGTTAGACCAGGAATCCATCCACAATTCTGGATTAGATTCTGGATTGCTAAACCCCTTTGGATGGATGAGAAACCCCTCCCGATGGCACAAAAATCTATCTTAGCACAGAGTTACTGTCTCTATCCCTCAGGTCTCTTTGTGGTCGCCAGTTGGGTGTCTTCACTTGAATGTAGATCTTTTAGTCACAGTTGTTAGATTAACCAACATTGTGTAATTATAGCATGGGTTATTTTTCCCTATATGCATCACCTTGCACTTATCCACATTAAATTTCATCTGGGCATCCAAATTCATCTGGTCGCCGCATCTCAAAAAAGATATAATTGCGATGGAGAAGGTACAGAGAAGGGCTACCAAAATGATAAGGGGAATGGAACAACTCCCCTATGAGGAAAGACTAAAGAGGTTAGGACTTTTCAGCTTGGAGAAGAGACGACTGAGGGGGGATATGATAGAGGTGTTTAAAATCATGAGAGGTCTAGAACAGGTAGATGTGAATCGGTTATTTACTCTTTTGGATAGTAGAAAGACTAGGGGGCACTCCATGAAGTTAGCATGGGGCACATTTAAAACTAATCGGAGAAAGTTCTTTTTTACCCTACGCACAATTAAACTCTGGAATTTGCTGCCAGAGGATGTGGTTAGTGCAGTTAGTATAGCTGTGTTTAAAAAAGGATTGGATAAGTTTTTGGAGGAGAAGTCCATTACCTGCTATTAAGTTCACTTAGAGAATAGCCATTGCCATTAGCAATGGTAACAGGAATAGACTTAGTTTTTGGGTACTTGCCAGGTTCTTATGGCCTGGATTGGCCACTGTTGGAAACAGGATGCTGGGCTTGATGGACCCTTGGTCTGACCCAGTATGGCATTTTCTTATGTTCTTATGTTCTTAACCTTCTGGTGGGATCCCTGGTGGTAGGAATCCTTGCAGACTGCAGTTCTTGCCAGTCCCCTTCATGGGCAGGAAGAGGGGCAGAAAAACACTTCCTCCCAGATGTTGGAAAACAAATTTTCTTCCCCAACTTAGATAACAGCAGGAATCTGCTGCAAAGGGTCACCACCTTTGTTGGGCAGATGTTCCCTAAACCCTGGGCGTCTTCAGCTCAGGGTTCCCCATTCCCTGGGCTTTGGAAAGGCCCAGGCTTCCAGCAGGGCTCCTCTAAATAAAGGCTCAAAATCTCAAAAATCAGTCCCAGAGCAGCCACTCTGCACCTCGTGGGGAGAGTACAGCAGTGGAGCCCCTTTGGCTTATTCTGGAGGGGTCTCGGAGGGTTTCTGAGGCTCCAGGTAGGCCCAAAATCCAACTTAGGAAAATACAACCTCTCTCTCTCTGTCTTCCAAATATTACTATCACCAGAACCTATTGCATAGCTCTGCTATAAAACCTCAGACCCAAGGGTATCCATTACAGCTCTGCCAGTGAGAGGGCTGTCCATGAATAGATACACCCCTGATCATTTCCCTAACTGCACTGGACTGTTGAAAGACCTATTTGAAATCCAAAAAAGTCACTATAATACACAAACTGGTGAATTTTCAAAGGAATTACACGTGTACATGTAACATACTATCTTAGCAATTTTAAAATCCGCTCAGCAAGCTCGAGGCCAACTTCTTTGCACATTCATTAATTTATGCGTGCGTCAGGCTTTTAAAATTCACCTCATTATTTTTTTAGAGACCTCTATCATACCTCCCCTCAGCCATCTCTTCTCCCGGTTGAAGAGCCCTAACCTCTTTAGCCTTTCCTCATTGAGGAATCGTTCCCACCCGCTTATCGTTTTGGTTTCCCTTTTCTGTACCTTTCCTAATTCCACTATATCTTTTTGAGATGTGGTGACCAGACTTACACACAATACTCAAGGTATGGTCAAAACATGGAGTGATACAGAGGCATTATGATATTCTATGTTTTGTCTCCTGAAAGAAAAAATGTTTTAAAAAATCAAAAATGTACAAGTTTCTCCTCTCACCCACCGTCTTTCTGGCTCTATGCCTTGCTATTTTAGTCTGTCCCTGTGCTGGTCTGCCTGGCCTGCTCCTGGACCTGTCATGGGCCTTACACAACTCCTGCCACTGCTTTTACTATTTTGCCCCTTTTTGATGCCTTGGGATATTCATGCTACTGGTGGTGCTGCTTTGCTGCTCTTTTGGTGTCATACCACTGTTGTTAATTCCCTTTGTCCCTCTCACAATGTCTTGGAGTTTTGATGCCACTGTGCTGTTTTCCATCCTCTGCACTCTATGCCCTGAGGATTTTGATGCCATGCTTCTGTTTGTCATAACCCATACTCAGGGCCGATGCAAGGGGATTAGGTGCCCTAGGCACCTTCTGCCTTATGCCACACTTCCCCCCCCCCCCAGTTGTGCCGATAGCCCCCCCGGTCCCGCCCCACCAGTTGCGCTGAAACCCCCACCCCCAGTCACGGCCTCAGCCCCTACCTCTTGTGAGCAATGGCAGAAAAGAGGAGTGGAGATTCGAATCCCCACTCCTCTTTCTCGCCGCCGCTCGCGCCCCCTAATGATCGGCACCCTAGGCCCAGGCCTAGCTCACTTAGTGCTTCCTCCGGCCCTGCCCATACTATAAAGCATCAAGATGTTCATTCCACTAATGATGCTGCCTTGTTGCTCTTTAGATGTTCTTTGGTGCTCATACCACAGATGTTTGTGCCCTTTGCTCCTCTTTAGGTGCCGTATAGCATTCATGCCACTATTCCTGGTGCTCTTTGCTCCTCTGTAAGTGCCTTGAGGTGTTCATACATTCTACTGCTACCTGTGGATGAAAAAAAAGACATTTTGGTCCAGTATATATGACACATAAGAACATAAGAAGTATCATGCTGGGTCAGACCAAGGTCCATCGATCCCAGCACCCTGTTTCCAGCAGTGACCCTATTGCAAAAAGTAGATCCAATTTCTTGTTGCTAAGTCCCAGCAACAAGTACTGGGTTTCCTGGAGTTGCGTAGTTAAAAGCTGTTAATGGGCTTTTCCTCCAGGAACTTGTCCAAACCCTTTTTAAATCCCCCTTTCTCAGGTGCTGTGACCACATCCTCTGGTAACAAATTGAGGGCTTTAAACTAGAATTGTCGGGAACAGGTGAACAAAACACTAAGGTAAGTAAAACAAATCTGGTATAGAAATAGGACAAATTGGAAAAAAGGGCAATATCTGCAAACCCATGAACTCATGGCTCATAGCATTGGAAATAAAATCCTGGATCTAGAGGCAGTGGTGGAGGAAGCTGATTTAGATAGAGTAGCTGTCATGGAGGCCTGGTACATACAGAAAACCATGACTGGGATATTGTTATACCTGGTTACAAACTATTCAGGAAGAACCGGGTAGGAAGGAAGGAGGAGGCATGGCATTGTATACAGAGAACGGTATTAAAGCAACTGCATTGCTGGGCTGATAAGGTAAGAAGGAGGCACTGTGGGTTAACCTGGAAAGAGGGAACGGAACATCTGTTTATACTGGCGTAATGTACAGACCTCCATCACAGACAGAAGATATGGATAGAGATATAATGGTGGATGGTCACAAAATTGCTATGAAAGGGGAGGTGCTATTGCTAGGGGATTTAAATCTGCTGGATGTTGATTGGGACATCCCAGCTTGCAGTAACATCTAGAAGAAGGGAGATCATGGATTCTCTGCAAGGAGCACTGTTCCCTCAGCTGATAAGAGAACCCACACGATACTGGATCTGGTGCATACCAACGGGGACAGCATCGCTCATGTTGTAGTGAATGATCATCTGGGATTAATGGTCACTGGATGGTGTGGTTCAGTATTAGGGTACAAGAGATGAAGGCTCTTTCTTAAAATGGGGGCGTTCCGCAAGGAGTCATTAGCTGGATAGGAAAATCTGGGGGAAGTAGAAGAGCAGTGGGCAAAACTAAAAGGAGATATCCTAAGGGCAACTGACCTTTTTGTAAGGAAAGTAAATAAAGGGAAGAGGAAAAAGAGGCCACTATGGTTTTCTAAAAAAAAAATAGCTGAAAAGGAAAGGGAAAAAAAGTTAACATTCCTAAACTGCAAGAGATCACAGAAAGAAGAAAGCAGGTGACAATATCTGGAAAAGTTAAGAGACGGTGGGAAAGTAGCAGGATTTCAAATAGAAGAAAAATAACATATTATAAAGGGGGGAGCAAGACTTTTCTAGATATGTTAATGATAGAAGAAAATGCAAAAATGGCATTGCAAGACTCAGAGCTGAAGGGGAGGAATATGTAGAGGCTGATGAGGAAAAAGCAAAATTGCTTAATAAATATTTCTGTTCACTGGTCACTGTGAAAGGGCCTAGAGCAGGACCACATAAAACTAACACAAATAAGACTGGAAGTGAGGCAAACCTCAACTGATTTTCAGAACAGCGTGTTCATGAGGAACTAACTAAACTTAAAGTAGATAAGGTAATGAGGCCGGATGGGATATATCTGAGGGTACTAAAGGAAGAGATGTCTTGGCAATACCAATGGCTGACCTTATCAATGCTTTTTCAGAGTTGGGAGTAATTCTGGAGGTTTTGAGACAGGCAAATGTGGTTCCTACTCATAAAAGTAAAAGTATGGAGGAGGCTGGGAACTGCAGGCCTGTTAGTCTGACCTTTGTGGTGATCAAATTCATGGAATCAGTGCTGAAAGAGAGGATAGTGCAGTTTTTGGAATCCAATCGATTGCAAGATTTGAGGCAGCATGGCTTTACCAGAGATATAGCCTGTCAAATGAATCTGATTAATTTCTTTGATTGGGCGACCAGCTAGTTGGATCAAGGTAGATCACTGATGACTTGGATTTCAGTAAGGCCTTTGATACGGTTTCATATAGGAGACTTGTGAATAAATTGAGTGCCCTTGGTATGGGGCCCAGAGTGAGTGACTGGGTTAGAAACTGGCTAAGTGGGAAGCGACAAACTGTCGTGGTAAATGGAGTTTACTCTGAGGAGGAGGCTATTATATTTTCTTGAGCAACATAGAAGAAGGACTGCCAGGAAAGGTTTGTCTTTATGCCAATGATACCAAAGTCTGCAACAGGGTGGGCAGACAGGAAGGTGTGGAAAAATATTTAATACTAAAAAATGTAGAGTAATGCATTTAGGGTGCAAAAACTCATGGGAGAGGTTTAGTATTAGAAATGAAATACTTCTAAGCATAAAAGAAGAGCAGGATCTGGGGGTGATTGTATCTTATGATTTTAAGTTGGCCAAACAGGTGAAGAAAGTGATGAGAAAAGCCAAAAAAATGCTTGGCTGCATAGGGAGAGGAATGGTCAGCAGAATACGGGAGGTGATATTGCCCCTATATAGGTCTCTGGTGAGACTTCACTTGGAATACTGTGTACAATTCTGGAGACTATGGCGAGCCTTGGCTGCGCCAGGCCCGCAACTCGGCCCCCCCCTACCTTCCACCGCCGCAGTGCAAAGGGAGCGCGGCCAGCACTCCCTCTTCCCCCGTGATCCTGCCGGTGTCCAGGGTCTCCGCGGCGCGGGAGAGTCACCGTCGCACCTCCTCATGGGCCTTCCTTGCGGCGAAGACGCCGCCGCCAAGATCTCCTCCTGCCTGGGGTTTCCCAGGCACGCGCACGCGCGCGTTCCTTTCTTTTTCTGCTCTCTTTTTCTGTAGGTGCTCTCTTGGTTCCTGTATCTGACCTCAGCCTGATCCTAGACTCGTCTGCCTGCTGCCTGCCTTTTGACCTCAGCCTGATCCTGGACTCGTCTGCCTGCTGCCTGCCTTCTGACCTCGGCTTGCCTTTGACCTCATCTGACCTCTGGAACCCGACCTCTAATTTGTTGACCACTCCTCAGACTGACTCCTGGATTTGGACCTCTGCCTGCCCGGCCATGTTTTCAGATTCTTGCCCCGTTCCTGAATGAGAGAAATGCGCTCATGCGCCTGGGAAACCCCAGGCAGGAGGAGATCTCGGTGGCAGCGTCTTTGCCACAAAGAAGGCGCGTGAGGAGGGCGACGGCGGCTCTCCCGTGCCGCGGAGACCCCGGACACCAGCAGGACTGCGGGGGAAGAGGGAGTGCTGGCCGCGCTCCCTTTGCATTGTGGCGGTGGAAGGTAGGGGGGGGGGCCGAGTTGCGGGCCTGGCGCAGCCAAGGTTCACAACAGAGACCGCACCTTTAAACAGATATAAACAGGATGGAGTCAGTCCAGAGAGTGGCTATTGAAATGGTTTGTGGTCTTCATTCTTAAAGATTTAAGCATCTATACCCTAGAGGAAAAGTGAAATAGGGGAGATATGATAGAGACATTTAAATATATCAAATGTTTCCATACGCTGGAGATGAGCCTCTTTCAACAGAAAAGGAAGCTCTAGAACAAGGGTTCTTGCGATAAGGGTAAAAGGTAGTAACTCAGGAGTAATCTTTAGGAAATATTTATTTACAGAGAGGGAGGTAGATGCATTGAACAGCCTCCCAGTGGAGGTGGTAGAGACAAAATCAGCATCTAAAGTCAAGAAAGCATGGGATAAATACAGGGAATTATTTGCTGACAAAAAGTTGCACAAGATATTGGAATCCTCTTGAAGGGATTTTTTTTGCAGTGACAATACCAGCAACAGAAGTGTTTTATATGAAGCTGTATGTCAATAAATTGCACAAGAAAATGAACTTCTTTTTGAGAAATCAACAGTTAATTTAGCCTTCACATTGCAATTTGATAGACTAAGGTCTGGAAACAAGACTAGAACGACTACTTTTCACCTCTTGGATTTAGAAGATTGGAGCAGTTTCCTTTCATTGTTTGGAACTTATAGATTCTATATGTTTTCAAGTAATATAAACTCAATTGGAGAGGTAGTTGTTTATGTTATTTATACTATATAGAATGTAATACAGGCGGGTGAATGAGTGTATCTACTGTGAATGTGATGGTATGAGGAAGTGGATGTGGTGGTGAGCTAAATGTCATGGAATTTTAAAATAATTGCATAATTTGTATTTCTAAAAAATAAAAAAGCTATTGACAATATAATTGGTAATACAGAGGTATGAGATATGAGATGTACCCAAGTATGAATTAATGTACTGTTCTTTGTAGTTTGTAAGATTTTAGAATTTAGAGAACAGGATTGCAATTTTTGATAATATTAGTTTACATCAGAAACATTACCCAAGTTAGGATAGGTAATACATCCAAAATATTTCCATTCATTGTTTATTGAAGAGAATGCTCACTGGTGAGGGGCGGCTCAAGACAATCTGCTGCCTGAGGCAAGAGATAAGATGGTGCCCCCCACTCCCCAAAATCACTGAGGAAGACGGGGCAGGTTTCAGAGTTCCCAGAAGAGTAGCAGATAAATCCTGCCACAATCCCAAGAACTGTAATGAGCTCGGTATCGGTGGGCCTTAATGCTGTTGTGTGGTTGGCACTGCCTAGCAGAAGAGCTTGCTAGACCCATACCGACCAGCTGGCAGACGCGCCCTGTGGTGGGACGGACGGGAGCTTCACCTATACCAGCTGCTTCCCCCACAGATCGAGCCTTTGGGTTCTGCCGGCCGGCAGGACTTAGGTGGGTCCCTATGGTGATCAGGCAGATGAGAGTCCAATGACAGACTGAGGTCAAGGCTGGTGGCAGACAGGAGACACTGGAGACAGGCCAGAGGTCAGGGCCAAGCAGCAGACAGGAGACACTGGAGACAGGCCAGAGATCAGGGCAGGCAGCAGAAAAGGTATAGTCAGATCCAAGACAAAAGGTCAAGTCCAGGCAGCAATCAGGGAAGGTCGAGGTCCAAAGCAGAGGTCAGAATCTGGGAGATCAATTCAAGGGACAGACAAGGAGAGACAGGGCAAAGGCAAGACAAAGACAAGGGCACGGCAGGACAAGAAGGACAAGGAGGAGGCAAGGCACGGGCAAGGCTGAGTAGGCAGGAAAACAGAAATAAGGCAAGAAGGCAGAAACACAGCAATGCAGGAAAGCAGGATCAAGGCAGCACACACTAGTGGTTTAAGATACAGCAGGAGACTTGTTCCTGAGGCATCTGATGCTCCTCAAAAGGAGCCTTTTGTAGTGGAGTGCCAATGACATCATCATAGGGCACTGTGGATGCCTTCCCGCCATAAGAACATAAGAACATGCCATACTGGGTCAAACCAAGGGTCCATCAAGCCCAGCATCCTGTTTCCAACAGTGGCCAATCCAGGCCATAAGAACCTGGCAAATACCAAAAACTAAGTCTATTCCATGTTATCGTTGCTAGTAATAGCAGTGGCTATTTTCTAAGTGAACTTAATAGCAGGTAATGGACTTCTCCTCCAAGAACTTATCCAAACCTTTTTTAAACACAGCTATACTAACTGAACTAACCACGTCCTCTGGCAACAAATTCCAGAGTTTAATTGTGCGTTGAGTGAAAAAGAACTTTCTCCGATTAGTTTTAATTGTACCATATGCTAACTTCATGGAGTGAAAGAGTAAATAACCGATTCACATCTACCTTTTCTAAATCTCATGATTTTAAACACCTCTATAATATCCCCACTCAGCCGTCTCTTCTCCAAGCTGAAAAGTTCTAACCTGTTTAGTCTTTCCTCAGAGGGGAGCTGTTCCATTCCCCTTATCTTTTGGTCGCCTTTCTCTGTACCTTCTCCATCACAACTATATCTTTTTTGAGATGCGGTGACCACAATGGTACACAGTATTCAAGGTGCAGTCTCACCATGGAGCGATCAGAGGCATTATGACATTTTCCGTTTTATTCACCATTCCCTTTCTAATAATTCCCAACATTCTGTTTGCTTTTTTGACTGCCGCAGCACACTGAACTGACGATTTCAATG
This sequence comes from Rhinatrema bivittatum, assembly GCF_901001135.1. NCBI lineage: Eukaryota > Metazoa > Chordata > Amphibia > Gymnophiona > Rhinatrematidae > Rhinatrema > Rhinatrema bivittatum. The sequence goes on along the minus strand of NC_042615.1, from coordinate 528,410,733 downwards.
TGTTATCCACTATGCCGCCTAGATCTCTTTCTTGGGTGGTAGCACCTAATATGGAACCTAACATTGTGTAACTATAACATGGGTTATTTTTCTCTACATGCATCACCTTGCATTTATCCACATTAAACTTCATCTGCCATTTCGAGGCCCAATTTTCCAGTCTCATAAGGTCTTCCTGCAATTTATCACAATCTGCTTGGGATTTAACTACTCTGAACAATTTTGTATCATCTGCAAATTTGATTATCTCACTCGATGTATTTCTTTCCAGATAATTTAAAAATATATTGAAAAGTAAGGGTCCCAATACAGAACCCTGAGGCACTCCACTGCCCACTCCCTTCCACTGAAAAAATTGTCCATTTAATCCTACTCTCTGTTTCCTGGCTTTTAGCCAGTTTGTAATCCACGAAAGGACATTGCCACCTATCCCATTACTTTTTACTTTTCCTAGAAGCCTCTCATGAGAAACTTTGTCAAACACCTTCTGAAAATCCAAGTACACTACATCTACCGCTTCACCTTTAGCCACATGTTTATTAACTCCTTCAAAAAAGTGAAGCAGATTTGTGAGGCAAGACTTGCCCTGGGTAGAGCCATGCTGACTTTGTTCCATTAAACCATGTCTTTCTATATGTTCTGTGATTTTGATATTTAGAACACTTTCTACTATTTTTCCTGGCACTGAAGTCAGGCTAACCAGTCTTTAGTTTCCCGGATTGCCCCTGGAGCACTTTTTAAATATTGGGGTTACATTAGCTATCCTCCAGTCTTCAGGTTCAATGAATGATTTATTTTAATGATAGGTTACAAATTTTTACTAATAGGTCTGAATTTTCATTTTTCAGTTCCTTCAGAACTCTGGGGTATATACTATCCGGTCCAGGTGATATACTACTCTTCAGTTTGTCAATCAGGCCTACCACATCTTCTAGGTTCACCATGATTTGGTTCAGTCCATCTGAATCATTACCCATGAAAACCTTCTCCAGTACGGGTACCTCCCCAACATCCTCTTCAGTAAACACCGAAGCAAAGAAGGGGTCTGGTGGCAAGTTAACCTAGATAGTTCCATTGCAATGTGTGTTCTGGGTGTGGATCCCGATACAGTGGGGTTTGAGAAAGAGGGGAACGTATTTATTTACAAATGCTGTATGATGGGAAAACAATGTCTTTTGATTAAATGGTTGGACAAAGACCTCCCTACAGAAGATATGTGACATAAGAAATTAGTAGAGTTACTATGTTTGGAATTGCAATTCATCAAAGTGAAACCTCCATCCTATTAAAGGAGCTTTCTCAAGCTCTGGCAACCCTTTCTGAAAACATTATTGGAAGATATTCTTCCTATTATCAAAAGATATTGATCATTATTCTGATACTTATCCTTCTCTGTCATTCTCAGCTACTCTCCTTTACTCCCTGGGCAGGGCACAGTGGATACCCTTTGTGTGGTACATTAGCACTTTTAGGTGATGTTGCAAGCTGATAAACAAATGGCATCTAGTAATGAAGGATTTTGAGATGATATATGTTGATTACTTTCTCTTCCCTTTTGGGTTCATTGGAGGGGGAGGGGGGGGGGAAGTGGGGATACTGTAGTTACTCTCTCTTACTATCTTGTTGTAAGATATTTTTCTATAATGATGATGGCAATTTAACTCTGCTGTGCACATTCCTTCATCTGTAATGCAATACCTGTCTGTTGATGTTCAAGTCCCACTGTCACTCCTTGTGACCTTGGGCAAGTCACTTTACCCTCCATTGCCTCAGATACAAACTTAGGCCTAGATTTATCAAAATACTAACTATAAAGAACAGTACATTAATTCATACTTGGGTATATCTCATATCTCATGCCTCTGTATTACCAATTATATTGTCAATAGCTTTTTTATTTTTTAGAAATACAAATTATGCAATTATTTTAAAATTCCATGACATTTATCTCACCACCACATCCACTTCCTCATACCATCACATTCACAGTAGATACACTCATTCACCCGCCTGTATTACATTCTATATAGTATAAATAACATAAACAACTACCTCTCCAATTGAGTTTATATTACTTGAAAACATATAGAATCTATAAGTTTTAAACAATGAAAGGAAACTGCTCCAATCTTCTAAATCCAAGAGGTGAAAAGTAGTCATTCTAGTCTTGTTTCCAGACCTTAGTCTATCAAACTGCAATGTCAAGGCTAAATTAACTGTTGATTTCTCAAAAAGAAGTTCAATTTCTTGTGCAATTTATTGACATACAGCTTCATATAAAACACTTCTGTTGCTGGTATTGTCACTGCAAAGAAAATCCCTTCAAGAGGATTCCAATATCTTGTGCAACTTTTTGTCAGCAAATAATTCCCTGTATTTATCCCATGCTTTCTTGACTTTAGATGCTGATTTTGTCTCTACCACCTCCACTGGGAGGCTGTTCAATGCATCTACCTCCCTCTCTGTAAATAAATATTTCCTAAAGATTACTCCTGAGTTACTACCTTTTACCCTTATCGCAAGAACCCTTGTTCTAGAGCTTCCTTTTCTGTTGAAAGAGGCTCACCTCCAGCAAATAGAATGTTGGGAATTATTAGAAAGGGAATGGTGAATAAAACAGAAAATGTTGAAATGCCTCTGTATCGCTCCATGGTGAGACTGCACCTTGAATACTGTGTACAATTCTGGTCACCGCATCTCAAAAAAGATATAGTTGCGATGTAGAAGGTACAGAGAAGGGCGACCAAAATGATAAAGGGAATGGAACAGCTCCCCTATGATGAAAGACTAAAGAGGTTAGGACTTTTCAGCTTGGAGAAGAGATGGCTGAGGGGGGATATGATAGAGGTGTTTAAAATCATGAGAGGTCTAGAACAGGTAGATGTGAATCGGTTATTTACTCTTTCAGATAATAGAAAGACTAGGGGGCACTCCATGAAGTTAGCATGCGGCACATTTAAAACTAATCGGAGAAAGTTCTTTTTCACTCAATGCACAAATAAACTCTGGAATTTGTTGCCAGAGGATGTGGTTAGTGCAGTTAGTGTAGCTATGTTTAAAAAAGGATTGATTAGATGGGATATACTTAGTTTTTGGGTACTTGCCAGGTACTTGTAGCCTGGATTGGCCACTGTTGGAAACAGGATCCTTGGCTTGATGGACCCTTGGTCTGACCCAGTATGGCAATTTCTTATGTTCTGATTATTTCCCCTTGGAGAACCACCTTGGTGGTTTCCCAAAAAAGAATTGGGGTCTCTAAATGTTGTCTATTGTTATGGGCATACTCCTCCCATTTTTTATTGAGAAAGATCTTAAAGTCGGGGTCTGTGACCAACCATCTTGGCATCCTCCACTATGACGACTCTGAAAAAATAGAGAGTCATTCTAGAACAGAAGACACCGGACAGGGATCGGAAATTACCAATGTCCCAATATTGGAGATGCATAGTTAGGAAAACTAGCTGGAGGTGATTAGAAGAAAGTCAATCTTGGATTTCAAGCAGTGTGCTTGTGCTATATGAGTAAATCCCACCTCCCCTGGATGCAGTATTATTTATTTATTTATTTAAGACTTTTATCTACCGACATTCATAGGCACATCATGCCGATTTACATCGAACGTTATAAACAGAGAAACGAGAGTTACATAAAACAGGGGTGGGGGCAACAGGGGAGTAATGGAAAATAGAGTCATTTCAAACTAAGGAAAATGCAAAGAATAACGCTAAGTATTCTCCAAGAGTCCAAAAATTAGAGATGCTCACACAAAAACACAAAACAAAAACACCCTTATTCCTACACGGGTGGAGATTGGGACAAGTTAGATTGTCTATCCAAGTGGGCATCGATAATGCAATTAAATTCACCCCCACAATCAAAGGCACATTTCCCAGAGATTCCAGAACATTTACTACCTTCGTAAAGAAGATGTGATCATATCTGTTGGGATCAAAAATGTAAGCAAAATGAATAGGCTTACCAAAAAGAAGGCCAGTAATTGCAATATACCTTCCTTGAGGATCAGAGCAAATCTGGGAAAGTTGGAACCCTATTTTTCTGTGACGTAAAATAGCCACTCCACATTTCGTAGACATACCTTGAGCTACATAAAGTTGAGAAACCCATCTCCTTTTAAGCTTAGACTGTTCCTAGTCTGTCATATGCGTTTCCTGAAGAAACGCAGTTTTGACATTTCAGTCTGTTTAAATGGGAAAGCACCTTCTCTCTCTTAATAGGAGTACCCTACCCTGCCGCATTCCATGTGAAAAAATTTGTTTTGCTCCCCTTGATCACTCAACAAGAACAGTTAAGAAATAGCTACACCAATGAGAAACCAAACTGAGACAAATAGAGGGACCTTTAGATCCCACTTTCCCCACCCGCTACAGAGAAAAAAAGCAATTTAATGACCTGTCACAAAATTCCAACATTGAGATGAAGCATAAAAATTCTTCCCATCCCACTCTCCCCAAATCCCCCCTTTCCCTTTTCCCCTTTTTCTCTTCCACAGTAATCACCTACCAATTCCATCACTTACAAAGTAAGCTAGAGGTCAGTAGATCATGTTGGGGACCAACTCCCCCATCTAAAATGTTATAAACCCCGTCAAGCAAGGATTAGAAAACAGTTTTAACTCTCTCAACCATATGTACAATTAAGGAGATAAAAGAAATGAAAGGGAAACACCACTATAAATATCAAGGAGAAAAAGGAAATTAGGATCAATTGCCATTTATGTAACAAAAATGAATGCTACACCACTATATGAGGCAACTATAAGGGTTCTTTGCCACTGAAAAATTGTGCTGTTGTATACGTCTTGGAAAAAGAAAGGGATACGCCACCTTTCAGAGGACACTTTTCCGTCCAGATCTCTCTGTCAACAGGCCGGTAAAATCACCTACAAAAAAAGAAAAAAAAGTAACCGTGTCCAATAGCCAATAGATGATAATATATTGTAAAGCCAAATTAAACCTGTAGATTGGCTGGTAGTGGTGGCTTCCCCTAAGCATAAACAAATAGGTCATATGGCAAAAGTTAAAAAAAAAAATAGTGCAGGTTAACTTGGCTCAAGATTCCCTACCAAAAAATAAACACGGAGGCCACACCATCCTCAGAAAACAGGAAATAGGAGAGAAAAAATAATGCAGTTCATTTTGGTTCTTTAAGTAAGTTGGCCACAAATTTTTTCCCTTCCTCAGCAAATCTTTTGCCTTGATGCCACACACACAAGTATACTGGATATTGTAAGGAAAATCGGATATTGTGTTGCGCAAGACTGGTGAAATTGGTCGAGAATACTTGGCGCTTTCACATGATTTGATTGGAAAAGTCTTGTAAGATAACGACCTTTTGATTCCGGTATAGCGAGCTTTCTTTTCATAAAATGCCTGCAAAATCATACATTTATATAGGAAGTGAGAGAGCTTGGCGATGATAATCCTCAGTCTTGTGCACCCCACCATTTTAGGCCTGATCCAGTGCACTCGCTCAAAAATAATTTTGCCCTGTAAATGAGATAGGCCCAGTTCCAGCAATAACCAATCTTCCAGAAGTTTAGAAACATCCAGGTCTGAATCCTCTTCAGCAATCCCCATGAAGCAGAAATTAGATCTACGGGCATGACTTTCAAGATCGTCTATCTTATCATCTTTCTCCGCCATGGATTTTCAAGCACATGCACCTGGCTTTCCAGTTTCAAAGTGTCATCCTCCACCTGTGAGATCTGCTTTCAACAAGATCCAGTTGAGGTCCAATTTCAGTAAGAGAGGATTTCAATTTCAGCTGAAATGTGAGTAAATTTATCTATCAGGGCTTTCACAACTGCTTTGGTTAACTTTATTACCAATGCTAAGTCTAAGTCTTCTGATTCAGTGAAATCGAGAGTGTCAGCCATTTTTGTAGACACAGGTTTGGCCTTCTCTTTCGATTTAACCAATGTTTGTACTGATATTACCTCTCTAATAACCTCAGCCCCAAAGTCCATGCAACAGCTCACAAACTCACACACCGAATTCCACCAGCATCACAACAAAATCACTTGAAAAAGTGAAGCATTTTAAGAGTTAAAGGGAGGTGGTCCCTAGAGCTCCAAGCTTTGCATCTGCTCAGGCTCACCACATCACATGATGTATTTTATAATTTCTTAACCACTTCCCCTACCCAAAAAGGGAGATTTTATATGAAAAAGGGCATTCAAAAGCCCACTTGCATGAGTAATGTTACGACCGTAGAAAGCTGGATGTGGATCCTTGGGCCAACCGGCGAGAGCCAATCGGGAGGCAGAGAACCCGCTGGACGAGCTGGCGTTTCACCCGGAAACCCGTGACTCCTCCAGAGAAGCTGTGGGAGCCCGGGTCGCTGGGACTTAGGAGTCTTCGCCCTGGAAGCCCGAGGTCCCCCCAGGAGGAGCCCGTAGGGACCCGGACCGCTGGGACTTAGGTGGAAGAAGCAGCGGAGCCAGACGGTGAGAGCACAATTCGGAATCCCGGCAGGCGGACTGGAGAGAGGAACGGACCGGAGTCTAGGCAGGCAGCAAGCAAACAGTATGAAGTCACAACCGAGGTCAGGGCAGGCAGCAGGCAGGCAGGAACGAAGAGACTAACCAGGATCAAGGCAGGCAGCAGGCAAACAGGAACAGGGTCACAAACCAAGGTCTGGATACTCAAAGATCAGGAGTCAAACAGAACGAGTCCGAAGGTCAGGCAGGCAGGCAGGCAAACAAGCAAAGTCCAGGAACGAGCAGCAAGGATCAGGAACCAGGTGTGCAGGAACGGCAACTAAGTCTCCGTAGAGTGACCTCGTTGCAAGGCGATTTGGGGAACTCTGGCGTTCGTTTAAATGCCCCGCCAGCGTGTGACGTCACCCAGGCCCATCCCAGCACATCCGGGTGCTGGATACTTAAAACAGCCTTCCTCGCGCGCGCGCGTACCCATACTGAGGGGCGGAGTCTTCGGCGGCGTCTCCCTCGTGGAGACGCTGCTGCCACGCGGTTATGGAGGCCCGAAACTCGGTACCATGCGGCGCCCGGACTGCAGGTAAGCGCCCGGTCACCGCGCTCGTGACCGGGAGCGTAACAGTACCCCCTCCCTTACGCCCCCTCCTCAGAGGACTGGGCTTACCGGGGTTGTCTTGATGATACTGAGACAGTAGAGACTTGTCCAGAATATTCCGTGCAGGTTCCCATGAATCCTCCTCAGGACCACATCCTTCCCAGGCTAGTAAATACTCCCCGCGACGGTTATGAAACCGCACATCCTTTACTTCTCGTACCTGGTATACCGGATCCTCAGAAGATGCGGCTGAAAGTGAGTCAGGGGTAATTTGATGAAAACAAGAGATTACTACTGGTTTCAGCAAAGACACATGGAACACGTTGTGAATGCGTAAAGATGAGGGGAGACGAAGTCTATAGGAGACCGCGCCTATACGTTCCGCCACGGCAAAAGGTCCACAGAACCGGGGAGCCAATTTACGAGACCGACCCGGAAAGTGAAGATTCTTAGTGCTCAACCATACTTTAGTTCCAGGCAATAACTGAGGTGCGGAACTTCGATGACGATCTGCTTTCCTTCGCGCCTTCTCCGCGGCACCCGAGAGTCGATGTTGCAGAATTCCCCATGTTCGTTGAAGTTGCTGGGCTACAAACTGGACTGAAGGCGAGGGAACCTCTACCGGAACTGGAACCGGTGGTCTGAGATGAGAACCGAAGACGGTCTGGAATGGAGACTGTCCTGTCACGGAGTGAATGTGATTATTGTAGGCGAATTCCGCCCAAGGCAGAAGAGAAACCCAATTGTCTCTCTTTTCAGAAATGAAGCTGCGAAGGTAAGTTTTGAGAGAGCGATTCATTCGTTCCGTTTGTCCATTGCTCTGGGGATGGAACGCAGTGGAAAGATTCAATTGTACTCCGAATTTTTTACAAAGAGCGCGCCAGTAACGGGCCGTAAACTGAGGCCCTCGATTGGAGACAATACTTTGTGGAAGTCCATGAGCGCGAAAGATATGCTGTATAAAAAGTAGTGCCAGCTCGGGTGCAGATGGGAGTTTCGGCAGGGGTACCAGATGAACCATTTTAGAGAACTGATCCACTGTGACCCTACCACGAAGTCCGTGGCTATGTGAGTCCATGGCTGGGTGGGTATCGGTAAAGTTTGCAAAAGTCTCCATGGTTTCCCTATGCGTGGTTTCTGCCTGGCACATACCGGGCAGGATGCAACGTATTCTCGCACATCTTGCCGAACTCGGGCCCACCAGTAGTACCGATTTATTAGAGATAGTGTCCTATCCTGGCCGGCGTGACCTCCCGAGAGTGAGTCATGAGCCCAAATGAGTACTTTCTTCCGGTCACGTCGAGGAACTACTACTTTACCCTGAGAGGACACCATAGTACTTGCGAGACAGACTCTTGCTGGATCAATGATATACTGAGGGACCTCCTCCCTTTCTTCGAATATGGTATTTCGAGATAGAGCGTCGGCTCGCACGTTCTTGGAAGCAGGGTGGTATTTAAGAATAAAGTCGAATCGACTAAAGAACAGCGACCATCGAGCCTGCCTGGGATTAAGGCGTTGTGCCTGTGAAAGAAACTCCAGATTCTTATGGTCGGTATACACAGTTACCTGATGTTGAGCCCCCTCAAGCCACTGCCTCCATTCTTCAAAGGCCAACTTGATGGCCAAGAGTTCTTTATCGCCGATTCCATAGTTGTTCTCAGCCGGGGTAAATTTTTTGGAAAAGTAGGAGCACGGAAGTAATCTCCCGGTGTTAGAGTACTGGGAAAGGACTGCACCTACAGCTATACTGGAAGCACCTACCTCCACAATAAAGGGCCGAGACGGATCTGGGTGATGCAAACAGGTCTTCAACAGGAAAGCCTCTCTCAAATCCAGAAACGCTTTACAGGCCTCGGGAGACGAGTGTCGAGTATCCGCTCCTTTTCTTGTTAACGCCGTTAGAGGCGCCACCAATTGCGAGTAACCTGGTATGAAATGCCTGTAAAAGTTTGCGAACCCGAGGAAACGTTGCAAAGCTTTTAGCCCGACCGGCTGAGGCCATTTCTTGATGGCGGACACCTTCTCGGGGTCCATGTTGAATCCAGTGGCTGAAATGATGTAACCCAAGAAGGGCAGAGAGTCCTGCTCGAAAAGACATTTTTCGAGTTTCGCATACAAATGTTGATCCCGAAGAATCTGAAGTACCTGGCAAACCTGGAGACGATGCGTATCCAAATCTTGAGAGAAGATAAGAATGTCATCTAGATACACTATAACATAAGAATTTAGTAGTTCACGAAGAGTCTCATTCATGAGATGCTGGAACACTGCCGGAGCGTTACACAAGCCGAACGGCATGACCAGGTATTCATAGTGACCGTCCCGAGTATTGAACGTGGTTTTCCATTCGTCCCCGGGACGGATCCGGACCAGGTTATAAGCCCCAAGTAAGTCCAATTTGGTGAATACACGAGCCCCTTGAAGTCTATCTAGTAGCTCCGGAATCAAGGGCAACGAATAGCGGTTTTTTCTGGTAATTGTGTTCAGGCCTCGATAATCAATACAAGGCCTCAGCGACCCATCCTTTTTTGCTACAAAAAAGAATCCTGCCCCAGCAGGAGATTTGGATGGACGTATAAATCCTTTGGCGAGATTCTCCTTGATGTACTCGGACATAGCCTTAGTCTCTGGCTGAGATAACGGGTACACTCTGCCTCTAGGTGGCATCTTACCAGGAAGGAGTTCGATGGCACAATCGAAAGGGCGGTGTTGAGGTAAAAGTTCCGCCCTCTCCTTGGAAAAGACGTCAGCGTAGTCCCTGTAAGGGTGTGGAAGTACGGGCCCAACGTGTGCCAAAGGTATAGGCGGTACTACCCTTGTCTTGATACAGGAGCGGAAACAATGTGAACTCCATTGTGAAATTTGTAACTCATCCCACCGAATGACTGGAGAGTGTAATTGCAGCCACGGCAGACCGAGAACCACTGGATATACAGACTTCTCCAATACCAAGAAAGAAATAGTCTCATGATGCAGCGCCCCAGTCTGAAGGGTGAGAGGACTTGTAGAGACTGAAATACTCGCCGGCAAAGGGGTTCCTTTATTTATTTATTTATTTATTTAATTTATTTATTTAATTTTATATACCGGCAACCGTTTGCACATCGTGCCGGTTTACAAGTAACTTGCAACAAAAGATATATAGGCGTAGCCTTTACAGAGAACGGTGTATAACATAAACGCAGTAACAGAATAAATAACTAAATAACTAATAAATAACTAAATAACTAAAGGGAGGGATGGAGGGGGGTAGTCGAGACAAATGGGGGGGTAGTCGAGACAAATGGGGGGGCAGGGGGAGGGTGCAAAAAGACACAGGGATAAGATATGAGTTGGGATTCGAGGGAGAAATATGTACACTTGTTATATACAAAATTGTATGAGTCATTAGAAGGGGAGGGTATTGGGTGTAGGACCTGAACGGGGGATGTTGGAGAGAGATGAGGGTTGGGCTAGCATGTTAGTTGGTGGAGCTGATGAGGAAAGGGGGTAAGCTTGGAGGAAAAGCCAGGTTTTGAGTTTCTTTTTGAAAGTAGGTGTGGAGGTTTCGGTACGTAGGTCAAGAGGCATAGAGTTCCAGAGGGAGGGGCCTGCAAGGGAAAGGGCTCTATTGGTGGTGGAGATTAGTCTAGTGGATTTTATGGAGGGAGGGATAAGGGTTCCACGGAGGGAAGCACGGGTGGGTCTTGTGGAGGTACGAGGGAGGAAGGGTGGATTTAGCCAGTTGTAGTGTTCGTTAGTAATACTTTTGTGGATGAGGGTGAGGGTCTTGTAAATAATTCGTGAGTGAATGGGAAGCCAGTGGAGATCAATGAGGGTGGGAGTGATGTGGTCTCTCTTATTGACATTGGTGAGGATGCGAGCAGTAGCGTTTTGGAGGAGTTGTAGAGGTTTGATGTGGGTAGAAGGGAGTCCAAGTAGGAGAGCATTACAGTAGTCAATCTTTGAAAAAATTATGGATTGGAGTACTGTACGGAAATCGGAAAAGTAGAGAAGGGGTTTGAGTTTTTTGAGGGTTTGAAGTTTGAAATAGCAGCTGCTAAGGATAGATTTGATATATGGTTTGAAGGTTAGTTGGTTATCAAGTATAACACCCAGGTTTCTTGTGTCAGAGAGAAGGTTGGGGGAATGTAGGGTGGAGAGAGTGGGTGTGGCTGCATGTCTAGAGGAGACGAGGAGGAGCTCGGTTTTTTGCGGATTGAGGGCTAGGTGCATGTCAGTGAGGAGCTGGTTTATTGAGGCGAGAATGGTGTTCCAGTTTTGGATAGCAGTGAGAACAGAGTTTTTGAAAGGGATGAGGATTTGCACATCATCCGCATAGATGAAATGTGTGATACCAAGGTTGGAGAGGAGGTTTGTAAGGGGGAGCATGTACATATTGAATAAGGTGGAAGAGAGGGAGGATCCTTGGGGTACGCCACAGTCGAGATTAACAGGAGGGGATGTAAAATTGTCTGTGAGGACTGTGTAGGTACGGTTTTGGAGGAAGGACTTTATCCAAGAAAGAGCAGTACCTGAAATTCCTATACTGATGAGGGTGTTGATGAGAATGTTGTGGTTTACGGTGTCGAAAGCGGCGGAAATATCTAGCATGGCAATGAGGTAGGAGTTACCGGCATCCATTCCTTTGATGACTTGGCGACTTCCGAGTTGTAGCAACTCGGAAGTCGCCAAGGTCTGGCGGGCGGGCTCGTCGAAGGCTGCTTTGAAGTTGGCTACGAAATTATCAAGGCTGGTAAGTGCGACGTCATTCTTCTCCTTGAATGGATGTAACCCGTAAAGGTGGTTTTCGTGGTTGAGTGGCTAACTGAAGTTTCTGGACAAGTTCAAGCGTGATAAAATTCCCTCCGGCCCCGGAGTCAATGAGAGCCCGTGTCTCAAAAATCCCTCCAGGGAATTTCAGGGTTACTGGTACCGTACATTGAGGAGCAGCATTAAAACAGCCCAGGAGACACTCCTCAAATACCCCTAGGCATGACAGTTTCCCGGCCACTCTTTACATTGTGAAAGGAAGTGTCCCTTCCCACCACAGTACAGGCATAGACCTTGGGTACGGCGGCGGCGTTTCTCCTTCTCAGAGAGAGACGTTCTTCCCAATTGCATTGGTTCCTCCGAGGATGTTTCGGCGGACACCCCAGTGGACCGGGAACTGGGCGCCACTGGCTTCGAGAAGACCGGAGCTAGAGATGCTAGACGCCGTTGAGGACGTACCTCCTTGGCCCTTTGCTGAAGGCGTCGGTCTATGCGTCCTGCGAGTTCTATGACTGTGTTAAGATCCTCCGGAAGATCCCTTGCGGCTAATTCATCTTTGATTCGACCCGCAAGACCCTCCAGGAAAATACCTCGCAGCGCGTCATCTTGCCATCCTACCTCCAACGCCAAAGTGCGAAACTCCAGTGCGTACTCCGACAATGTCCGCGCTCCCTGTCGAAGTTGTAGCAACTCGGAAGTCGCCAAGGTCTGGCGGGCGGGCTCGTCGAAGGCTGCTTTGAAGTTGGCTACGAAATTATCAAGGCTGGTAAGTGCGACGTCATTCTTCTCCCACATTGGTGACGCCCAATTGAGTGCTTTACCATCCAACAGGGAAAAGATATATGCCACCTTAACGGAATCAGTAGGAAATTGATTCGGCAACAAGGCAAAGCGCACGAAACACTGATTAAGAAATCCACGACACGCCTTGGAATCCCCTGCGTATCTGGAGGGAGCCGGAAGCTGAGTAGGCGTATGAAGCGTAACGACCGGAGCAGCCACCGGTACTGGTGCAGGAGCGGGTGGTTCGGCGTCCATACGAGTAGCCATGCGTTCCACGGTGGCTACCAATGAGTCCAGAACCTGCTGCTGTTGGACCAATCGCTGAGCGAGGCCCGGAATGGCCTGGAGACCAGCGAGGTCTGCCGGATCCATGGCCTTGCAAACTGTTACGACCGTAGAAAGCTGGATGTGGATCCTTGGGCCGACCGGCGAGAGCCAATCGGGAGGCAGAGAACCCGCTGGACGAGCTGGTGTTTCACCCGGAAACCCGTGACTCCTCCAGAGAAGCTGTGGGAGCCCGGGTCGCTGGGACTTAGGAGTCTTCGCCCTGGAAGCCCGAGGTCCCCCCAGGAGGAGCCCGTAGGGACCCGGACCGCTGGGACTTAGGTGGAAGAAGCAGCGGAGCCAGACGGTGAGAGCACAATTCGGAATCCCGGCAGGTGGACTGGAGAGAGGAACGGACCGGAGTCTAGGCAGGCAGCAAGCAAACAGTATGAAGTCACAACCGAGGTCAGGGCAGGCAGCAGGCAGGCAGGAACGAAGAGACTAGCCAGGATCAAGGCAGGCAGCAGGCAAACAGGAACAGGGTCACAAACCAAGGTCTGGATACTCAAAGATCAGGAGTCAAACAGAACGAGTCCGAAGGTCAGGCAGGCAGGCAGGCAAACAAGCAAAGTCCAGGAACGAGCAGCAAGGATCAGGAACCAGGTGTGCAGGAATGGCAACTAGGTCTCCGTAGAGTGACCTCGTTGCAAGGCGATTTGGGGAACTCTGGCGTTCGTTTAAATGCCCCGCCGGCGTGTGACGTCACCCAGGCCCGTCCCAGCACATCCGGGTGCTGGATGCTTAAAACAGCCTTCCTCGCGCGCGCGCGCGCGTACCCATACTGAGGGGCGGAGTCTTCGGCGGCGTCTCCCTCGTGGAGACGCCGCTGCCACGCGGTTATGGAGGCCCGAAACTCGGTACCATGCGGCGCCCGGACTGCAGGTAAGCGCCCGGTCACCGCGCTCGTGACCGGGAGCGTAACAAGTAAAGTGAATTTACATTTACTTCTCGGTGGGAAACTTGATGGGGTAAAATCCATTTGCCCCTGGAATTTTGGGGGGTAATTTTCAACACTATTTACATGCATAAAACCCAGCTTTATGCTCATAAATGACTGTACTAAAATAGCCTCGGCCGAATGCATGTAAAATATGTTATAGTTTGTCCGTGTCAACAAATCATACCAGGTTTTGATCATACCAAACATATGATCAAAACCTATCAAACAGAAGGTCATAGCTGTTTTAATACAAGAAAGTAAAGGTGAAGCACTTTTTAAAGTGGGGTAATCTATTTGATCACCTTGAATGGGTGGCTATTGATCAGGCTACAAATGATTGGCAAGGGGGAGATACACAAAAGTGTTTAAATAGGAAGGAACAGCAGTAGATATATTCAGATGTGCCTAGTCTCCTGCACTGAGTGAGAGTTTCCCACTTTGGATGTCTATCTCACACTCTCCTGTGCAATAGTAGGAATCTCCCACTCAACAAGAGATTTTGCAGATGCTTGACTGAAAACCTCTCTGCAAACCCTAACCTCTGTGCTGGTGGCAAGAGCACTGAGAGCCAAACCTGCGACTGCCAACAGCTCTGTACAGTAAGAACTGGCACCTCGAACATGTTCAAATCTCATGGGCCAGCACTTCCTGAAGCTGATCACGCGATCCACAAGATCAGAAGCAGGAAGTTCCCACCCCCCAAGGTTTGAACCTGCCCGCAGTCATGGAGCCACCACAGGGCAGAAGATAGCCTCCTTAGTGCTGATGGCTGGCAGCAGCTCCATGACAGCTGTGGCAGATTGTAGTGAAATTGGTCCAGCAGTGCAGAGCCCAGGATGTATCTGGGTGAGAGAGTGATCTAATGAGTCTCTTTGGCCACTTTTGGCTTAGAAACCAGTACTACTGAAGTACAGCTTGAGGGAAAGGCAGCGTGCAGATACTGGGGAAGGTGGGGTGGAGACAGATGCTGAGAAAATGGAGAGAGGCAAGGAGGCAGATTCCGGGGTGGAGGCAGATTCTGGGGTGGAGGCAGATTCCGGGGTGGAGGCAGATTCTGGGGTGGAGGCAGATTCCGGGGTGGAGGCAGATTCTGGGGTGTTGGGGGGAGAGCCTAGGTAGCAGATGTTGGAGAAAAGGAAGAGGTTGTTGGGACAGCATGGGGAAAAGTAAGGGGCAGATAATGGAGAAGGAGTGAAAGGCAGGTGGCAGATGCTTGGAGAGGGGAAGGAGAAAAGGTAGGAGGTAGGTGCTAGAGAAGGGGAAAGCCAAGGGTTAGATGTTTGGGGAAGAGAGGACTCTGGATTGGGGAAGTGAGAGAATCCGAGGATGAAAGGAATCAGGAATGGGGGAGAAATGGGAAAAGGAATGGGGAAAAGACAGCAGATAGCAAGAGACAGTAGAAAAAAGCATGAGGCAGAATCAGGAAGAGCAAATATTAAAATGTCCACACTGACAAAGAGACAAGGAAGAGAGAGAGAGAGTTGAAACAGAAAAGAAAAACGGAGAAGGATGCCAGAAAGGAAGAGAAGGCAAAGATGAAACTAAGAGAAGATGGAGAAGCAGAGATGAGAAGATAAATAATTTCCCAACTTGTTTGTCTATTTTAATTTTGGCAAGTATTTCCAGCCTTTTTTTCCTGCTGCTAGTCTAGGACAAGGGACTCCCAGAAGTACGGAAATGGCTTTTATCTGCCCTCATAAATTCTTGTTGCAACCAGCATAAATAAGATATTTTTCTGGTATCACAATCTTACTAGGGCTGGATTAAGGGTTTCACCTATAGGAGCCCTGTTCCCCGCAGGGTTGGGTTCCAGAGTCCGGCAGAACTTAGGTGAGAATCCTGTAAGGAGTGGTCAGACACAGTTGAGTTTCGGGCAGCGGTCAGGGCAGGCAGCAAGCAAACGGTATCCAGGTCCAGGCCAAGATCGGGGCAGGTGGCAGATAGGCAGGTCAAGGTCCAAGCAGGGGTCAGGGCAGGTGGCAGTCCAGAAGAGTAATCAGTGTCCTTAGCAAGGGTCAGAACCAGAAGTTAGGCAGAGACGGACAGACAGGAGGAAGACAATGCGCTAGGGACCAAGCCACACGCAGGACAAGACAGGGCAAGGTAACAGGAAGGCAAGACAGGCAATATAACAACGAGGCAAGGCAACAAGGAAACAAGGCACAGGGAAGCAACATGCACTGCAAGGCTGCAGGAGGACCTACTGCTGAAGCAAAGCTATGGAGCGTGGCTATGGTTTAAATAACCAGGTTTCTGATGTCATCAGAGTACACCGGCAGTCGAGTGTCCCACTGCAGGGCCTTTAAGAGGAGCCTAGGAGGCCTGAGGAGCATGGTAAGATGGCATCTTGGCCGCAAGGGTGGCATGGGGAGTTGTTGGGGGTGAGGGCAGCCGGTTGCAGGCTGTCCCACGGTCAGCCAAAATATTACATCTGGAAGAACCAATGGGTGGGAGGGAAGAGAGGCAGTGGCAATACCATCCTCCTTGTAGAAATGCTTAAGGACACAGAAACAGCCTTCATTTCAAATAACAGCCTCTTCTTACCTTCTAAATTCTTGCCAACTGAAAACAAAATTACATAAAGAGGTCCCAGATGCCCCCTAGATCCTAGCACCTGGGATCTTTGAACCCCCTCCACCTCCTGAGCCCCACATGGCTTGCCAAAAGTCCCTGGTGGTCCAGCTCCTACCCTGTCACATGGTAGGAGCACAAGATGGCGCCGTCCATCCATTGCTCCTACCATGTGACAGGGGCTGACCAATGGCACCGGTACTTTAAAAGCCATGGACTCTGTAGCAGGTAGAAAGTCATCTACTTAAACCATGCATGTTGTGGGCCAGTTGAACCCTGCCCTGACCCACTTCAGTGTGGATAAAAATACCTGCGCTACTTTTGCTTGCGGAGGAGGGAAAGGGCAATTTTCATCGCATTCCCCCCTCCCCCTTTTTTTTTTACCCAGGCAACTGCTTAGTTATCTGGGTAAAATCTTATGAAAATTGTCCTTTTTAGAGACAAAACCCAGAATTTAGGCAGAAAGAGGAGAATTTTGAAACCTTTTTTTACGTGGATAAACAACTGTTCATCCATGTAGAAATTGTCACTGAAAATTGCCCACCCTTACTGCGGATAAGAGTACTTGTTCTGTTCACAGCATGAACACTTATATATCCATGGCAAGAAAGGGCAGGGTTTGGTTGGGGGAGGGAATGTACACATGAGCACTATAGGTTCAAATCCCCGCGCCTGTGGGCGAGAGAGGGGGAGAGAGAGAGCCACAGAGAGAGGTCGTGTGTGTGCGTGTGTGAGAGAGAGAGCCACCAAGTATGAGAGAGTACCTGAATCTGTGAGGGAGAGAGAGCTGGCATGGTTAAAAGGAGAGAAGAAAGAGGCTATTATAGCCAAAACAACTTCCTTCAAAAATTGGAAGAAAGATCCATCAGAAGAAAATAGGGAAACGCATACATTTGGCAAGTTAAATGTAAAACATTGATAAGACAGGCTAAGAGAGAATTTGAAAAGAAGTTGGCCGTAGTGGCAAAAACTCGTAAAAACTTTTAAAAATGTATCCAAAGCAGGAAGCCTTTGAAAGAATCAATTGGACTGTTAGATGATTGAGGGGTTAAAGGGGCCCCTAGGAAAAGATAAGGCCGATAAGGAAAAACTAAATGAATTCTTTGCTTTGCTGGTTACTAATGAAGATGTTGGGGAGATACCTTTTCTGGAGACGGCTTTCAAGGATGATGATTCAGATAAACTGAACCAAACCACAGTGAACCTGGAAGATCTAGTAGGCCAAAATGACAACTGAAGAGTAGCAAATCGCCTGGACTAGATGATAACACCTCAGGGTTATGAAAGAACTGAAAAATGAAATTTCAGACCTATTACTTGTAATTTGTAACTTATCATTAAAAAATAAGGAGCATGAAACAGCTTCCCTATGAGGAAAGGCTAAAGAGGCTTAGCGCTGTTCAGCTTGTTGAAGAGATGACTGAGGGGGGGGATATGATAGAGGTCTATAAAATCATGAAATGACTTGAACGGGTAAATTTGAATCAGTTATTTACTCTTTCAGATAATAGAAGGACTAGGGGGCACTCCATGAATTTAGTAAGTAGTTCATTTAAACAAATCAGAGAAAATTCTTTTACACTCAATGCACAATTAAGCTCTGGAATTCATTGCCAGAAGATGTGTTAAGGAAGTCAGTGTAATTGGGTTTAAAAAAGATTTGGATAAGTCCATAAACTGCTATTAATCAGGTTGACTTAGGGAATAGCCACTGCTTATTACCGGCATTAGTAGCATGGGAATTATTTAATGCTGTGTATTTGCCAGGTATTTGTAGCCTGGATTGGCACTGTTGGAAATGGGATGCTGTGGTTGATGGTCCCTTGGTCTGACCCAGTATGGCAACTTTTTATGTGCTTATTGTGATGAAACACAACCAGGTCTGAGGCAGGAAAACCTGGGTTGGAGTAAGGAAGGGAGAACCAAGACCTGTATTAGGCAGCAGAGGGCCTATTTCAGACCGTACATTAGGCAGCAGAGGGCGCCTGAGGGTCAGAAAGGAACTACAACTCCCAGGTTTACGGAAGCACAGCTCGACCAATGGGCAAGAGAAGAGGCTGAGCAAGCAGCTGGGCTGAGCGCTAGTGAATCCAACACGCCCAAACCAATGGTGATAGAGGAGGAAGGCATGCCTGAATGGTTCAGGTGGCCTGAAAAGCTGAGCTCTTCAGAGTAAGAAGAGGAGATGGACATCAATTCCCTAACGGAAGAGTCCTCAGAATCCAGCATGGAAACGGAGTGAGTGACACTGCTGGGAAAGGGGGAACTTAATGTGTTTTGGGGAATGTTTTTACTTTAGTTAAGCTACAGTGTGCTTTTCCGTTTATTGGATTAGGAAGGCTGCAACCTGCTGCACAACTGAGGGGAGTTGGGGTGGGTTGTGCAACTCCCAGGCAGGGTGGTTTGTCGGCTGAAGAAGCCAGATGGTGTATCAGAACAGGTACTGTGCAAGAAGGAGTTTTATGGCCCGCCTGTGGTTATTAGTGGGAACTGTACAAGAGTAAAAGACTGATAGGTTTTGACTACGAACTGTTTTCTTGTGTTTGAACATTTGGGAAACTTGGCGGGTCTGGGTGCCAGGCTGTTCCCCCAGTACGAGGGCAGGACTCACAGAGGCCGGGAGGCCCGTGGCGAGGCCAAGGAGCTGTGGCGATCAGCAGCAGAGAATCACGGAAAAAGGAGAGACTAGAGGACAGTGCGGCGCTGGAATACCCTCCTGTGAGTGGCGTCAGAGGTGACCCATGACATAAATTAGAGCCACTAAATGTGAGAGAGTGCCTGTGCATGTGAAGGAAAGGAGCCATTGAATATGAGAGACTGCCTGTGCATTTCAGGAAGAGAGCACCACTGAGTGTGAGAGAGTGTCTGTGCCTGTGTGAGGGAGGGAGCGAAAGCTACAAAGCATGAGAGAGTGCCTGTGTGTGAGGGTGAAAGAGCTACAGAGCATGAGAGTGCCTATGTTTGTGTATGTGTGAAGGAGAGAGAGCTACTAAACATGAGTAAGTGCCTATGTGTACATAGTATGTATGTGAGAGAAAGAATAACTGAATATGAGAGAGAGCCTGGGTGTGTGAGGGAGAGAGAGCCACTGAGAGTGAGAGAGTACACGTGCCTGTATGTATGAAGAAGGGAGCCACATAGCATGAGAGACAGAGTCACTGAGTGTGAGGGAGAGAGAGCCATATAGCATGAGAGAATGCCTGTATGTATGTGTGTGTGTGTGTAGGAGAGAGAGCCACTGTGAGAGAAAATGTGTGTAAAGGAGAGAGAGCTACTGAGTGTGAGAGACTGCCTGTGCATGTGAGGGACAGAAAGCCACCGGGTATGAGAGTATGTTGGTGTCTGTATGAGGAAGGGAGAGAGCCACAGAATATAAGAGAGTGCCTGTGTGTTTGTGTGTGAGACAGAGAGCTACTGAGTGTGAGAAAGTGCCTGTATTTGCAAGAGAGAGACAGACAATGAGTGTGAGATAGTGCCTGTGCCTGTGCATATGAGGGAGAGAGAGCCACTGAGCATGAGAGAGTGATGCGGAGTGTGTGATAGAGGGGGGGAGGCCACTGAGTATGAGCCAGATTGTTTTCCATCGGACCACCCCATCTGGAAGGTCTCATCAACAAAAGCAGCAAGGAGAACGGGAGCAGAAACTTCTGAAGAGCCTCCATCAGGACCTTCACCCTCATGAAAAAGGACATAGGCTGGATACGAGACACTGAGCTGTTTGTACTAAGGTAGGATTTTTCCATGGCTAAGGATTTCCTTGAACATCTGGGACAGTTTATTCATTAAGGGACAGATTTTCAAAGCCCTATGCGCGCCGGGCCTATTTTCAAAAGGCCCAGGCGGCACACGTAAAGCCCCGGGATGCGCGTATGTCCCTGGGCTTGAAAAAGGGGGTGGGGCATGGGCGTGGCATTCCGGGGTGGGGCCGGAGCATCCAGGCACAGCGGCCATTTGCCGCTGTACCCGGGATCGCGGGCCAGGCATCGGCTGGCGTGTGCAACCTACGCCTGCCCGGAGGCAGGCACAACTTATAAAATAAAGGTTAAGGGGATTTTAGGTAGGGCTGGGGGGTGGGTTAGGTAGGGGAAGGGAGGGGAAGGGAGGGGAAGGTGGGGGGGGCGAAAGTAAGTTCCCTCCGAGGCTGCTCCGATTTCGGCCTTGAAGGGAACGAGGAAAGCCAGCAAGACTCCCCAAGGGCTCAGCGCACGCAAAGTGCACTATTGTGCACCCCCTTGCGCGCGCCGACCCCGGATTTTATAACATGCGCGTGGCTGCGTGCACATGATATAAAATCAGGAGTACATTTCTGCAGGCCAGATTGCACGCACAAATGTACGTCCGCCCGTAAGTATTAAAATTCGGCCCTAAGTGAAGAACTGGTAATCTAAATCCCAGGGATTTCAGAGACAGGATCAGAGCCATAGCCAGGCCATATGGCACCTATAGCCAACTGAAACCCTGCGCCCTCATCCTGAGCACAACACACGACCCCACGAGCTGGGAGACTTAAATGGAGGGGGCTTTGAGTTTTATTTTCACCTAGCAGTTTCCTCCGGCTCCTTTGGGCTTTCAACTCAATCAGAACCTGTAGAGATCACCACTCCCGGTGATCTTTTTTTTCCCCTCAACTTTCTTTAATCCAGTCATGGCCCCCAGCATCTTGAGCTGGGGGCCATATGAACCCACAGTCATGGGACCCCAAACCAACCACTAAGTGTCACCTCCCTCCCAGTCATGCCCTCCCTACACACAATTAAAGATTATTCAGATTTTACATGAAAAGATTCTACAGTTGATACATCAAATATCACACAATATTTTCCCCAATAAAAATATTTTCCCAATAAAAAAAAATATTCCCCAATAAAAATATTTCCCCCAATAAAAATATTGGGGAAAATATTCAACCACTGAACAGCTAGTTGTTAGCCAGATACACATATCCGGCTAACTTAATTGGGATATTCAGTGACATAGCCACACTGCTGAATATACCCAGATACGTTAGAATTAACTGGATATGCGTTAACTTAACCAGCTATTTCTGCTCCTCCCCAGAACATCTACCTCCTACCCCAGGAACGCCCCCGACTTATCTGGCTAAATTTTTATCTGGCTAGAATTTAGACGAATAAGCCTTTTAAATATACGGCTAAGCCATTTAGATGAATAACTTTCCCGTTATCAGTCGAAATGGCTTTTGAATATGTACCCCATCACTTACAACAACATCTATATTATATTTACATGCCACAAGAAAATGGCATTACAATTACAATATACTAACCCTTCCATACCAAGACAGCACTAACTACCAGCATTCAATCCCACCTATGAAAGGGCAACATTGCAAATATTACACCAGGACATAAACACCAAAACACCTCCTATATAGATCCCCACACAGAAACTACAAGCTAGCAGTGCACTTCACCTTGTTCACACATGCCGAACGCAGACCCTCACCAAATTCCTAACAGAGTCTGTAAAGTGTAAACAGAAACATGCAGATAAAAACTGAAATGGAAACCACAAGCCAGACTGTATGCAATGTAACTATGGAAAAACAGAAATACCACCATTCCTCATAAAACAATAAAATCAAGAAACATAAATCATAAATAGTAAAACCACACTAATAAAAATTTTAAATATTTCAAACCAGCTGATGAATAGAACATCCAATAATTAAAAACTCATATCTGTATCCATTTCCTAAAGTCAATAAAATATTTCAAAACAGTTGATAAATTAAATATCACCCAATAATTAAAACTAATAAGGATAAAAAAAAATCTCCTACTGTCCATACCTGGGAAGTTTTCATTTCCAAATGACCTAAGATTGTCATGGATTAGCCGAAAGAGAGAAGAGGGTTGTTGCATACAAACTTTCTCCATGCTTTCTCTCACACATGCGCTATCATATACCACATGCATGCTTTTGCTCTTTTGTGCTCAGCTGTATATACAGACACACACATGCTCATTCGCTCTCCTTCTCTCACACTCAATCACACACACCCAAAGATTCATATACTCGTTCAATCTCTGTCACGTGATAAATCATATTCACATCCAGGTTCATTCTCTGTCACAGGCTCAGTATCTTCCTCTTACGCATGCTCAATCAAATACACATGCACACTTGTTCATTCTCCCATGCTCAACTATACACAAACATAAATATGCTCATTCATTCTCTTTCATATGCTCAGTCTCATACACACACACATGCTCATACCTTTCTCTCACATGCTCAGTCAAACACACACTCATAGGCTCTCCCTCATATGCTCAATCTCTCACACACACAGACACTGGCTCTCTTTCACATGCTTAATTAGACACACACTCTTTGATAGACTCCCTCTCTCTTTCATCTAGCCTCCAGGTACGCTGAAGCATGGGAATGGAGGCCAACGCTTCTTGGCATCGTGCAAGTCATGCAGCTCCTGTTCATTGCTGCCTCTTGCGTCCCTGGGGCGGTGCTGCTCGGCACTACTGGGGCGGGGAGGCGGGAAAGAAGGAGACTGATGTTTTTTGCTGCCCTAAGGGCAAGCGCTACTCTTCATTGCCGGGGTGAGGCGGGGGGTCAGGAGTGTGAGCCGTGCTGTTCTTCATTGGCCTGGTGGGAGGAAGGAGGAGGAGATCGAGTTTTCGAGCCAGGGCGGGGGTATAGAAGGAAGAAGCGGCTGGAATCTGATGGTTTTCATGCGACGGCACCCCTAGAGGATGGCGCCTATGGCCAAGGCCACATCGGCCATATGCTAGCTAGCTATGGCTCTAGACAGGACACTTACCCAGAGAAAGAGAAACATCTGTAAGCAACACTGCTGTAATCTTACCCTTTGGATTGATTGGACATTAATATAACTTTAAAAGAATCAGTAAACTTTATTTTGAACACCCAGCAGAGTACCCAGCCTGTTTTGTCCCAGCATTTCACCCCCTTGAGATCAGCAACTAACTATGCACACAGGAGAAAAGCACTCCAGCACCTGGGCCACAAAAGACTACCTTTATCACCACAGAAAGAATCCACTCCTTGGGAGCTGGGGAAAATGAATGTGGAGACAGCCCCCAGCAAATAACTACTTTTATGGCACTTAGGGGACACCTGAACTCCACAATTCACAAGAACAAGAGTTAATTCACCTTCACAAAGGGAGTTAATCCCTTTTAGCACATCAGCAGACAGGAAGTGTAATAGGCATCCTAGGCAATCTTCAGTTGTGCACCCTCCTCCCTTACCCACTGACCTACTAGCAGTAGCACTTGCACTGAATCTCTCTATCCCTTCAGTCTCTACCCAGCATCTCCTTCCCTTTTCCTCTTGTCCACAGTGCCCAGCTACCCAGCATATCAGCAAAGTCCTGATCTTTTTGCTTACAAAATCCTCTCTCCGCTCCCACCTGCCCAGCAGCTTCTCTCACTCTTCGCCCCTTCTACCCAGCATCCTCTTTTTGTCTACGCGATCACTCCCCACTTGCCCAGCACCTTTTCTCTCTCTTTCTCTCCACCCACCACCAGCCTATCACTCTCCCTCTCCATTGTCCCCCACCCCATTTCCTTTTCTCTCCTTCCTCTCCTAAAGATGGTGGCTCCTGGCCTCCTCCTCCTCTCTTTAGCCACTGACAGGATTAGCTCCACCATGGTCCCAGACCTCTTTTCTTCTTTGACTGTAGGCAGGATGAGCTCTGCCAGTCATTCCAGACCTCCTTTCCTCTTGGGCAGGATGAGTTCTAATGGCATTTTTAAAACTCATGGGCCAGCATATCCAATGGTCCTGACTGTTGAGTTAGCAGACAGGAAGTACCAGGCCGTAAGCTATACATTATGCTTGTGGTGTTGTCGGCAGCAACTGGTTTCTGGGTTTTTTGTCAGTCTTCCCCAAACTTAGCACTCTAGCAGGCCAAAGCAATACTGTGAGTTCAGACTAGTGCACAGTCGGACGCGCGTCCATAACCCCTTATGCAATAAGGGGATTGGCGTGTCCAAAATGTGAGTCCAAACTAGCAAGTAGCTAATAGCGCTCATCACATGTAAATGCCATGTTGACGAGGCTATTAGCTAGTACCCCCTTATGTAAAAAATAAATGTGCACCCGATACACACATTTTTACCCTCAAAAAATAATGCCAGCCATTTCTCCTGGGCGCCTGATGCCGAGGAGGAGCTAGATAAGCACAATTTTCCTTAGCGACTCCTTTTTAACACAGCAGCTCATTAGTCTATTGTATCGTGCGCCTGGAAGAGGTGGATGGGCGCATGTTAGGAAAGTGGGCCCCCAATCATGAACGCCTGTTTTTCCCACACAGTTGTTGCATCGGCCTGTAGGTGCCTAATTTGCCTAACTGAAGAAACACTACAGCTCGGTGCTTAGAGCAGGACACAGACACAAACACAGCCAACTGCCTTTTATATAGAGATATACCCCTCAAAAGGATGGGGATTATCATCATTAACGATATGCAAGAAATGGGAACTGCATGGATGGTTATTATGTTTTATTCCAGGGCTCTCCAAACTACAGCCTGTGGCTGAATTTTATTCAGCCTGCAGTGGCAGCTGCAGGAGGAGCAACAGCCAGCACATGGTGGCAGGAGGATCAACAGAAGCGCGTTCCTCCGCTGCCACCCATTTTGATGCCTACTTCCTACGCCATGACAGTGTGCATGTTCAAAACTTGTGACCGACTCTTCCATTGTGACCAACCTCATACCATGTGATATCCGTGAGGAGAGGACGTGCTAGCCATGATGTCTGTATGTGTTCATGGTCGCTGTTCAAGTAGTGAGCATCAGAGCGAGTGGCAACGGCAGAGCATGCTCCTGTCGCTCCTCCTGTCACTGCCGCTCGCTAGCTGGAGAGA
Organism: Rhinatrema bivittatum; assembly: GCF_901001135.1. Taxonomy (NCBI): domain Eukaryota; kingdom Metazoa; phylum Chordata; class Amphibia; order Gymnophiona; family Rhinatrematidae; genus Rhinatrema; species Rhinatrema bivittatum. The sequence goes on along the minus strand of NC_042615.1, from coordinate 528,385,434 downwards.
GAGAGGAGCCTGGGATAGGATGAGGACCAGGCCACACCCCAAAGGTTTGGCAATGGGTCAGGAGCTGCATGGTGCACAGAGGTGGGAGTTAGCACCTTTCTCTCTCTCCCCCCGTCCAATGACTCACTCGAAGCAGCCTTGTTCAAACCATTCTACCCCCAAACTTGCAGCTCTTTTCAGGGGAAGGGAGGGAGAATGGGGGAAGACAGGGAGCAAAGTTGCCATCTTCACAGAAACACAGAAATATTATTACTGACAGTCTAAGTGCCACACCTGTAGGAGCTCTCCCCAATAATATCCGATCCCCTCCTTCTCCATCTTTCCAAATCACCCCAGGGCTCCCTCACTTTCCTTGCTGAGCGCAGCTTTTCTGTGGGAGAATCCCACCCTACTGCCCTCTCAGAGATCTGAAATGTTCAGTGTAGCCTTCACCTTGTCAAAAGTCTGGCAACCCCTGTTTTATCTGATGATAGCTCTCCATTTTTTTATTTTGGTTGACAGGCATTGGTAGAGGGGTGGAGCAAAGCTTTTCCTACTTCATTAGAATATAGAAAGAATAGATGGAACACAGCTCCAAACCCAGCTTTAAACTGGAATATTTGATTGTTACCTCACCCCCCCCCCCCCCCCCCCAATACACACATTCAATAGCTTTATCCAATTCCTCCCATTTCCTGTTCTGGCCTTGGGCCCTGGGATGCTGACAGCTAGCTGAGAGTCCCACTTCTCCTTTTTTCTACAGGTGCGTGCTGGAAGTGAGTGTGTCCTGGAACATGGGAACACCCTGTCTTCTGCAAACCACGTTGACAGCAAGTGAGACACACAGCTGTCATCTCGACTTTTTATTTACTTATTTTTTCCATTTCTAGTCTGCCCTTTCCAGAAAAACCTAGTGAAGAGAACATCAGAATAATAACAAATGACATATATATATATATATATATATATATATATATATATATATATATATATATGATATATAAGTATAGTATATAGCAATGATTTTCAACTGGTGCGGCTCTCAGTGTCCCACGGCCCTAGTTATGCTTTCCTTCTCCCTTTTTCCCATGGGCCAATGGGAAGCCTTCTTTCTTCCTGCCCCCGCCGGCCCATTGGAAGCCTCCTCCCTTCTTCCTGCAGTTTTTCTATTACCTGCTGTTTATCATAGCGGTTGCTATGCGCACCATAGCTAGGTAGCGCTCTACATCTTTTATGTCTTCCTGGACTACTAAGTTGAGGTATCCACTACGATCTATCCACTCGGAAGTCATGCTGAAGGACTACAGCACTGTTGATTCCGAAGAAGAAGATATCTCTAACTACCAGCCTGGTTGTCTGCTGGTGCTACCATCAGTTCTGAAGAAGAAGACATTTCTAGCTACCAGCTTTCGCAATTGGTTCACTTGGAAGTTGTGCCCAAAAGCCTATGGCACTGTTGATTCCGAGGAAGAAGATATCTCTATCTATATCCTACGTTTTGATAATTCGGAAGTTGTGCCCGGAAGCCTATGGCACTGTTGTTTCCGAAGAAGAAGATATCTCTGACTATCAACTTTACATTTGGTTTACTCGGAAGTCGTGCTGGAGGTTTACAGCACTGTTGATTCCGGGGATGAAGATATCTCCATCCATCAGCCTGTTCGTTTTGCTGGTATTGCCATCATCTCTGTTCCAGCATCCTGCAGAAGAGCTACTCAGAAGTGGATTTTGGACAAGTTTTTACATTACCACTTCCACTGAAACCTCAGTGATGCCCACAACAGCCCTCTCATTGCTGCTGACTTCATTATACACTCTGCTAGATTCTTCAAATCTCAACATCCATCTGTCATCATGAATATACAAACTTGAACTCAAGAATTTAAAGATCCTGGATGTTTGTACAGAGGCTGAGTTTTGTTGCCTGAAAGGGCTTCAGCCCCGAAATCATCTTTGGGAGCCTCAGACACATTGGATAAAGAGATGCTTCATCAGTTCCACCTCGCACATCTTTTGGAACTTAATCTGGAACCCGAAGAGAAGAGCGCCCTTTGAAGGGGGTACTGTTGCATTCGTGCCTGTTCTCGCCCTCGCTCCACTCTCTCTACCTTGGTGGTGACTCCCTTCAGGTCTGATGGACAGATGCTGCCGTGGCTTCTCCTCACCACTTCTCCCCGGAATCCCCAGGCTGGCCTGACGCTGTGGATCTGCCATGTTCCTGATGACGTAAGGGTGCACGCGCACTCCAGAGTTTGTACTGGCAAGGGCGCGAATCTTGGGGTGTCCTCCCGTAGTGACATCTTCTGCTTCCAACTTAAAAGGTCTTTGCTTGCAACTACGAATCAAGTTAGCAAGGGGGGAATTCTTCTCTCTGCTGCTCTGCTTCCACAAACTTACCTAGGGGTACCTGCTCCTCAGGGGCCCTGCTCTCTCTTCTTGATTTCAGATTGCTAAGATGGGATCCGGTACTCGCTCTTTGAGGGCCTATGTCCCTGAATGCTCGGAAGACTCCTTACTGCCTGGAAGTGATTGCAGACGTGAACACTGTGAGTTCTATTACAGATAGGAACCGGTACTCGCTCCACAGGGCCTATGTTCATAATCTCTGAAGACTCTCTTCTGTCTAAGACGTTATCGCAGGTACAGAGATCGTGAGTTATTATTGCAGATTGCAGATAGGAATCCATACTCGCTCCACGAGGGCCCATGTTCCTAAAATCCTTCAAAAACTCTCTTCTATCTCAGAAGCTATCCCATACTTATATCTGGTGCATTACTATTTCATATTGCCGATAGGAACTGGTACTCGCTCCACAAGGGCCCATGTTCCTAAAACCCTTCACCGACTCTCTTCTATCTCAGAAGCTATCACATACCTATATCTTGTGAATTACTATTACAGATTGCAGATAGGTACTGGTACTCGCTCCACGAGGGCCTATGTTCCTAAAACCCTCCAAAGACTCTCTTCTATTCCAGAAGCCATCTCATACACAGATATTGTGAGTTCTTATTCCAGACTGCATATAGGAACCAGTACTCGCCTACGGCTCCTGTTCCTGAATATACTGAAGACTGTCTGTTGCATAGAAGCCATTACAAATATCTACAATTGTGAGTGTATCATCTACTACTGGTTATGTATCCAGCATACCCTGTCTACTCACTACCTATAGTCTCTCTCTACAGCTCAACAACCCAGAGATTGCAATTCCAGTATCTGAGGGACTTCAGCCCTGCCGTGCACATCATCTCACTACTGCCACCTCTGGTGGTTCTACTTCCTGTCTAATAAAGAACTATCTGTGTTTGTCTCCAGACTCCAGCCTAGCCGGTGGTCCCTCTCAGGATATCCTCCTGGGGGCGCTGTCATCTACCATCGGCTCAAGGATTCACCAATTTACATTAAAGTGTTCATTCCTTACACTACTAAGTGGTATCATAACAGACTGCCACTCTGTGGGGAGCCAACCCACAACAGATCACTAACTCCATCTACGGAGTACAACGGACTGCTGGATACTCTCCTCGGGGGAGCAGATTCCATAACACATTGATACTCCTCCTCTCTGGAGGAACAGATCTACATCAGGTTGCTATCTCCTCTCCTCTGGAGGAGCTGATTACTAACAGTCTGCTAACTCCTCCCCTCTGGGGGAGCAGATCCATAACAGATTGCTAACTCCTCCCCTCTGGGGGAGCAGATCCAGAAAAATAATACAGGTGTAACTTTGTGCGGATTAGTTTGTGTGCATTATTGCAGATCCTGGGACTATGTTAGGTGCTATATTTCTATTTCCATTTCTCCAGGTTTGCACTGCATGCATTGTGGTTTTTTTGTTTTTCCATTCCAGTTTCTGTTTCCATATTTATAATTTGTGGTTTTTCTGTACTTGGTGAAGGTCGGTTCTGGGTGTGTGATCGAGGTGAGGTATTTTACTAGCATGTAGGCATTTGTATCAATCTTATTTGTTGTGTTTTCTCAACAGGACATGCATTAGTGGTAAATTACTGTCTTTTCATAAGGAGGGCTATTGTGCCTGTCAGTAAAGGGACTTTGTTTTTTACTTTTACTGAGATGTCATCAGAACCAGAATTTGTTTTTTGTATGGTGAGTTGTACAGGGTAATGCCCTAGTTCTGCTCCTCACCCATTGCTGGGGGTTAAGGGGGTTCCTGAGGATGCAGAGTGCATGTTTATATTTATCCCCATGATGATCACATGTTCAGTGTGTCACACATGCATGTCCCGGCCGAAAAAAGGTTGAGAACCACTGCTTTATAATATACCATGGTACTAAAACATCAAAATCATCCAACTTGGTGGTATAATCCACTATTGATGTGTCCTATTAATGGTGATAACTTGAGGCTCTGCTTTTGTATATTTAATTCTCTCCTCAACCCTAACTTGGGGCTCTTCTTGTAAGTTTAATTGGCACCATCTGATTAACTTTTGGCATTGGTGATCTATTGTTTTATTTTTTGTACTTTGGATTACCTTTTGAACACTTGAATTTCATTGTTTAGTTGCCTCACTCTTCTAGTGTGTGTATACCAAATCCAGAGTGTAACATTTTTTGTATTACTGTGCATAGGAGTCAATATGAGGAGGGAGGGATCCTAATGCTCCTCATTAGGACTTTTGATCCTTTCAGCATTTTCCGCAGTATAGCAGCAGGAGGCTGCCTGAAAGGAGCACATGTGCAAGATTGTGCAGCATGAGACTGGGAGCAGTTGGATTTTTACAGCAGACTCTGACATCTGCATATTAGTGTGTGCCTGTGTCTGCATGGAGGTCTGCTGCACCCTCGTTCCCCCACCAGTAAATATAAAAAAATCAGACCAATTTGGTTGGAAAACTATTTGGCAACACTGGAAACATTTTTGTGAGAGGTTTTTGTTTTTTTTGGGAGGGAGGGGGAAGCTTTAACTACTTAAGGGGCTCTGAGCAAACATTGGTGGCTGGGTCCTCTTTTATTTTTTCCACCCTTGGATTTTAGATGTAATTACTTGCCTTTCCAAATCCAAGCTCAAAATTAGTCAGGTACAGTTTATTTGTTTATATTCCACTTTTTGGCACTTCAGAGTGGATTATAGTCAGGTACTGTAGGTTTTTCTCTGTTCCCAGAGTTCTCACACTTTAAGGGCCAGATTCCTAAGCACATAAGACTTGCCATACTGGGTCAGACCAAAGGTCCATCAAGCCCAGCATCCTGTTTCCAATCGTGGCCAGGTCACAAGTACCTGGCAGGATCCCAAGGGGTAGACGGATTCCAAGCTGCTTATCCCAAGAATAAGCAGTGGATTTCTGCAACTCTACTTTGGACTTTTCCTCCAGGAACCTGTCCAACTCTTTTTTTAAATGCAGCTACACAAACAGCTTTCATCACATCCTTTGGCAACCAATTCCAGAGCTTAATTATCCATTGAGTAAAAAAATATTTTCTCTTATTAGTTTTAAATGTATTACCTAGCAACTTCGTATTTCACCTAGTCTTTGTACTTTTTGACAGAGTAAACAACTGATTAACGTTTACTTGTGCCATTCCTCTCATTATTTTATAGACCTCTTATTATATCTCCCGTCAGCCGTCTCTTCTCAAAGCTTCTCAAAGCTGAAGTGACCTAACCTCTTTAGTATTTCTTCATAGGGGAATTGTTCCATCCCCTTTATCATTTTAGTCACCATTCTCTATACCTTTTCTAATTCTGCTATATCTTTCTTGAGATGTTATGACTAGATCTGCACAAAATATACAAGATGAGGGTCTCAGCATGGAGTGATACAAAGGCATAATGATTGTCTCTGTTTTATTCTCCATTCCCTTCCTAGTAATTCCTAGCATTCTTAGGGGCTGATGCAATACAGTGCGCTCAGCCGAGCGTACTGTATAACCCACAGTCGGACACGGGTTAAATAGGCGCTAATCCACCCCCTAATGCAATAGGAGGATTAGCACCTATTTAACGCACGCCCGACACGGAGTGAATGAGATAGCGCTCATTCACATGCAAATGCATGTGAATGAGGCTATTACTCATTCACTCCGTATGCAATACAATAAATGTGCATCTCAGATGCACATTTATCGCTCAGTTATTAACGCCTGCCTGGAGCAGGCATTAATAGCTGAGCGCATTGAAATGAAGTACAGAAAAGCAGAAAAAACTGCTTTTCTGTACTTCAGTAAAAAAAACAAAACAAAACAAAAATACCTCGGCAGACTGCCGAGTTATGAACACTGACGCCGGTAAACTCGGCATCGGTTTTCATAACCGACCGTCTGCCAGGAATGAAAACGGACGCCGAGAAACTGGCAGACAGTGGGTTATGAAAACCAATGCCGAGTTTACCGGCGTCGGTCTTCATAACCGGCAGCTGCCGCGGGGGTCGCATTAGCAAGGAGGCGCTAAAGTCGTGCAAACGACCCTAGCGCCTCCTTCCTAGCGCGATCCCCTAATTTGGCTATTGCATGGTGCCCCCCTTGCGGGCGCCATGCGTGCATTAAGAAAGCAGGCACTGAAAAGTCAGTGCCCGCTTTCCGCAAAAATTATTGCATTGGCCCCTATTTGCTTTCTTGCTGCTGCTGCACACTGAGCAGAACATTTCCATGTATTTTCAGTGATGACACCTAGATCCTTTTCCTGAGTTTTGACTCCTAATGTTGAACATTGTATTACATAGCTCTAATTTGGGTTACTCTTCCCTAAGTGCATCACTTTGCACTTGTCCATGTTAAATTTCATTTGCATGCCCAGTCTCCCAATTTTGTAATGTCCTCTTGCAATTTCTCACAATCCTCTTGCGAATTAACAACTTTAATAATTTTGTATCATTTGTAAATTTGATCACCTCACATGTTGTTTCCATTTTCAGGTCATTTATAAATATATTAAAAAGCAGTGGTCCCAGAACACATCCCTGGGGCACTCCACTATTCACCTTTTTTTCCATTTGGAAAATTTACCATTTAACCCTACTCTCTGTTTTCTATCTTTTAACCAGTTGGCAATCCATAATGGGACACTGTTCCCTATCCCATGACTTTCTAATTTCCTAAGAAGCCTCTCATGAGGGACTTTGTCAAATGCTTTCTGGAAATCCTAGATACACTATATCAACTGGCTCACCTTGATCCACGTTTATTTACACTTCCAAAAAAATGTAGCAAATTTCAGTGGCAAGACTTCCCTTGGATAAATCCATGATGGTTTTGTCCCATTAAACTGTGCTTATCTATATGTTCAGCAATTCTGTTCTTTATGATAGTTTCTACCACTATAGACCAGTGAGTCTTTCTGGATCATCCCTTAATCCCTTTTAAAAATGAGTGTTACATTGGCAACCCTCCAGTCTTCAGGTACCATAGAAGTGGGAACACTGAGAGGAGAGGATCACCTTGATGGTGGCTGAAAGGAATCAGTAAGTTTTTGCTTGGGACATTGTCTTTTTTAAAAGTATTGGGGCAAAGTTAACTATCTGGGAATATTATTTAGTGTGTTTGTGCCTTTAATAGTCAGAAAGGCAGTGAATAAACAAGTTAGACTGTTTGGTTTTTTAAATAGTCAGTCAATAAGGTAGCTAGTAAGCAGTAGGTAGTGTGTTTATTTTTTAAAAGTCTGCAGAACTGAGTGTTCTGCAGACTTTTAAAGAACTGAGTATTTGTATTTAATACAAACTGAGTGTTTGTATTGGAAAAAAAAACCCACAAAAAAAAAACCCAACCCAAAAAGTAGCCAGAAGCTAGAAATAAGCTAGGAGCAGTGTATACCTAAGTAAAAAAGTTACTCACCTTTCCAAGGTGAGTAACTGAGCTGAATAGTTCAGCTCAGTTACTCACCTTGGAAAGATGTTAAGGTAGTGTGATTTGGTTTGAATAGGTACCAACATTTGTTAATCAAGAGAGCAGTGAGTCACTCTGGCTGACTAACTGAAGTTAGACTGTTTGGAAAAGCGGAAAAGGATCCTTACAGGAAACGCTGTACCGGAAAAGAGGACGCAGAACCCTGCTACATTACAAGGACCGTATATATACTTATCACAGGCCCCTGAAGAAGTATCTTTATGAAACACGAGCCGTGTTGGGCAAAGTTGAGTGGCGGCTCCTAAGCAGAGCAGCAGCTCGAGTAAAGCGGAGCAGCGGCTCCTAAATAGAGCGGTAGGTCTGATTATTTCTAGTCTGTTACTACAGCGGTGTTTTCTGTGTAAAAGAGTGGTTGCTCTCTGATTCGAAACAACTCTGGGGAAAGTGAATCCTCCTAAAAAAACTCAAGGTGCATTTGGTTCGACATTGGGCAAAGTTGAGCGGCGGCTCCTAAGCAGAGCGGCAGCTCGAGTAAAGTGGAGCGGCGGCTCCTAAATAGAGCGGTAGCTCTGATTATTTCTAGTCTGTTACTACAGTGGTGTTTTCTGTGTAAAAGAGCGGTTGCTCTCTGATTCGAAACAACTCTGGGGAAAGAGAATCCTCCTAAAAAAACTCAAGGTGCATTTGGTTCGACATTATGAAGGCACAAAATAAGTCTAAATAGAATGCCAATGTGTCCCACATTTAATTTAATGAACGGGAAGCAATGATTAAAAAATTGACTGTTACCGTCTCAAAGTGGTAGACTGCTTAAGGTTTTGAATAGCTATTGTTGTCATATTCAACATTTTATGAGATTCCCGCTCATTTCACATAATCTATATAAATAAAAATGTTAAATAGTTTGTACAAAATCGCTAATCTCAGAAACCACTGAACCGATTGCTTTCAAATTTGGACACAACCTTCATTTCGCATACGGGAAGGTTCTTCTGTACTTACATTAAATAGGTTTAAAGATTTTTTCCAGAAAACAGCTGGACGTAAGCGCCAACTGTTACACCTTACACTAACACATGCTACACTAACCATTTTGCCAGTCCAGGTCCACGTTTCACTTCCATTTTAACACATTCACACACTTTTTTCGCCGGAAGATAACTATTTCCTTTACAGATAAAATACTATTTCCTTTACAGATAAAATACCAACCACCCTCCTCACACCCCCCACACACATGCCAAATTGATTTACTTCCCACAGCCTCCCAACACACACAAAACCACCCTCCTCACACCCCCCACACACATGCCAAATTTATTTACTTCCCAGGCCCTCACAACACACACAAAACCTGACAGAAGTCTGGGAGGCTCCAGCGGGGGGCCAGGACCGGTCCGGGACACATCTCCTGCACTACGGCCGTTGGCTGCCAGCAATCAACATGGCGCTGAAGGCCCTTTCCCTTACTATGCCACTCGGGGACACCAATGGCGGCAGTAGCCCATGTGACATAGTAAGGGCGAGGGCCCGTCGGCGCCATTTTCAGGACTGGCAGCCGGCAGCCCTTTGCCCTTACTATGTCAGAGGACCTACCGCTGCCATTGCTCCACCCCACTGACATAGTAAGGGCAAAGGGCCGTCTGAACCCGTTTCAGTGCTCGCAGCCAACGGACCAACGCCAATACATCGCTCCCGGACCGCTCCTGAACGCCCGCTCCACCGACTGACATTTTTATCAGGTCTCGGGGGGTCTGGAGGGTGGTAATAAATTTATTGCGAACATCTTGGGAAGGGGTCACAAGGGGGGGGGCAGGTTTCATTCATTCGGCAACTCTGGGGGGGGGCAGGGGGTGGGTTACTGTTTTTCGCAGGGATGGGGGGGGGGGGGCAGGAGAGTGTTGGGTGGTTAGTTTAAGAGAACGTTTCTTATAGGGTTGTTTTTTGGGGGAAGGGGGAGATTCACACACAAATACATACACTAAACTTGCACGATCTCGGGAACGCACCAAAATAGCCCTCCCCAGACCACAAAACAAATTTGGGAGTGCAAAATTGGTTAGGCACTCCCCTATTTGGCTACATAACGCGCACAAATGCCCAGGGACAGACCACATGTATCACCAACAATTTTAATTTCCCAGGTCTTGGGGGGGGGGGTTATTTGATTTAAAGGGTTGGGATTGGGTTTGTTTTTTTTTAGGATGGGGGGGGGTTCCCACAGAAATAGAAAGACAAATGTTTTCTGATCTGAAGGGTAGGCAGTAGGCGGGGGGAGGTGACAGTGAGGGAAGGGAGAATAAGGGGGGAGGTGAGTGTCAGGGGAGGGAGAATGAGGGGAGAGGTGAGTGTGAGGGAAGAGAGTTGGAGTGGGGACAGGGGAGGGAAGGGGGGTGAGTGACCAAGGGGAAGGAGGATGAGTGACTGAGGTAAATGAGGAAGGGGGGAGGGAGGGAAAAGAACCTGACTCTGCCACTGCAACGCATGGCGGGGTACCGCTAGTATATACCGTATTTTTCTCTCCATAAGATGCACTTTTTTCCCCCCAAAAGTGGGGGGGGGGGGGGGGGAAATGTATGTGCGTCTTATGGAGCGAATATTAAAAAAAATAAATCTAACAAACCCCCCCACCCTCCTGACCCCCCCAAGACCTGCCGACTTAATTTACTACAACCCCCCACCCTCCTGACCCCCCCAAGACCTGCCAAACGTCCCTGGTGGTCCAGCGGGGGTCCGGGAACGATCTCCTGGGTGTGGGCCGTCGGCTGCCAGTAAACAAAATGGCGCCGACGGCCCTTTGCCCTCACTATGTCACTGGGACCGACCGCTGCTATTGGTCGGTCTCAGTGACATAGTGAGGGCAAAGGGCCGTCGGCGCCATTTTGTTTACTGGCAGCCGACGGCCGAAGCCCAGGAGATCGTTCCCGGACCGCTCCTGGACCCCAGCTGGACTACCAGGGACGTTTGGCAGGTCTTGGGGGGTCAGGAGGGTGGGGGGTTGCAGTAAATTAAGTCGGCAGGTCTTGGGGGGGTCAGGAGGGTGGGGGGTTGTAGTAAATTAAGTCGGCAGGTCTTGGGGGGGTCAGGAGGGTGGGGGTTGTAGTAAATTAAGTCGGCAGGTCTTGGGGGAGTCAGGAGGGTGGGGGGGTTGCAGTAAATTAAGTCGGCAGGTCTTGGGGGGGTCAGGAGGGTGGGGGGGTTGTAGTAAATTAAGTCGGCAGGTCTTGGGGGGGTCAGGAGGGTGGGGGTTGTAGTAAATTAAGTCGGCAGGTCTTGGGGGGAGTCAGGAGGGTGGGGGTTGTAGTAAATTAAGTCGGCAAGTCTTGGGGGGGTCAGGAGGGTGGGGGGTTGCAGTAAATTAAGTCGGCAGGTCTTGGGGGGGGGTCAGGAGGGTGGGGGTTGTAGTAAATTAAGTCGGCAGGTCTTGGGGGGGTCAGGAGGGTGGGGTTGTTAATTTAAAGGGTTGGGATGGGTTTTTTTTTGGGGGGGAGGGGTTCCCAGAGAAAGAAAAGTTTTCTGATCTGGGGAGTGGACCGAAATGGCCCTCCCCAGACCCGAAAACAAAATGGGGAGAAAAAAAACAAACTATGCACTCCCCTAATTTGCTCCATAAGACGCCCAGATGCAGAGCCGGTTTAGCACACATTTTTTTTTTTTTTTAATTTTCCCCCTCTGAATCCTAGGTGCGTCTTATAGTCAGGTGCGTCTTATGGAGCGAAAAATACGGTATATAAAAAAAAATAAAATATTTAAGTCACCTCAGTCACACACACAGAACACAGACTCTCATCATCAAATACAGAATAAGTGACCACAAATTAGAAACAGAAATATGCAGTCAATAACTGAATTCTTCTTTACTATACTGTCCGATCCAACTTCATCCCTTTTTCTCCTGATCTCTGTAGATAGAAGGGAGGGAACAAGATGAAAAGAGAAGCTGTTTGGGGGATCAAAGTAGCAGTTCTTTGCTCTGTAATATCTCCTGTAGACTCACCCCCTCCTGTCTCTGAATGACAGGAATAGAGGGCCTGCAGGAGACAGAGTAACTCTTCTTTGCTGGTGGAGTGTGCACATTCCAAGATATACATCCCTTCTGCAAAGGGCTTCAAACTTCTTTGTGCTTACAAAAATCCCTGCTGGTAGGCCCTTATAGATTAAAAAAAAAAAAGGAGGGAGGGGGGCAGGCATGCGCCTAAAAGGGATGAGGAGCCTGGCTTCAAACTCTTTTCAGCATCTCATGCCACTAAATACAAAAGATACCAGCTTGCAAACATAGTGGTTTTTGTGTGCATTGGTGTCTCATTCAAAACAGATTCACCGGCACACACAAAGTTAACTGTTAAGGCTGGTAAGACACTTCCTGAATATTTTCGGAGCCCAGTTGATTTTGTAAGCCAGTAAGGTTTTGCACTTCCTGCTGTCTTCAATCTCTGGATATTGGAGTTCAGTTTTTTTCTCTCTCTCACTCTCTCTATGCTCCATGCAACGAAGTAACTATGTAGAGGCGTTTGATTCCTTTCTAGAGTATCAAGTACTGAAAGTATTATCCATTGTTGCATATAATCTGTTAGCATTGCCAATGTTCTTGCAAATTGCTTATTTTCTTGTGGCATTTCTATTTTTCATTTCCTTTCTCATTCTCACTTTGAAGTAAACCTGTTTAAGAAAACTTCTGCTACTGTGTGGTCAGTGCGATTTGATTTTTCTGAGGGTTGGGGAACGACTACCCAGAACCCACCCTCCCTCCCCCAGGCGTGGTATTTGGGAGGGAGGGGGGGGGGGCGCTTGGGGATGCTGTTTCACCCCTCCCTTCAGGCTTGCGAGCCCACACTGTGAAGAATAAGGTTTCTGCTGGGGCTGACCTCCCCTTCCTCGGAGCTGGACAAATCTAACCACCTCAGAGGGGGAGTGGCACTGTGCTTTGTGCGCTGCCCGCACTAGGCTCACGCCGCCTCTCCTGTTCCCTGCATGCTGCTGTGGAGGGGAGGAGCTGGGGCAGGAAGCAGAGGGACGCCTGAGATTCCGGCACTGGTCAGTGCTGATCATGGTGGCGGCGCAGTGTGGCTTCGTGTAAGGTCATCCTTGCTGTGCAGGGCCAGCTGCCTCTTTCGCAGGCACAAGTAAAAAAAAATCTTCCCTTGGATTTTTTTTTGTTGTTGTTATGATTTTTTTTTTTTTTTCAAATGTTTTGCCCAAACCCAAGATGGGCTCCCCGGGCTCGGGCTCCCCTTCCCCTGTCCCTCCTCTTCCGGCGCGCAGGTTAGGTTTCGCCCGCTCCTCCTCCTCCCTCCGCTTTTGTGAGTTATAGCAACTGTTGCCTTGTGAATCAAGCGCCATAGCCACCGTAGTCCTGGCGACTGTTACCCATCAACAACAACTACTCCTCTCCTCTTCATCCTCCTCCTCCTCCTCCTCACCATCTCCATCACCCACCTCCTCCTCCTCCTCCACCACCACCATCACCACCACAACAACAAGAAACTACACAACCATCCACAGCCCAGGTGAATATTATTTCTCTAATCGTGGCTCGCTTTACTCTCTTCTTCCTCCTCCTCTTGTCAGACCGCCGGCTCTCCCCTCCCTTTCTCGGCTTCCTCTTCTCTGGCTCTAATCTTGTAATATTTCTTTTATTTAAAAAAAAAAAAAAAAAAATCAACCAAACCAAAGCCCAAACGTGTTGCTGATCTCCTTCCGTGGCTCTCTGCATGCTCCCATGCCCTCCCTCCTCCTCCCCTCCCCGCTTTGTATCTCCATCTTCGCCGGCTTTTCTCTCTGCCAGGCTTCTGGCTGAGTAGTGGGGTCGAGCTGGGGAGGGGTGGGGAGTGGATGGAGAGGCAGCGAGAGGAGGCTGGTTTATTCTTTCGCATCATCCTTTCCCGGGCATGGTAGAGATTTCCTTGCATCACGCTGGGGAGTAGAAATAAATAAAGGGAGGGAAAGAAAATTGGCATCCGGGCCATGGGAGGGAGGGGGATCCACTCTGGGGCCTTGCTATGGACTTTTTATTATTGTAGCTTAGACGTTTTGTGCACGCAGCTGCTTTTTTTTTTTTTTTTTTAATTAATTATGATTCTGGCCCTTCTTTTGTTGGGGAGGGGAAGTGATGATTTTATTTATTATAATGTTGTTCTCTGGTTTAGTTTCTGTCTTGTTCTAAGAACTGTGGTCTTTGTACTGATAAGAGCTGAGGGAGATTGGATAGTGCAGCTTTTGCCTCGCTGCCTACCACTGCTGGAAGAGATCCCCTTTCCCTCCTCCTCTTTATCGCAAGTGTCTTTTTTTTTTTTTTTTATGGAAAAAGGGCACTGGCCTTGTCTGAAAGCCAGATGCAGTGTTGTGTTGCTTCAGAATCAGATGCTAGTTGAGTTGACCTGAACTTGGAGCTATCATTGGGAGGGATATCATGTTTAAAACTTCTCATAACATGGGGATCGTCTTTGCATATTACAGACTGAGGCCGGAAAGGCAGAAGGAAACACTGGGATAGAATTTGTTTTTCAGTTGGATTCCAGCTATATAAGTATGTTGGAAGAAGCTTTTTGTTTTAATTTCTCTTTTTTTTTTTTTTTACCTCTAGGAACTGAAATTGTAGTCAATTTGTTCATAAAGAATGTATGAACCTTCTGAACTTGAAACGCCTGTACATTTCTTTTTCTTTGTGATATTTAAGATCCAGGGATTTAGATTCTGCTTAGCATATGTTCTTTCATGTAATAGTGTTTTATTTACTAGAAAGTGGGCTATTTTTTCTGCTGCCTTATCCCTCCATTAAAAAAAACAACCCTTAAGGTTGCTATTTTACATTTTGTACATTTTATTATTTCTTGGGTTTTGGTTGTAGCTGCTTATTCAGAAGAATGGTTCTTAACCAGATATATATTTTATGACCTTACATAACATTTTGTTGTATGGAATACAATTCAAGCTGGACTGGTTTTTTTTTTTTTTCTGTCTTGCTTTATTTTATAAATGTGTGAAATCCTGGATTAAATCCATTCCTCTCCCTCCTGACACTGTCAACAGAAAACATATTGATTTATCTGACAGAGCTGCTTCTGAAGAATGTGACAGTATTAATTATTCCAGTGATTGTCAAGTGTAGAACAAGTTAAATCATTAATGCTTTACTACTACTAATCTTGTTTTGTGAACTAAAATGACTGTTTTTTTTTCCAGTTTAACTGTTTAAACATTTTCACAAGTAGATTACACATCTAAATTGTTAGAAATTTATTTACACTTGTCTCACTCCTTAAAGCAGTTTACCTGTTTCCTTTTTGCCTAGATAAAGAACATTTGAGTGTACTAGTTGCCTTGCTCTGTATGTAGCATACACAAGTTTAAAACCACATCTTACTTTCTGAAGTTGCCTGCACTTTGGTACACCGTCCTCTACGCTGAGAGTGGATAAAGGGAGGTCTTAATATGTATGTGTTATAGGATGTTACCTACTGGTGAATTCCTTCTTATACAGTATATTTTAGTATATTGGAATAACTACTATAAACTGTATAAATTTAATTTGGGGCCTCGTCATCTGAATTCTGAGGGGTGTTTATAACTGTACCTGTCTCAAGATCTATGCAACAGCAAATCCTGATCTTTGCATGCATTGGATCTTTGCATGCATTGGATCTTTGCATGCATTGGCAAAGGACCAAATCTTGGCACAAGTGATAGCAAGACTTGAATCTCTATAACAGGTGATGCTGCGGTTTATTATCTATTTATTAATTAAGCTACAGAGAGTAGCTTTTTAATTTGTGCCTATTCCAAATACTAGTAGTAAAAATGGTTCTGCCTTACATCCACTGGCAAATATTGTAAATGTTTTCTTTTTCTGTGATGTTCATTTTTTCTTAGTGTTTTTATTTTTCTTATGATGTTGCTTTTGAAACTTTTTTGCCTTTTTTTTTTTTTTTAACACTGCGGCTTTTTTTTTGTCTGCTGTGAGGTTTTTATTTTTTTTTTTTTTGTACTTGCGAAGAGCCTTCCTTTCTTTCTCCATAGGGGCAGTGCCTGAAATCAGCAACAGGAGAAAGTACTAGCCAAAAGAGAGAAACTTTCTGGGCAAATTTGCATTTCCATCAGACATGACATTAAGATGCATGAGAACTCAGATTACCACCATGCAGCATTTGGTAGTATCTGAAAATATTCCCAAGAACAGCGGCATTAGCAGTTCATTCCTACATTCATGTTGGGAAGGTGGGCTCTGCATTATGCATTTTGATTCCCTCGATTATCACAACAGCAGTTGTTTGTGATGTGTGCCTCTCTTTTGACATTCTAGTGCTTTAAATTTCTCTGTTCACTTATGTATTTGGTTTTTTAATCAAAGAGTGTTTTTTTTATCTGTTGCCCTTTTTTGGAGGGTTTCTTTTGTGGGACATGTGCTGTGCTGGCTACTGGGCTGTCTTGTGTTGTAATGGAGGGTTCTGACAGCTTTCATGATACATTCGTCAGTAATGAAGTCACTGTGGAATCCACTCACCATGGCCTTTGTACCACTTGAAATTGTTGTCCTCTTTTATGATCTTTCGGATGGGAAGCATTCTGTGAGGAAGCATATAGTTTTCCCACCCAGAGAACAAAGCAACATGTTAGTTACATTATACTGGAAAATCATTTACAGACATAAATAAATGTTATTACTACTTCACATCTTATAAATAATAACCTTTCCAGTTACAAACAATCTGGACACTTTTTTTCTGCATTCTTTGGTTGTTTGTAACCTTTCCAGTTACAAACAATCTGGACACTTTTTTTCTGCATTCTTTGGTTGTTTTTCTATCATCTTCCATTATGACTTGATATATATTTTAACCCAGGATTCTTCTAGGAGCCTAGTTTTACAGAGTGCCCGATTTTATTTTGATACAGTACTAGGGTATTGATGTGCAGTCGTTTTCAGAATTATTCCTTATACTTTTCCATTTATGTATTTAGTCTGTAGGATGTCATTCTATACGTTTTGTCAGGAAATTGAAGACACAAAGGTTCACCAGCAATAGTTGGAATAGATAGATCTAAGCAGATGTATTATTTTAATGTCTTTAAGCTACAGAAAGTGTGCAGATTTATACAGTATACATGCAAAGAGTCAAAAAAAACTTTCAGCTTGACTGTGTGGATGGAGGGCCTTTGCAAGCTCTGAGTCATTAGTGGTTTGATAGTGCACCTAGGAAAAGAGCATCCTTTAGTTTATGAATAGAACTTGTTGGCGATAGATTATTACAGTATCCCCGGGAAGAAAATGCAATATTTCTGAATTGTTTTATGGCTGTACCCTTAAGAATGTTTGTCTGTTCTCCTGCAGGAGTATAGTATGCCAGGCCGTGCAGCACTACTGATGTTTTATTATTATTAGTTATTCTGACCTGTATACTTTACATTTTCTGTGCTCACAGGTGCACGCCGAGGCCCATGTTTCAGGAATCCCTGCCTAAGTAGATAGACCATGATTTTGAGTGCATCTAGCTTGTTAGAGACAGATGGCTGCTTTAAACAGGTGTCACTTTCCTTCCTGTGACATTGTGTTGGGACTTCCAGTGGCTCACAAAAGGGCTGTCTAAAGCAGGTGCCATCCTCTGTCTTTGTCATTAGTAAGATCTTTACTCCACACACTTAATTATTTTCCCAGGGAGCGGGAACATTTTAATAAGTAGGATGTTTGTATCAGGGTTATTTTAATCCTTTTTTCACAAAACATTAAGGACTGATTCAACTTTCAAAAAGCATTCCTCCCATTCTGTGTCTGTGGCAAATAGTGTTTGAAATTGGATTTTATTTTGATGGTGACTTTTTTCAAACAAAGAAAATGCTGCAAAATACTTATAGAAGCTGAAATATTCCTGTTATGAGATTTATAAATCTCTCTCTCTCTCTCTCTCTCTATTTGTCTAAGTGTAGCACTAATGCCACAAGTGAGCTACAAAACAAAGTGGCAAAGTGATAGGTAATAGGGTATGAATGCTAGGCAATCTCTAGGCCATGTGACTCATTGAGGCCCTCAATGTTGCATTTTTACA
The DNA here is from genome assembly GCF_901001135.1 of Rhinatrema bivittatum. Taxonomy (NCBI): domain Eukaryota; kingdom Metazoa; phylum Chordata; class Amphibia; order Gymnophiona; family Rhinatrematidae; genus Rhinatrema; species Rhinatrema bivittatum. The sequence goes on along the minus strand of NC_042615.1, from coordinate 528,367,608 downwards.
TCCCCCAAAATAAAGAAAATCTTAGAGCTAAATGGATAAAATACGCATGCATCTCTCTGAGAGAAGTTGGATATCAAAGCAGGAAATATCAGTTTATTTGTTTAACAGTTATAAATAAATATGCTAAAGAGCACAGGTCTGAAAAGCAACAGGCTTTATACAGCAGTGTTTCTCAACCTTTTATATGCCAGGGGCCAGTAAGCTACCTTTCTTAAATTATGTGGACTGATGAGCTGGGAGGAGGGCTGCCCTGGAACAGAGGTTCCCAACCTGGGGTCCGCGAGACCATCCCAGGGGATCTTCCAGAAGGGATGCGAGAGAGTTTTTAGCTGGGAAGAAAATAAGTGGGCTGCTGCTACCTGTGACTAGTTGAGCTGCTGCCACAGGCCAGGAGAGTGAGATTGGGGCTGTTGCCCTGAAAACTTCACCCCACATTGCTATAAACCAGGAGGAGGCGGGACAGAGAGGGGCCATTTGCCCCCCCTTAGAAGTCTCAAACTGCACTGCTGCATTCTTTAGCAAAGGTGGGAAAAAAAGGGACTGATTGCAGTCCTTAAGAATCAAACCCCACTGCTGCACTTTGAGGATGTGGGGAAGAGAGGGGCGATGTGGCTCTCAGAACTTTTGTAAACTTGGCTGCACACTGAGGAAAGGAGAGGAAGGCTGGGTTATCACATTGGTGCTAAACATTTTTCACTAATGCCTCATGCTCTCCTACTGGCTTGATAGAGAGAGGGGAGGGAGAGCTATACCTGAAAACTGAGAGTGGCTCAAAGGAAGAAAAGAGGACATGGGACTGGGGTTGACAGTATGAGGGGAAAGATAGAGGAGAGAAGGAATGAGATAAGAAATGGAAGATAAAGAGGGAGACAGGAATCTATGATTGATCTGGTGAAGGGAAGTGAGCGTGGATGGCAGCCTACCAGGGGAGAGAAGGAGAGGACCCCAGGAATCATGCTGGACAGAGGTAGAGAGAAAGGGAGAGATAGAGGAAGAAGGTGACCACCTGGAATCGAGGAGGGAGGATGAGATAACAGCCAGTTGTAGATATGACATTAAACATAAGTTATTTATGGGACACAGACAAAGATGGGAGCTTTCATAAGCCAACTTTCCTTTGAGAAGCAGGCTATTGTTTTGCTTTTTCTAAAATTTTAAATTATTTAGTGATTATCATTTTCTGTATGTGTAAGAATCATAAAATAATAAAGTATAAAAGAAAAGCAGGGGGATAGTAGGTTTCGAAACTTTTTGTGTGTGTAATTGCTGTGCCTCACCATTGAGGATAAAGGAGTGTGTGTGCTGTGAACAGCATGCTTACTTTTACCTGCGGCCGGGGGGGGGAAGGAACAGCGCTAGGTTTACAGAGGGAAAATAAATGGAGAGATTTTAATTTTTAAATCTTCATGCATTCTTCCATGCATACACTTTGCACCTGCTTCAAAGCAGGTGAAAAGTACACAGGAACATATTCCCTTGCCATCCAGAGTTTTCAAAAGAAGACTCCGTGGGCAGTTTCCATTTGAAAATTAGATTGCAGGTACCGGTGCTGATTTTCTGCCAGGCTATACCAAGTTGCCAACCGGGAACTTTTTTGAACTCGCTTCCTTTTCCCCATTGCAGCTGGATTGGAAGGTAAAATGTCCTCAACCTTCAATTATGAGGGCAATTTTTAAATAGCTTTGGAAATTGCCCTCCCTATGTATTCAGTTTAGATCAATGGTTTATTCATTCTGGAGGGCATATCATTATTTCTTTTTTTATGGCATGCAAAAATTAGAGAATTGTGTGGTGGTCCATGAAATGTTTTGAAGCTGAAAAGGGGTTCGTGTTCCCAGCAAGGTTGGAACCCCTGCCCTAGTATATAAAACAGCAGGGGGTTGGGGAGGGGGAAATATACTCCTTCCCCCACCCTGTCTTTAATCTCATGGGTCAGCCCTGTAGCTTGGTCTGTCATTTTAAGAAGATAATTAGCCAGTTTAAAAAAAATTCTAAAAAAGTTGCTCTTTATTTAAAAAAAAACAACCCTCTCTCTCTCCTCCCCTTCCCTCTCCCAGCCAGCCAATATTATTTTCCTCAGAAAAAATACCCCGCCCCTCTCAGCCAGCCAGCATTTATTGAAATAAAAACAACTCCCTTCTCTTTCCCTCCTGCCCTGTCAGCCACCAGTTTGTCATAAAAAAAAAATAGACAAAGCCATCCCTCTTTTTTTTTCCTCCTACCCCATCAGTACCACCATCTCGCCTTAAAAAAAAGTCCTTCTCTTTCTCCCTCCCCCTGCCAGCCAGCACACTGCTACAATTAATACCCCTACCCCATGGGCATTTTTTTTCCAGTTGGGTCCGGTTCTGAGGCCCGATTTCTGACAGTGGAGCAGCTGTAGCCGAATGTTAATGAACTGGTGTGAGACTGAATCAGTACCTGCTCTGCTCTCAGGCTTCATGGTGGCCCCATCACCTCATAGCTTCTGTACAGGAGCTGGGGCTTGAGAGCAGAGCAGATGCTGACTCAATTTTAGGCCAGCTCATTAACATTCATTTGCAGCTGTCCCCCTTCCAGAGATGAGGCCCCTGGATTGGCCCCAACTGGAAAAATAGGTCTGTAGGGTGGGGGATAGGGGAGGGCTAGGAAAAGTCTCTCTGCTGGCTGTAGTGGGGTACAATGCAGCTGCAGGGCTTCTTACTTCCTTCTGCAAAAATCCCTTGCTCTATGGACCAGAAGAAATGCTTCAGGGGACCAGTGCCATAATAAATTGCCATGCTGGGTCAGACCCAAGGGTCCATCAAGCCCAGCATCCTGCCCCCAACAGAGACCAAACCAGGCCACAAGAACCTGGCAATTACCCAAACACTAAGAAGATCCCATGCTACTGATGCAATTAATAGCAGAGGCTATTCCCTAAGTAAAATTGATTAATAGCAGTCAATGGACTTCTCCTCCAAGAACTTATCTAAACCTTTTTTTAACCCAGCTACACTAACTGCACTAACCACATCCTCTGGCAACACATTCCAGAGCTTTATTGTGCTTTGAGTGAAAAATAATTTTTTCTCCAATTTATTTATTTATTAGTTTTTGTATACCGATATTCAACAAAAATCATCACATCGGTTCACATTTAACATGGAAATAATTAGCAAGTAGCACATTTAAGACTAACTTCATGGAGTGCCCCCTAGTCCTTCTGTTATCTGAAAGTGTAAATAACCGATTCACATCTACCCGTTCTAGACCTCTCATGATTTTAAACATCTCTATCATATCCCCCCTCAGTCGTCTCTTCTCCAAGCTGAACAGCCCTAACCTCTTTAGTCTTTCCTCATAGGGGAGCTGTTCCATTCCCCTTATCATTTTGGTTGTCCTTCTCTGTACCTTCTCCATCGCAATTATATCTTTTTTGAGATGCGGCGACCAGAACTGTACACAGTATTCAAGGTGCGGTCTCACCATGGAGTGATACAGAGGCATTATGACATTTTCCGTTTTATTAACCATTCCCTTCCTAATAATTCCTAACATTCTATTTGCTTTTTTGACTGCTGCAGCACACTGAGCCAATGAATTTAAAGTATTATCTACTATGATGCCTAGATCTTTTTCCTGGGTGGTAGTGTCGGTCCACGATTTGGTGGATGAGAAACACTGTCATACAGAACCAAATAATTCTTGGTTAAATTTTTGAAGTAATTCCTGTGATTACTAGAGGGCGGATTGTGAAAAAAAAAAAGTTTGAGATGTTTTGGGGCATCTGATAGCTAGAAGGAAAATAACATTGTCCCCCCTCCCCCCACAGATTTTATGCTGAAAAAATTCAGGGTTTAATCATCATTTTTAAACTGTTGGTTTTCTTTCTGCTTTTAAAGTGACCCTGTGGGGCTTTATCCCTTGGGCCCAGCATCCACAGTTTGGGAAACGGGAGCCATATTACCTGTAGTGTGCCGGGAAGCCCTGTATTCCTGTATTTTTGCAAGAAACAATGTGTGCATCTGCCCACCCAGTTGACTGAGATATCTGTGCCAAGATCAGCAGGACTTTGTTTGCTATTCTATGCCCTACCATGCAGCATGCTGAGCTTACCTTCAGACTCTGGTGCTAACAATAGAGACATATGCGTAATTTAATAATTAACTGCTCCACACTAAGTGTACCTGTTCCAATATGCTGTGTAAATAAAACCTCTGTGTGTTCAAGCAGCACACCATCTCCAAAGTCCACTTGTAATGATACCTATATAGGGCAGCCTTTACCAAACTCTTTGCACATAAGGCTCATTGTATGCTAAATGTCACCCTGTAATAAGATGGAGGGGATATTTGCTTATAGTCACATACAGTTAGCCTTACCATATCCACAATAATCTTATTTATTGGAGACCTGCCTTGCATGTCGTCTGTATTGTATGGCTTATATAAGCCATTAACAGAAGTATGCTATTGAATTACAATTTTCTTTTTTTTTTGTCAGTTTTTTAAAAGTTTTCTTTAAAAGTAGATTGTATTTTTGAATTCTGTTACATCAATCCTTTTGTTTACCAGTGATGATATTGAGGACACACATTACCTCTCACTCTCAGCTTAAGCCCCCTGACATAGTGTTCTACGCTCTTTCATCAACTCACAAGTCAACTGTGGGGGTTTTTTTTTGTTTGTTTTTTTGCACAGCTGAAGGGAGGAAACATGATGGAGAATAGAGAGCACCCTATGGCTGTTTGAGTAGGTTTCTGTGTTGATTAGATATAATGGATGGCCCATGTGAAGTCACTGGCAAGCAGAATGGCCTTCTCCATGTCAAAATGAAGAACAAAATGTAATAGAAAATCTTTAGGAAGCTGACAGATTGGTTATTGTGCTGCTGTTTTTGTGTCCACTACCTGTCCAGGTCCTTCTGGGTTTGTTTTTTTTTCCCTCCATTTTCACATCCTCGCTGGTTTTCGACATTATGAGAAAAGAAATTGTTTACTTTTGAATTGATAGTGAACTATTTAGTATTGATTGAACTTCTCTTATATTATTCACAAATAGTTTTGCATATTTTTTTAATATTAAAAAAAAAAGGTTTGTGAGCCATGTTTATTACATTTGTGGCTTGTTTTATACCTTTTGCTGAAATATATGATACTCCTCACTTTATTGATATATTCCACCTGTGTATTGCACTTATAATTGTTGCACTTACAGTTTATCATCCTACGTTTTCTACCTTTACCAAAATTCATTCTTCTTGTGCAAATCATTCAGTGATGTAAGAACCACACCATAAGGATCTGTGGTGTTGCACACACGTAAAACCACATTTAACCTCCACAAGTCTTCACGTAAAATATCGGTGTAGTACAAAACTCCTGCCAGAAGAAAGCATGCCAGTGGAGTGGTTGCAGAGCAACCCAGAGAACTGGAAAGCAGTTGCTGCATCTTTGTTGGCCAATACCGGTTCAGTCCTCAGTGATAGTGGTGCTGCTAAAGTGGTATACATATTTTAGAACTGCGTTACTGTATGCAACTGTTCTTTGAAATGTAGCCAAAGTCCTTTACTTCCCCATAAGGCTATAGAAAACTCCCTGGAGAGGGGGGGAGAAGCAGATTGCAGCTAGAATTCTGTCTGGAGCTATACGGCTTGCTACTTTTAATATGCTTATAAGAAATATGTCATTTTAGCACTAACTCTGAGTACTGAATTTGCCCAGTACTGCCTTCTGCAATTCACTCCCTGTTCTATTAGAACAGCTCCCTGAAGTCTACATGTTTGGGGGGAGTTGGTTTAAGAAAGCTTACTGCTGGATTGCAGTATCTACTCAATGTGCCAGAAAAAGAGAGAAAGAAATACAGCATCTGTTGGATATATTTAAAAGATCAAAAAATATGTAGAACTGATACATGCTGAAACTTGGAAAATGGGTATTCCATTTAAAAGTGATTCCTGTAATTATTGTAAAGTGACTTGAAGCTGCCTGATGTCTGCATGCAGTTAGAGCTGCCTCAGACTCCAGTCTTCAGTCCAATACTGTTTCAACATTTTTATAAGCGATATTGCAGAAGAACTATTGGGAAACGTTTGCCATTTTGCGTTAGGACTCCAAAATCTGGGACTGGCTAGACACCATGGAAGGCGTGGAAAACATGAGGAGGGATCTGGTGAAGCTTGAGGGGTGCTCTAGAGTCTGATTCAATGCTAAAAAATGCAGAGTCATGCATTTGGATTGCAAAAACCCAAGGGACCAATACAATGTAGGGGGTGAAGTTGTGTGCACAAAACAAGAGTGGATCTGGGGGTGATCATATGTGGCCAATCAGATAGATGAGGCGACAGAAGGATGCTTTGGTGCATAAGGAGAATTCTCTGGTGAGATCTGATTTTGAGTACTGTGTACATTTCTGTTGACCTCATCTTCAAAAGGATATAAGTCTCATAGTCCAGAAGGCAGCAACTAAAATGCTCAGCGGTCTTCATCATAAATCATATGGAACAGTCTTAAATATGCATACCCTGGAAGAAAGGAGGGAAAGGGGAGATAAGATAGAGACATTTAAATACCTCCAAGGAATAAATGCACAGCAAACGGCTTTTAATGGAAAGCAGGCTCTAGAACTAGGGGTCATGGAAAGGGAATAGACTAAGGAAATATTTCTCTTATAGAAAGGGTGATGGACTCACAAAATAGCCTTTCTGTGGAGGTGGTGGAGACAAGGACAGTATTTGAATTCAAGAAACATAGGACAAGTACAGAGGATCTCAGAGGAAGAGACTATAAAGCTGAGTTGGGGGTGTTGACAGGCAGACTGGATGGGCTGTGTGGTCATTATTTGCTGTAATGTGCTATGAGCCCTGTTGCTCTCAGGTCTCCTGGCTTAAAACATTGTCCTTTCAAAATATGTTCCACAAAGAAATATCTCATGTAATAGACACATCTCAAAATTCTTTGCAATAACAAGATAGTTTCCTGTGATCAATAATGGGAAAAAGTTCAGGGTAAAGAATTTGGTTTTGAACTGAGTAAATGGCTAGGGAGCGAGGACTTGTTCTACATTTATTTAAATATTTACTTCAGCATGACCTTAGAACCCTAGATCAGGGCACTTTCCAATAAATCAAATAGGTATAAATCCCATTCCTAAAGAGCTTGCCATCTAATTGGGATCCTGAGGCAACGGGAAATAAGCTGAAGATCACAAGAAGCGTTGGTGGGAAAGGCTGGATTTGACTTCGGGTTGCCAGCTCATTATTTTAACCAATCGGTTGCCCCCTCTGTCACCTGTAATAAAAATAACTAGTTGCTCGCTTGACTATTGCTATTAGAGTGCTGCTGTATTCATTTGTCCCCACTGTAAATTTTGAGGAGGAACTGTGTGGCAGGTAGGTTGGTTGGTTATTTCTCAGTGACTTGGCTGTGTGCAGTAGTGCCCATGAGCAGCACTTCCTTTAGAATTCATTTCATCATGGGCTGCAGTAATTCCAGCTGGGAGAATCTGGTACTGAGGCACTAGAGCTTGGTACTTCCTGCAGTCCTGCATCACCCCTTATTAGCAGAAGATGTGGTGTTTTACAAGCCACGCAACTGATGGTACCTTTTGTCATGCACGTTGCTTTTCTCTCCACCAGCTCAATAGGCAATGTCCAGCACTGACTGACAGGCCTAAGCATTCCTGATTTCAAAAGGCATCCGATAAAAGCCCAGGATTTAATGAAGCATAACGGGCTCATAATGATTATTTGGGAAATGCTAAAGAAGAGCAATGAAAAATGCTGTTGTATTTCTTATCTGGATGCCTTCACATGCCCAAAAATGAGCCGTAGTTTGTTTTGGCACCTTCACATGCCCTTCTAAAAGATATTGATTAATAAAAACTTCTAGTACATAATTTTCCCTTATAAAATCCTCCAATGATAGTTTATTATAAGTGTGTGTGTGCTGTTCTGTGGACTTATCTATGTACACACATTTTTTTACATTTGCTACTTAGAAGACTTAACCTTGCATAGATTTTTTTTCTCCTCAGGGTCTTGTCATGGAAATGTTTTATGCATCTTATCCACTTAAAATAGTGTACCACAGAAAAGCATCAGAAATCCTGTTTTCTCATACAATGCGGGCGTTTGGTTGTTAATTGAGCAGCCCTGGGGTGGGTGATTTATTTCCTTGGTGCACAGATTCCTGAGCATGTTCTGTAATACCAAAACGAACCAAATTCTCCACAATCAAGCCCAAAGATTTCTTATTTAGAAAACGCCGCCTCACAATTCTCTGCTAAACTCAACTGGGCAACCGTGTACTGTACAAAGTGCCTGAGTGCTGGTGTTTGGAAGACCACAAAATTGTTCCAAAGTGATGTTCCTTAAGAGACTAGATTTTGTTGACAGGTTGCTTTTGCCTACATCGCCTAGTTTACACCCCAAGCTCCTTTTGTACCTGTTCTGCAAAAGCCGGGGGATGTTGGACCAGCATCAGAGCCTGTGTTGCCTGTTCACGTCAGTAAAGAGTATGCAAAGCGTTGCCATGCAGATGACTGTGCCAAAGGCAGGTGCTATATTTTTGGCACCACCTAGATCACGGCTTCATTTGTGCCGTTTTTAAGAGCTAAATGTGTTCTCAGAGTTTGCTGAAACCTGTACTTAAGACCACCTGTTTGCAAGGGCACTTGACTAGGGCATCCTCCTTTCTTCAGGCTCAATTAAACTGGTATTTTTTGCTGCTGCTTATGATGAAAGAGCACCTGCTTACAAAGGGCCTGATGTCCAGAAGGCTCTTTCCCATTTTATGTCTATAGGGGAAAAGGTTTAATATATCAGCCCCATCCTCTACTGTTTGTTCTTAACTTCGATGCAGTTAGGTTAGCTACTGTGGTAAGGTCAGGCCAAGGCCTGCTTTAGATTGATGAAATAGTTTTGGTTCAAACTGAAGAATTCCAAGGAAGGATTTGACCTTAATATATGTTTAGAATAGGTAAACTAAACATACCATCCATTGACATTTGGGCCCACCCACATCCCAGCAAGCTGTCTGGCTCTTACCTGAATACTGTGATGTCAGTTGTTTCTCTTAGTCCTGTGCGATGTACAGAACACAATGCAATTAGTTAGATAATGTGCCATTACAGACAAGGTTCATGAGTAGAATGTGTTTTTGGAAAGACTGGGAAATATTATTTATCTAAGGGGACCGTTTTAACATAATTAGCTTTTCTTCTCTGTTTTTCATGTTTAATAACTGCCTACCTCTGTGCTGTTTAAAAAGACTGTGCTGATATTTTTACTTTCATCATAACATCTCTGTCTGTTATTCCTCTAGAAAAGCTGTTGTTTGCTCTTGCTGGCTCAAGCTCATTTCATGTGCTTGCTGCCATAGCTGACACCTGCTCTGCCTCTATCACGTGTATTACTCCAAATGAGCAAAGGAGGAAAGGCTGAACAGTCTTTCTTGGTTAATAGCTTACAAATGGGCGTGTGGAAGAAAATCTTCTGTTCCTATACTGCCACCCCCACCCCGACTAGCATGCATGTCTTCATTGGGGTAGAAAGCATAGATCTTTTTTTAGGTTTCATTTGTGAAAGTTCACGTAGAATTTGGTGAAAGGCAGTGAATGGATTGTGACAGCAATTGCAACTGAATGTCTCCATTTACCTGGCAGCGGTAGTGCAAGCTTTCCCCCTCATTGCCCTGCTCTGGAGGGGACCGATCGCCTTCTAGGGGCACGAGAGCAGTCCAGGCTCCACAGGGACAAATTCTTGGCAGAGACTTCCGGCTCTGCTGCTAATTTGTGATTGTGGGTTTGGCGCTTCCTCACACCTGGTTGTTGGGAAGCGGGGCTGAGGCCCCCTCAGCTCTGTTCACCTGCACTGTTGAACAGCTTTACAATGGCGCTGACTTTCAGGTATGCTAGCCTGACCCGATTTGCGCCGGCAACTGGGAAAATGTGTAGGCTCCTATTGTGTTCTGGTTTGAGCGCGTCCAGCTTTTGCTGTGAACTTAATTAGATGGTACCTCGGCTGGCGAGAAGCACAGGTGTGCCTAATTAAGCAGAGAGTGGAAGCCAGAATGGATCTAATTGCTGCTCAATAAGTCCTTTTTATTATTTTTTCCCCTTGCACAGCCACCCAGAAGAGAGAGGTTGTGTGTCGGTGCCAGTCCACTGAACCATCCATTCCCCTACGTGTTTCATTTCATTTTGCTTTCAGACTTCAGAAATTGAAATAGCTTCTACTCTGCTCCATATTGAAAGCATACGTGTGTGTGTATATATACACTGAGTGTACACAAGGCTTTTTGTTTCCTTATGAATTAATTTAAAGTGTGGGTATGTGTATGTGAGTATATACATACATACATACATACCACGTACAACGCGTTAAATTAATTTGTTTGGAGATAAAAAGCCTTGTGTGTGCTCATTGTCCTCAGGGCTGCTACTTGGAGCTAAGCACAAAAGCAGTTATGGCGGCTGGGCTTTCCATAAATGATCTGAAAATAAAATATATATGTTTTAAAATCACACTTTTGTTACTCATATTAAGAAATGCCGTAGGCCAGAAGAGATTCGTGTTATCTGTATCACAAATGTAGAGAAATGGCTTTTTAATAACCAGGATAGCCTTAGAAGCTAATCTCTTTATTCAAAGGCAGATGTTTCGTTGTTGTTTGAATTTAATTAAACAATCAAGGCATGCACAAGTAACGAGATTAAACCTGTATAGTGGTGGCTAGTCAGGGTAGGCTGCCTACCCCCTGCTAATAATGCTCAATTCACAAATGTGAGAATACTTTTTTGTGTGTTAATTTTTTTTGCCCTCTTCTTTTTGGGAGGAAAAGACAGAGATTACCGTTAGGTTTTGCTTACCAGATTGACAGCAGTTACCACAAGTCCCTAGACAAACTTTTGACACTGAATTGACCTGCAGCCCTAGTCCTGTGGTGCTCCCATCCGTGGTGGTGCAACTGCAGCAATAAAGATAGCAAGGGCAGGCTAACTGCACATGTGCCAGCTGTAAAGATGGCAGCCACAGGACGTAAGGCACTAGGTTGGATCTCTCGCTCAGATTGTGCCGATCCAGAGCTGAGAGCAGATGCTTCTGAGCTTGCAGCAGCCTGCGGTGATAGTGTTACACTGGTGGGTGGCGGTTCCAATCCTGAGCATCCTCCTTGGTAGAGTTGTTTTGGAATATGTGAAAATAAGGGCGAAATCTGTGTAGTTGGCTTTTTGGCTGCCTCGGGGCCAGACTGGGCAGTATTGTCAGGAAATACCTTTTTTTTTCACCGAAGAAGGTGATTAATGCCTGGAATGCCCTCCCAAAGTAGGCAGTGGAGGCTAAAATAGTAAAAGACTTCAAGAAGGCACGAGAGAAACACAGAGAATCCAGAGTTGTCAAGAAGCGAAGAGACAGTGAAGTCTTAGCAGAAGCGCAGGTGCTCGCATAGGGTCCGTCTGGCAGGCTGTGATGAAAGAATTAATTAGTTGGCTCTCTTTGGTGGGTTACCCACTCCTCGTGTTGACTGGGGTGGTGGTGGGGGTGGGTGATATCTGGAAAGGCTCATGAGGAGCTCAGAGACTGGCTATTTGAGCAAACAGCAGCACTTGTGTTGGTGGCTATTTGGATTAATGTGTGACCCTTGTGTTTGGACATGGGAGGGGGCGAGATGAAAACTCTTTGGATAAGGAGTGATATTCTACAGGCAGTCATATTCTATGGCTGGCAGTTGGGATGTCAGCAGGAATAATTGGGCAGTCTGGATGGGGCAGTTATGCCTTTTCTGCCATCCTCTACTATGTTACTGTGCTGGACAACTTAAGTCCCCCCCCCTTCCCCCTTTGCTTCCCATGCTAGGTCTCCTAGCCATGAAGCAGTACCAGCACCACGATAGCACATAGCAGAGGAGTGCGAGCGTTACTGCACCCACCCAGCACAGCATGAAGTAATACTCTGTTGGATAGAAAAAGGGGATGGGATGTTGGGAATGAGAGATGGGTAGATGGAGAGTTGGCAAGGGCAGAGAGATGGATATTGTGAGACACTGAAAGGGGATGTTAGGTATTGATACATAATGTTTTAAAATGTTGTATATTATCTGTACAATTTATTTACAATATTTTAAGATGATATATGCAGTTAATCTTGCATTAAGAAAAAAATATTAAGTTTGGAATTTGTTGCCAGAGGATGTGGTAAATGCTGTTTAGTGTAACTGAGTTTTAAAAAGTTTTGTAAAAGTTCTGGAAGAAAAGTCCATAAACCATTATTAAGGTGGACTTTGGGGAAATCCACTGCTTATCCCTGGGATAGGGAGCATGGACTCTGTTGAATTTAGCAATCCTACCAGGTACTTGTGACAAGGATTGACCAATTTTGGAAACAGGATACTGGATATGTTCTTATGTTCTTATGATGGACCTTTTGGTCTGACCTAGTATGACAAGTCTTATATTCTTAAAGATAGAATTACATTTTTGCAACAGATTTGGGGGATGAGAATCTTCTGGAAAAAAATATGTGGGAGAAATGCTGCAGGGCGGCATGCTGTAAATAGTGAATAAAAAAAAAGATATAGCAGAATTAGAAAAGATACAGAGAAGGGTGACCAAAATGATAAAGGGGATGGAATGATTCCCCTATGACAGGGGTGGTAAACGCCGGTCCTCAAGAGCCACACACAGCCAGGCTTTCAGGATATTCACAATGAATATGCATGAGAGAGATTTGCATACAATGGAAGCAGTGCATGCCAGTCTCTCATGCATATTCATTGTGGATATCCTAAAAGCCAGGGCCTGTTTGTAGCTTTTGAGGACCAGAGTTGGCCACCCCCTGCCCTATGAGGAAAGGCTAAAGAGGTTAGAGCTCTTCAGTTTGGAAAAGAGAAGACTGAGGGAAGATAAAATAGAGGTCTATAAAATCATGGCTAGAATGGAACAGATAAACATAAATCAGTTGTTTTATGCTTTCAAAAAGTACAAAGACTAGGGGACATGCTAGGAAGTTACTAGATGATACATTTAAGACAAATAGGAGAAAATTGAATGTTAGCATGGCTTTACACTTGGTAGCTCCGTCTTCTGCATTTGCTTGGCTAAAATGTACTAATACTCATTTTAGAAGTAACTTTCCAAAAATGCTTGCCCGGTACACTGGTAAGTTTTTGCGCCTATGTCCATTTGCATGTAGGTTTACCTAGAGGGAGCGGAGGTGTTCCTGCTAGAAGAAGGCTTTGAACTTGCACTTACATTATTCCATTTTCAAAAGTAGCTATGTGCGGGTAAATTTGGTGGGATACATTTGAAAGTTTATAGATGCGCATTTGATGGCTTTGGAAATTGGTGTAACTTACACTCATTTTTGCTTCCTAATTTAGAAGAGCTGTTAAAAAAAAAAAAAAAAAAAAAAAAAAAAAAAAATCCCCTTAGAAGATGATGTTTATAGACAAGTCTGGGTTTGTTTTTATTGAGAGAAGAGCATAAAATACATAGTTTATTATTATTATTTTTAACAATTATGCCTCCTGCCTGGAAGACTACAGGAAGCACATCAGTAAAGTCTATAATTTTGTCATGCTAAATCTTGAAAAAAAATAAGATTTCAAAGTTTGTAGTTCTCCATCTTTACCAAGAATCCTGCAGGTTTTTTTCCCCCTCAATTGGCTACTGGAAGGTAGACAGAGATGACTGTCAAATCAACTTGGTACACTGAAAAGTGCCAGAAATATACCCTTGATAACAAGAATCATGGTTTCCATGGAAATGAGAACAGTAGTGCTTTTCATTGGTCCATGTAAAAAAGAATTCAAATTGTTTCAACTTAGGAAGCAACCTAAATTTAAAAAATAAGGATTCTGTGTTCACATGCTTGATGGCTCTTTTATGTTACAAAGCTATTTGCATACCAATTTATTAGTCAGAACATAAAATCAGTTGAGTAAGGGTTGGCTGACGATGAGCTTTGTATTCCTAAACTTTGGTGGTATAGATATTGCTTTTTTTGGGGGGGGGGGGGGGGGGAGGTAATTTTCAAAATCCCACAAAGCTTGAAGGCATGGGACCAAAAGTACTGCAAGACTTTGCACCTGTTATTTGTGTGGATCAAGTCCGCTGGGAAAAAGTATGCGTGGAAGATTGGAAAATCCAATCTCCATATGTGCGTGCACTCCCCTCAACCTCCCCTGCGCCTTCCCTGGGAGCATCCTGCTTCCCTGCCAGTAAAAGTACAGCACCCATACTTTTCTCTCAGGAAGGCTGAGTAATTTTCAAAAACTCACTTTATGCAGGTAAACACGCATTTACCAAGTAAAACCTTTCGAAAATTACCCTCTTTAGTTATATTGGACAATTTGCTGTACACTACCAGACTAAAAGAGTGAATTTTTTTTTCAAACATTCACTTCTTAGAATTAACCTTCATTTTCCTTTTATAAAGAGTATTTTGAGGTTTATATACATTTCCAGTTTTTTTGATAGAGTGAGGCGATGGTTTTGGCAATGGAATAAGTTATGAAGTGTAGATGGAAAGACTGTAGAGACTTAGGACCTAATTAATGCAAGTTTTTCTTGCATTAATTGCTGAATGGGAGTAGCTCCTTGTTTTTAACCAGGCTTTCATTATCTTACAGAATGTTACATGCAGTCTGTGAGTTTAAATGCACTGAACAAAGAAGCTGTATTGCCTGGCAGAATTTGTCAATTTGAACTTTGACACTTAGATATTATGGGCTCAATTCACCCATGCTAGTTTTGGCCTCCTTTTTGCAGAACCGTGGCAAATAAATGGTGGCTATGCATTCCAAATGTTTTTTTTCTTTTTCCAAATTGTAACAGATATATGGTCATCTGCTCTACATAGCCCCCTAGTAAACGCTTTAAATGGGTTGAAATTAAGCAAAACCTGAATGTGCTCCATCCATTCTTTTGAAGCAGCCTATATACTGTTTAATGCTCACACTTCTATGCCTTTTATTTGTCTACTGGAGGCCTCTACTCTAGCTCAAATGGTTAATAACTTATGGGCCTTCTTTTTTGCTGTGCTACATGGAAATCCAGTATCTCTTGTATGGAAGGATATGTTTTATTTTTTTCATATATTCCAAGATATATATGGCATCTGATACAGTCCATTTAAATGTATTCTTTTTTTGGAAAACAAGTTTTTGCAAAGGAATACATTTAAATGGACTGTGTAGATCAGTGATTAAATATGACTCAAAAAATGTGAGATAAATAAAGTAATACTCCACTCTGGGTATTATGATGGTCTATGAATACAATTCAGTATTTAGTTTGTGGTGAATACATACTGTTGTGAAATGATTTAAGCTTGGTTTATTAGATGCCAAGTATCTTTGGATATATATATATTATTTGCATTTGAATCAGGATTTCTCAAATATTTGTTGGTGACTAAATATTTTTTCATATTCCATTCATATGGAATATGAACAATGTGTTGGAACAGAGCTTAGCCAGGATCTGGTTTGAGTTCTTTCTTGCCTCTTTCAAAGAAGACTGTACCATGTTCTATGCCTGATTATGGAACTCCTCTTTTTAAACATAGAAACACGATGGCAGAAAAAGACCACATGGCCCATCTAGTTTGCCCATTTATGAAATTTATGTAGGCCTTAGAATTCCCATCAGTCCTTCAGAGATCCCCTGTATTTATCCCATTCTTTCTTGAATTCATGTACCATTTTTGTCTCCACCACCTCCACTGGGAGGCCATTCCATACACCCATCTCTTTATCTGTATAACACTGTTGACCATGTGCTTCTGCCTCACAATCTAGATCCCGCTACTGAAACTTGTGGCCTGTTGAATCCTCCATCATGGCTCCCAGCATCTGGCTTCTGTTGTATATCCCACTCTATCTGGGTGTACTACTACTGGGTTTTATAGGCCTGACTTCCTGAACTTCCAGTGGTGCTGACTGATGATGTCAGCTCTGTTCCTGTATACATTGAAGCCTAATCCACTCACTGTGTTCCTGAGCAACAAGTCTTGCTTCCTGCTCCTGAGTCTCTTTGCTGTTCTGACTCTGCCTACTCCTTGTGACCTGGCCTTGTTCCTGACCTCATACCACTTGCTGCCTGCCCTAATGTTTGATTGTCTCTCGACTGTGCCTGAATGCTGTGTGCCTTGACCTCCGACTGTCGCCAATGTATGAATGCTGCCTGTCCCAACCTCAGTCTCAGATCCTACCCATCAGCTACTACCTGTGAGGGCCTACCTGTCAGAGGTTGTCTTGTGACCCAAATGTTCATTGTGGCTCTAGGCCCCCCATCCAAGTATGTGACAGCCATGTCATACTGTAAAGAAATATTTTGTAAGATTACTCGAATCTACACTCTTTTACTCTCCATCCCATGACCCCTTGTTCTAGAGCCTCCTTTCCATTGAAAGAAGCTAGCCACTTGTGCATGGAAACCTTTGAGATATTTAAATATCTTGATCATATCTTGCCTTTCCTCTAGAGTATACATGTTTAAATCTTTAAGTCAAAGAAATAGATCCAAGAAATATACAGCCCATTTCAAACCAAAACTTCAAACAAAAATTATAATAATCTCAGAAAAATGAACCCTTGGTATAATGAAGAATTGAAAAACAAAACACCTCAGAAAACTTGAAAAACTCTAGCGAAAAACCCTTCAGATGAATCTCTAAGAAGATACAAATCATACCTATCACATTACAAAACACTAACGAATACACCCAAAAAAGACTAATATGTAAAATAAATACACGGAGTTGTTTACAACTCAAGACTACTGTTTGAAACAGTTAAGAGTCTAATAAACTGCACTCCAAACTACGAACAATAATGTCACAAGAACTTCTTGTAATGACTACGCAACAGCTTTAACCAAAAAATACAGAGGTTGAAACGACAACAGCAAATAACCTATACCTACCCTTATAATGCACCGGATCATGTTAATGTACATGATAATTGGTCATCATTTGACACAGTCTCGAAGCTGGAGATAAGCAAAATCATAACTAAACTAAAACCAGCCTTTCATTGATTTGACATTGATTTGCCTCCTCGCTGAAATAAGTAAACCAAACCATAATCCCCACAATCACAGCACTAGTCAACCTCACCCTTGCTGAAGGACATGTGCCCTGTGGTCTAAAACAGACAGTAATAAACCAATCTTAAAAAATAAAGCAGGAAGATCCAATGATTGGGATAACTACCGACCAATCTCCAACTTAACCTTCATCGCAGAAATTCTTGAAAAAGCAGTTCTTACCCAATTAGAATCTGATCTAGAAGACAATAATACCCTGTGTCCTAATCAATTTGGATTTTGAAAAAATCACTCAATGGAAACTCTTCTACAATCCCTAATTGATCCTATATTTCAGGGTTTTGACTCTAATGAATCATACTGCCTGGTGCTGATTGATCTCACAGTAGCCTTCGATACTATTGACCATGACCTACTTTGCCGACAGCTGAGAAACTGCCATGCTGGGTCAGACCAAGGGCCCATCAAGCCCAGCATCCTGTTTCCAACAGTGGCCAATCCAGGCTACAAGTACCTGGAAAGTACCCAAAAACTAAGTAGATCCCATGCTACTGATGCCTGTAATAGCAGTGTCTATTCTCTAAAACAACTTGATTAATAGCAGTTAATGGACTTCTTCTCCAAGAACTTATCCAAACCTTTTTTAAACCCAGCTACACTAACTGCACTAACCACATCCTCTGGCAACATCCATGGACACATTTCAGTGTTCAACAGGTGTTCCGCAAAGATCAGCATTATCTGCAACTCTGTTTAATATATTCATGCTGCCCTTATGCAAATTACTAACAGACCTGGAATAAGCTTCTTTCTGTATGCTGACGATCTGCAATTCTATATACCACTAAAAATAATTTGATAAAACAGCATCGCTTATCTCTGAATATATGGTCACAATAAAGGAAAAGCTTGCACAAATGAAACTATCGTTGAACCCCAATAAAACTGAATTAATCTGGCTGAGCCGAAAACCACCAAAAGCTATTCCATCAGGAGTAATAATTGACCCTGAGCTAAACATGAAACAACACATCTCACAGAAAATAAAAGGATACACAAAACTAATGATACTGAGAAGACTAAAACCTCTACTAACGCTAAACAATTTTTGCACAGTTCTATAGGCAATGATATTCACAAGCACAGATTATTGTAACTCCCTGCTATTAGGACTACCTCAGTCTACGATTCGGCCTCTGCAAATATTGCAAAATTCCGCTGCTAGAATTTTGACTAGCAAAAAAAAAGTGACCACATTACAGGAACACTTGCTGAACTTCACTGGCTTCCAATTGAATAAAGAATACAATATAAGGCACTATGTATAATCCATAAACTAATCCACGATGAAAAAGCAGGCTGGCTTAACACTGCACTTTGCGTACATGTCCCACAAAGAAACCTGAGA
Source organism: Rhinatrema bivittatum (assembly GCF_901001135.1). Classification (NCBI taxonomy): domain Eukaryota; kingdom Metazoa; phylum Chordata; class Amphibia; order Gymnophiona; family Rhinatrematidae; genus Rhinatrema; species Rhinatrema bivittatum. Next base: position 528,349,194 of record NC_042615.1, on the reverse strand, counting down.
TCTGCGAATAAGGCTCTACTAACTGTCCCCTCTGTCAAATCAGCATGTCTCATGCAAGTAAGGGAAAGAGCACTGTCACTGGCTGGTCCCGTACTATGGAACACCATGCCACTCGAAATAAGGCTGCAGAGAGATTTGAAAATATTCAAAACTAATCTGAAAACCTGGCTTTTTAAACAAGCTTTTTATAAAGAGAAGGAGAAAAACAGTTGATAGATAGGGACGCACCAAGCTAGAAGTTATTTTTAACCTACAAAAGCATATTAATGTTAAAATCAAACCGCCTAATATGTTCCTAACAAACAGGCTTAACTTACACACTTAGTTTATTATTTTAAATTGTTACCGTACTATGATGGCACATGATTAATTTGTAATCTATACCACCCATATTTTTCATTATCGTGCCCTTCTGTAAACCGTTGTGATGGTTATCTAACTTAACGACGGGATAGAAAAGTTTTTAAATAAATAAAAATACTGATCTCGGAAATTGCCAATTAATCCCATCAACTCAGGTGAGGGATCTAGGTGTTCAAATTGATGAAAATTTTAACAATGAAAACCCACATTAGCAAGCTCATAAAATCTGGTTTCTACAAGTTAAGAATCCTGAGCAGATTGAAACCTCTACTAAACACAGCAGATTTCAGAACGGTATTACAATCTGTAATATTCTCTAAACTTGATTACTGTAATTCCCTACTTCTGTGACTCCTGTCTAGTCACCTAAAACCTCTTCAACTACTGCAAACTGCTGCAGCTAGACTATTGTCTGGAAAAAGGAAATACGACCACATCATTCCAACGCTGATTGCTCAATATTGGCTCACTGTACAATCAAGAATAATCTACAAAGTACCTACCATAATATTCAGTAGCATTAATCTGAATAACAACCTGATGGGAATAACATTTAAACCACACATTCCACCACGAATGCTCAGATCACAAAACAAAGGCCTCATAGAAATCCCGACCATAAAAAAACTCTCATCTAATGCAAACTAGAGAAAGAGAGCGATTTCAGTCACTGGACCAAAACTATGGATCTCCATGCCAGAGGACCTGCAAACAATAACAGACAATAACAAATTTAAGATCAAGTAGAAGACTTGGCTATTCAAAAATGCCTACTGTCTGACAGAAGCCTCCAGTTCGCCATAAGTCAGACAACCAAATATGTACTGATCATTAACCCCCACCCCTCACCCCTAACCCCTCACCCCTCTATAAACCAATTATGTTTTCCTAGTCATTTCTGCCTTTGAAATGCACCCATTGTCTCGAAATGGTCCCCTAGTTTACTACCTATACGAACGTCTACCTCTGTTCTCATTTATTTATGAATGTCAAACCTGTACACAGTTATGAACTAGTGATTTTTCACATGGAGTGATGGTATATAAAACACACATACATAAAGTCTATCCCCATGTGCTTTAGATTAAAGACCACTTACCATTTTAGTAGTCAACTTCTGATTGACTCCAAACAGTTTATATCCTTTGGAAGGTGCAGCCCCAGAATTATACTTCTTTTTTTTTGCTGCCCATTTCTCTCCCTATGCTGCCAAGCATCTTTCTGGCTTTTGCCATTGCTTTATCCACCCTTTTGGCCACCTTAAGATCATCAGATACAGTCTCCCCTAGATCTTGTTCTTCTTTTGTATTTTGAAGAATTTCACCTTCTATGCTGTACCTCTGCCTTGGCTTTTTGCATTCTAAATGCATTACTCTGCACTTTTTAGCATTAAATCTTAGCTCCCAGTCTTTAGACCATTCCCCGATCTTAACTAGATCCCTCCTCACATTTTCTGCACTTCCTAGCTGTCTACCTTGTTGCAGATTTTGGTATCATCGGCAAAATAATAAACCTTTCCTGACAATCCTTCTGCTAGGTTGCTCACAAAAATGTTGAAAAGAACTGGTCCCAGGGCTGATCCATGAGGCACACTACTGGTAACACCTCTCCTTCTCTGAGTAATCTCCATTTACCGCTACCCTTTGTCACCTCCCATTCAGCCAGTTTCTAACCTAGTCAGTCACTCTAGGTTCCATACCAAGGGCGCTCAATTTATTTATGACTCCTGTGCAGAACCATGTCAAAGGCCTTATTGAAATTCAAGTACACTATATCTAGTGCTCTCCTTTGATTCAACACTCTGGTCGTCCAATCAAAGAAATTGATCAGGTTCATTTGACAAGATTTACCTCTAGTAAAACTATGCTCCTTTGGGGTCCAGAAACTATACTATCCTTTGTATTAGCAGCGATTCTATTAATTTGCTCACCACAGAGATCAGACTAACCAGCTTGTAGTTTCCAGATTCCTCCTTACTTCCACTTTTATGAATAGATCCACATCTGCCCTTTTCCAGTCCTCTGGAAACATTGAAAAAGTCATCCAGCAGAGCTGCCAGGACTTCTCTACGTTCCTTCAATACCCTCGGATGATTCTCATCTGGCCCCATTGCCTTATCTACTTTGTTTAGTTAGCTCATCACAAACACGCTGTTCTGAAAATCGATTGAGATTTTCTCACTGCCAGTCTTATTTGTGTTCATTTTATGCAGATCTGTTCCAGGTCCTTCCACAGTGAATACCAAACAGAAATATTTAAGCATTTTTGCTTTTTCCTCATCAACCTCTAAATATTTCTCCCCTTCACTTCTGAGTCTCGCAGTGCCAATTTTGTACTTCCTTCTATCACTAATGTATCTTTAAAAAAAAAAAAAAAAAAAAAAGTCTTGTTCCTCCATTTTACTATATTTGCTGTTTTTCTTCCATTTGAATTTATCTATTCCTGACTACTTTTCCAGTTTCTTTTAGCTTTTCTAGATATTGTTTCTTGTTTTCCACTTTCTATAATCTCTGGTAGTTTATGAATGCTCTTACTATCATTCACAAATCTGTCTATCAGCAATCCTCTCTCCAACTCGCCATCCCCCTCGAACTTCATGCCTCCACAAGGCCAGTCAGATCTGCATACAAAGGCTCTCTCCAGGCTCCCCCAAGCAAATTATTGGTCCACAACTCCATCCATAAACGAGCACTTTCGACAGCGGGTCCACTCCATTGGAACTCTCTCCCCCCAGATATACGTCAGGAACAATGCCATCTATCTTTCAGAAAGAAACTGGAAACCTGGCTGTTCGCCCAAGCTTATGGTTGATAGAGCCTCTATCAACCAATACTGTCTCTTTCACCTTACTACCCATTCCCTATCTCCTCCCTCCCTCGCCTCCCCCCCCGCCCCGGTTCCTCCCTCCACAGGAAATTTAATTCCTAATAATTACTTATAATAAATTACCTGCCGAACTCACTGACTTTTGTTAACCTTGATATGACTCGCTACTTAATTGTCTTTGTTGATGACTATTATCAGTACTCTCCAGTTATATTAGTTTGAAATCTGTCCTGTCTTCCTAAGCCCATGTTTTTTGCTCCCTGTTTAATGTAACTTTATCTTCTATACAGTTGTTAAATGGTTTCCCCTTGTTTCATTGTAAACCGGTACGATAAGACTTGGTCTTGAGCATCGGTATATTAAAAGAACTTAAATAAATAAAAATAAATAAATGCTAACCTTTTCTTTTGTAACTTTTCAGCTGCTACTTTATCAAACCATAGTGCCTCTCTTTTTTTCATCTTTCCTTTATTAACTTTCTTTTGCTGGATTTAACCTGCTACATTTGCATCCTAACACTTGCTAACCACATATGCCTTGCCATAACATTCATATCTCATCCTTTGGTAATAACACTGGAAGCATACATTTATGCTGTTAGAGAATGCTTGTTACTAACAAAGTAATGCTGGAAGTGGTCCATGATCCCAGCAAAAAAAAAAAAAAAGAACAGGGGACCATGATTCAAGTACCTGGTGAGTGGAAGGGCTTCTGTGGGAGGGTAACGGCACAAGATGTTTATGTGGGGAAAAGGCAACATTTCTATTTCTATTTAGTGGGAAGGTATGGAGGAGGAGGGCCTTTGGGCTGGGCCAGCAGCACTACTTTCTCTGATTTTAAAATACTTCAAGAGTTTTCAGGAGGGTCTCCTTGCCAATGGGTAGGTTGAGACTTGTGCATGGTTGGGGAGAGAGAATCGAGCCGGGAGGACCATGACTTTTTAAAGGAGTGCTATTTTAACCTGGATATCTATGAAGATATCGGCCACACAAGGCTGGATTACTTTAGGTATAACTGGCCGTATTGAAACCATGGCTGGTTAGGTTAAATTTATCTAGCTACATGTAGCTTGATTAATTTTGGATAGGTATATTCAGTGCAGTATTTTTCTGCTGAATATATGAGACAAGTTATCCGGCTAACTTTAGCTGGACAATTTGTCTATTAAATGGTCTTCTGAATATGACACTTCCCCCCCCCCCCCCCCCCCGATGTATTCAAGGCTACTCAGAAGAGGCGAAGATGGTGTTTGCTATTGGGAGGACTATTTGTATTAAAACTTCCCTGTAAATTATTAGTAAAATATAACAATGTCATATATTATTTAGTTTTTTTTCTTGAGTGATAAGATAGGGCAGCAAGACCAAGCCCCTGGCTCTTTCACTTTCATCTTCAGTTCGAAAAACTTGTATCTTTTCTCTGTTTTTGTAGCTTTTGCATCTGCTTTAGTTAAATTAATTGTATTTCTTTTTGAGTAGTGGAATTTGCTTCCACAATAATGGTAGACTATATGTTTTGAGTTGACAATACTTCATTTGTGCTAATTTGTTATTCTTCATATTATATGCTAACTTATAATTTTCTTCTCAAGATTTCCTTGACTATATATTTGAAAGGTGTTATAAATACAGAGTTTAAAGAAAATGGAACAGAGCTTGGTTCATGGCCTGTATAAGCTAACATCAAACTAGTAACCCATTAATACAGAGAACTCTTACCCTAGAAGCGCACATTAGATCCATCAGTAATCTTTGAGAACCATGCACGTCACACAAATAATGGCAGATGAAAGATATGATTAATTATCAGAGCTGGCAGCAGGACTTGATACTGGTATATCTGGTTGAGGGTCGCTGGTAGTGGTGGCTTGGCTGCAGCTCTGATGACCATGATCTTAGGAAATGAGTGAGCATGTGATAGCTGCCTTTTTATATTCTCCACTAGGGTAGCATCTCCAAGCCATTTGAAGAGATGTCAATTTGTTCTCTGTTGGCACAATTGAAAGATGCCCAGTGCTCTTTCCTCATCCAAAAGAGTAGCCAATATAAAAGGGCCATGAAGACAGAGAAACAGCGTTCAGTCTTCAGGCTCCACATGTATCATTTTGTTTCTGAATGTCATGATTACATGTCAGAAGACAGGCAGTAACTCTTTACAAAGCAGGAGATGAGAAGGGCTTCCTGTCATATAGGTTACTTCCTCCTTGCCCTGCTACATGTGTCCAGACAAGTGGTCTGTTCCTTCCTTCTGGTGGATGGAGGTAGAAAGCACTGTGATGACATCACAGCTACTTATGTGTGGTTCAAGCCATACAATTCCTCAGTATTCTCTACCTCCAGCCGATGGTAAAATATAGTGATGGTGCAACAATATTTTTTTGACAAGGCCTATTTAGCCCTTGAGTTTGGAATAAGGCCGGGGTACCTCCAGTGTCTTAGGGCTGTGCCCCTGGTTTTCTAATACCAAAGTAGCGGGCCCACTCAAGTGGTTCCCAGCCCCAGAGAGGGTTTGGTTGAGTCTGAGGGTTTTAAGTTGGCAGATAAAATAAAAACGATTTTGGATCCTGTGAATCTGCCTCTCCCATATTCTCTCCTTCTTGCTTCTCTGCTAGAAACGGGAGAGCAACTCTGGAACAGCTTGAAGCTCTTTTTGTATGAGCAGTGTTGCCAGCATTGGGTATAAATTCCTCTTAAGTTCTGAGGGCGAGTTTCTTCAGCACTGCTCTGATTTGACCTCCCATGCTCCTGATGGAAAATGGCCACTAGTGCTTGTTTTTTTTTTCACTTCAGGGATTTTATGCCTGGAGGAGTTCCTGGAGAGATTTAAAAGCCTCCATTTCTATATTGGCAGGGCAGGCTGCCACAGGAATAATTGTTGTGTTCCTCCTGCTCGGGAAGCAGCTCACTAGGGCCTACAGTGTTGGTGTTTTCAGCAGGAGCAGCCACCATTTTAGCTGCAGGTCCCTCAGAACATATGGTCTCTGTGGCCTAACCTAGCCATTTGTTTTGGAGCCCTGCGCTTATCCTTTCTTTTTTTGGAGCCCTGCGCTTATCCCTGAAGCTCCTATTCCTTCAGGCCCTACTACTTTGGGAGAGTTCCCCACAAAGTTCTTTGGATTCGCCATCAGGCTTTTTGTGCTATTTATAGGCCCGCTGGAGTTCTTTGGGTCTTTGGGCAAGGGACCTGTTCCTAAGTCCATGGCTCACTTGTTACCTTTTAAATTAGCCTGTGAGTCTTGTGATTTTGGAGCTCAGTCTCCCCTCAGAACAAGACCATTTTGGAAGACTTGGATTAATTTATGGATAGAGGCAGCTTGGACTCCTTAGAGGAGGGGTAAATGCCCTCAGTGAGAGAGGATGATTCAGTTATCCATCTTTTTCATAGGGATAAGAACATAAGAACATGCCATACTGGGTCAGACCAAGGGTCCATCAAGCCCAGCATCCTGTTTCCAACAGTGGCCAATCCAGTATGATGAGCTTGCATGTCTTATTGATCAGGTGGTCACTGCCCTAAAGATTTCAGAGGGCTAACCAGAAGAAACTTCTGAATGGAATCCTATTAAGGATCTGCTTAAGATCGCTAAGACTTTTCCTGTTCACTCAGATGGAGGAAATGGTGATAGTGGAATGGGAGTTTCCAGAATCTGGGCTCAAGGGAGTTAAACTTTTTGGTAAACTGTATTTGCTACTGCAGGAGACATTGCAGTACTTGTTCTTGATGCTCAAGAAGGATATCCTAGTTTCAGCAGTTACAAGGATAACAACTTTTCCTGAACAAGGTGGCACTTAAGGATCCTCAGGATAGGAGGATTGAGATTCCTCTAAAACACATTTACTTCTGCTGTGTTTTTAGTACAGTTAGCAATTTGTGGTGGCATGATAGCTCCAGCTCTTCTGCACTGGGTCCAACAACTTCCTGAAGGGCCCAAGGCTGTCTGCCTGGAGTCAGCTGCAGCCTTCATTACAGATGCCTTCTATGATCTGATCAGAATTTCATCTTGCTCAGTTGCTTCATTGGTTTCTGCTAGGAGACTCTTGTGGCAGAGGCACTGGGTGGTGGATTCTTGGACGAAGACCCATTTGTGTAAATTTCATTTCAAGGGGGAAACTACTCTACAGTAAAGACCTAGCTCAGATGTTGAAGGATTTGGGAGATTCCAAGCCTAATAGGCTCCCAGTAGATGAGGGTCATGTTTTTTATTGGCCCAGCAGAGGCTGGACTCAGTATTGTGATACCAGCAGGTATAGACAAGGCAAGCAGTCTGCTTCTTAATCCTTTTAGTGGCAGGATCCACTCCTTTCATGGCTCGAGGAAGTTGAGACCAGATTCTACAGCCTCTTCCTTAGCCAGTAGAGCTTCCCAGTGAAATTAGGAAGGTTCCTTTAGGCAACTACCTGCAGCAGTTCAACCAGGAATGGACCCACATAACTTCTGACCAGTGGGGTTTTGGAGGTTATTCAGCACAGCTATGCTCTAGAGTTAGCTGCTCTGGTCCCTGATGCCTTTATGGTTTCTCCTCGGCTGTTAAAAGGTTGGTAGAGCAGGCCATGGTTCAGAGGATGCAGCTGTTAAGGGGCTGTGGTTCCAATTCCTCAAGAAGGTCTAGGATACCATTCCATCTATTTTGTAGTTCCAAAGAAGGAAGGCTCTTACCGACCAATTCTCAATCTGAAGGGGATAAGCAACAGCCTTCATGTCTCCCATTTCAGGATGGAGACTTTCTGTTTGTTCCTGCTGTTTTACGGGAAGACAATTTTTTGCTTCTCTGGATCTGTCAGAGGCGTATTTACACATCCAGTGAAGGGAAGACCATCAGATATTTTTACATTTTGTGTCCTGAACAAACACTTTCCGTTCAGAGCCCTTTCCTTTGGGTTAACCACAGCTCCAAGATCTTTTACCAAGGTAATGGTGGTGGCTGCTATTTGTCTGAGGAAAGAGAGGATTATGGTTCATCCTTTTCGGAATGACTGGCTGTGAAAGTCAAAATCTTTTCAAGAAGGTATCAGAGCAAAGGCAAGGCAGCTTCCAAAACTACTTTGGTCAGATGGATTAAGATGTTGTCTCCTCATTGTATGTACTCAAGAGTCATCCGGTTCTGTTGGTTCTCCAAGCTCATTCTATCAGGGATCAATTCTTTTCCTGGGCCAAAAATATTTGACGCTTCATCTTCTATGACCTTTAAATAAATGCCTTACAAATGTCAACGTTTACTTGGAACAGGCAATGATCCTTCCCAGTCTAGACTATTGCAATGTACTGTATATATCTGCTTATACATTGCGTGCCTTACACCTGTTGCAGAATTCCATGGCCTGCCTTATAAGAGACTTAGTAAGAGAGAGCATATTTTCCCTACTCTCTGCAGTCTTGATTGGCTGCCAGTTGAAATGAGAATTTTAGGTACAAGGTAGCCTGTCGGTCTTCAAGATGACTTGTATAGATAATTAACCATATCTTAATTCAATGTTACATGTACATAACCCTTCAAGATCATTGAGATCCTCGCAGGTTGCTGGAGGTCCTCCCAATGTGTAGTGTGCCTCTGATGGAGATTCGGGAGAGGTCATTTTCCATTACTGCTTCCAAACTGTGGAACAGCTTACCAGCAGAATTACGATTAACAACTTGCATAAAATTGTTTAAAAAACAGCTGAAAACTTTATTTCCAATGGCTTTTCCTGACAGTAGTTGTGTTGATTGAATTTGTGAAAATAACTAAATCCTGACTTCCAGAGCTGTGTGATGTCTTTGTTTTACTTTTGCTGTGCTGATTGAAATTGTGGTGATATTCATATCTTGATGCTTAGAAGGTAATTTTCAAAGTGGCAGGTGGGTGGACATTGTCATGTGTGCGTCGGCCTGTGCTCAGGTATGTAGCGATTTTATAACTTGTGCGCATGTTATAAAATAGCCTGAGTGCGTGCATATGTTTACCTGATTTTAAGTAGGTGTGCACCTAGGCATGTAAATCCCATTTCTACAAAATAAGTGAGGGTATTTTAAAACCGGCGTGCATCCATTTCATGACCAGTTTAACCAGTTTGTCCACCAGTTTGCCCACTGAGCTAGGTCCAGCAGCACCCCCCTTGTTTAATAGCCTACATTCCCTACAGTTTCCCCCAGACCCTTTAATCCCCTACAAAATGGCTGTTTTTTTTGTTTTTACAACGTGTACCTCCATAGCAGAAGTAAATGTATGTAGTAGTGGACCTGGACATGTGCTGGTACGCGTAAGTATTTTCATGTATATCTCTTGGCCATATCCATGGGCTACCCAGACCTCACCCACACCATGCCCCTTTTTGAAATTGAGTGAGATGTGAGCAGGGGCAGATATCTGGATGGCTTTTAAAATTTTGTGGGCGCATGCGAGCCCGACTTTTAGTTGTGTGCGTTTTTTGTTTTTGATTGCTTAATTTTATGAATTTTTTTTATAGGCCATTCAGAGCTATTGTGATTGGGCGGCATATAAATATTTAAAAAAAAAAATAAATATTGCACTAGACGAACATTTGTAAATGAGTTACTTGGTCCTCTTTGAATTTTTTTGTCAAGTATTACCATTTGGATGGTAGGGCTAAGGAGAACCCAGCTTTCGGAGCTGGTGTCCTTAAGGTAGCGCTTACTTCAGCCGTCCCAGATTAGTTGGGCTTTGCTACTTCCCACTTGACTGGACTGATGTAGCAGGATGAGGAGGAAGGAGAATTCCTTCCCTGTTAATTTCCTTTCCTTTAGTCCTGCTACACCAGTCCAGGACCCTCCTGGGAAGATGGGCCGTGGTATGGCAGAGGATATGCTTTTTTCAGATCATATGGATTATAAGAAATGGCTATTCACAGGAATTTTACAAGTTATGTGTGTGTTTGTTTGTTTATATTTACCTCCCATTTTCATAGGGGTCTCTGTATTAGTACAGGACTATTGGGGATGTTGTGAGGATAAAGGAACATTTATTTGAGGCAGATGAGACTCCATTTCTAACTTACCCTAGCTTTGTTGTTCTGCATGCTTTTAATGAGGCTGAAAATGCATTCTTCAGCTTGGAACTAGATCTCCCTCAAATTCCTCATTATATGCTTATTAATGACCTACTTGATGCTGTTGTGCCTATCAAGGATGGATTTTTCCAGAACAGGATAGCATTTAAGATATTTGCCTGAGCATCCCAGATAACTATTTGTAATCATGACCTCTTTTCCAACTTCAAATTGGGTGAATCAATCCCAAATTTCTGGGTGTTGTATTATTAAGGGGCAAGAATATCAGTTTTTATTATCTTGTTCTTGGTAATGCATGGAAGTTTTGTTTTTAGAGAAACAAGAAATTGGGTAGAAAAGAATAAAATGACATTTCATTTTAAGATTCACGCTTTATATTACAACATGGGCTTAAAAGGAGACTTTTTTCATGTTCAAAATGATGGCTTGCTACCAGCAATAACAGCAACTTCAACTCATTTCAACAAATGCCTGAATGAAGAATCTGAGAACTGACCTGAGCATGCTCAACCCCAGAATATAAAGGGAGGGGGAGCACTGACTGATCCCAAAAGCAGCGAGAATGGCCATTACCTGGTAATGACCCAAAAAATGCGAACAATATTTCCCAGCAGATTTATTTATTTTTATATACCGACATTCATCTCAATTGAGATATCATACCGGTTTACATTCAGGTACTGTATGTATTTCTCTATCCCCAGAGGGCTTACAATCTAAGTTTTTGTACCTGAGGCAATGGAGGGTAAAGTGACTTGCCCAAGGTCACAAGGAACGGCAGCAGGACTTGAACCCTGGTCTCCTGGTTCATAGTCCACTGCTCTAACCACTAGGCTGTTCCTCCTCCCTGCTCTAACCACTAGGCTGTTCCTCCTCCCAGATGAAAAAAGAAGACTGCTTGGTAATAATGCAAAGCCACTGTTACATTTAGAATGGATATAAACATTGGCACTTATATACTGTAAGTTATTAGAAACATTTACCCTGTGAGTTGAACATAATGGAGATTAGTCAAGTATGGTAGTCTTATTTCAAACATCTGATTAAGAGTGGGAGCAGGGGACTGACAGAACTCACCCCATCAGGAATAATATTATACAGGGTGGCCCATGGAAAAGCAGCCTGCCTCCCGGCACTGGTATTGGAGGCGGGCTACTTTTCCATGGGCCACCCTGTATAATTTTGTAAGGATTAGCTCAGAATTGGTTAACCTTTTAGGTTTGTAATTTTCTTTACCATGGAGCAGGTTGCCTGGGTGCCCTAGAATATGGGGGCCTGACGCCTATCGCCATCCCGAGGCTGACAGTAGTGGTTGCTGCTGTGGGCTAAAGCTGAGATGCCACTGTTCTTGCCATTGGTCGACCAGGCTAGGCCAAGACATCCCGCTTCCTAGCGCTGTGAGAGATGCTGCTCCGGGTCCAGGCCGGGGAAGGAGTTTGGGAAGGACAAAGAGAGAAGGAAGAGGCTAGGGAGGAGAGAACATGGTGAGAGAAGGAAGGCAAAAAGTAAAATCCCAAAACTGAGCAAAATAAATGAATTCAAAAAACTGTAAAAGCAAAAAAAAAAAAAAAAAAAGAATCTGGAAAAAATATTTGACCTTGCCTCCTAAAATATTTTGGCTGATGCCCAAGAGTTTGGGAAGATTTTCCACCCCTGCGGTAGCCACCTGAACAAGTATTCTTCAATGATCTGGTGCACTGATATTCTTTCCATTTTTGATGGGCAGTCAATTTTAAAAACTCTTTGAGGGACATTTTGAAAGATATATGTAGTAGGAATTAGAATCTCAATTAAATAATTTAGATATGTTTTCTGTAGGACATAGTGGAATTGTTTTGGTTTTTTTTTTTTTTTAATAAAAATATTGGAATTTCTTTTTAAAAGCTGAATACTTGGCCCATTGGTTCTTGTTCTTCTGTATATTATTTTTGTTTAGTTCTTTATTGCTAGGACATTTAAGTAAATTTTAGTAAAATATTAATTTAAAAAGCCATCTTGAGCATTTTAATTTCTCAATGGATTGCACCACAATTTCTGAGGTTTGTAAACATATGTACCAAATGCTTTTCTGGAGGGCCATGTATTATTCAGTTATGAAAAGCATTTTTATAGTCTTTAAACCCTTGCTTTTTTTTTTTTTTTTTTTTAAATGTAGGCAGTTAGGTTGATGCAAATGCATGAAATCTTTGTACATCAAAGAAGAAACTTAAGCCTTTCTCGAAATGAATATGTTTTTAAAGCTGTGGCTCCAGAAAAAAAAAAAGAACATTATTTTTTCATATTTAAAATGCTTGAGAATTTATGGTTCAGATTCAGTAGTTACTGAATTTTTTGATCCCAGTGTAGAAGGCTAAGATTTTTGTTATCAGTTTAAAAAACTGGTCTTTTGGTAAGGGGGAAGGATAGAGATGAAAGATGATTATGGTGAGCAATATCTGCGAAGAGCTCTAGATCTTTGCACTTTCTGTTTTCCTATTCAGGAAGCTTTATTTTACCTAGAGTGGACTTCCATTGTTAAAGCTGATTAAGTTTTCGCTATGTCACACAGTGTTTATAGGGAAGTAGAAGTCTGATCTTGGCTACCCACGTGATGCATCTAGGGTGCCAACCTTGATGGATCAACTCAAGCCCAAATAGTGATTGTTGCGTGGAAAAGAAGGCTGGAGTTTCAAATGGGCAATCAAATGGGGACGTTGCCTCCATCTACTCCCATGCAGCTGAATCTGAAAGGTATTTGTTGGAGATGAGTTGCAAAATTTAGATGGATTCAGTTTGATAGGTTTCAAATATTCATCATGGGCCTAGACCAAAGTGTATCTTTCTAGGATTCATCAGATGATAGCCAGGCCCTGGGGCATCCCTGACTTTATCAGCTGGAATTGGTATGATGTATTTTGATTACGGCATTTATTGCTTGATGTGAACTGTTTTGGGTTGAACTTATCTGTAAGGAAGGTGGTATAAAACATAACAAAAAAAAAACCAAAACCTGTGGTGGGAGAAGGCGAGAGATTTTACCTTGCTGAGGCCTTGTTACCGCGGACTCCCCGGGGGTCTTTTCAGGCCCCGACGGTCAGTATTGGGCACAGCGGAACTTGTTACCTACGTCATCTCAGCCCGACTGAGGGACTATAAAGCCCGCCCACCTGCGGCGCGCAGCAGATGCCGGCGCGCTGCCTGAAATTTTGATTGAAAGGAGGGAAAATTGAGGACTTTGATTCTCTCTCGTATATCCCCACCAGCCCGGGTGGCACCCGAGCGGCAGAACCAAGACTTTGAGAAGCTATCGGTGTCTTGTGAGTAGTGCTGCGGCACATTTTTTAAATGCCTCATTCAGTCAGGAAACGGAGGGCCAAAGAAAAAGAGGCCCTACCGGGATTTCAAAGTGTCATTGGTCCAATGGACGCAGACATACACTGCGAGACTGAAAACCGGGCGAAGTCTCGCTGAGAGTGGGAAAGGAGAAAGAATTACCGGCACCCTCTCAAGAGTTGTATACTACCCTTTCCCGGTAGAGCGGAGTCCCCCAAGGAACCCCGCAGAGACAAGGCCTGAAGCCCAAATGCTGGAACACCTGGAATTAGGAGAATTCCGAATCCCGGGTGCTCAAGAGGGGGAAACATCACAGGCATATGTTAGTCTCCCAACTTTACCATCAGGTGCTGGTGGTAGAAATGATATTTCATCAGAGAGGAATATCGGGGAGAAATATGTACTTCCTCAGCTTACGAAATTAGAGTTGGTGAAATCATCTGATATTTCTCTTGAATCAATTTGGGACGCTGTACAGGCATTGAATGTCAATATTTACAAATAGCTCCAGTTTATTCATATATGGGGAAAATGGAAATACGTGTTGAGAAGGTTGAAAAAGAAATTGAAATAGAGAGTATTTCAAAAATTAATGTTGAATTGGGAAATACCGTAGGGATCCAAAATGCCTTAATGAAAGAAAATAGTATTTTGAATTCTAGATTAGAAAATATGGAGAATGTATTAAGGAGTAGGAACCTTCGGTTTATTAATTTTCCTAAAAGTCAATTTATTTCCCCAAAGGAGATGTGGAAAAAATACATGACAGAAATTTTAAAGATTTCTGATCAGGCTATACCTGTAACAGCTAGGATTTATTATATACCATCTATTAAAAATAAGAATTCTATAAATAATCAAGAGATAAAAAAAATATCTAATACTGATCCACTACAACTAAATTTAACTGAAATGTTGGAAACATCTTTAAAAGATCAGGTTACCCCTGCTACACTTGTGGTAACACTTCTGCTTGAGGCAGATAAAGAGTGGACATTAAAAATGTTCTTTAGACACAGAACAGAAAATTTTCTAGGCCTTAAAGTAAATGTATTTCCTGATCTATCAAAAGCCACTCAAAAAAGGAGGAAACGGTTCCTTTTGTTAAGACCTAGAGTATTGGCAATTGGAGCTATGTTCTTGATAAAATATCCCTGCAAGTGTCTCATAAAATATCAGGGGATGTCTTATGTTTTCTATCAACCCAATCAACTTACCGCTTTTTTAGTGGGGAAAAGAGTATTACCAGAAACTTCCTCTCCAATAGAATGAATATCAGGACCGTTAGGAGTAAAATAAGTATCTAGTTCTATCTCATAGCTTCCTTTCTTTAAATTATAAATTGTAAGTCACAATTTGATTTTTTCCTTGGGTAGTAGTCTTGAGTTCTGGTGAATTGTGGACTTTGATATGAGATCAAATTGTTTATTTCCTTTGTTAAGGATATAATATTTCTTTTTTTGAAGTTTGGTGTATCTCTTTTTTTTCAAACAAGAAATGTTTTCTTGAATATTTGTTAAACCTATAAAAGTAAAAAAAACAAAAAAAAAAAACCAGTGGCTCCAGAGACTTCAGCTTTCATTGAACACATTTAATTTACAGAGTTAGATTTGAAAATGCTGTTAGGAGCTATTCAAGGGTTGGAGATAAAGATTGACAAATGTTTTAAGCTATTGTAAGTTATGAGAGTGCTGAAATTTGGTGGCTAAGATGGGTAACATGATTAAAATTTGAAATGGCTGTAATCATGATATTATATTAATGTAAATCCACTAAAGCAATGAAAGGTACTTTAATTCAGTGTTTCTCAGCCCTCTCCTGGAAGCACACCTATTCTGTCAGATTTCAGGATTGTTACAATGAATAAGCATGAGTCAGATTTTTAAATACTGGGTCTTCAATGTATGCAAATTTATCTCATGCGTATATATTATGGCTATCTTGAAAACTCAAGGTGTGCCTCCAGGAGAGGGTTGAGAAACAATACTTTTCATTAATATTATTTAAAAAAAAAAGAAAGAGACCTGGATGAATGGAAGGAGTAGAAGATGCTCTAATTGGAATTGTAAGACAAAAAATGAGTACCTTATTTGCTCAGGACATAGAAATTGCATTTCATCATTTATTGCAACTAGGTGAGCTGTATAGAATCAGCGGTGCTAAAAGAACTCTCCCTTGAATCAATTACATTCTTTCTCAGAAGCAAGATACTGACAGTGTCAGGAAAATCAAAATCCTGCAGATTCTCACAAGTTAGTAGTTGAATCAGCTCTGGTGGTTTTTTTTTTTTTTTGTGCAGAACTCAATAAAGACCTTTATAATGAACATGATTAAGAGGAAAAAATGTTAATGTATGCCGAACACAGGTTGCACAGAATTCAGACTTGTCTAGAAAATCTCAAAATATATAGAAGAAAGTTACATTTTTGAAAGAAGGTTTTTGCAGAATTAGAATTTGTATTGCAGTAGCATACCTTTTAAAGGAGAAAGCGATTACTGACACGAAGAAGTGTTTTTTTTTTTTTTTTCTTTATCCCATTTTTCACTTGGCATCTCTGAACTCCCTCCCAAATAGCATGCCCAAGCAGCTTAGGGGACTCTTGCTGGTCTGAGGGCTGGAGGGGTCCCTCTTTGCAGACATAACCTCAGCAGTGCTCTTTCGTTGACAGGGGCTGCTATTGCAGAGGCAGCTGGCTTGCTTTCCTCTCCGGGTTTCCCATGGCTCACTTAGCTTTGACTATTCCTGGGGATCTGAATACATATTCTCTGTGCCATAGCAATACAGTATAAACCACAAGGCCAGCCCGAATTATGTCCTTTCTAATTGTAATGATACAAAGATCTTCTTAGATAAAGTACTTGCAAAAGTAAATGGCATTGACTGTATCATCTCTTTAAATTGAGGAAATTTGTGATTATCCTCTTCTTCGTTTGATGACTGTTCGTGAATCTGTTCGGATTATTCTGAAAAGCTAAACTATGACCTTTTTATAAATAGGGATAGCTAAATATTTCTCCAAGTGCTACTTTTGAGGACAGATTTTAGAATCTCTGTGGGCCTGTAAACTAAGATTCAAAGGGAAACCTTTCCTTAGAGTTTCCCTTTTGAAAACTGGGCTTGTGGTGCAGAGCACTACATGTACATTTACATCTGCTTTGAAGCAAATGTACATGTAGAAAATACACATGGGACTTTCAAAATGAAGGCCCTACATGTACTTCTCCTCCATCGACCATACCGTGCCCTTTTTTTGCCACAAGATTATTTTATGTATGCATGTATTTATTTTGCACATTTATACCCTGCACAATCCAAAGTTCTTGGCAGGTAACAGTTTATATTCATAATAAAATGTATACAACGACAAACATAAAAGCAGGTTACTTGTGCTGTTGACAGTGTGGATGCTTTTCTTTTCAGGCAAGCAGAGCTGAATTAGCCATGACACACGGGTGATATCATCTGTCAGTTCTGAGCAGACCCTTCTGTCTTAGCTCATAGAATTTTTCCTCTACTAAACATGGGCGGGAGTTGCCTTGAGAGCCTCTTGGACGTTTTGTCATCTGAGACTCAGTATGAATGTGCATCCTTTCTCTCATTTGTTTCCTTATATTACATTCAGTATTTCTTAATCTTTTAAATCCTTTTTTGTTGCCTCCCTGTTATGGCAGCCCCCAAACAGCACTTTTTAAAGTGCTGTCCAAAAAAAAGAGATAAATCCTTAGTGTTTCCCAACCCTATCCTGGAAGCACATCTATACAGTTGGGTTTTCAGGATTGTCACAATGAATATGCATGAGAGAGATTTGAATACATTGGGTCTCATAAAATACCTAACTCTGTACTGCAACTGAATGTCACTTTGGAGCTTGGAAGATTAACTAGCTTGCCAAGGTGAAAAAGAGCCACAGCCATTCCTCCTTCCGGAACGGAGTTTCTTCTAGCCCCACGTGCTGAGTTGAGTAGGAGTATCTCAAGCAGATCTTTCCCTTTGTTGGAACAGGTACCTTGTCAGGGTTGATCAAGCCATGAAGACACTGCTCTCAGGCATCTGCAATCCCCTTGCATGCACTGTGGGGCTCTGGGCAAGTCAAGAAGAAAAAGCGTCATTCCTCTGAGCCAGTAGTGCAATTGGAGCCAACAAAGAGCACCGAACCTTGGCACCGGCAACACAGTTGATGTACGTAACCTTGGCACTGTCAATGCATCACTCTCCAGTATATCGAGCCCTGGTGCTTTTGCTTTGAGCCTCTGCACCGGCAATGCTTCCTCCCTTGGCACCGTTGACATATCTGACCTGGGACTCCTCAATACCTTGAGTCTCTGAGAGTGAGTCGATGCACCAGGCCATGGTGCTACCAACACAACTATGCTAGGGAGGCTAGGAAGTATGGAGGGTGCTATGCTCCATTTACCTCCTCCCTGTATCAAGGGCTATTTCTCCATTGAGGCTTCTAGAACAAGGTTTTTATCTAGAGATCCCGGATCCTGTCTATTTGGTGGTATGCTTGATCTCTATGCACTCCATGAGTCAGCTGTTATGCAATCTAGAAGGTGTTCAAGAGGAGCCTGTTCTGGTTTCAGTAGAGGATGTTCCATCCCCAACATCTGGCTAGACAACATGACAGCTCTTAGACTGAATGACAGAGTTGGTGAAGACTTCCTATGCCTCCCTGGCAACTAAGAACAAGAAGGAGGGCATGCTTCAATATCTCCTTTCTGGGATATTGGATTTGCACCTTCAGGAGGGAGTCCTGTTTACTCCCAAACCCGGGGATGTCCCATCAGAAACCCCATGGGGTGATTTTGGTCCTTGTCACTCTCTGAGTGGACTCCAGCCAGTTGGAGAACATTCCCCAGGAATATTCTCATCTGAGAAAATTGAGGTCTCCACCTAGTTACTTACATCATCCCTGGGTTACTGTGTCAATGTCCATTCTCCCTTTGGGTCAGAGGAAGGATCAATGTGAATTCATTCAGACCCCCTACCTAAGTCTCCAGAACACTCATTACCGACCTCTGGGGATCATCCTTGCAATTAACGTTTGGCCTTCTTAAGATCCTAGATATTCCAGTGAAGCCTGCAGTGTTCTCAATATATTTGATCCTGCAAGAATTACAGACAAGAATGTGGGGAAAGTCCAATTTCCTGTGCTCTATAGTAGACCTTTAGAGTTCAAAAAAACACCGGGGTTTGGAGCTATACAGATGCCCCATCAGTCGGTCGTTGTAGAGTTAGCGGGCAAAGAAACAAAGATATTCTCCAATACTCCACCAGGGAAAGATCCCAGGCTGTTGGACATCTTTGGGAAGAAAATTTTTCCAAGCTCCATCTTTAATACCCGCATTGCTGTGCGCCACAGTTCTATATGGTGAGTACTTACATGATTGCTTTTAGAAACTGAAGCCATTGCTGGGCTCCACTGACATATGCTATGCTACATATCTGCAGCTGCTCTTGTACGCAGAGGAGTGCATATGCCACCTTAATCAGTATATGAGATGTGCGAAACTACTACCTGCTTGACATTGGTATCCATTGGAGTGTGCTGAATGGTGAGGCTAAAGGCCAGCAGTTTCCGTAATGTCCATAACAAATTGGCAGATATTCCCTGTACTGGGGATCAACTCTTTGGAGACAAATTCAAGGAAACTTGTCCAGATCAAGGAGCAGCAAGTTACTTTTGATGGGTTCTTAGCAACAATTGTTATTAAGATGCTCCTACTTCACTTTTAAGTGACCTTCTTTCCAGAAATGCCCTTTCTGGCAATTCCAGCAGTATTGCACTCCATCTGTGCTGCCACAGAGCAACTTTCAGCTCGTGGTCAGCAGCGCGAGAGGCATCAACCAAAAGTGACACTGTAGGTTCAACCAAAACCTGGGTCCAGTTTTTTGACCAGCCTCGAGATCCAACACTGAGCTCAACCAATATACATTGACCACTACTGATGCAACTTAGACTGTTACTTAACCCTTGACAACCCTGGTGAATATCTTGCAGGAAATGAAGAGAACTCCACTGGTGGCTGGACCCATGCATTTTACAATAGGGAGCTCTCCTCCATCTGCTTCCACATCCGGTTACGATAGCAACAGACGTGCCCATCAAGGAATGCAGAATGCACATGGGTCTTTTCAGAACCCAGGGAACATGCTCATTAGTGGAACGGCAGTTTCAAAACAATCTGTTAGAACTTAGAGTAATTGGACACACCTTGAGAATTTTCTCATATCTCCTTGATGGAAAGAGAATTCTCATAAAAGCCTGACAACCAAGTAGCCATCAACAAGCAAGGAGGTACAGGTTCATGGACCCTCTGTTAGAAGTCCATAAGGATTTGAGAATGGGTGTACAACCACCAAGCTGTTTAGGCAACCTTCCTTCTGGGTATTTCCAACATGTTGGCAGATCAACTCTGCAGGGTGTTTTGTTCTCATGAGTAGTCCCTGCATCAGTCAATAACAGACAGGCTGTTCAACCTTTGGGGGCATCCATTAATCAAACTCTTTGCATTGAAGGAAAATAGAAAAGTGGAAAGATTTTGCTCCATTCTTCCAAGCAAACTTGATCCACTTGGACTTTTATGCGCTTAAAGTACATCAATTTTCAAAACAGATTTATGTGCATGTCTATTTTGAAAATTAGCCCAGCAAAACTATGTGCACACAATTACACCTGCTGTTTGTTGCTCATAGGTTTGCCAAGAGAATTGACATGCATACTTTTTAAAATCAAAAAGTGGGCGTGTAAGTTCCAATCCTGCCCAACCTCCACTCCTTGGAATGCGTTTCCCATGTGTATAAATGTAAGCACATGCATTTTGTATGTGCATGATCTTGTGCATGTACCGGCTAGAGAGTTTTCTAAATGGTGATTGCTACGGGTAAAGCATACTTTACCCACCCTGTGTTGGAATACTGATACTAAGTCAATATCTTTTCTTTGAAATTATTCAATTATATATTTAGTTAAAAAGAATATTCTGTTTTTTAAGTAGGTTGGAAATTTAATATGCAAATTGCTTCCCCTTTTGGGGGCATTTCTTTTTTGTAATTTTAGGAATACTTTGCTGTGTTTGACATTTTTTTTTATTGAGGTCCAATAAAAACTAAAAAAAAAAAAAAAAAGTCTGTATGGTACTGGATGCAGACTTTGAGGGTCTACTCAGTGAATGAGCATCTTGGCCAGCATTTGATGTCGGAGCCAGGAATGAAATTCTGACTGTGAAACCTGACTGCCGCATTATGATCTCCACTTCCGTTAATAAACTTTTGCCTTCCCTTCTAGAGGTATACAAAAATCTATTTGTTATTGACTCAGTAGATAGAAAGAAGCTGAATTTCAACCAAACTATATAGCTATGTGCCAGATTTGCCAATAGGTTTTCCAATAGATGGAAGAAACTATATATTGGGCTCTC
Organism: Rhinatrema bivittatum; assembly: GCF_901001135.1. Lineage (NCBI taxonomy): Eukaryota > Metazoa > Chordata > Amphibia > Gymnophiona > Rhinatrematidae > Rhinatrema > Rhinatrema bivittatum. The sequence continues at coordinate 528,328,267 of NC_042615.1, read as the reverse complement.
CGCAGTATTTATTATAGTAATGAAGAACTTGTAATAGAGCTAACCTTGCTAGAACCATTTTGACCCTGTATTTTTATAGCTTGGTGTTTGATCAAGAAACACTAGCGTTTCTATTTTCAGCAGTGTTTTGACATAGATACGAACTGGGAAGAAACCTGTAAAAAGGCATTTCAAAATAGGTCCCGTGTTCCATACCTGCTGGAATGCTGGAAAACATCATCTTCTCAATGGTCAATATAAAAACATCTGTTCTGAAGCAACATTTGAGGGGTTTTTTTTCCCCTCAAACTAATTATGTATAAATCAGAAGCCTGGCTAATGCTTAGTGAAGTGGATCCTGAATGACTGTTTAGTTTCCTGATTAAATGGATACTGTTATAGCAGACTCACCCTTGTCAGTTTCTAATAGTTTTCTCTATAGTCTTTCCCATAAAAATAAAAATAGTGTTTCTGTTTTGTTGTGAGGCCTACCAAAGTGCCTGTGCTTCCAACTTTCGTTTCTGATGGAAAATGTACTTCTTGCTAAGTTGGATGTGCATACCTGGATGGTGTTGGATTATCTTTTAGTCCTGTTTAGTACGCAACAAAAGAAACATTAATTCAGGAGAAGGCTTGGGAGGGAAAGCAATTACAACATACAATGCTCCAAAAACTCAGGGAACAGCTTTAAACAAAGGGCTTGCTTCATCAAGCCTTTTTCCCAAGAGAGAAATGCCTGTAGTGAATCAGGCTACTGCTAGACTATGCTGCAATAGTAAAATAGGTTTTCTAGGATTTCATTGGGGAAAAAAGCTGCAGTGGCAACAAAACTGTTACTATAACCCACAGAGAGCAAAATATGTATTTTTCTGCTTAAATGAGCTTGAAATTGCTCTTTGAAGTTATTCATCTTATAATGTTAGGAAAAGTCTTAACAGTTTGACATTGAGCTTATGATTTAGTGACAGTTTTTTTGTTGGGTTTGTGTCTTTTGTGTTGAATCATCAGCGTTCAGGTGAATTGTGAAGGTGAGGTTAGAAACCCTGGGGGGTGGGGGGGGGGGGGGGGAGGGGGAGAGAATTATTATGTATTACATGAATAACTCTTGTTAGTGTGTGAGCAGATTAGAAAGGCCTTGGCAAGGTTGAGGACCTGAATTGTGTAGTGTGATTTATCCTGGAGGGAACAGAGAATAGAAAGAAAGTACAGTTTATTTTATAAGAGCCCAGACTCTGTGTTTATGACTAGGGACCTTCATTTTCGGCTTTTATTTTTTTTATTTTTCCTGAGGATTTTTCAGGATTTATTATGCAAGAACTAAAACAGGAGAAAATCAGTGGGGAAAAATGTGACTCATTTTTGTGAGTGAATATCGGAGTTTATTTTGGTGGACAGAAACCAGGAAATTAAAACAATATTGAGCAGATACTCCCACTCAGCAGCATCCCTGTCACTATCCCCATCCTCTGTCTAGCATATCTCTTTCCCTCCCCACAATCCTACATAAGAAAATGCCATACTGGGTCAGACCAAGGGTCCATCAAGCCCAGCATCCTATTTCCAACAGTGGCCAATCCAGGCCATTCCCCTGGCAAGTACCCAAAAACTAAGTCTATCCCATGTTACTGATGCTAGTAATAGCAGTGGCTACTTTCTAAGCCAACTTAATTAATGGCAGGTAATGTACTTCTCCTCCAAGAACTTATCCAATCCTTTTTTAAACACAGCTACACTAACTGCACTAACCACATCCTCTGGCAACAAAGACCTTTCTCCGATTAGTTTTAAATATGCCCCATGCTAACTTCATGGAGTGCCCCCTAGTCTTTCTATTATCCGAAAGAGTAAATAACCGATTCATATCTACCCGTTCTAGACCTCTCATGATTTTAAACATCTCTATCATATCCCCCCTCAGCCTTCTCTTCTCCAAGCTGAAAAGTCCTAACCTCTTTAGTCTTTCCTCATAGGGGAGCTGTTCCATTCCCCTTATCATTTTGGTAGCCCTTCTCTGTACCTTCTCCATCGCAATTATATCTTTTTTGAGATGTGGCGACCAGAATTGTACACAATATTCAAGGTGCGGTCTCACCATGGAGCGATACAGAGGCATTATGACATTTTCCGTTTTATTCACCATTCCCTTTCTAATAATTCCCAACATTCTGTTTGCTTTTTTGACTGCCGCAGCACACTGAACAGACTATTTCAATGTGTTATCCACTATGACACCTAGATCTCTTTCTTGGGTTGTAGCACCTAATATGGAACCTAAAATTATGTAACTATAGCATGGGTTATTTTTCCCTATATGCATCATCTTGCACTTATCCACATTAAATTTCATCTGCCATTTGGATGCCCAATTTTCCAGTCTCACAAGGTCTTCCTGCAATTTATCACAATCTGCTTGTGATTTAACTACTCAGAACAATTTTGTGTCATCTGCAAATTTGATTATCTCACTTGTCGTATTTCTTTCCAGATCATTTATAAATATATTGAAAAGTAAGGGTCCCAATACAGATCCCTGAGGCACTCCACTGTCCACTCCCTTCCACTGAGAAAATTGTCCATTTAATCCTACTCTCTGTTTCCTGTCTTTTAGCCAGTTTGCAATCCACGAAAGGACATCGCCACCTTTCCCATGACTTTTTACTTTTCCTAGAAGCCTCGCATGAGGAACTTTGTCAAACGCCTTCTGAAAATCCAAGTATACTACATCTACCGGTTCACCTTTATCCACATGTTTATTAACTCCTTCAAAAAAGTGAAGCAGATTTGTGAGGCAAGACTTGCCCTGGGTAAAGCCATGCTGACTTTGTTCCATTAAACCATGTCTTTCTATATGTTCTGTGATTTTGATGTTTAGAACACTTTCCACTATTTTTCCTGGCACTGAAGTCAGGCTAACCGGTCTGTAGTTTCCCGGATCGCCCTTGGAGCCCTCTTTAAACATTGGGGTTACATTTACTATCCTCCAGTCTTCAGGTACAATGGATGATTTTAATGATAGGTTACAAATTTTTACTAATAGGTTTGAAATTTCATTTTTTAGTTCCTTCAGAACTCTGGCGTGTATACCATCCGGTCCAGGTGATTTACTACTCTTCAGTTTGTCAATCAGGCCTACCACATCTTCTAGGTTCACTGTGATTTCGTTCAGTCCATCTGAATCATTACCCATGAAAACCTTCTCCATTTCGGGTCCTCCCCAACATCCTCTTCAGTAAACACCGAAGCAAAGAAATCATTTAATCTTTCCGCGATGGCCTTATCGTCTCTAAGTGCCCCTTTAACCCCTCATTCATCTAATGGTCCAACTGACTCCCTCACAGGCTTTCTGCTTCGGATATATTTTAAAAAGTTTTTACTGTGAGTTTTTGCCTCTACAGCCAACTTCTTTTCAAATTCTCTCTTAGCCTGTCTTATCAATGAGAATCTCCCTCTTCCACCCCCCCCCCCCTGCATTGCAACAGCATTCATCTTTACTAGTGGTGATTCCAGGCTTCTCCTCTCTCCTTCAGCAGAAGCTTTCCAAAGCTCTCGCTCTCTGCAGCACTGCACTTCTGTTTTTGTGCAGGGCCAGGGAGCCTGCTAGGAAGTGCTTCTGGTGGGCATGGCCCGCTTTAACTGCTGCATTGGTAGCATCAAACGGCAGGCATCTATGGCTGCCTGGGGGAACTGGAGGTGGGACGTGAAATACCATATTTCTAGTTGGGCAAGCACTGTTGGGGGGGGGGGGAGTGGCAGGGGCAGGGCTTGAAATGCTGCAGGTGCTTTGGCCTGCATTGGCTTCCAGCAGTTGCTTGGAGGCCTTTAAACCAATTATCATGTTTGGAAAACTGGGAGTTTATGGGTGAAAACCTGTTTAAATAGAAAATGAAGGACCCTATATATGACTAACCTTAGTAATATTGCCAGCTCCCTTCATGTTTTGCAGACAGACTGGTCCAGTCTAATTTGCATGCATGGACAAATAGTTTTGCTTTTCTTGGAGAAATCAGAACTATGTTTCCATGCATGTAATTCCTTAGGCCTAGAACAGTTTGGAAAAAATAGAGCCAGCTCGAAACTCTGGAGTCGTATATATTGAATTGGGCACAAAGTTTTGAAATAGCCAAGATGTGAAGCAAATAAACTGCACTTGCACAAAAATTCAGGCAAAGAATTTCCTTGCTCAAACCAGTAATCTGTTAAAGTAATTTTACATAAAGGTACATAGCATCAGCATGGCCTCGATTTATTGCAGTAATGTTATTGCTGATCTTCCTACTTCTTCCAACGTCTGCAAAAAAAACCTGTCCCTGGTTTCCTTTTCCCATTACCTCATTTCCATGCTTCTTCCTTTCTGGCTACCTGTTCAGTACTGCTCTCAATTCAAGGTCTTTCTACTTGCCATCAAATGTCTTTACATGGGCCCTGGGATTCATCTCCCTCATGTCGCACAACTGTTCTCTCAGCTTTATACCCTTCTCAGTGTGCCTTGTACATTTCAAATGTCTCATTTTCTTGGGTTTTTTTTTTTCTATGTTAGATCTCTTATTGTAGAATATACTTTCTCTGCTAAATTAAGGATTTGCCATTTGTACTCTCTTTTCCCATCTTATATCTCTTTAAATTGGCTTTTACTTAATTTACCTCTGCTTTCTCCTTTACCTTTGTTGTGTCTTACCATTTCTATGCACTGCCTAGTTTACTTTGCTTGAGTTGTTTTCTTTCATTGCTTGTAGGTCACCCAATAAGAACATAAGAAATTGCCATACTGGGTCAGACCAAGGGTCTATCAAGCCCAGCATCCTGTTTCCAACAGTGGCCAATCCAGGCCACAAGAATCTAGCAATTACCCAAACAGCAAGAAGATCCCATGCCACTGATGCAATTAATATCAGTGGCTATTCCCTAACTAAATTTGATTAATAGCCGTTAATGGACTTCTCCTCCAAGAACTTATCCAAACCCCTTTCGAACCCAGCTACACCAACTGTACTAACCACATCCTCTGGCAACAAATTCCAGAGCTTTGCCATGCATTGAGTGAAAAATAATTTTCTCCGATTAGTCTTAAATGTGCTACCTGCTAACTTCATGGAATGCTCCCTAGTCCTTCTATTATTCGAAAGTGTAAATAACCGATTCACATCTAGTCGTTCAAGATCTCTCATGATCTTAAAGACCTCTATCATATCCCCCCTCTGCTGTCTCTTCTCCAAGCTGAACAGCCCTAACCTCTTCAGCCATAAATAGTGTTACATGCTCAGAAAGAAAAAAAAAACAAAACAATGAATGCCTTCCTAATGGGCTGATGGTGCCTGCATTCTCTCTCCTTTCCCTATTGGTGATCCAAATCCATGTTGTTAGAGAACTGCATGCTCCCAGAGTAATCTCTTGATAGGTTCAACACTGGGCTTATCAAGCAACTGGATGCACAGTTTCCTGAGGGAAATTGTGTGCAAAGAATTTTAAGTCTGCAAAATTCTGCAAAAATAACACAATATAATAGTTGCCTTTGACTGACTAATAATTTTCAGTGCAATATAGAAAAAAATACTCAAAAATACAGAATTCCAAATTTTTATGCAGAATTCCTCCAGGCGTTCAGTAAAATTACATAAGGCTCAGTCCTCCAGCTTTTTATTTATTTATTTGTTTATTTATTTATTTATTTAAAATTTTTATATACCAACATTCATCCAGGATATCACATCGGTTCACAGTGTAATGCAAACAGACGCCAGGCATGGCGCTTTACATCGAACAAATAAAACAGATAAAACAAATTAACAAGGGATTAAATGAGGGAGGGAGATATCAAGGGAAAGTTTGCATTAAATTGTAAACGGGATTTGCAATTATGTACATATGTACAATAATTGGAGACACAATGAGGTATGAATTTAGGCGGACTAGTAAGAGAGAGAGGGGAATGGAGAGGGGAGAGGGTGAGAAAGAGGTAGGAGAGGGGAGAGATGGGAAGGTAGAGAGGGACAGTGGTGAGGGAGAGGGAAAATTAGGTGTATGCTTTAGCAAAGAGCCAGGTCTTAAGCTTTCGCTTGAAAGATTTAAGGCATTCCTCTTGCCGTAATTTGACTGGCATTGTATTCCAGAGGTCTCTCTCCCTGCTCTTTCTCCCTGGGCTAGTTATTCTTCCCCTTAGGCTAAACCTACAGCACTTTCTCTTTTTCTCCTGCCAATCCAGGTTCAACACTCCTTCCCCCCCCCCCCCCCCCCCCTTATACAAATACCCCACTAGTTCTCATTACCTCTCTCCCAAGTTCAACCTCCCAGCTATTTCTTCCTATTTTCAGGGGCAGTGGAACACATTTTTAGTTGGGGGGCAGACAAATCAGCCATGCTGAGCTACCTGCTTAGCTGCCAGCCTCAAGCCCCAATCCTCAACCAGCAAGCCGGCCTCTAAATCCCCCTTCCCCAGCCAGCCAGCCTCGACACTCCTCCCTCCCAGCTTCCAGCCATCCAGTCTTAATCTCCCCCCTAAATCTGCCTTGAGCTTGGACCCCCCACAGCCAGCCAGCTTCCCTCCCTCCTCCACTCCAACCAGTCATTCACTGTAGATGCTTCTGCAGGTACCACACAGCTGTCTGCAAATTAGAGCTGTTCTTACAAAAGTCAGCACAAGAGTATAGACAAGTGCATAGCTCAAACTTGCCGAGAGCCAGGCTATGTCTGCAGGAGCACTTTTGGGGCAGTGGACCTGAAGGTTGGTTGGTGGGCTGCCCCATTCCGATGTCTATGCCTGTCTTCCAGTTTCCCTCCTTTCTTCCCTCCCTAAGGTCAACCCTCCCCAGCTCTTTCAATGAGCCCCCAATATTCAGCCTCCCCCCCTCCCCCCACCTTCTGCTACCCTCCCAGGTTTAAATTCTCTCTCCCCGCACAGCTGTCTCGTGCACGCTCTCTATCTTTCCCTCTCCTTGTCACCTCCCAGGTTCAACACCATTCCCCTAGCTTGCTTGCTTGCTTTCTCTCCTCCAGGTTTAATCCTCTCTTTCCAGCTCGCTTTCTCTTCCGATCTGTTTCAACCCCTTCTCCATCATGCAGCTCTTTCTCTCTCCCCCTGCCAGCCTTGGGCTCCAGGATAGTTTAAATAAAAACTTCCGAGCAGGGCCAGGATAGTAGGTAGGAGGCTTCACAGTGACGAGTATGTGTTGGGTCATGGGAAATGGAATGGGGGAGGGCAGAAGAACACTAGAACAGTGGGGGCAGCATTGAGCAAAGTGGTGGCAGTGAACGAGAAAGCTGCCACTAACTCAATCAGCTGTTTGCTGCCATGGGTGAAGGAAGGTGGAAGCACCCCCCACTACTGAGAAGCAGCAGATAAAAATCCACAAGCTGCGCACTGAAGGAGATCTTTCTTCCTCTTCAGCCACCAAGGGGCCGATTCGGTCACCTTCCTGCGCTGGCAAGTGTAAGATAGCTGCCTTCTCGTTTCCCAAACTCCCCTCCCATCATCAAAAAAATCTGTGTGGCACTTGTAAAACTCTGCATGGGTAGGAAAATCTGTGCCAATTCTGTGTTGTGCAGGTCCACAGAATTTCCCAGCAGTAGCACAGGACTTGGAATAAAGTTCCAGAATTATAGTGCCCAGTGACTTTATAATGAAATTGTATAGTACTGAACATACAAAAGGACCATTTCATCTTAGCTAGCTCTTTGAATCAGATACATTGAAGAATTCCTTTAAAGTGATATAGTTCTTGCATGCAGATTAGGTGACAAATTCAGTAAAACTTTTTTACAATATTTGCAAAACCTTAAGAGAACATCAAGGAAAGAGAAAGTAAAAGTCCTATTGGACGGCATTCTGCATTTGCATGAAGAGGGCAGTTAAGGTTACAGAAGTAAGTGGGTTCTTTTGCTATAGTTTACGCTTGAGTCAGTATTTTTGAGGAAACACAAACATTTGATTCTGGTTATTCCAGTGTTGCTGTTCTACCTTCATATGGAAGGGGCCTGGTTTGGATCTTTAAATGCTGCCTTTTATTAGTCACTTACTAGGGGTTTCACAGCACGTTCTAGACAAGTCCAAATTGTACATAAGAACATAAGAAATTGCCATGCTGGGTCAGACCAAGGGTTCATCAAGCCCAGCATCCTGTTTCCAACAGAGGCCAAACCAGGCCACAAGAACCTGGCAATTACTAGAGATGTGAATCGTGTGCCAGATCGTCTTAACGATCAGATTCGGCTGGGGGGGGGGGGGAGGGAATCTGATCGTTAAGATATGTGAATTGGAATCGTTTCCGATTCCAATTCACATCGCAAATTTTTTTTTTTTTTTTAGGGAGGCCCGCGCCGCTAAAAAAAACCCAACTCACCCGACCCACAACCTAATCTGGCACGTAGGTGGCTACATATAAGGTCTGCATGGGGTGTGCCCAATGACTTTTAAATTCTTGGGTCTGAAATATCTCGAGTGGAAAGAGAGGGTTTATGTAAATCTGGAATGCATAGAACAAATGTGCTAGGCTAGTGACATAGCAATAGCAATCGCACTGTGCACTGCCATACAGAACATGGGGTTGATTCCCGGATCAGATATCTGCCCAACGGTCCAGCCAGGGCTAGCTGAGGTTTGGCAGAGGTAACGCTGGTTCTGGAAGGAGCACCAGTTCATGCCATTTGACAGAGCACCACTGTGTTAGCTGGGCTGAGTTGGGAAGGGGATAGAAAATTAAGGGGGCAAGGGGGGAAATCCCAGGTTGGAAATGAAAACTCATGATGCTGTACCCAGTGGCAGCTGGTTCCTGTTGAGCTGGAAGGAACAGAAAGAAACTTCTGCTCTAAAAACGAACCAAGAAAGTGGCCTCTGTACCTCTGGTGCTGATATTTCTGTTTAAGGAGAAGCGGGAGCATTTATATTTCTGATCTCCGTGTTTCCGCTTGCTTGGCTCATCTACTATATATGCCATAGTCAACACTACTGAAGTGACAGGGATCCACAGGCCCATACGTGCACCTGCTTTTAGGAGGTGGAGCAGAGATCTAATCGCCTACTTGTTTGCAAAAAGTTATTTAGGAAAAATAAATTGAAACAATTGTTCCTGTAAACCGCACGTGTGCAACAACAACAAGAAAAAAAAAAATAATTGGCAGCCAAAGCAAACCGTGCAAGCTGAGGCTTGCCTAAGCCAATACCGTTCAAGGTGCTGCAGCTCAGTTAAGTAATAAAAGGGAACCAAGAAAATGTGCCTTACGAAATGAGTATTTCTCATTGCATAGCAACAAGATGCGACATGCAGCAACGCACTGTCATTGTTACATGTCCCAGTCAAACAGTTTTGTCATAATTGTTTTGGGTTCAATAGAATGTTAGCATAAAAATGTTTATGGAGCAAGATTCTGTGATTTGCCTTAACCTTTGACTGAAATTGCGTATTTAGAATTTCCACTTTTTAATCTGTGCTTTCTAGTTTAAATGTCTTTGAAAAAGAAAGTGAGAAACCTTCTAGGAGATCTAAATTGATTTTCGTTATGTTTTCTGTGATCTTGGCTGAAAACAACACATTTGCTGAGCCCAAATCTCTTTTGTAAAAATCTTTAATTTTGAAGTTTTTTTTTAATTTAGAAATTAGGACGAGACAAGTGTCCTGCAGTTCAGTGGCATTTAGATGTCGTGTAGCCTTGTTTTGTACTCCGGGACATAGTGGCTAGTTAATTTATTTATTTTTTTTATAGCACTTCACTTTGTGCATTTAGATTTCTCATTTACTTTTATCTGGACAAACCCCAGAAGGATGATGCTTTTTTTGTAGAGGTAGTCCCACTAGATTCCTCCCTCAGTTCAGAAAGAAAGCACAGAGCAATAAACAAAGGCATGATGAAATATTTGTTGGCTCTTGCATTTTTTGCAAAGAAGTTCCTTGTCTTATGTTTTTCTTTCTTTAATCTTTAGGTGGGTCAGATTTTCAATTTCTTAACAGCACTTTTCTCAGAGTTGACACTTTTCTTGCATTTCAGAGGAAAGCCAGCTGCTATTGATTTGGACTAATTGTAGAAGGATTTTATAGTCACTGGAACTCATTTATAGTATTTAGTTTTAGAATTGTCACTTTAGTTGGGATTTGAGTAGGTGATTGGTTTAGGAAATAAAGGGGTCAATACTCAAAAGCTCTTTAGCTGGATAACTCACAAATTATTCTGCTAAATGGCAAGTTTTGAATATCCCCCTTACTTCTATGGTAAAAAATTAGCTAGATGTGTCTTTATCTGGTAAAGATTTAGCCAGATTAGAAAAGGGCATATTGAGGGGCGATTCGGGGCAGGGACGAATTAGCCAAATAAGTTATTTGGCTATCCCTAGACATGCCTGAGAGCAGGTCTAAAGTTATCCAGCCTCATGTGGCTGAATAACTTTTTATCTTAACTGGCTATATTCAAAAGAATATAGCTAGTTAAGTGGAACAGCAAGTTTTTTTTGTTTTAAAAAGGTTATCCACCTTGTGGCCATATCACTGCTGCCCCTGCTCACCTGAGCTTGAAATCTAGGACCCTGTTGGTTGAGTGTGCAGCTCCCCAAATTCATCTTTATAAAGCTAATTTTAAATGGCTAGTGCCAGCCTCCCATCTCTCTCCACCTGCTCCCCAGTGCTGCCAAATGTTCACTTCAGGGGCCCTCCTCACTCTTCCCCCACCCCACCTCCCACCTTCCTGATATCTTTAAAATGAAGATCTTCAGCACAGATCATAGTAGCAGCCTATCGCAACCCCGAGACAAGTGCTTCTAGCATTGCTAGGGGGGCTAATCTGGAAGTGTACACTGAGTTGGCGAAGAATTTCTCTGCCTCCTTGGCTTCTAAAGACAAGAGAGGTGCTTTTGAGTCTCTTCTATCAAAAATGTTGGTGTTCCCACCAGCTCCACACTAAGGCGTAGCCCTGTGCAAGTGTTGCCAGCCATAAGGGTTAGCTCTCAACTGTTGAGTAAGCCTTCACCTGTGGTTGGAGAGGTCCCACTTTGAATCGGAGAATGATGGAGGAGGTTCGGATAGGTCAGCATCCTTTTTGGGCATGTCCCCTCTGTGGTGACAGAGGTCTCCAATCTACTATACCATATCACTTTGTAATACAGCTGGATTAATTGATTTCTACTTCTTTTTAATTTTTCTTTTATTAGGTTTTCCAAACAGCAGAAATGCAAACTATTACAACAGAGTAGTTTTGTACCAGTACTACTATATCACTTCTTTATGTTGCCAAATGAGTTTGGCCTAACAAGCCTGCTAATCCATGTAAGATCAGTAAAATGCATAGAACACTCATCCCATGCTCTCTGTGGTATTATGTTTGCTTCACAGGTTAGAGGGTAAGAGACACAATTTGCCTCCAAGACCACACATATGCACACTTAAACACACGTTACTAGAAAGTACTGCGGCATACATGCCTGTTTATGTTTCTGCCTGAACGTCCAGGAAATGAACCCCAGAGAGCAGCTCTCCTGAGATCAGTCTTGCCACTGATTTGGTTTTAGAGCATCATAAACAGCATTTCTTTAGGGACTTTAGGCCATATGTAATCTATGTGTTGTGAACAAAACCCTTACTATCTTATGGATTTAACTTTTTATACCCATTCTATACATATATAGAATTAAGATGTTCAAATATTTAAATTCCCAGTGATTATACAAATGTCTATAATTTCTATTAATGCTTAGAGGTTAAAATCAAGAGACGTTTTTGTCATTTACATTAATTACCCATTATAATACAGACCTTGATTATTCATTTGTGTTATCCTTCACATTCTTTATTGCATATCTTTCTCTGTGAACAAGCAGGGCTGATTTAGAAATGACATGTGGATGACATCATCTGACATCGCTGAAGGGGACCCTTTTTCCTAAGCTCATCGAGCTTTTGCTCTACTGAGCATGTGCAGGAATTCCCATGCAGGCATTGCCTCATGATGTCCCTTCAGACTTTTTTAGCCCAAGCCTCAGTATGATCATGTTACCCTTTCTCTCCAGAAAAGTTTTCTCTACTAATCCTTTTTTTCATAACTTTTGTTCAATTTTTTTTTCTATTCTTTTTGGGTTGCCTCACCACATCAGCAGCCCCCCAATTAGCACTTCTCAGTGCTACACAGAAAAAAATGACTTCTTCACAGAATGTCTGATTCCAAAAAACCCACAGTAAATGGATTCAGAGACTGTCTGTGTGGTAGGAAGATGTCCAATACCGATGGACACAATGTCTGCTATTGCTCTCTGGGACCAGACCATGACTAGGCAAACTGCTAAAATTGTGGCCACCCTGTCTCCTCAGTCACAAAAATTGAGGGCCTGGAAAATGGAGGAACTGAATAAGGCTGAGGAGCTGCAGTTGATTATCCTCCCGTTGCAGAACCTCCTCATGCTCTTGGGTGTAGAGTTGAGCAGGAGCTACTCTAAGATATCTTCCCCATCAGTGGAACAGGGTCCTCAGCGATGAGTAAACCAAAAGTAAAGAAAAAGAAATGCTCTGTGGAGCTGGTGGCAAAATTGGCGTAAAAAAAAGCATCAGTTGGCCTGGTGGTGTAGCCAGTGTATCATCCTCCAGTGCCATTGACGCATGCAGCTCTGACACCATCTCTGCATTGGGCCTCTGTGCTATTGACACATCAGACTTCATTGCCATCAATGCACTATTCACAGTCTATGCATCAATCCTCGAAGCAGTTGACAGACCAAGCCCCTGGAGCATGTGATGCATTGAGCTTTGCAGCCAATAATGCTCTGAGGTATGGAACAAGCTGCGCAATTTTTGATGCACTAGACTGCCTACTCACTTGTTTTCCACTTTACCAATATAAAGTGGTGGATCCGCAGAAACAGAAGCTGATGTAATGCACTTATCCCCCATCAATCACCAGGGCAATGTCACCATCCAGACTACTGGACCAGGGCCTTTGCCTAGAGATGCCAGATCAAATTTGTTTTGTACTTTCCTTAATTTCCAACCGGTTTTCTGTGCAGGTGTTTGAGTCCAGAGGAGGTGCAAGGGGACTATAGCTTGGTATCAGAAGAAGGTGTTCCAACACCCAGCCAAAGAGCACATCAGCTCTTGGATTAAGTGACGGAATTGGTGAAAACTTTCATTACCTGTCGAGTCCAAGAATAAAGAGAGCACTCTCCAACCTCTCATTTCCAAAATATCAGATTTATTCCAGAAGGAGTCATCCCAGCTTCCCCAATAAGAGTGGACACTATGTTATAACTCCCATGAGGTGGATCTAGTCCCAGCCACTCGCTTGCAGCGGAGTCAAGCCAATCTGAGGACGTTCACCAGGAATACACCACTCCAAGGCAACTAAGGTCCCCTCCTTAGTTGCCAAATTCATTATTGGGATCGTGGATTAGTGTCCCCCCTCCCCCTCCCCCGGATCTTAAAAGGTATCAACAGGGATTCCCTCAGATTCTCTACCTGAGCCTCTGGAACCCTCGTTTCCACCAGAAGACCTTTCTTAATCTAGATTTTTGGACAAATTGGGAACATTTTCAGAGTTGATGTTCATTTGAGGATCCTTATCCTTACAAAGGTTTTCAGACTTCTTCAAATTCTAGAGACCCCATTGGAACCAGAAGCCATCCCAATTCATGATATTCTGCAGGAGATACAAACAAGAATGTAGGAGAACCTAATTTCCTGTACATCAGGAGCATGAAAATTGGATCTCAAGTATAGAGTGTAAAAATCACTGGGATTCAGAGTAGTACAACTATCGCATCAATCATTAGTAATGGAGTGTGTTCTAAAAAGATCAAAGAAAATAAGTTTTTCTAACACCCCACTGGGGAAATATCTCAGGTTACTGAACATTTTTGGTAAGAAGTATTCCAGAGCTCCATGCTTAATGCACAATTATCCGCTCACCAATTCTATATGATTCAGAATCTACGTGATTTGTATGTAAAAGCTGAAGCTGTTTCTTCTATCAGGCATTGCTGTCTTGACATATCCATAGCCATTTCATGACACTGAAGGGTGAATATGCCATGTTATTCACTCAATCTACAAAGCATTTGAGACAACTGTTTGCTTTTCCTTGGCCTCTCTAAGAGCATGTTGGATGGCTTGGTTTCAGGCTAGCAGTTTGTAGGACGATGTCCATGATAAGCTAGCAGATGATCCCTGTCTTGGAGACTGCCTCTTTGGAGATAAACTTAGAGAAATGGTTGCTCAAATCAAAGAGCAATATGTGGTAGTTTAGTCTTTCTCAACTGTCTTGGAGCAAAGTCTACTTCGCGCCACCTGTACTATGCTTTTAAAGGGCCGTAATTTCAGAGATGCCCTTTTTGGCAGTTTCAAAGCTACAGAATCCTGCCTTTGCTAACACAAAAGCAACATCTTCTGGCTGAAAGTCAGCAGCGAGAACTCAGTTAACCAAAGGTGGCATAACATGCCCAACCAAAGCCTGGACTAAGTTTATGTCTATCCTACAAACCCAACAGCCCAGCCATGCTTCAACCCTACCTGAAGGAATGGTGAAATATCACCAAAAATCGCTAGGTACTCATAATTGTGAAGTCTGGATACTGCTTCCACATAGCCCAACTCCCCTTGCTTTATCATTGCTCAGCCTTCAATCTGGATGTCTATGGAAGTGGAGCTGCTTCTCAGTCAAAGAGCTATGGAACCTTTTCCAGCCCAGCAACATGGTCAGGGGTTCTGCTCCCGTTATTTTCTTATCCCCAAGAAAACCAGGGGATTGAAACCATTCTGTATTTAAAAAGCCTGAACAAGAATCTGCTCTGGGAGAGATAAAAAAAAAATGCACTCCCTAAACACAATTCTCCCCTTGATCCAGAAGGGATAGTGGATATGTGTCCTGGATTTGAAGGATGCCTGTATTCATATCTCCATCTATCCCTCCCATTGACTTTGTGCTGGACTCCTCTTATTACCAGTACTGAGTACTCCCATTTGGACTATCAGCAGCAGTGAAGGTCTTCACCAAATGCCTAGCTGTAGTGGTGGTACACATTTGTTGTTGAGGCATCCAGGTCTTTCCATACCTAGGCAACTGACTAGTGTTAGTACCAAATCAGGAAGTGGCTCTCACCTCCTTTCAGACATTGATTCAACTCCTACCATCATTAGGCTTCCTGGTGAACTTCGAAAAATTAATTATGGTTCCTACCTACAAAATAAAATTCATAGGAGCAAGAATAGACTCCCTGCAACAAAGAGCCTTCCTTAGGTCAGAGTGGGTGAACACACTCAGATCACTTCTACAATGACTACTCTATTTAGATTAGACATCACCCAGAGACATTCTGGGTCATATGGTAGCAGCAGTTCATTTAGTTCCATTGACTTGCCTTCATATGCAATTCTTGCATTGGGGTCTCTGCTCCCAATGGGATCAATTAACTTAGTCCTTGACTAACACGGTGAATGTCTCACAAGGCATGAAACAGGAGTTTTGCTAATGGCTACATTCCTTCATCCTCCAAGAGGGGATGCCACAATGGACACTTACATGAAAGGATAGGGAACCCACACAGGTCCCTACCAAACTCAAGGGACTTTGTCATTAATAGAAAAAGAATTTCAGATCAACCTTGTAGAGCTTCAAGCAATCAGATATACTTTGACAACTTTCACACATCCCCTCTAGGGGAAGAGCATTCTCATTAAGATCGACAATCAGGTAGCCATATTCTACCTGAGCATACAAGGTAGCATGGAGTCATGGACTTTCTGTCAGAAGGCAATAAAGATATATATGAAAGGCAATACAAACATCAAATTGTCCTTCAAGCAACCTACCTTCCAGGAATTTCCAACATATTAGCAAATCATCTCAACAGAATATTTTGGCAACATGAGTGGTTCCTACAACAATCATCTGCCAACATGCTGTTCAGTCTGTAGGGTCTTCCAACAATCAACCTCTTTGCGTTAGAGTAAAACATAAAAGTGGAGAGTTTGCACACTTTTCCACCAATTTCAAAAGGTTCTTGAGGATTGGGCCCGACTGATTCTTATTGCACTAGCATGGCCATGACAAGTTTGATTTGCATACCTGGTGCAGTTATCCAGCGCCCCTCCGATCCATCTCTGGGCAGACCCATCTTTACTCATTCAAGAGGAAGGAAGTCTATATCATCCAAACCGTAGCTCCCTTATTTTAATATCATGGATGTTGAATGCTCACTTGATCGCACACTTTGACTTGTCCAAAGAGATTTAGGATATAGTAGTGCTTGCCTGGAAGCTATCTACTAGAAGTGCTTACAGCTTCTTTTTTTTTTTCAATTATCTCTTTATTAAATCTTTTAAAATATTGCAAACATATCATATTTTCCAACATATATAGGCAATCTTAATAAGAAATAATATAATATTCCTTCCAAATAATACTAAGCATAGTATAATCTCAAACCTTTCTTATTAAGAACTGATAATGACGGAGGCTCAAATTAACCAAATACATTTTCATAATAATTCACTTTGAGAAGGGACACTAATTTTCTCTTTCTCTTGTGCCATTTTTGTTGGTATAACCTGGCTTTCTATTGGGCTCGATTTATCCTTTAGGAAATTATCCAAATGAGGTGGCTCAGTAAAAATAAACTTTTTAACCTGGAAGTTAATATAATATTTCGAAGGATACTTCAAATAAAACGTTGCACCAATTTCCAGAGTCCTATTTTTAAGTGCCAGAAATTGTCTCCTGCGAACCTGCGTAGGTCTTGAGACATCTGGAAAAATAAACACCTTTTGGCCACAAAATTTGAGATCTTTATTCCTAAAGAACTTCTCCAATAATAAATCTTTCTCTCTAAGTTAAAGGATACAAATAGTGTTGTCCTATATTTATAATGTCTGTTGATTCTTCTAAGAAGGTTGATATGTCAATACAGTTTTCCTCAACTAGACCTGCACCTTTATTAGACCGTGATGTAAAATAGTATATTTTAGAAATAGATGGTATATCTTTATCATCATACATCAAAATATTTTAAGTATTTTACTAGCATTTCTTTAGGTGATAATAACCTTGTAACAGGAAAACTAACTACTCTCAAATTCTTTATTCTTAATAAGTTTTCCACATTTCCTAATTCAAAATGTAACATTTTACTATCTCCAATAAACATACTTTCTATATTTTGAACAGAACTAACCTTTACAGACAATTCTTTCAGAGATGATTCTACCTCACTCAATCTTTTACCCTGATTTACTATAGATATTCTATTAACATTTACCAGAGATGAAAGAGAGGAATTAACTTGAGTTAAATTAGAGTCCAATTTTACCAGAACTCTCCACAAATCCCCAAGATTCACATTGGCAGGATCCACAGAGTCTATCTGGGAATTACCAATGTTTACTATGACATTTTCCTCCCCTGCCACATTGCAGGGAGTTGGTAAAGCCTCTGCCAATGACTGTTGTGACTCAAGACCACTCATATTTAGCAATGCAGTCCCAACTTGAAGTACTTCTCTCGCAGCTCCTAGAGGTTGTGGAGGTGTAGGCCTGTTGCCTGGACTTAGTGATGCATCCGAAGTGCTGTGCAAACTGTCCATTACTGGCATGCCCTGCCGGTTTACGTGGGCGTCCATGGGGCCTATCCTGGATGTAGATGGTGAGGAGGTATCAAACCTCGCTTTCCTCTTCCTTCCCATTATGGGAAGAATTCCAGACAGCACATTGTTAATTGCGGTCATTCGCGGTCAAAGCCGGTCTAAGCCGCGTGCGCCTTTGGCATGCGCAGCTTAGGCAGCGCACCAGCGTGCCTCGGGATTTAAAGATCCCGGGCCCTGGTGATGACGTGGAGCACTCTGGGTCAGCTGTTCTCTCGTTTCTCCTCCCACTCCTTAGCGGTCTTTTTGATGGTATACAGCTGGGATTTCAATCACACAGTCTCTTACCAGGACGGCTTGATATCCCTTTCTCATCCACAGCTAGCCCCGCGCTTACAGATTCTAATAGAAAAGGTTCTCATCTTGGTGTCCTCAGACTTCTTTGGACCCAGTCATCTGTGAACCAAAAGACCTACTTAAAAACTTGCTGTCTCTGTCTTCTTCAGGTCTCAGTACTTCATCAGTGAGAGTTCATCTCAGTGCTATAGCAGCTTACCACTTTCTAATTGAGGATAGACCAATCTTCACTCATCTGTTGGTATCCAAGTTCATGAAAGGCTTATGGCATACTAAGCCTCCAGTTGAAAAACCTGTTTTCACGTAGATAAGCAACTGAATTAGCCATGCTGTCTGAGATGGTCCTCCATGCCAATAGGTGGCGGAGCTCTCAAAGTTGAAAACTTGTCTTTGATAGTGAGGTGCGCCTGCTTGCCTGATGCCGCGCTGCCTCAAGTCTCCTCATTCAAATTTTTTCCACGCAACAGAGTGGGTGGGGCTCTCTCCTCACAATTTACTTCAAAAACATTTCTATATATGAGTAACAGAACAGAAAACAGAAGAAGAATGGACATTTAAAAAAAAATTTTTTTTACCTCAAACATCCTAACCTCATGAGACTGTTATAAATGTCTCGGCGCACCCCTCCCCCCCTCTCAGATGATTCGATGCCTTTACCTTAATCTCCTCGGTGGACTTCCTGGGATTACCCGGGCCGGCACAGAGTGGAGCCTGGGGGAGAGGCACTATCGTCATTGACATTCACTCACCGGCAGGTTGAGTGCCAGGTTCCATCCGCTGGTGCACCAAAGCATCGCCGCGTGTGCCAGCGCGCCATGTCATCAATGTGTGCTGAGCTCGCACCAGCACGCCGAGCCATCGACACTCGTGCTGGTGTGCTGAGCCATTGACGCTTGCGCTGGTGCGCCAAGCCACCGACTGATCAACTACAGTTTTCAGCATGAGAAATCAACGCGCGCACAGGCGTGTCCAGGAAATGACGTGAGCTCGAGGCACTAGGGCACGGGCGCACTGCTCCATCGATGTGTGTGTCACTGCGCCAAGCACGGGCAAGAGGCTTCAGTCGTGCCGAGGCATCTGCGCAAGATTCGGATGCGCCACAGCATCAGTAGATGCATCGATGCGGGTGCCGGACGCGGGCTTTGACGTAAGCGCCGGAACATCAATGCCGCAGCGCACAAACATTGTTACGTATGCCAAGCGCCAGGAGTCACCATCACACACACCGGCTCAACAAAAAAACAAAACGTCAAGCAGCCTCGAAACACGAACACATGCCTAATGAGCCCGAAATAGGCACAAGCCGCAAAAAAAAAAAAAAAAAAGGAAGCCCCAATAAGTAATTGAGGTAACGGAAGCTCTAAAACGAGTGCCCTTCCCGAACCACTGATGCATACCGGGAGCACCAAAGCTCCAAATCCGGACACTGGTGTACTGACACCTGATGCATGCTCAGGTACGTTCTATCACCATCGCGTGTGAGGCCTTTATAAGAACACAGCTTACTAACCTGCAGCTGAGCAGTGACGCCATCAGGTTAGTAAGCTGTGCTCTTATAAAGACTGAAATTTCTCTGTAAGCCACTGGTCGTGGCTACTTGGCAGCAGCTCCTTTGAATATCCCTCCGCAAGGCGCCCGTTTCTCACCTTTGGCAATTCCCTTTACTGATTCTTTGGAACATAAATTTGTCTCCGTGTCCTCTGGGCTTCTGTCCCTCCTGATGCAGCCCATGTGGTGAAACACAGCCCGTGTCGGGGGACTGAACCTTTACTCTAAGTATCCTTGAATAAAAGGTGGAAACGTTTGCCTTGAATCTTCATTTTTTATTTATTTATTTATTTAAAGTCTTTTTTTATACCGAAGTATAGCAAAAAATGCCTTCACTCCGGTTTACAGAATAACAACTTGATACATACAACGAGTTTGATACATATAACTAACAATATGAAAGAGAATCCAATTAAAACAAACAATGAACAATATAAATGGGTAGCATGTAAACAAGATGTTACGGGAACTATTAAGTAATTATTTTAGGTTGAACAAGTCTAACTATGTATAAATATTGCTTATCGGGTTGAAAATAATAATAATAGTAAATATATATCTAACTATGTAAAATATTGCCTGAACCGGTTATAATAAAGTGCTGATGCATTAATTCTATGACAAGACAGGGTAATGTCAGAGAGTCATTTTGGGTGTGTGTTTGAGGTATGCTTAACCAATGTCATCTGTGAAAGACTGACTGAAAATCCATGTTTTTGATTAATTCACTACAAGGATCCATGATCCTTCCATGCTGTACCATTTTTACTTATGGTTAATCACCACTAACCCACACCACTCATCGTCTCCACTTCCTATTGGCTGTTAATATTAATTAAGCTATTACCTACTTTTTTTCAGAGATCACATGCACATGAAGGTAAAAAAAAAAAAAAGTCCTTTTATTCTTGGCTTACTATAGAAAAAGAACTGTGCTGCATCATCAGTCCTCACAGTTATTTGTCTTTTATGATCTTAACTGACTGGGCATAGCAGTAGCCAAATGAACATTGTCCAGTTGGCTGGAGACAGTATTGCACGTTGTTATGCCCTAGCAGACATCCAGATCACAGACTATCAAGACTCATCAAATGAGCCGCGTTAGTGGCTCATCTGGGAGCTATGCCTACCTAAGACATCTGCAAAGCTGCTACTTGGTCATTTGTGCACATCTTTACATCCCATTACTGTCTGGACAATTTATCAAATAGTGAAAGTAAATTTGGACAAGCAGTTTTACATAACCTGTTTACCCAGTAGTCCACGCTCCATGGTGGGATCTGGGTTGTTTATTCAGTAGATGTTCTGCTGCAACCTTCATCTTGGAACTCCCCATTTGTCATGGCTAATTCAGCCTTGCTTGTTGATGATGGGAAAAATGTTTGCTTACCATAAACTGTGTTCTCCATAGACGACAGGATGATTTTGGAGTCCTATTGGACTCTCACCTATCCATAAGGATCCATATATGGAATTGAATCCGATCTGGCTATTCAAAGTTGCTGAAACCAGATTTTCAAATTGTGCTACGAGCACTTGAATTTTCTGGTTTCTATTATTGTAACTCACTTTTACTAGGAAGCCCAAATAGTATCTTAAGACCATTACAGTTGTTGCAAAGTTCAGCTGCTTGTATATTAAATGGACATAAATAATATCACATTACCCCAGTTTTAACTTCTCTTCACTGGTTACCCATTCATGTGCGAATAAATATAAAACTCTGACTTTACTTCATAAATTGATTTTACAATACTAAAACTCCATGGTTAGGCACAACCCTACGGATATATACTCCATCACCCATACTCCGTTCACAAAAGATAGGATTAGTAGAAATACCAAACGACCACCAAACTCATTTGGTAGATACCAGGGAATGTGTGCTCTCAGTAGCAGGTCTAATCCTTTGGAACTCCATGCCAGAGCAATGAAGAATACTGACAGACTTAAAAACATTTAAGAAGTCTCTTAAAACATTGCACTTTCAGCAGGAGTTTGGAAAAATGAAGTGATCAAGCAAGCTAGTCACCATTTAATAAATACAGTATTATAACAGTGGTGAAGCAGAAAAAATGTAGCCATAGTGAGTACTGTAATGTCATTCTTGTATTTATTTGTATTGTCAATTGTTTTTTAATTATGTATGTCAATCTTTTAGATTGTAGATTGTTGTAAACTGCCAAGATCATGGAAGTGCACAGTATATAAATAATTTTTAAATAAATATAAAATAAACACCTGCCAGCATCTCTGGAGAGTTAACTACTTTCCTAGACTTAGCTCTTTTATCGACTGAGGGACCTCATGAGGCAATGGCCATGCAGGAATTCCCACACATGCTCAGTAGAGCAAAAGCTCTATGAATTTAGAGAGGAGTCCATTCAGTACTGTCTAAAGATGTGATCCACATCATGGCTAATTCATCCTGCTGTCTATGCAGAACACCATTTATGGTAAGCAAGCTTGCTTTTTACAAAGCTATAATTGTACACTTCTAAATATGTTCAGCCATAGGCTATAAAGTTTTTCATGAAAATTTGCAAAAAGCACAGATATAAGTAGTTCAAAGTTGTAGCATTTACTTATTTAACTTTTTTTTAAGTTGAAACAGATTTCATTACATTAAACCTTTATTAAATATGTGCAGTGTGTGTGTGTATAAATATGTATGTATATAAAAAAAAACAAATTGCGGGCTATATATGCAAAATGAGGTGCTCAAAAATTACACAAAACGATCCCTATCACAGGGTAACGAGCACTGATGATAAAAGTGAAAAACTTTCTTTTAAGAACTTTTATTTATTGTTAGTAATGTGTACCATAATAAATTAAAGTACATGCATCTGTAGGATGATATTCACAAAACCATGACTAAGAATCACAAGCTAACCACATCTAAACACTAAGAACACTTCTTCTCACTAAAATGCACTTAACAGTTATATCAATAATAGTCTGGACCCACTACATCAGTAACAAAGTATCAGTGGAAACACTGGATTGAAATGAATGCCACAAGATACACAGTTGCTATATAAAGAATACAAGAATAGCACAGGTGCTCTAAACTGCCAACAATGTATGTAATTGCCTTGACCAGACAAAACGCAAAAAGCAGGACTGATCAAACATTCATGCTATTATGCCCAATCATACAACTCAGGCGCACATAAACACATTTTGTATACTCTGTGGGTACAATTAAATATTATATATAACAATTTGAACAATATTATTTTCCAGCTGTGTGAGTAACCCACCAGTTAACAAGACAGGTCATTTTCTAACACTCCCAGGCTGTAATAGAGCTCTATCTAAAAGAGGCCAAAATGCTTGGTCCCTGGGATTGACAAAATAGACTCAATGGTAGCTCCACCAGATGTTAATGTAGTTTGTAAAAATGAGGGTCAGATGGAAAAAATCCCATGAGAGCCAGAGTCAGAAAGAATCCCAGTAGAATAGACTTAGTGTTTGGGTACTTGCCAGGTTCTTATGGCCTGGATTGGCCACTGTTGGAAACAGGATGCTGGGCTTGATGGACCCTTGGTCTGACCCAGTATGGCATGTTCTTATGTTCAGTAAGGACTTTCTTTGGCCGAAGTGGCTTCATCAGGGGAGACCCTTAATGCAGACGAATAGGGGGATCAAAATTGACAAGTGCCTGCCTGCTGCAAGTCCACTTGAAGCGGAAGCATATTCCTGGATCTCATCAATTTACTTTATTCATGTGCCATTGACCAGGAAAAATGTGTACGGAGATCTGTACTGCATGGGAACTGAGCCCCGGAAAAGATGAAGTCACTCAAACTTAGCACGGATAGACTTGTAATATCAAACCTGGAAACATCTTACAACAGGAAGCACTTAAAGGGGCAAGTTACTTGCAATGCCCCAAAAAGACAGGCATCAGTGAAACTCAAAGCTGAACTACTGTGCTCGGCAGAAAGTGATAAAAGTTAAACAAAAGTTGCTGAAATAACTCCGACCTTCCTCCTGCTTCCTGAGCAGGGACCACTTTGAACTAGACGTATGCCTGTGTATTTACATACCTCTTTATATAGTTTAAAACTGTAAGGGTTCCTAGTGAGCAATGCAGTGCATGTGCACATGCAGACCTTCACAGACGGTCCCTGAGACCCAAGGGGACAGCCCAGCACAAAGCTGAACTTCAGAGGGAGAATCCTGCGGGGGCGGGGCCATGCTGGCTGAATCGGTGCAGCGGTGGGGCTGGGGCTGGGCCCGGTGGGACCAGGACTAGCGGGATTAGCACAGTGTGTGTGGTGGGGGGAGGGGGGGCTGGCGGCTGAAAGGCTGGTTCTACCAGCAGTAGGATGATGAGTCTTAAGGTGGGAAGGGGGTGAGCTAGAGAAGGTGGACAAAAAGGAAAGAGAGAGGAGGGAAGTGAATGGACTGGGATAGGAGAGGGCGGGTATGCAGGAGTTAGAGGAAGGAGAGGAGAAGAAGGGCTTGGGGAAGGGAGGGGGAAAAGTGGAGGGAGCAAGAGAGAAATTGTGTCACGCGCACACACAGGCACATACGCACGCCCCCGCACGTGCACACACTGTATCTACATTCCCGCCAACCCCCCACCACACACTCACTCTACCTGCACCACTGCCAACCCCCCCACTACACAGAGAAATGGTTAAAGTGGTAGGAAGTGGAGCGTGTGAGGGGAAAAGAGTGAGCATACCCATCCCAATTCCAGCATTCCCACCTGCACCTCTCATTATCCTGTATACCCTATACCACCACTCCCAATCACCATCCCATCCCCACAGGGGGGTGGGGGTGGGGGGTGGAAAGGGCGGAGGAGGGGAGAAAAATGGACCCACTACTATCCTCTCTAACTACTTCCTCTCACACCTGCACCTATACCTCTGTTCACCACACCCCTACCTGCCTACAACTATACCTCCTCTCCTCCGCACTCATACTCCCTACTCCCCCATTTACTTACATTGATGTTTCCCAGCCTTTTCAAGCCCAAGGTACAACTATATTAAAAAGGATGTTGTGTGACATATCAGCCTCCACCAACCAAGCAATGCAGACATGGAGAGGACCCGCATGGCCTAAAGAACTTACCAGTCTGCCTTCCAACGTTGAAAACAAAAGGGGGGGGGGGCAGAGACATACATGAACCCATCACAGTGAGTGGACCAGTTCCCTCTATATACAAGTTCAGAAGGTTAAAGTTCATGTTTGCGCAAGCAGCTGGCTCGGTCAGCTACCTTGACTGCCCCATGCGAAAGCCAGGTCTCCTCCACTGCTGCATGCAAATGCAGGTTAAACAGCGCGCACTGCTGAGCGCACCTTCTTATATCGAATGGTCAGCCTTGAGATAAGACAGAGGCTGGAAGGGCTCAAGGGAGGAGATCATGGAGGGGGAAGATAAGGAGGTGCTGTGTGCAATGTTTGTGCAGTGCAAAGCCGTGCCCAGATATTCATGCCTTGCATGCTGCCTACTAATTAATACTCCAGGGCTCATCCTGTCACTAGGAAGGAGAGCTATGATTACACATGCTCTCAAAAAGGAGCTCCTACATGTTTAAGATGCTCAGATCCAGGCACTGGCTTGGATCTGAGCATCAGGTAGCGGTGACTTTTCTGAGGCACACCTGATCAGGTCTGAAGGCACACAGGTTGGGAAACACTGACCTACATCATCTCCATGCCCAACAGGCATCTCAACACCAGCACACACACTACCTATTCCACTCCCACCCACCCTTCCTGTCACAACACAGGGTGACAGGGGAGGGGGGTCACAATGTGCAGTTGAAGAGGTTTCGCATGCCTCCACACATCCCACCGCAAGTCTGTTGGCCCACACCCTGCCTTGCCTTCCCCATCGAAACCCACACACCTATCCCCATTCTTCTACCCCCAAAGAGCAACTACAAGACACCACCTGCTTGGAACTCCTATAACACACATTCAGGTCTTTGAAGTTGCTATACAATTCTAAACTCGTTTTTTTTTTTTTAATGGAGATTTCCCTTAATGTATAGACATGCTCAGTCAGGGGGGGGAGGGTTCAGGAATTTTATACTTCGCTCTCTGTGCTTCCTTTCATTAGGTTGCCAGCCAGTCAGTATGTTATCTGCCAGTTACCACACACAACCTTGCCTTGCATTTTACAACTAGGCTGAAATGTAGACTCCAGAAGAGAGAGCTCACAGGCAGGGTTGGCAAACAGGGGCTCAGCCCCTAGTATTTATATAATTTGTGTGTGTGTGTATATATGTAGGCGGGTACATTTTTGTTATCTGCTATGTTTTTTAGGTATTGTATGGTATTTCAGTAAGCCAAACACAATACAATATTTAATACACAATGCATTTTGTGCAGTATTATCACAGGGAATATGCCAGATTACAGTTTTCATTTTGCGGCAAGCTGCTTGGTAATCGTGACTGATTTCCTTGTTTATACAATTGTTTTCTAAAGGAAAACAATATCTTAGAATATAAAATCTTAATATATAAAATCACAGTTATTACATCTCAGCCTTATTCTCTATTAGAGGGGGGTCTCCAAACTACGGACTGGACCTGGCTGTAGAATAAATGTTTCTGGCTGGATCGGCCTGTGGAAGCTGGTTTTTTTTTTTTTTTTTTAATGAGAGATAGCAACAGAAAGGTTGGCAGGGTTTCCAAGGCTTTATTAGTGGGAGAAGAGTCGACTGCATCCACACCATTGAAGAGCACTGCTAGTAGGGGAGGATTGGAGAGGAGAAAGGTGAGGCAGAGGAAGGGAAAGGAGGAGAAAAGGAATGGGATGAGAGAGAGGCTGTGCTACACACAAAAATCTACCTATTTTAGGGACAGATAAAGGGGAAGGCTAGGGGTGTGGCAAGGTTGTCAATTTCTGAAAACTCTAGAAATATTGTTACTAGCACACGGTCTGCCCATCTTTGAGAACTAAGTCCCCTCCTTTTCCCCAAGCCTGGATTTAGGCTTAGGTAACATAAGCTTATTATCTAGAGTGTCACATTTGAAGGTGCCAGTCTATCTGGGCTGAAGAGGAATGTTTCTGTGCTTTAGGACCACGTGCTGGTGGCAGTTCAAAGAAGCACCACCATGGCAATCTGGTCCAACACCCCCTCCTCCACTTTCCACATTCTGGGGAATGAGCCCCTCCTGCGTACCCTTGCCCTCACCCTCAGTTCATGCCTATGGGTGCCAAAATTTTAAATCCAGCCCTGCCTTTCTCTGTGTTTGAAATCATCCAAAGGAACAGACATGCCCCCCCCCCCCCCCACTTCACCAAAACTCCAAGCTGGACCCTCTTCCCTGCTTAGTTCTCTCAGTGATTTGAAATATTCTGGGTATGTGGCCTTTCTCTTAAAGTTGGGGGACTCCATTTGTACAATATCAGTTGCCTATCGAACTGTAAAAGACTGCCCTCTCTCTAGCATTTTTGAAAGGATAGTTTTTAAGCCAAAAACACTTTGAATCAAGAATGGGATTTGGGGGTGATATCTGAGGATTTTATGGTGGCCAAATAGGTGGGAGAAGGTGATGGCAAAAGCCAGAAAGATGCTTGGGTGTATAGGGAGAGGAATTATCACCTCTTTTTTTTTTTTCCTGCTGATATTGCCCCTGTATGAATTCCTGGGAGATTTCATTTGAGTACTGTGTACAGTTCTGAAGACCATGCCTTCAAAAGGATATAAACAGGGATGGAGTCAGTTCAAAGGGTGGCTACTAAAATGGTCAGTAGTCTTTGCTGTAAAATGTATGGGGCCAGACTTAAAGATCTAAACATACATACCCTAGAGGAAAAGCGGGATGAGTGATATGCTAGAGACAATTAAATACCTCGAAGGTTTCCATGCATAGGAGGCAAGCCTCTTTCAAAGGAAAGGAGTCTCTGGAATGAGGGGTCATAGGGTGAGAATGGAAGGGGTAGACTTGGGAGTAATTTAAGGAGCGTGATGGAGGCATGGAACAGCCTCCCAGTGGAAGTGGTAAAGACAATGACACTATCTGAATTCAGGAATGTATGGGACAAGCATAGGAGATCTCTGAGGAAGTGGTAGGGATTGTAGAGCTGAGCACTTGCTGTGGATGGAAAGGCCTTATGGTCATTTCTTGCTGTCACATTTCTTTATTTCTATGATTAGTTTTCATATCGTGTTTTACCTGCTGCATATGAAGAGGGACAAAAAGCTTTCTAAGTATCTTAGAAAAGTGTCGTATGACACCTGAATTTGTCATTAAGAACATGCCATACTGGGTCAGACCAAGGATTGATCAAGCCCAGCATCCTGTTTCCAACAGTGGCCAATCCAGGCCATAAGAACCTGGCAAGTTCCAAAAACTAACAGGTCGATACTGTAAGACCGCGGGAGAGCGGACGAACGCCCGCTCTCCCGGCGCGCGCACCGGCCCTTCGCCGGTGCGGGCGATTCAGTATTTAAATGAGGTGACGCAGGAAAAACGGGGAAAAGGAGGCGCTAGGGACACTAGTGCGTCCCTTGCGCCTCCTTTTGGCCTGGAGCGGCGGCTGTCAGCGGGTTTGACAGCCGACGCTCAATTTTGCCGGCGACCTCCGACTTAATATCGCCATGATATTAAGTCGGAGGGTGCACAGAAAAGCAGTTTTTACTGCTTTTCTGTGCACTTTCCTGGCGCCGGAAGAAATTAGCGCCGACCCAAAGGTCGGCGCTAATTTCTTAGAGTAAAATGTGCGGCTTGGCTGCACATTTTACTTACTGAATCGTGCGCGCATACCTAATAGGGCCATCAACATGCATTTGCATGTTGAGGGCGCTATTGGGTGCCGCGGGTGGGCCGCGTGTTTTCCTCCCCTTACTGAATAAGGGGTAAGGGAAAACACGCGTCCAGAGCAGGCTGGCAGTGCACTCCGACGGAGCACACTTTACTGTATCGACCTGTTTGTCTGTCCCATGCTACTGATGCTAGTAATAGCAGTGGCTATTTTCTAAGTCAACTTAATTAATAACAGGTAATGGACTTCTCCACCAAGAACTTATCCAAACCTTTTTTAAACTCAGCTACACTAACTGCACTAACCTGGCAACAAATTCCTGTGTTTAATTGTGCGTTGAGTGAAAAAGAACTTTCTCTGATTAGTTTTAAATGTGCCACATGCTAACTTCATGGAGTGCCCCCTAGACATTATATTATCTATTATCCCTACTTTCTGCTTCTTTGAAATCGCACTCGACCTTTCCTCTGCAATCTTTTTTTTTCTTTTTGTCCTTTTCCATCACAATCCATTTGAGGTCAGATTTATAAATAACATTTTCACCCATTGTTTGCCTATGGGAAAATCATAAGCACCATCAATATATATAATATATTTGATGGCACTGAAGGGGGGGTGGGGGTCTATCTGTTGGGGAAAGGTAGGCTGTGCATGCACATGCCAGTGCACCCCGCCAGCTTCAAGAAAGTGTACGTACATATCATGGAAATTATGTGTACTCTCAGATCCAAGACTACATGCGTAGGTTTGTTTATGTTTATTTATCAACTTAATATACTGCTTTTCCATAAAATAGTGCATCAAAGCCATTTACAATTAAATCACATTATAAGCAAATATATAACATAAAATTTTACGCATAAAACCAATATTCTAGAACAATAAATACTTAAAACTGAGGTGTATTCCTCAAGCACGAATGCACACCCTGCTATGAGTTTGATGGCAGCGGAGTTGCAGGAGGATGAAGGCTACAGGACTGGAACTGGTTCCAGAAGCAGGTAGGTAGCCTGAAACAGAGAACTGCAGGCAAACAATGACTGCTGGATGCCAGCCTGGAATAATGAGCCAAGGGGGCAGCTAAACTAGGGGGAGCCTAAGAGAAAGGAGAGGAGTGCCTGAGTTGGGTCAGGTGGGCTACAGAGTTGAAGGGCTGAGAATACTGAAATTGAGCTGGGATGGGGAAAATATCCAGGGCAAAGATATTGGGAGGGGGGTGGAGGGAATGGAATGCTGAGTTTGGGCTGGAGAGGGGAGGATTGGGCCAGGGAGTGCTGGGACTGGGCTTAGTGTTCTGAGCTCGGGCTGCGTAGGGGTGTTGGAATGTGCTATAATTGGGCTGGGGACGGAGGAAAGGAGTGTTTGGGTTCAAGCTGGAGTGGAAGTTCAGTGTATGCTCGGATCTGGCTGGAGAAGCAGGGAGCGAATAGGTGCCTCTGAATTTCACTGGGTTTCAGCTAGTTATTTTGAATTCTGTAGTAAATTGTAGGTGTAGTTTCTCCCATATTCTCCCTACAGTGTAGTTTGTGAACTTTGCATGGAGTTGTGAAGCACCTGTTAAGTTTCTTCATTTTGAATTCGTGGGCTAGTCCCTTGTGTACGTAGTAGGATTCTGTGGTTCTTGGAAATTTGAAAACAATGAATGACTATCTTCACAGAGAATTACTCTTTTGCAAGGCATCTAGGTAAGCACTTGCTGAAACATGTTTAACCAATCTGCCTGCGCTCATTCTGCAACGCTGCACAATCAAAAGTATTTATTTTTTTGGACATCTCGGATACTCCTTACTGGTTTAGTTCTATACCAAGAATTGTGATGTTGCTGTTGCATTAGTTTGAAAACTTTTGCCTGGCATATGGGGTTTGTTTGTTTTTTTGTCATTTCCTTATGTGTCTTTGAAAGCTTCAGAGTCTATTTAATTGCAGTAGTTTTGGAAGTGTGTACCAATCATTGTTTAAAAGCACAAAGCTCTAAAGTCTGGTCAGAAGCAAGGAATGAGGCCTACCGGTTTCTTAGTGCCGCTTGTCCGGAATGCACAACATACCCTTCTGGGTTGCACAGCAACAGACTCCTAGCAACGCCAAAGGATTGAATCTCCAAGGGTGACTGTGCCGGATGTAATTCTAATGCATAAATACAAGTAGTTGTCATGGCTTTCTCGTCACAATAAAGACATCTGAATTTTGAGACCCCTAAGTTTTTGAAAACCAAGCAGAGGTCTCATAAACCTAAGGCTTACCTGTATAGTATTTATCAGCTTCAATATCAAACAAGTTAGCCACAGTTAGCCATTTGTGAACCGTATTTATCATGTCAAAGAGAAATGAAGGTTAGAAGGGGTGCAGAATCTGGAGCATTAAAAATACAATTAGAGTTGGGTTTGCACTTTTGATATCTGAGAGCTGTTGAGGAGAACTTTAAACAGTATGCTGTGCTAAATACAATTACACTTTTATGTTTTGACACCACAAGCATGTGAAGATTTCAGGTGCACCAAAAGAGTGGCACCAAAAACAGAACAAATTATTTATATACTTTGATTACATTTGTTTATAGCTAAAACTATTTTGGTGGAAAGTATCTTTAGTTTGAAAAATATGACTTGTGACTCATACCTTGGGTTTCAGAGCTGGGAACACTAACTTCATCCAACTTTTTGTGACAGATTCTATAGATGATTTATTCAGGTTGCAGCAGGGCACAAGCCTGCTTTTTACCAAACATGGCTCCAGTATTCAATAGGTTTTAACTCCTGTGGTGCCCTCATTGAAATATGAATTGTTTTGTGAATTTACAGGCTGGCAAAGAGATTGACAAATGAAGGCTGTGCATTTTAAAGAGCAAATTTGTTTGAAACGAGAGCACATTTTTGTTTTTGGACAAATTCATGCTACTAAAAAGCAGGAAGATAGAGACTGCTGAATACCGCTTCTTTTTTTTTTTTTTTTTAGTGTTTTGATTTTACAGATAAACTATATAATCGCAACCATATCTCAAACAATCTCTAGGCTCAATAAACAGCAATAAAAGTATATTCCATGTAGAAGAGTGGTGAGATCAAACCTAGAAAATCATACACGTGGGATCATGAAGAAAAAGGCCCCAAATTACATTGGTCTACAGCAAAAATGCTTCCAAAATGAATGTAGTCATACTTTACTAAATCTGGGTCATTGAGAATGAAAATAGTGCTTTGCTTTAGTTTCAAGATACACTACTGGGTCAGTATAAAAAACACCTTTGACTTGGGAATTGTGGAGGATTAAGTGAGTTAAGAAAAGATAGGATCTCAAATTAAATCAGAAATGAATAATATACATCTTTGACAGAATCTATGAATACATTTATGATTGGGTTTGGACAGTACTTGCTTTTTGGGCACAACAACAAATGGATGTAGCCTTCAAGTACCTTAATGGTAAATTTTCAAGGTTAAGTAAACCTAAGATAAAGGAAGATGTCTTTGTGGGCCCACAGATTAGTGAATTTCTTCGACATGATACATGCATGGCAAGGAAAAGACGGCATGGATAGCCTTCCAGCTAGTGGTGTTAAATTTTCTCAGAAACAACAAGGCAGACAACTACAAGTACAAGTATATGCCTTGAAGTACCCCTTCAAGGCATATAAAAGCTTTGTTACAAAATGTTACTGAAGATACTTTTTTTTTGTTGTTGCACTCTCTCATCCGGATTTTTTTTCCTACCAAACTGCGGAGCAGTGAACAATGAACATGGCAATTGATTTCACCAGGACATTGCAGCAATGGAAAAACAGTATCAGGGCACGTGGAGCCCCCATCAATGCTTGCAGACTATTGTGTTGGACAGTGACAAGAAATGTTCCATGCAATGAATACAAGAGACAAGCCAAGAAGAACCGAGTAGCCACTGAATAAGGATGAAACTATGTACATACATACATATTTATACAAACATACATATTTATGCATACATATTTATATAAACATATATATTTTTTTGATAAATTATTATGAAATCAAAACTTTCTTTATTGAAAAAATATTTAGAATAGTATATGACTAAGACTGTAATATCAAAATTGGTAATATAACTATATTGTACAAAATTGAAATTAAATACATACAATCAAAAAGGTTCTTGAAAATATTGAAAATAATAAAAAAAAACTCACATAAAATATGCACACATGCCGCACTCATATTTCAACAATACTAAGATTGATATATGTCCATTAAACAGATCAACTGATATGTCATACTTGATCCCATTATAATGGTTTTTATCGCAGAACCCAATGTTGAAATTCAAACATGAAGAACCCCGAAAGAATCCTTGTTTCACCTAATGGCTTCTTCAGGGGGAATCTGAACATGGACCAACATAAGACAAATCTGTAAACTTTGAAAAAATGCTGTCTGTCTTGAAAAACTATACTGATATGGAGGCTCTAAAGGTATAAATAATGTCAATCTGTTCTTAATCATATGCAATATAAGTGCTTGTTGCAGAAAAACTCTGATCTGCCATGAGCAGCATCAGTATCAAAGACAAATAAATCTACTATGCGGGACATGGCATGAGTTCGGCGGTTAGTTGACTCAGCTTATATTTAATCATCCCAACAATCGAACAAATCGCTCTTGAAGTATATCACTAAAAGCTTGCCTTCCTACCTGCCAAATACCAAACTGACAACTGGTTCAGCAGAAACTAAAACTGAGGCACACATAATCAGTTTTGGCCTTTTGTTTCATAGTAAATTTTATTTCTGTAATCCTTTTGCTGATTTAATTTTTAAAGTGTTACATAAACAGGACAGGAGAAGTATTATGCAACCATAAATACACAAAAAGACCTAAGTTTATAATTTGATTAAAACTCTACTATCTATGCACTATCTACACAATAGACATAGACATAAAATCGTGAAAAAGGTAGCCAATCATCTGGTTTAATTGACATATTTGAATTTGGCACATCATTGTACTGAGTCTGAGTGTTCTTGTTGCCCTGGCCCTAAGTACAGAAATTATAAACAATTATCAATTATAAATGGCACATTTTAGCCTTGAAGCAGACAATTTCAAAAAATGTGTATACTAGTGTACATACAACAGGAACAAGCTATAAACAAGGAAGCATTATACAAAGAATTAAAGAAACTGTGGGGGACAATAACGGGCCATTTTAGAGAATAAGTTCTTCTTGATTATTTGAAGCATGTGCTCTTTCTAAAATGTACATTTTATTATTCTTAAGTTGGTAGGAGTGTTTCAATTCATCAAAATATCAGCTTGTCTCTTTCTTAGGTCCGTTGCAGCTTCTTTTAGTCTTATTCCAAAGTTTTTCATCTTTTTGGTACTAATATAGTTAGTTTTTTAGTTTTACCTTTTGTTAGTCATGCCTTCTGGTTTTAAAAATATCCTTTCCTGATTCCACTGTTTAGTTTGTGTTGTCTTCTTGTATTGTGCATTTACCTGATACCTTCTATGGGGGCTCTCTCTAGGGACAGTCTAGCTGTATTACAATATACTAAATTCTTAATGGTGGAGGAACATTCAGAAACTTTAAACATTAATGCTGCTTTGGGAGTGAATGAACAATGAATAATGGGGGCTGTTAACTGTCAAATAATGATTTTTTTTTTCTTTGTACTACTGCTTGAAGAGTCAGAAGGCATTAACTTCAAAATTCAAAGCATTCAGAGAATGTTTTCAGCCCTGTTTTTAGTCTTTTAGCAGTTTGTGTTTCAAGTTTATTTCATGTTAAGTAGCACCTTCAAGAGAAAAAATAACTTATACATTTTCTCCCTGTTTGTGGAAGTCTTCCAGGAAAATAAAACTGACCAGATGTAAACCTCAGGTTCAAGAACCTGCAAAAAAAATGGTACACAGCAGATATATTTAATCCTTTAATTTCAAATATTAAAACAAATTTATAAAAACATTTGAAGAAATATATTTGAAACTCACAAGTTTTAGCACTATCACTAATTATACTTTCTGATATCCAGTGAAATTCTCCAGTGGCCCTTATCCACTTCCCCCATCCCCAAACTGAGCACAGAACTCTCTCCTCCCCCAGCCTAACCCCAGCACACTCTGACCTCTCTCCTCAGCTCTACCCCAGCACACTTTGATCCTCTCCCAGGATTTCTGCTCTGGGTATTTTCCCCTCCCTTTCTCTCAAGCTCAATTCTAGCGCACTCAGCACTTTTTCCCTCTTATCTGTTTCTCAGACTCTCTCACTATTTCAGGCCGCCCGCTTCCCAGCCTCCTTCCAGTTCAGCATCCCCATGGTGGCTGGCAGCTAACATTAGTTTAGGCTGCCCAACTGCCTCTGGAACCCCATCCCTGTCCCTCAGCTCTTTATCCTTCTGTAGCCATCATTCTCTCTCAGCTCCACCACCATCGTCCCCATGATGGGGTATTACATGTGCATGTGAGATGCATACCTATGCATGTATTCTCGGATCCAGGAGTACACACACAAATTCCACGATACGTGTGTTCACTGCCCAGAGGCAGGCAGAATGTGCTCACTTGTTGCATGTATATACACCTCACCTGTCCCTGATATTCAGCCCCCCCCCCCCAAATCTGGTGCTGCTAAGCACATATTTATTTAAAGATATTGCTATCCGGTTATTTTCCATGTATGTGAGAACAAAGGACAAGGGAATCCATTCATGTAGGTTCAAAATCCTTTCTGATATAATATTTAGAGAGTGGAATGTCAGCATTTGTAATCTACTTCATTTCTCTCTTTAGCAGTGTATATGTATTTTCTGTATATGGCTGTACAATATTGTGTACATTTTAGAGCTTTGTATACATGATAGTAGTAGTAGTAGTACTAGGATCTGTTTTTGTCTACTCCTGTACCAGTATTTATTTGTAACATCACTCTTTAACTCTGAAATCTTTCATGCTTCCTTGTCAAACTTGTCTAAAATGGCAGAATCCTTGATATGCTGTTTTGATGTCCAGGACTGATTTGTTATGCAAAAACAATTTGGTTTCTTTGGGATCCACGGTATTGTACACTTACAGGTGAACTTTCAAAGGAGTTATGCATGTAAATGGTAATATACTACTATAGCAATTTTCAAAAACCATTTACATGCTTTAAGTGCACTTACTGTGGACAATTCAATGGCATATATTGTAGCAATTTTCAAAAGCCCACTTATACAGGTAAACTGCATTTACACATGTAAAATGTAGTTTAAGCATGTAAATACATTTTGAAAATCAGGCACTAAGGTTTCTGCCTAGAAAGACATTGTTATAGTATAGGTTTACTTTGTAGAAAACTTTCAGTAAGATAAAAATCAGGTTGTTAAGTGGATAAATGTAAGCGTGTAATTTTGGAGAAATAACAGTGGGGTGTGAAGTTAGCAATTTTGGGGCTTTTCCCCCAGTCTTTGTCTATGGGAAAAATACTTAGTAGATAAGGCTGTTTGGTTAATTTTTTTGCCTGGTATTTCCTTCTTGCTTGTTTGTTCCAGCTCGAAGAGAACAATACTGGAATCCTGGTGCCTTCATTTGAATCCACATTCAGCGAGCAAGTATGGAAGTTGCAGAGTATAAGTATGATTAAATAAATAAACTACCTGGGGATTTCCCCCCTATTTTATAGACTGCCTCTTCCTCTCTGCACTGTTCCTAGTCTGGTTATCACAGCAACAGTCCTAAGGCTAGGAGCCATGGACCAGGTCTCCTGCCAAGACCCTGTATCATGGGCTCTAAATCCAGCCACCTCAAGTTGATGACCGCACCTGATGGGAGCAGGCCTGTTGCTTTGCTAACTGGCATCTGGGCAGGTCTAGTGTGGGGAGGGGGACCTCTCTGAACTTCTGGCCTGCCATGAAGAGGGGGGGGGGGTGGCCCCCTCCTGATGAGGAAGCCTGCCAGGTCCCCACGTCCATCTCTAATGACACAGCCACAGGCGAATAGGCTGTACTATCGATGTAACAGCAACATTGAGCGCTGGCACCTTGCTGAGGCACGTTGATGCCCTCTGTCCTGATGTCTCAGGCAATTGTCGCCCTTGCCCAACTTTAACATAAAATAACCCCTTCTAGTGGTCCTGTGTAGACATTAATGGAACTGGAATTTGCATCTTTTCCATTTGAACAAGTCCTTTTTGCTCTGAAGTATTCATTTTAGTTACAGTTTTATAACATAAGATGGATACATTCTCTCTGCACATATGCATTCCATATACAGTGTTTTACATTTTAGCATTCTAGTGGTAGAACAAATCCAAGAATTCTGTCCTGTACTCTGTTTTGATGGTAGTGTAGGTTATAAATATTTTTGTTACATGTACCCAGAAAGATCTCCAATTTAATTTGGGTCATTTGTCTCAAATCATATTAATGAATGTGTGTGTGTCTATACACACACACATTTACAAAAATAACAGGATATTGTAATACTACTGCTTCTTTCATAGCTATATCTTTCTATATATGATTTAGCTTGGCTGCATTAGAATTACTTATCGCCTACACAATATTCATAATCCACGCTTGGTGTTCCATTGGTAATGTCAGTGCATAAAAATGAGACAGTCTGTTTGCCTCAGTGTCACTGTACTGTCACTTCCAGCTCACATCTATGCAGTTTACTTGTTAAAAATCTTGTTTTTACATGCTTTATATATAGTGAAATGAAATACGAAGCTGAATAGATGGAGTATAGGAACCTTTGGGGTTTTATTGCTTCTGAACCTATTGGCTAAGATAATATTCTATTTTTTTAAGTCAGACCGAATAAACTGAAGTATTTCTCTCAGCCTCAATATGGCTAAGATCTGAGTGCAGAGTCTGAACTATGAATAGAGGATAGTTCCACCTTAGTTTCTTGGGAGCCTATAATGCCCTGCCACCTGACCTGGAGACATGATGTTGTAATGACCATTTTCTGAAGACAAAGTGAATCACCAGTCACATAGATGGGTGATGTCATCATCATTTCTTGCAGAGAGATGATTTCTAGGAATTTCTTGAAGAGAGCTCCAAGCATGTGTAGGAGTTTCTGTGTACCTTTTGGCATGAGGCATGCAGCATACCTCAGTTTTCTTTCACCTGGATCTGAAAGATGCACATGCGCATGTTTTATGCATTTTGCCCATTGAAAGTTCCTCTGGTGAAGGACATGCACTACTAGTACAAGGTGATTCTTTTTGGCCTCTTGGTGGCCCCAAGGGTATTCACAAAATGTCTTGAGAGAGTGGTGCATAGCTTTGTTGGCAGGGGATCTGCATATTCCCATACCTGAGCAATTGGTTGGTGATGGGTCCATCTACACCCGGAGTCCCTTGAGAAGACCACATATGGCTCCTCCAGTCCCTGGTCAACTTTACCTAGTCATACCTGGATCTGTCCCAATGAGTTTAGTTCATAGGAGTATGGATAGATTGACTTCAAGGAAAAGTGTTTCTTCTAGTCAAAAGAGCTGCGTTACTAATGGCCCTAGTAAAGTTTCTTCTGCATCAGGACTGAAGATCAGCAAGATTGGTCCCTATCTTTCTTGGACATATGGCTGCTGCAGTGCTTGGGCAGGGCTTTCAGTGGGGCCTCCAAAGCCAGATCTACCAGCCATTACCCCTCCAAATCTCTGTGACCCCTGGAATGAGAGCATCTTTTTATAGATGGATAAATGTGGATGTTCTAAAGATGGACCTTTCGTTGCATGCTCTACCACATGTAGATTCTGCCTGCCGACACCACCACCAGGGGATGAGGGGGGTGGGGGCCCAGTGTGGGCTTGACCCAAGAATCATGGTCCCTAGTGGGGAGCTATCTACAAATCAACTACCTGGAGCTTTGAGCCATCTGCTACGTTCTAAGGGCTTTCTCTCACCTGATTGTGGGAAAGGGAATCTTAATCCAGATGGACATCCAAGTGGCCATGTTCTATATAAGCATGCAGAGAGTTATGGGCTCTTTCATCCCTGCCAGGAGGCCTCCTAAATCAGGTCATTGACAAGACATCACAATATCTATCTTCAGGCATCCCTACCTCCCAGGAATTTAGAATACATCTGGTGGATTGCCTTGGCAGAGAGTTGCTACCTCACAAGTGATCCTTGTAATCAAAGAATCATGGGCCTGATGCTCAGATGCAGGCCAGCGCCTAGGTTGTGCTCTCAGTACCATACAGCAACAAGTGGCACCTTTTAAACTTATAGGAGCTTTTTCCTGAGAACATGTGTAATCTTTTATATGCATCCTCTTCTTAGCTGCAGCATGAGTCCCGGGAATGTGGTACTTAATGGGTGGCATGCAGGACGCAAATAGCTAGGCCCTACTTTGTGCAGCACACAAATTGCACACAGCATTTCCTCATCTTCTCATCTTCCCCTTCTTGAGTCATCACCTTTTTTTGAGTCCTTCAGCTTCTCTGTTATTCCCAAATTGAGTGAGACAGGGACATTGTGTTAGCACTGGGTGTGATTCACTCTGAGGGTTGCACAGCAGTTGAGAAGCTCTGGCAGCCACATGCAGCAGCCAAGGTAACTAAATGAGCCAGCTGCTTGACCATAATGATTTCTCCCTTCTCCTTGTACATAAGGGGGAG
This sequence comes from Rhinatrema bivittatum, assembly GCF_901001135.1. Lineage (NCBI taxonomy): Eukaryota > Metazoa > Chordata > Amphibia > Gymnophiona > Rhinatrematidae > Rhinatrema > Rhinatrema bivittatum. Next base: position 528,289,531 of record NC_042615.1, on the reverse strand, counting down.
ATATCCATTGTGACGAGTTCATGTGTCTCTCTGCCTTCCCCTCTCCTTTTGTTTTAAAAATTGGAAGAGAGGCATGTACTTCCAAAGCTTCTGCGGCACTTCTTTTAACAATACAAGTCCTCTGTTCGTCTGCAGCCAATGCCACACAACATGTTTTGTGTTAATATAGATGTGCTTTGGGCTTGAAAAGGTTGGGGAACACTGGTTTAACAGATATCCTTTGAAAATTAAGTAGCAAATTGGATACACCAAGAAGCTGATATTGAAAAGTGTTTGTCCAAGATTACTGTTTGCACTATGCAGTAACTGTTTAGAAAGGGATTTGTTTAGTAAATAGGGAAGATACCATAATCTTGGAATGGCAGAACAGCCACACCAAGCAACTCTTAATTTCTTATTTTTATATGTGGGTTTTTATCTCCTGGGGAGAAGAGGGCAGGAAAAGATATTTTGTGATCATCTACTAAACCCGGCAAAGCTAATACCTGTGGAATTGCCATTTTCGATCTGACTAGAGCTGGGAAAGAAAGTGCAGCAGGTCTCAGCAGTAAGCTGTAAACACACCAACACTCTAACACCCTGTGTGTTCGACTATTGTGTCAGATTGTTAAAGTGGCAGTTACGATACAGACTGACAAACTGGCAATTACAGTAAAGAGCACAAATTAGATATTTGTTACTTATTATATTTCATTAAAAGGATCTCCTCATGAGAATGACACTATGGACTCTGGTTAGTTGACAGTTGTGCTTTAAAACAGGTTACAAAACAGATTCAGCAGAAAGCAAAAAAGTAACCACTGTTGTGGCAGCTGAGTGACATGAACTTGAAGGCAAGGAAGTAAATTATTAATTATAACACTGTTTTATCCATTATATAATAGCAGTAATAAATGTGAAATCACACTTGTGGGGAATTATAGTCTTCTATATTATGCCTAATCTTGCACTATGAAAGCCATGTTGTGAGTAACTATTACAAAGTGGCATTAGGGGACCTGTTTACTTTTTTTTTTTTTTTTTTTTTATCACAGCTGTCTACTGACTAACATGAGGAACATGATTGTACTGTTGTCTACTGCAGTGTTTAATTAAATGTTTGGGTTCTGTTTCATGAACAGTTATGCATCATGTAACATTTCAGTGATAACAATAGTCCTTTTTTTTCTTTTTGAAAGGAAGAAAGAAACCTATGTGCATATAATTGTAATTTTTTTGGTATTCAGTGTTCGCTTTTTCACTGTGCAGTTTATTCCTTTCATGAAGCTGAAGTTGATTTTCAAAATTGATTTCTATTTTTGGATCATCACAGCAATATGGCTAGCAGTTTTATACATGTTGAGCCAAAGTTGATTAGCACTTGATGATGAGTAATAACCAAATTACTTTGCTAATCAAGATAAATGACTAGTTTCATGGTATATTATAGAGTGCAGAGTACACCTTTCTGTCTTATAGAATGTATGCGTTGCAGTCATCTGTACATAATTGTAAGCTTTCCCTGAGGTACCTTAATGTAGGTTAAAATTTGAATGACGATTTCCTGTTTCAGGTAGTTTGAGGAGCTTTAGGCAATATAATACATTAGAAAGGCATACTCCTCGTTTCACTATTACTTTGCATCCTATTAGTAGTTACATAATGACTGACATTTTACTGAAAATTTCCATTGAACAAGATACTCTCAGTTAAAAGGTAGAGCTGTTAATGCTGACTGCCCTCATGTATGGGTGATATCAGATGGAATCTAGATTGGAGCTTTAAAACACTCTAGTATGCCCTACTGAGCATGTGCAGGACTTCCCATGTCACTTTGTCCATCTGGAACCCCTCCCAGTTCTTTTCTTCTGCAGAGCCCATTGAATTTTTTTTTGGACCTCTCTCAGTTCAGGTATTTTTTTTTTCCTGGTAGTAGTCCCTTAGGTAGATTTTTCAACATCTTTTCTTGATATTTTTGCCATCATATTGCTGCCTGTCTTAGTACAAGAGTGGCCAACTCTGGTTCTCAAGAGCCACAAACAGATCTGGTTTTCAGGTTGTCCACAATGAATATTTATGAAATTTGCATATACAGCCTCTGTTTACAAATCTATCTCATGCATGTTCGTTGTGGATAATCTGAAAACTAGACTTATTTGTGACTCTTGTGGACCAGAGTTTGCCACTCCTGACCTAGTGCTTTCAGAGCATGGGGTGGCTTTTTGTTTTTGTTGAAATTCATCCATTTGATTTTGCTTAGGCTATTTTTTGTCCAGTGTCTCAAAAAGAGAAGGCCGGAGACTTCTGAGAGTTTCCTCAGTGCAACCAAATGATGTCCATCACATGATGTAAGTGTGATATCCTTGGGGGACAAGCATTACATATCTGCAAACAGATGGGATGTTGGACCTGCTTTGAGCTTATGGAAAAACTTTTTGGATCAAATAAGTCCAATGCATCAGGGATATTGGTATCAATGCTGCACTTGATGCTGGTGGTGAATCGATATTGGGGAGGTAACTAGCTTCACCAAAGTTGAGAGTAGTTCCATCCATAAGGGCCAGGGAGACAGAACATTCTCTAGCTCCCCCCCTTCGATGAAAGCAAATGATTCTTCTTCATTAGAACTGTCATTGGATGATTCGACTTTGCTTGATTCATCAAAGGTAAGGTAGCATTGTCATCATTCCTTGTTAATGCACAATGCCAGGAGTAAAGAGATACTTGCTGCAGACATATTGTTCTAAGCATCTCTGCAGAGAGAGCTGCTCACCATTGAGGCAATCTGGAAGGGCAGGACAATTTTCAGGGCCAGAGGTTTAGCCAGTAATATACTTCAGGTGTCCCAGGATGTTGTCACCACTCCTCCATTTAGTTTTGGCATTGGCAGTTTTTGAGGAGGAGTTGAAGAGAAGGATCCAGGAAGTGGTGATGTGCAGTCTGGGTGACATTTGTGCATATGCATGATCAATTGGCAATACAGACTGAGATTCACCTGATCTTTGAGACTTCATTGATGCCTGATGGTATTGCATCAATGCAGAGATCCAAAGGGCCACTGGTACCACTTAGCTGGGTCAAAGTTTAATTCATGACCAATGTTTATCTCCAGTGCATCAGAGGAGGAAGCTCCACTAATAAGCAGTGGCATCAGAGATCAGTCACCATCAGTCAAAGGGTGCCTTCACTGGGGCCTTGGCTAAGAGTCAGATACAGACTCTGACAGCTCCCTCTTGGTATTCCGAGTCTGTGTGAATGATTATGGATCTAAGGACTACTTTGATCAAGAGAAGTCAACAGGTCTCCCTTGGACCCCTCTCTTCCTTAAGAAAAAGAACACCTTTAGAAGACCTCTCCTTTGCCAAATTTAAGGAACTGTTGGATATTCCATTTTAGTTGGCGAAAGGAGGCTGATCCTAGCATACAAATGTTGGACATCCTCAGTGCCTATCCATGATATCCTTAAAGAGAGATGACAATATGGGACATCCTCCTTTTTTTTTTTTACCTTCAGTTAACAGGAAAGCAGACCCTATGTATCATGTTCAAAATACTCCTGAATTTGAAAAACAATTACCTCACCAGTCTGTTTTAGACTCTGCTGTCAAAAAAATCTAAAAGTTCAGGAGTCATTTCTTGGTGCTTCCGAAGCGTGACTCTCATATTCTTGACTTAGTTCAGAGGAATATTTACGAGAACGCTACCAGTTCTTCATAGATCAGTATATGCAAGACATTCTGTCAGGTTCTTTCCCTCAAGGGAAATGTAACAAGGTGAATTCACAAGTGCACAAAGGTCAGGATATTGGGAAAACATGTGGTCAGGTCAACCTATGATGTGTTTGAGACAGCAGTGAGATTCTCCGCCTTTGGGACTGAAGCTCACAGACTCCATCCATCCAAATGAGGCTGAGATCTCCATTCAGATGTGCAGAATGTCTTGCAGAATGTAGGGATCTGGTAGGCAAGGACAACATCCTAGTGGACAAACTGAGTCTAGTCCTACTGCTCTACAAGTGATATCTAGATGCGGAAGTAGCAAATCAGATATTATACATGAAGGAAACACCCGTGGTGGATCTGTTTGTCTCTCCTCCAAACAGGAATGTATTTCAGTTCTGTCCAAGGAGAGGGTCACAAGGCAAACTTTTTTCCCTAAATTGAGAAAAGGGTCTTTTGTCCTCCAGTTCCTCTGGTACCTAAGATCTTTCCAAAACTCAGAAGGGACTGGGGAGCTAAGATCCTAATAGCCCCTTAATTATCCAATGCAGATTTGGTTCCTGCTCTTGTGGGAGTTGTCCATCAGGGAGCCAGTCAGTTGGGAAAATCCCCATCTCTCATAATGCAGAATCCATTGGCAATGATTCATTTCAATATCAGATCCCTAACACTCACAAACTGGATGTTGAGAGGGTAGTGTTAATTTCTCTTCTCTTATCAAAAGATATGTCTCGTGTTCTGGCTTCTAGAAAATTTCCACCAGAACGTCATATGGTTATAAATGAAGGAGATTTGCTTTCTGGTGTGTTAAAAAAAGCCCTAGATCTTTTCTCCCTGTCCCATGCAAAAACTGCTTAAATACATTGTGCATCTTTCAGAGTGTGATCTGAAGTCTAACTACATTAAGTTTAATCTCTGTGCAGTTGACACCATCACCATGTAGCTTCCCAAACTGTGGGTTGGGACCCTAACTGGGGGTTCACAAGTACCTCAAATGATCGCACTGCAAAGAAGAGTATATCAAGACCCCCTTAAAAGACCAGGGCCTTAAGGTAGCCTTGTCTACCTTAAGGCACAGCCCAGAAGGGAATGCTGGTCCCAGGGCATTCCCTGAGTGCGGGATTAACAGAGCAGGCCCAGTATGGAACAGGTTGTCCCTGGTGTTGGAGGAAGATCGATATCCTACCAAGTCTGTGAATGTTTGATTTCAGCTGCTGAGATAAGCAGGCTGTTTTTGTTATTGTTTGTTTCACTGGGAATAAAGCATTTTCTGTGGAGAAAGGCTGAAGTCCAAATTGTTCTGTACTCTAGTCCCCTTCTAAAGCCTAAGACTGCTCACATGACAATACAAGCACTCTTCAGAAGTGGCAGTTGGCTCACAGGCCCTGCTCTTGATGAGTTTCTCTGAAAACAGGAAAGCCTGTGTAAGGAGGAATCAGGGCTGCTGCAGAGCCTGTGAGCTTGCACTGACTCACAAACCATGCTTGGACCTTCATTACTAAAGCTCCTGCCACTTGCATATCACCATCGGGCCTGGGACCAACTATGTGGGTAGGTGAGGGCTAAGTGGATATGGGTCGGTGGAGATTGTCATTGCTCCTTTCTCCACACCCACCACTGACCTTACCCAAGAGAAAAATGTTACTCCTATCATCAGCCTGCCCTCTGTTTTCACAGATTATCATTCACGCTTGCTCTGAGGCTCAAAAGAAAATGTTGCTGCTGACCCTTGCCAGGGGGATGTTTGGAGAAGGGGCCGTTTGAACAGAAGGGTTTGAGGGTTGGATCAACTGGAGAGGGATTGACTGTGGAAGATGACAGAGAGGGAATGAAAGCAGAGATTGGGGGATTTGAGAATTTCTGGGGGCTGAGAGGGGATCAGCTGGGGAAGATGTGAGATAACCATTGGGGGGAGGCGAGAGAGAGAGGATCACAGAGGATCTGTTCAGGGTTATAAAAAAGCCTTGGGGGTTAGAGAGCTTCAGGTGGGTGGGATGCAAAAAAGGCTGAAAGTGTAAGAGGGGGTAGACTGAGAAGGTAAGAGGTGCTTGGTGAAGTAAAAGAGTTAGAGGCTGATAGAGGGGTCCACTGCAGGGGAGGAGGTTCTGTAGAGGGGATAGAGGTTGAGAAAAAAATTGACTAGAGAGGGTGGAAGTTAAGAGAGAAGATCAACTGTACTTGTAGGGAGAATACGAATGGAGTGATTGCTGGAGGGGGACCATACCCCTGATAATTTGTTTTGATCATCCTCTGGGATCATGTGAATTTCCAGATGCTAAAATGGGGTCACTGGCTAAACATTTAGGGAGCCCTGATGTAAACCTACCTCAGTATAGCCTTTAGTTGTCTGATTCTTGTGATACTTATTTCTGTTGAAGCCTCTCACTGTGTCATAGGATCTCAACATAACGATCAGCTGGTAAAAGTTCCATTTAAGTTGTTAGACTCATGTGAGCTGAAGTATTGGGCCTGGAAGGTTATATATTTAGTGGCAGTCACTTTGATATGCAGTGATTTCCAGCCCCTAGTGATTTATCCACCTTATTCAAAATGTTTTGTGGCCCTTGTCTGCCACAGAGTATGTGCAGGGTTTAACATACAGAGGTTGTATTGTGTAAGGTGGTGGGTTCCCCATAAGGGAAATCTATTAAGTCTATGACACAGTGATTTTGAAAAGGTTCCAGTGAGACAGGTTCATTCAGAGGTCAGAGGGTGTTTAAGGTAACTAGTTGCCTCACAGCCTGTTATAGCCCCTTTTGGGCATGTTTAGGATAAGGTTATAAAAACCTTGGTTCACAGTAGAGCTGGGCTCTCATCTCCAGATTCACAGAACTAGGAGGTGTATGTAGCTGCTCCAGGGAGAGAGAAGTAGGAGTCAGGCAGGGATACTCCCAAAGTGTCTCAGGAAGCCTGAGGGAATTGAGGAAGATTTTGAAATGTGGAGATGGTGTTACTATGTGCTAAGGAACTGAGAAGGGGGCCAGCAGGATCAGAAGGAGACCTGTGCCTGTTTTGAGTCTCTGAGCAGGGTTGGGAAATCTACAATCCGTCAACAAAAGATGGAATGAATTGTCTTGCAGTCATCCAATAAGAACATAAGATATACCATACTGGGTCAGACCAAGGGTCCATCAAGCCCAGTATCATGTTTCCAACAGTGGCCAATCCAAGTCACAAGTACCTGGCAAGTACCCAAACGTTAGATAGATCACAAGCTACTATTGCTTATTAATTGCCATCCTAGCAGTTTATGGATTTATCCTCTAGGAACTTATCCAACCTTTTTTAAACCCAGTTACACTAACTGCTGTAACCATATCCTCTGGCAATGAATTCCAGAGCTTAACTATGTGCTGAGTGAAAAAGAATTTTCTTCGATTTGTTTTAAATGAGCTACTTGCTAACTTCATGGAATGCCCCCTGATCCTTCTGTTTTCTGAGAGAGTAAATAACCGATTTACATTAACTTGTTCAAGTCCTTTCATGATTTTGTAGACTTCTATCATATCCCCCCTCAGTCGTCTCTTCTCCAAACTGAACATCCCTAACTTCTTTAGACTTTCCTCAAAGGGCAGCTGTTCCATTCCCCTTATTATTTTGGTCTCCCTTTTCTGCACTTTCTTCAGTGCAGCTATATCCTTTTTGAGATGCAGTGACCAGAACTGTACACAGTATTCAAGGTGCAGTCTCAGCATGGAGCGATACAGAGGCATTATTTATTTATTTATTTATTTATTTATTAACTTTTATTTACCGACATTCGTGAAGCACATCATGCCGGTTTACAAAGAACTCAGGCGGGAAATACAATGAAACAATGTAACAATATAACAATATAACATTAATAACAGAACCAAAAATCAGAATACAAAAAGAACCAAAAGGGGCAAGGATGGCGAGGGGAGGAAGGGGGGAGGGAGCGGTGGGGGAGGGGGTAATTATGACATTCTCCATTTTATTTTCCATTCCCTTCTTAATAATTCCTAACATTGTTTGCTTTTTTGATTGCCACAGCACATTGGGCCAACAATTTCAATGTATTATCCTCTGTGATGCGTAGATCTCTTTCCTGGGTGGTAACTCCTAAGATAGAACCTAACAATGTGTAAGTACAGCAAGGGTTATTTTTCCTTATTTGCATCACTTTGCACTTGTCCACATTAAATTTCATCTGCCATTTTGAAGCCCAATCTTCCAGTCTCGCAAGATCCTTCTGCAATTCATCACAATCTACTTGATATTTAAATACTCTGCATAATTTTGTGTCATCCGCAAATTTGATCACCTCACTTGTACCCCTTTCCAGATCATTTATAAATATATTAAAATGCACCAGTCCAAGTACAGATCCCTGAAGCACTCCACCAGAAGAAGTGTTGTGAGTAGTAAACCTGACATCAAGTAACTCTGGAAAGAGGTTGGTGTTTAGGCCTATTATATGTGAAGAGTGGATTTAATAAGTGAATTGTGATTTTAGTTTGTGGATTTTCTAAGAATAGTGTTTGCGATTTCTTCATGTTTTACTGTTCTCTATTTTGGACTGATTGAAGAATTGCATTGGACATTGGAATTTTTCATTGAGATTGAGTGTGTGCCCATGGCCAGTTTGGCCCTGCAGATTTGCCTGCCCACAGCCCGGGAAAGACTCACCTTGGAGGAGTTTAACCCAATAATCCCCCAAGGCTGAGAAGGTGACCCTGGGAAAATATATAATAGGGTGGTTCTGTGCACACATCCTATAGTCCTGCCTAAGGTAGTGACAGACTTTCACTTTAATCAATCGACCTTCCAATATTCTTTCCCAAGTCACATTTCCACAAAGGGGAACAAGGCTTGGACGGACTGGATTGCAAAATAAATGAAATGGACTGAAGCACTTAGAAAATCCATTCAGCTGTTTCTTTTGATCCTAATAGACCTGGAATTACCATAGCCAAATGCACACTGTCTAATTGGATAGCATATTGCATTTCTTTCTGTTATGCCCAGGCAGGCCTGACTCTGGAAGGGCATGACAAGGCTCAAAATATTGGAGCTATGGCAATTTTGGTAGCCCACCTGAGATCAGCCTGCATGAAAGATCCACAAAGCTCGTATGTGGAGTTCTGTCCATACATTCTCATCTCATTACTGTTTGGATTTGGACTCCTGATGCAACAGTAGGTTTGGTTAATCTGTCCTGCAAGGTGTATTTGAGGTTTAGAATCCAACACCAATCCCCCCAGGGCCAATTTTAAATTAGTTCCAGATTGTCTTCTTAAACGAAGGAAATAAAATTAACGAAATGGCCTGTTGCCAATACAAACAAAATGTTGGCACATTTGTATTGTTGTATTTTCCATTTTTTTTATTTGTTGGCAATTTGTAGTTAGGGATTCCTATGTGTGAAGGCAATGGGTCCTATTTGTCCTTGGAGAAAACAGAGTTGCTTACCTGTAATGGTTGCTTAGTCCTCACTAAATTCGCACACTTCCCTTTGGAATTGGATCTTTTATTTTACAAGCTAAATACCAAACTGGGAGGGGCCTCACATAGACACATTGCAGGAAGTCCCACATTTATTTATTTATTTATTTAATTAACTGTTTTTTATATACCGACATTCGATCGAGATATCACATCGGTTCACATGAAACAAGAAACCAATAAGGCAGGAACTGCTTATTTTACATTGAACTAGGTAACTTACAGTGTAACAAGGTAACTTACTTGGTGACTAAGTAACTTACATTGTAACATGGCAACTTGGTGATTAGGTAACTTACATTGTAACATGGTAACTTACATAAAGGTTGAGAGTGGGATGTTTGATAACTGATTAGTAAAATGAATAACAAAACTTATCAACACAGTAACTTGAAGGATACATGATACATAGATGTTAATGTTTAGGGTGGAGATCGTGAGGAACCTTGTGGGTAAAAATTATATATACAAGATAAATTTATTTATTTATTTATTTATTTATTTAAAACATTTTATATACCGGCATTCGTTGTGGACATCATGTCGGTTTACAGTCAACAAGTTAAGTTTGGAAAATTACATTTTAACAGGGAAGTTCAAACTGGGAGAGGGGGTAACGATAGGCAGCTAAGAAAAGACAGGGTAAACAAAACAAGAATCCTCGCGGTGAGGAGATGGATTATAACAAAACATAGTTCCTCAATATGAGAAAAGGGAGTAGACGAATTGTGGTCTACATTGGCACGGGTTGATGACTTTTTATTCTGGGTATGCTTGGTTGAACAACCATGTTTTTAATTTCTTTTTGAAGTTGTTCATACAGGGTTCAAGGCGTATGTCAGGCGGTAGTGTGTTCCAGTGGGTGGGACCTGCAGTCGAGAGAGCACGGTCGCGTATGGAGGAGAGATGGGCTGTTTTCAAGGAGGGCACAAGTAGGGTGCCTGCTTTTGCCGTTCTGGTGGGTCGACTGGACTTAGGAGTTGTAAAAGGGAGGTCTAACCAGTTGGAGTTGTGCGTGTGGATTGCTTTGTGGATTATGGTGAGTACATTATGAAATACATGAGATAATGATATTAATATTTAGGATGTGGTTCGAGAGGAAACATTTTAGTTAAACCATGTTAATTAGGACGTGGGAAAGTATCAAAAAGGAGACCGGATGGATCCACAAAGGGTTATGTATCAGGGGGGAAGGCTTTTCTGAAGAGCCAGGTTTTGAGTTGTTTTTTGAATGCTTGGGTGGAGGGTTCATTCCTGAGTAGGGGTGGGAGGGAGTTCCAGAGGGTGGGGCCGGCAACAGATATGGCTCGTTTTCGGGTGGAGGAGAGGTGGGCATTTTTAGAGCTGGGAACGATGAGCAGGCCAGTGTCAGTGGATCTGAGGTTTCTATGGGGGCAGTAAGGCCAGATGGCAGTGTTTAGCCAGTTCATCTCATTGTTAATTTTTTTGTGTAAGAGGGTGAGGGTTTTATATTGTATTCTTTGGGCTATGGGCAGCCAGTGGAGTTCTTTTAGTGTGGGTGTGATGTGGTTGCATTTTTTTAAGTTATGCTCAGTAGGGCATTGGTTCCCAACCCTGTCCTGGAGGCATATTGGGTTTTCAGAATATCCATAGCGAATATGCATGAGAGAGGTTTGCATACCTTGGGTCTCCATCTCATGCATATGCATTGTGGTAGTCCTGAAAACCAAACTGGTTAGGTGTGCCTCCAGGAGAGGATTGGGAAACACAGCAGCAGAGCATGCTAGAGAATTTAAGAGCTGATTATCAGCTCTGACCCAATGATGTCACCCATATGTGAGGACTAATTATCCTGTTGTCCTCAGAACACCTGTTACAAGTAAGCAATTCTGCTTTATCATATACAGGCCAATTCAATATAGACGCGCTAAAAACTTGTTTCCAAAATTTGTGCACTTTTTTTACGCATGCCCAATCACCTCTCCTGGGCGCCTGATGCAATAAGCAAATGCACTGCCATGCTAAAAAGGATGTGCTAGGGATAAATTGTGCATCCCTAGCACGTCCATGGTATCCAGTGCCAGGAGACGTGTCTGTGCGTGGGTTAGGAAAATGGATGCTCAATTTATGAGCATCCATTTTATCCCGCAGCAGCTAATTTACTGGCACAATAGGCACACAATATAGGGCTTGGAGTGTGTATATTGTACGACCCGAAATATATATTTTTATATATCAAGACAATTTTTTGCATGGTGCTGCTTTCTCTGATTTTTCCTACTTAGTATCACAATGATTATAAGTAGGAGGAACCACAGAAAAGCAGTTTTTTTGTTTTTAAGTTGAGCCCTTGATGTGTGGGAAGTCTTTACAGGTTAAAAAATGCGCCTTGAGCACATGGGGATTTTTTGCATCTCGGGGTAGTAGTTAATAGCCTCATCTACATGGAATTTACATGTGATGAGTGCTATTAGCTATGTGCGAATTTGGATGCTCATTTTGGATGTGCTGATCCCCTTTTTGCATTGGAGGTTATGGACATGCTTCCAAAACGTGTCCAAACGCTCGTTAACCTGTATGCTCGGCTGAGTGAACTTTATTGCATTGGCCCCATGGTTTATGGAAGGTAATAGAAAATAACTATTCAATTAAACTGAAATTATTTTCTGTTTTCTTGATGTTATGTAACTTCAAAGTATACAATCCAGTTAACATGGATAGAGCCATTTTCTTAACATATGCTATCACTAACATCACTAGTAATGTTATAAGCCTAAGCATATTGAAAGTATAGCTGCCAATGAAAAGGCTTGAGCTAAATAAATTTTAAAATGTGTTTTTACTGTTATACATGTCTGTAGCACATTTTCAGTTCATCAAAGGAAGCAATGGATCCCGTCACCATTGTCACAAGATCAGGAAATAGTAGTCCCTTAAAATGGGATCCTGGATGAAAAAATGAACTGTAACTAAATGTAAGGAACAGCATGATTTGCTAGTACTAATCTAGAACAGGAGGCCAATACATGAGTCTGAAATAGGGTAGACTTGGGAGTAGCATAAGGAAAGTGAGGAACATTAGATGAGACTTCAGGATCTAAATATACTGAGGTCCAACAGTTAGAGCAATATAAAATGGATATGTTATCAGGGATATTCAGTAGGATAAATATTTCACTGAGTATCCTTGAATAAAGTTTGGTGCGCCTGAGGCTTAGTGGGTAGTTTGATGGAGCGTTTGTTGTAGCAAAAAAAGTATGCATTGCGATAACCAACTGGCTATAGTCCTTTTTGAGACTGGTTGACCAGGATCATTTGGGTGAAAGGAAAGGAACAGTTGAGAAGGTCTCGAAGTTGAGTGAGTCCTGTTTTTATAGTAGGCCAGCGCTCTCTTACAGTCCAACGTGTGTAAAAGTTTTTCACGTTCGTTATTATGTGGTTTTGGCATAAAGATAGGTAGAGTTATGGTTTGGTTAAGATGAAAAAAATGTTACCATCTTAGGAAGAAAAAAGGGTGAGGACAAAGGGTCACCTTGTCATGGTAGAATTCAAGATAAGGGGAGTAGTGAACCAAGGCTTGTAGTTCGCTGACCCTCCTTGCAGAAGTAATGGCAATGAGAAAAACTGTTTTCCATGTCATATATTTGATGTGGCTAGAGTCTAATGGTTCGAAAGGTGGAAGGTAGACCCCACCCACCAACGTGCTCCAGGCGGTGACGAGGGACCTGACTACTATTTAAAGGCCAGGAGCATGCCTGAAAGATCTTTTCCTGCAGGATCTCGCTGCCGCTGGAACTCGCTGATGCAGGACCCTGATTTCCCTACCTAAGGTAGGTCTTCAGACGCGGCCAATTCCTCCCGGACCCGCCGGGAAAGCCTGCAAGCGACCCGCCGACCCTGCCCCCAGGCAGCCCCAGTCTTACCTAATCCCTCCCCTTGGAGGGGTTCTGGGACGCTGGCCAGACCGTCCCTCTTCACCCCACCACTGCCCGGTGGAGTCTGCCTTCCTTCCTGCGCCTCCGGACTCGCCTAAAGCCCAGGAAGTGCAGCCTGCCCTCGTGGCCTAAGACCCCGCCCACCAACGTGCTCCAGGTGACGACGAGGGACCTGACTACTATTTAAAGGCCAGGATCACGCCTCTGGCGCCGCGCGACAAAGAGGTGCGCCCCTTTGTGCGCCCCTTTGTGCGCCCCTTTGTGCGCCCCTTTGTGCGCCCCTTTGTGCAGCCCTGAGTGCGACAGCCCTCTCGTCTCCTCTCTTCACCACTCATACAGGGAATAGTCTCCTCACCCTAACCCTGACAATCCAATAACTAAACCTAATAAGATGCAAACATACCCCATACCTATCATTACCCACCTCTACCATAATAGAAGAAAACCTGCAACCCCTACTCATCTGCATCTTAAAAGATCACTGATTCCCATCATGACCTCCCCCCTCACTCAGTTCCTTGGTCTCTCTTTAATCACGCTAATGCTACTCAACACACAATCCCTCACCAAGAAAACGCACATCCTTAATGACTACCTCTTGGATTCTCAATTTGATATCTGTGCCGTCACCGAAACTTGGTTGAAAAACACAGACATAGCGCTGACCAACCAACTGCCAATTCAACTCTACGATATATTCTCTATACCCAGGCTTAAAAAAAGAGGGGGTGGTTTGCTATTAGCGGCAAAAAAAGAGCTCAGATTAATTCCTCAAACTCTGAAATCAGCCTTCAAAATAGAAATCGGCCTGTTCAAATCTAACCATCTTCAAATCTGCCTAATCTACGCCCCCCGGGGCTCTTAGAAGCTGACCCTTCTCCTCTGGTTGAAATCATAGCAAAACACATCAACTCAGATTCTCTTGCTATTATTCTGGGGGATTTCAACATCCATGCAGACTCGATCCCACTAACCCCTAACTGTGAAGCCTTTCTTTCCTCCCTCATGGCCATGGGTTTCAAGCAAATCATTAACAAACCCACCCATAAAGCGGGCCACACTTTGGACCTTATCTTCATAAATGAAAACATCTCGCCTACTACCCCTCCCTGTTGTATTCCGATAGCGTGGTCTGACCATTCGATGATCTCCACTGAACTCTCAATAATGAAAACACCGACTTCACCCTTATCCAAAACAAATATGTACTTCAGAAAAGCCTGCTCTATGGACGACCTCAATTCCCACCTCTCTACAAACCTACAAAACATCGACCTCACCAACGCAGACTCTGCCATGACCTCTTGGCATAACATCACCAACTCCGTAGCTAATAAAGTATGTCCCTTGTCATCGAAGGAAATTAACCCTGCCCGACAAAACAAAAAACCTTGGTTCTCACTAGAACTAAAAAACCTTAAACAAGAGCTACATCACAAAGAACAACGATGGCGTAAGGACCCCACCCCTGCTTCACAATCAGCCTACAAAGCCTCCATGAACTACTATAGAAACACCATACTACACACTAAAAAAGATTTCTACGCCAGTAAAATTCACAACTTTCTCTACGACGCTAAGGCCTTGTTTTCATATGTCTCAGTACTTACTAAACCCACTCCCCCAACCATCCCTGATGATGAAGCTCAAAATAAATCCATTGAACTAGCAATGTTCTTCGAGAAGAAAATCTCGAACTTGCTGGCCCCTCTGATCCCCTTGAATAACCAACCCCCGCCCCTTTACAACCCCCCCACCACTCACAATCCCACTTTCGACTCCTTTGAACCCACTTCATCCCTAGAAATCGAATCCATCCTCAGGAACATGAAGCCTTCCTCTCACCCATCCGACCACATACCAACTAAACTCCTACTTACCATCCCCAACACCATCTCCAAACCTCTGGCAGATATAATAAACTGCTCCCTTTCCCAAGGAACTGTAGCCGACCTCCTGAAACTCACCACGCTCAAACCTCTACTAAAGAAACCCTTTTTGGATCCAGCTAACTCTGCTAACTTTTGCCCCATTGCCAATCTTCCTTTCATCACTAAACTAATGGGAAAACTGGTCAACAACCAACTCTTAGAATACCTAGACACTCACAAGATTCTCTACCCTTCCCAGTTCGGATTCTGTAAATTACTAAACACGGAATCCCTTCTGATTTCACTTACAGACAACATCTTAATGGGCCTAGACAAAGGTCAATCCTACCTATTAGCTTTACTCGATATCTCAGCAGCTTTTGACACCGTGAATCATCCCATCCTCATCAACTGACTTGTAGACATCGGCATCTCCAGTACCGCCCTCAGCTGGTTTAAATCCTTCCTCAGCAACAAAAAATACAAGGTCAGAATAAACAATAAGGAATCAACCCCCATCTGCTCTTCGCATGGAGTACCTCAGGGATCATCCCTCTCACCAACACTGTTTAACATATATCTGCTACCCCTCTGCCAGCTCCTCTCAAGTCTATGCCTAACACATTTCATTTACGCCGATGACGTTCAGATCTTGATCCCCTTAACTGAGCCCATCTCCAAAACCCTCAATTTCTGGAACAGCTGCCTCCATTCCATCAACCTACTCCTCTCCAGCCTCAACCTAGTCCTTAACACTTCCAAAACGGATCTCCTCTTCATCTCCCCCAACGACAGTGACCCCCTCCCCAGCAACCTCAACATTCCATCAGTGTACCAAGTGAGAGATCTCGGTGCCATAATAGACACCCGAATGAATTTTAAAAAATTCATAAATAACACCACAAAAGAATGCTTCCATAAGCTACATGTTCTAAAACGGCTCAGACCTCTCCTTCACTTTCACGACTACTGCACAGTCCTCCAAGCCATCCTGTTCTCAAAAATTGACTACTGTAACTCATTACTTCTAGGACTTCCCGCTTCCACTACTAAACCTTTACAAATGCTCCAGAACGCCGCCGCAAGGATCCTCACCAATGCTAGACGAAGAGACCATATCACACCCATCCTCAAAAATTTACATTGGCTCCCCATCAACTTCAGAATCTTGTATAAATCTCTGACCATCATACACAAAACCATCCACCATAATTACACACTCCAGCTCAAAATCCCGTTCAACCTTTACTCCTCCACGAGACCGATCAGATCTGCCTATAAAGGATCCCTTCATACACCCCACGCCAAATCCACGCTTCACCCCTCCATACGGAAACGTGCATTCTCCACAGCCGGACCAGCTCAATGGAATTCATTACCACCAGAGCTTCGCCAGGAACAATGTCAATTCACCTTTAGAAAAAAACTGAAGACTTGGCTATTTGAACAAGCCTACCCATAATCAGCCAAGCCTCAAATAACACCAAGCCACTAATACTGATTCTTAATGCATCCACCTATTTGATACAGTCATCTACTGAGATCCTCAAGATTTGATTACAATTCCGTATCACATATTCTCGATAAGTTACTTGATGTTAATCATTATTAACGCTAAATTTATTTCAATTTAAGTTACTCTCACTTTCATTCTAGCCCTATGTTAAAATAAGTTTACATTTCCAAATTGTTCCAAGTTCTTCGCCCCTGTTATATGTAACTTTTCCTCCGCACGTTTAGATGGTTTTCCCTTGTTTGATGTAAACCGGTACGATAAGACTTGTCTTGAATATCGGTATAGTCAAAATTAGTAAATAAAATAAATATGTTATTCAGCTATATGTAGCTGAAAAACTTTGAAACCTGACCAGCTCTGTTTGAATATTGCTGGTTAGATTTCAGAGTTATCTGGGTACATATACTTTATTCATAGAGTATAGCTGGTTAAGTGGCGACCATTTTAAAAATAACAAAACAACCTAATCTAGCAGGCATCCTGTCCTGATCCTCCACCCCCAACCCAGTGAAACTAATGTGGGGCTTATCAGCCTGGTCTCTCTTGCCCCTCCAAAGATTATTCCAGGCAGTGGTACAATCCCTGAAGCCCAGAGTTTTGGAGGGTGCTGGATGGGGTGGGAAGATTAGAGCTGGGGTGATGGGGGAGGGAGTATGAGGGAGGGAGTCAGAGGAAAGGTTTATTTTTTTTTTCTGGCCAAACTGCAGGGCAGGGAGGTAGTAGAAGGGGCAGCAATAAGACCCATAGGCCTTAAACGTTGGCACAATTTTTTTAGGGGGCACTGGGGGAGGAGGATCAGGTACCATATATCAGAAATGTATGAATAAAGCATAAAAGGTAAGCATTTTTCAGTGGCAAGGAAATTCTAGAACATATGGTGATGGTGTGAAGCTAAAGTGGGTAGGCAAAAGAATAATATAAGGAAATATTTCTTCAGAGAAAGGGGTGATGCATACATGGAATAGCCTCTCAATAGAGGTGACTGGGGAAAAAATCAGCATCAGAATTCAAGGAAGGATGGGACAAGCAGTGGGAAGTGGAGGTAAAATTGAAGATTAAGTAATCCCTGTATTGCTGTAAGTAGGGAAAATGGACAGATTAGATAGAATGTACATTTTTTAAATCTGCCATCGTATTCTGTGTTTCTCTATTTTTTCAGGAGCTGACGTCAGACTATAGAGAGAAACTATTTAATTATATGAGCTTCTGCAAGAAAAATTTAAAATCCTAATGTATTTCTATTTTATAGCAACTTGATATGTTAAAACATTTTTTATATTAAACTGGGCATACATGACCTTTTAAATTAAAAGTTAAGCAATCAAAAATCAAATTTTTTAATACTTATCTCCAGACCTATTTTAAAAGGCAATTTCCAAGTATTTAACCAGTCAAATGATTTGGTTTGATGAGCATACCAGTATGCCTTTTAATGTACTGTGTTGCAGTATTTACTCCCAGCCCTCTACGACCACAAACTGGTTGGGTTTTTAGGATATCCCTAACGAATATTCATGAGATAGATTTGCATGCATACTGTTTCCATTGTATGCAAATCTATTGCATATTCATTAGGGGTATCCAGAAATCCCGACTTGTTTGCGGCCCTTGAGGGCTAGGTGTGAATACCTCTGAAATATGTAGTCATTACAGTGTCTTCATTTCACTTAAAATTCTAGATTTTATCAATGTCATTGATGTTAATAGCAACTCTTTGTATTTCTTCCCTTTTTTCCAAAGGATTTAGAGGGGATATTTTGATATTTGAATGATCTAGGTAGGCTTCCTTAACCAGACCAGCAATAATTTGATTATTTTCCTTCTTTCTTGGCCCAATGTCATGCTAAAGCAGTTTGAATCAGTGTAAATGTAATGATCTTATCCTGGGAAATCATCTGCTTTCACATAGTATTGGTTGCAAACATTAAAAATGGCATGTCAGGGAGTGTCCTTTGAAGACGATACACTATTTATAGAGGCACATTTTCAAACAGCCCGTGTAGGCCAAAGACTGTGGGATAGTTTTACTTGCAGATTATAGCTAGAAGTTTTTGCATGCAAATCCACTTTGAAAACTTGTAGATGTGCGCATAACAAGTATGGACATAAACACACACAGCTAAATTTTAAATCCCCTGTGTGCGGGGAAAATGGGGGTTATGCGAGTGGCTGGGCCTTGCGTGCTTTTTAGAAGAGACATGGCTGCGCGCCTAACCCCCATTACGCGCACAAGAACCAGGCCTCTATCAAGGGGTGGTCCTGTGGGCTGGGAGGGTCGGTCTAGGGGGCGGGGCGGAGCTGGAAGCCACTGGTACAGCGGCCATTTGCCGCTGTGCCAGGGGATCGAGCACTGGCAGCCTACTTGCATAAGTTCCGAAATAAAATTACAAAAGGTAGGGCCTTCAAAGGGTTCGGGAAGGGGGAGGGGAGGTGGGGGGGGGGGGGGGGAGGGAACTGGCGGAGGCCTGATTTCGTCACCGTGCGTAAACTGGGGAAATCTACCCCTCCTGTGCGCGCCAGCTCGGATTTTGTAACATGCGCGCGCATGTTATAAAATCATGCATCTATGTGCGTGTGCACATATTTTTTTAAAAATCTATCCGACAAGTTTTAACTTTGTGCATGTGTATTTAAGTGCATATTTTCAAAAATTGAAAATTTAGCATTTTAAGTTTTGTTCCCACCCCAGCTCTGCCCCCCGCCCTCGGAATACCCCTTTGTAATGCACATAAAAGTACACGCAAAATGGCTTTTGCTCATACTTCTATGTACACAACTCCTTGGGCAATTTTCCAAAGGCCACTTATATGCACAAATCATGGATTTGGAAGAGTATTTTAGGCAGAAACATTTCCATGTGCTCATTTTTTTTCTATTAGTGTGTTTGATTTTGAAGTGAAGAAAGACCTGAAAAGCATTATGGCTAAGAGTACATCTTTGTAAATTCAGGAGAAGGGTTTGCTTGAATGACTCTTTCATGTTTTCCTTTCATTGCAATAGGGAAAACACAAAAAGAAGCAGACCAACCGTAATATAAAAAGCAGAGAAGAGCAGAGGGACCTAAATGATATATATTGAATAAAAATATATATCTTATCACGTTGTTTCTAAGAAAAATACTAAATAAGTGTATATCTAAAAATAAATTTAATGTTACAAGAAAAAAATAAAATTGGAAACAAAAGAGAAATAAATATTTTGACAAATTAAAAACCCATCATGGTCATGCTCAGCATAAACGCTTTCTTCGGGATAAAAACACATACAATTCATATAAAAAAACCAAACAGAAATTAACATAAAACATATAAACATAAACCATATAAAACAATGTTGTAAGGCAGCAAGACACCTGTGAAATATATAAAAAAGAATTAGTTTAAAAGTTGATAAATCCTATTGTCCACAAAAAGAACAATCGAAAAATATATCTGAGTGCTACAATGAGGAAAATTAGACACGATGAGGACCTGTTTAAATCATTATTAAAATGGATTTTAAGGCAGCTGAAGCTTGGATTGAGAGACATTTGGTGAGGAACCCCCAGCCAATACCATCTATACCTCCTCCGCTCGGCCCTGACGACGTCATCAGGCGGGGCCCACGCGCCATAAAAGCGGCGCGAGAGTGGGGTTTATTCGCAGCTGAAGTTTGGATTGAGAGACATTTGGTGAGGAACCCCCAGCCAATACCATCTATACCTCCTCCGCTCGGCCCTGACGACGTCATCAGGCGGGGCCCACGCGCCATAAAAGCCGCGCGAAAGCGGCGCGCCTAAGGGGCGCGCGGGGCTTTGTCCGGCTTAGTCCGGAATAGACGGAGTAGGCGAGAAATTCTTGTCCGTCTTCGTCTGCCATAGAGGAGAATTTAAAAAAAAAAGTCACACCGTTTCAGTGGCTTGGCTTGCCCGAAGAATCTCGGAAGGTTAACAATATCAATGCCTCCAAAGAGAAAAGGTCGAGTGAGGGTGTTTCCCTCAATACCCTCCCTCCCACCCGGGCAAAAAACTATCCCCCAACTCACTGCTATTTACCACGAAGGAGGAGCTAAAGTCCCCATTGATGAAGCGCTGTTGGGAGCATCGCGTTTGTCAGGGGAAACAACATTGAGCCCTCCAGATCTGAGGATACCATTTGCTCCAGGTCAGTCTCCACCGCTTGTGACCACAAATTTGAACACAGTACCGGTGAGTCCAGTGAACAAATTGGAGGGTGTGGACGCAGTGAGTCAGGAACTGGGTACAACAAGTGAGCATGGAAGTTCAATACTGCACCATGGGGGGGTCCCCTACTATGCAAAACCTTAGTCAAGGTAGAGAAAGACCACAATTAATATCTAGTGGATCTATAATAGAGGAAGACCTATTAGGGGCACAAGGAGAAGCTGCGGTTATTGAACCAATTAAGGAAGGCCCGGTGACGTTAGACTCTCTCTGGGAATTAGTAGCCTCATATGGCCCACGTTTTCAAGGGCTTACGAGGCAGCTTAACTCAATGTCTGAGAAATTGGATAAAGTAGCCCAGGAACACGATGAAAGAATCAATGAAAATTCAAGCAAGATTGTGGAATTACAAAATGCAGTAAAATTGTCTCAGAATATGTGTCAAGCGTTAAACAAGATAAACAAGTAACTAATAGAAGAGTGGAATTCATCGAGAATAGACTTAGAAGGATGAACTTAAGACTTTTGAATTTCCCAAAAGTAATAGGGGAATCCCCCCGAATGACTTTAAGGAGATATATATTAGAAGTCTTGAAGATGCCAATTGATCAGATTCCATGTATAAACAAAATTTATTTTCTTCCATTTAATAGAAGTAGAGAAGGTAATCTACCACAAGTAGATTTAAATAACTTGACAGAATTATTGGAATCTTCTACAGAAATATATGAAAGGGCGACATTACTGATTTCCTTTGTTACAGAAATGGAAGTTAGCTTGTTTATGAAGAGTTATTTTCAACATATTAATGAAAGTTTTATGGGTCAAAAAATCCAAATATTTCCAGACTTGTCAATATCTACTCAGGAGAGGAGAAAGGCCTTCCTTTCTATGAGACAAGAAGTGAATACACTGGGGGCAAAGTTTCTTCTAAGATACCCCTGTAAAGGGGTGGTTACCTTGAATAGAGATGTGTATATTTTTTATGCCCCGGAACAACTTAGAGTATTCATAGACTCTAGGAAGGTAGCCTTTACAACCTCCTCTCCTAACCAGGGAACGGGCTAGTTACCCAGATCATATGTAATTGAAGTACATTTTTTTAGGGGTGACTTATTTCTTTGATTAGATATCTATTGATATCCCTTTCTTTGTAACTCCCAATGATCCTTATTCTCCTTTATCCAATTTTATTATTTTTCAATATGTTTGTGGTCTAAATACTAGATGATGCCTCAATTTGTATTTCTATTTTGAAAATAATGTTACAGAATTTCTGAGCAAAGTTTTCTTTGTAATGACTTAAAAAATTTAATAAAGAATAAATTTTAAAAAAATGGATTTTAAATAATCACTAGTGGTCTTGAAAACTCAACATTTTTAAATTAAAAACTGGAAAATGAAAAAATAAGATGAAAAATAATAGAAAAATGTTTTAAAAACAAAAAAGAACAATTATTTTTTCATGCTATGGCCTAGATTTATCAAAAAGCAGTAAATATCGCATATGATATAAAAAGGGGCGTGTTTTATGGTAATAGCCTATTTATTGCAATGTGTGTTTATCTTAGAGCTTCGCATAGGTATTATGCATAATTATTATGCATAATTGCATTTTCCTACCTGCAAAATGCTCAGCCTTCTCTCAGCCTAGATTGATGGACTCTCTACCTGGGTAACATCAAGCTAGGTTGAGAGAACACTGTACAAATCTTATCTTTGTGTGAGTTTCCTCACTCCGGACATCAAATCTTCACAAGACTGTACTGTTCTGTTCATACGTCTCACTCTGCATGTAAAAGTGGTCCCTAACCCCTACACTACTACCTAAACCTCACCTCGAGTTACTAGGAGGGTCTCCTATAGTAGCATAAATAGCTGCTTGCTATGGTGCCATCCCCAGAGATGCTCTCTCTCTCTCCCCCCCCTCTCTCTCCTTTCGGCGTTAAAACTGTGCAATATCATGCGTTAAGGCTTCGCAAAGTGTGAAGCCAGCCCACTTTTACAAAATTCTTGTCCCCGACTCCGCCCCAATTTCCCCCTTTTAAAAATTAGCATCGCACCACGTGTTATGGTATTTTTTGCATGCATTAAGGCGTTTTTTGCATGCAAAAACGCCTTAACGCAAGTTGATAAATGACCCCTGTATGTTATTATTATCATCATCTACTTCTAAAGTCTATATTTCTAGTATAATTGCATTGTGAGTATCAAACATCAGTTCTACCTGATAATCCCGCCACCGAGCTGTAGGGAAGTGAGGGCAACCACTGTCCCAACTGCTCTGCAAGAATATTAATAATATAGTGCCAATAAAAAACCAAAAATTCACACACACACATACATATATACAGACCCACTAATAAGATGTATATTATATATATTCATGTTCTTATACTTTAATTATAAGCTCAAGATGTTTCATCTGTATACAATATCAAGGAGTTGTTTCCTGCTGTTTCAGTGCTGGATAATTTGATAGCTTATATTTTGATACAGTCAGTGACTGAATTGTGATTTTATTTCATTATTAAGGCTTTTAATTTTTGTTTTATCCCAATTTTTACACTATTCTTTGGATTTTGTTTGTGTTCTTTGATTTTTCCAGTTTTTTTTTCTAGCAGCAATATCTGGATGATTGTATTATCAGCTGTTGAAACACAACTGTGAAAAAATCCCTGGAATATTACCCTCAAGACTCTCTGCACTTGCCACCTTTAATCCGTGTTCATGGAAGCTTCTTTTAGCTTTTCTTAATAGCATCAGTTTGTCAAAATATGTTTATTTAGTTCTGGTTATGATAAACACACAAGAAAATATTTTAGAAAGGATGACCTCTCTGACTTAAAAATGATCAGCCTTACTCATTGCATTAATCATAGTGATTAACATAGAAACTTATAGAACAGCTGATGAATGCACATTGTATCTTTGTGATCAGTATGATAAGTTCAGGACAAATGACAGCAATCATATGCTAACACAACTCTCATTTTACTCACCTGTAGGGTACACAAAAATATTTTAAATCTAATAGCAATGAATACTTTGGACGATTTCATCAAATATATGACACACATTTCATAAATGTAGAAACAAAGAAAGTTCTTACTTAAAACCATATTCATTTGGCATATAACTTTGTTCTGTTTTGAGCTATAGCGAAATTCAAAATTCACCAATTCAAAATTCACCATCATTGAAGGAAATAAAGAAATTTGACATCATATAAAAGGCGCTAATGTCTACTGATTAGTAGAAAAAGTGGTCTTTTCCAGACTTTGTCTTAGGTTATAATCATTGGTCATACAATTGTGTTTTTTTAAAGAATTTTTTGTATGCAATCTTTTGAGAAGAATAGAAAGTATGAGAACTTAACTTAAAACTCCTCTTGTTCTTAAAGGAGAGCTGCCCGGCACTGCCAGCACTGTTTCAGTGTTTCAGTTTCTTAGAGCAATAGTGTGACTATCTTATTTGTTTTTTTACAGAGATATTACACTCGCAGAGATATCAACTAAATGAAACCGGCTTAGCCCTAATAAATGCCGGTATGAAAGTTAGCTTGTAACTTGCTGGTTGTGCTGTGCTGAGCTGTATCACTCCTAGAAATGACAGCGTTGTTGACTGGAACAAACCACTTTTTCTACTAATCAGTAGACTTTACTGTCTTTTATACGATGGTCATATTTATTTCCTTCAGTGATGGGTCTATGAAGTATTGGTGAATTTTGAATTTCACTGTTTGATAGATTATTCACTCTTCGGTTTCATTTCTACCACTGTTTTGAGCAATGTCAATAACTGGTATCTTACTAAGCAGTTTCTTTTTATAGAACTGAGGGTACACAAGTACATGATATCTAAAATGGCTTGGATGTTCTGAGTCATGCATAAGAACATAAGAACATAAGAAATTGCCATGCTGGGTCAGACCAAGGGTCCATCAAGCCCAGCATCCTGTTTCCAAAGGGGCCAAAACCAGGCCACAAGAACCTGGCAATTACCCAAACACTAAGAAGATCCCATGCTACTGATGCAATTAATAGCAGTGGCTATTCCCTAATTAAAATTGATTAATAGCCATTAATGGACTTCTCCTCCAAGAACTTATCCAATCCTTTTTTGAACCCAGCTACACTAACTGCACTAACCACATCCTCTGGCAACAAATTCCAGAGCTTTATTGTGCGTTGAGTGAAAAAGAATTTTCTCCGATTAGTCTTAAATGTGCTACTTGCTAACTTCATGGAATGCCCCCTAGTCCTTCTATTATTCAAAAGTGAAAATAACCGAGTCACATCTACTCGTTCAAGACCTCTCATGATCTTAAAGACCTCTATCATATCCCCCCTCAGCCGTCTCTTCTCCAAGCTGAACAGCCCTAACCTCTTCAGCCTTTCCTCATAGGGGAGCTGTTCCATCCCCTTTATCATTTTGGTTGCCCTTCTCTGTACCTTCTCCATCGCAACTATATCTTTTTTGAGATGCGGTGACCAGATGATTGGAAACAGGTCTCATGGTTGTGTAGCTGAATTGTAAACTCTTTAATTGATTAAACATAATCTTTATCATTCCATTGCATGTTTGATTTGTAGCCCTGCTTTTTTAGAAATCAGAAGTTGAAGTTTATACATGTAGCAAGATATAACCAGGACTATTTAACCTCATTGACGACCTGGAGTTACGAAGTAACCCTAATTACAACATTCATTCCCACACTCTTTCAATAATCTCTTCCATATGTGCTCCATTTACAAAGATAGTAAAATGTTTGGCAAATCTAATTAAAAAAAATTAGTTATAATTGCAAATAGATACTTTGGGTGGAGGGGAAAGTGCTGAAAATGAGACTGTATCCTCACCGTTGGAATAAAATGAGGGTACTTTTATAACAGCTTGCTTAGAGCTAAGTAAGATCTATGGGATACTTTGTACTTTGAATTTTCAAAGTCGACTTAAGCACATGAAAATTCATGGTTGTCCCAGTCCACACGAACACATACATGTAGAAAATTTCACCTGCTCTGGATCAGAGGTAACTTCCTGCTCGCACATTTATGTAAAGGAAGGGCTCTCAATGATCAGAAGGTGTTTCGTAAAACATTAAAAACTATTTTGTTTAAGGAAGCATTTTAGGAGTTAATGTAATTGATGCTTAGAAGGGGCACGATGGTCCATCAGTTTATTTAAATTTGGAATTAGCTATGGTTGGTATTTATGTAGGCAGTGACTTCTTTGGTACTGTAATGACAAGCAGACTTATTTTGTTTTAGTTGTTGCTTTGTATATTTATATTTTTTATTTTTTTGTTTGTTCATGATATTTTATTTTATCTGGAATCCACTTAGCATGACAGTCATTAGCTGAATATAAATGTTTTAAATAAATAATTACTTTTGAAAATGATAGTATGTACCTAAAAGCTCTTCTTGCCTCGACTCTGCCCCCCAGAATGCCTCCTCTTAGTGCAGATAAAAGTACATGCGAAATGGTGTTCTTTGAGTACTTTTACACTCTCACTCATCAATAGATTTGCAAAGCAGCCTTATGCAGATAAAACAGGGTTTAATGTGAGTAACTCATTTTGAAAACCAAGCCCAAGATGCCTAATAATAGTATAGTTCTCAGCTACATCCCTTACTTTCGCCTCCTTGGTATAGGTAGTGTAGTAATGTATACATCCTCATATATAATTGCTCGATTATTATGTATTTGGAAAAACCATGGCCTGACCAGATAATTTCTATTTCTCGAAGTGATGAATCTTAGCACATTCATTTCCATTTTCTGATAGTAATTTTTTGAATGTTTTCCATTATAATTCAGGGCTAAAAACACATTCAGGGAAATTTCCTAAGGAAAATGTAAATGTAACTTAAACAAAAATGTCAAGGAAGTCCTTTTACATATTTCTACTTTCTAAAAATCAGGGCCAGTTTAAAAGGAAAATGTAACTGTATCATACTGTCATAGCAAATTTTCAAAAGCCCAATTATCCTCATTAAGGGGTTGATTTTTAAAACTGCATGCACGTCCATTGCACTTTACTCTCCATTGCCTCAGGTACAAACTTAGGCCTGGATTTATCAAAATGCACTAAATACCGCACGCGATAGAAAAAGGGGCGTGTTTTATGGTACCTAATAGTTTCAGAAAGACTACAGGATTCAGACACACAGTGGTGCTGCTCAAAGCTCCCAAGTGGCTTCCAGCTGTGGAGAGAGTTTCTTTTCTGCAGTCATAGATTCCCCTCCTCCAGGGGAGTTTCCTCATGGATCAGAAGGGTGATAAGTAGCATCAGTGAGTTCTTCTTGCAAACTTCCTCTTTGGAGCAGCTGAGGTCCCCACTGTGCCATCAGGGACAAATTATAAGTTATGTGCAGGTCTGGAGGTAGGCTGTAGTGGGGTTTTCTGGCCTTGGGGGTCAGATTTTTTACTTGAAGAGGAGGGGTTAGAGTTGGGATAAACACCAGAACTTTCATTCATATTTTTTTTACACTCAGGGGAGCAGAAGGGTGAGATGGCACAGGGGTGTGTGGAGACCCCCAGGGATTTTTTGTCACTTTGGGGAGGAACGGTTTACTCGGGGCTGAGCAGCCTCTTTAAGTAATTGCAGCCCCACAGTCCTGAGGCCGTTATAATGCATTTTGTGGCCATTTACTGTCATGGTATTTTTCTTGGTGGTATTTTACCATTTGGAAAAATACAGTGGGATTTAAAAAGTGACAGGGTCAATTATCACCACTTTGTAAGTCCCGCAGTATTACCCTCCAGGAAGAATACCGTGGCTTAGTAAATGAGCCCCTTAGTGCACTAAATTTAACCGATTAGCCCCATCTGCTTTTAAATAAAACTTTAATCTGTCTTTGTAAGTGCTAACTTGACAGGCAAGATCCCTTTAAAAATGGGCCTTTATAATATTTTCTCTTTCCTTCTGAGAACTCCACCGGATCTAATTAGATTTGTGCCTGGTCTTGGAAGCGGTAGGGAAGAGGCTACACAATCGGGCCGATACAGTACAGTGCGCTCCGGTTTGGCTGCGCATTTTCGACGCGCTATTTTTACCTCTTATACAGTAAGGGATAATAGCGCGTCGAAAACGCGCGACCAACCCCCTCAAAACTAATAGCGCCCGCAACATGCAAATGCATGTTGATGGCCCTATTAGTTATTCCCGCGCGATCCAGAAAGCAAAATGTGCAGCGAAGCTGCACAGTTTACTTTCAGAAATTAACACCTGCCCAAAGGCTGGCGTTAATTTCTGCCAGCGTTGGGGAAGTGTACAGAAAAGCAGAAAAAGCTGCTTTTCTGTACACCCTCCGACTTAATATCATGGTGATATTAAGTTGGAGGCCCCAAAAATAAAAAAAAAAATTAAAAATTAAAAAACAAAAATGTAATATCTGCCCGCGGGTTGGAAGACGGACACTCAATTATGCTGGCGTCTGTTTTCCGAACCCGTGGCTGTCAGCGGGTTTGAGAACCGACATCGGCAAAATTGAGAGTCGGCTATCAAACCTGCTGACAGCCGCCGCTTCTGTCAAAAAAGAGGCGCTAAGGACGCGCTAGTGTGTCCCAAGCGCCTCTTTTTACCGCGGGCCCTAATTTGCATAGGCCACCCTCCTGAATCGCGTGCCCAGGAGAGTGGCCTGTGCGCGCGCCGGGAGAGCGGGCGCTTGACGGCTCTCCCGCGCGTTTTTCAGTATCGGCCTGAATGTTAGGATATTCTTTCAACACAGTTCCCAACAAAACTCCTGTCACTATTACAGCACAGTATTGTATATTCTTAACAAGGCCCCACTTTTTTTTCCATGTGACTTTTCCCAGAATAGTATTGTCATGAGCTCCTGCTTCATACATTTGTTTAGGGGCTCATTTGCATATGGCAGAATTCCTGTGTTTGATTATATTTGGGCATGATAAATGTGATGCTAGGGTGGAGCTAGTACATAAGGCTCACTAGCATTGTGTGTGTTTGCTGTGCATGGAATGGGAAATTATGTCTAGCTTCCTAAATTCTGACTGAAGCTGCTAGAGGCTGGATATGACAATTAGGATCTTGAGCAATCTTTGACACATTAACAGAAATTATTTTGGGGGAAAATGGTGCACATTTTATACTTGTATCTTCCATAGACTTCAATATATTGCTATCTTACCTTTAATATTTCAGAATGAATTTGTTTCTGAAAAGAAAAAAAAACCATATAGACGAATGTGAATGGTGTTTTAGTTTGTCCAAAGCCAATATTGACTTAAATAGGTCTAGGTCTTCATGGTTGACAGCTGCGGATAATTAGCTTTTTTTCCCCCCTTACAAAGAAAGCTAATGGAGCTGCAAGACATTCATTGCCTTTTCTGCCATCATAATAATAATGTATGTATTTAACTTCTGCAGTTCCTTAAATTGATTTAGTGCTAAACTGCCTACATTACATGTAATGGGAGTGACAAGTGAAAGCAGCAGAGCTTATTTGTGCGGTGAGTAGGAGAAAATGATTGACAGTTTCTAGGTTCCTTTTACAAGGAACAGCAGCATTGCAAAACTGAAAAAAAAAAATCTTGGATTTGCCATCCTTACTCCTGTGGATTTTGTGAAATTATTTTTGAAACGGGGTTGTCACCTGGGTTCTTCACAACGTTGGAGGTAGCTGTGGTTAAAGAACTGAAAAATAATTATTTCTGAAATATTCTTGCAATCTCAGTGTGCCACGGAAGTGGGTACTACAGAGAAGATGATATTGACTTCAGATTACTAAAATAATTCTCTTTATGACTAAGTGATTGAACGTCTGCTTGATATAAGCCCATAATGGTCTTCAAAATATTTAAGAAAAATACAATGTAAATTGGTGGATAAATTGTTGTTCTTTTAAGAACCAAGCCATTTTTCATTGCTGGATTATAAAATGTTGACTATATTTTCCCCCATCTCTTCTGACAAATGTTTGATAGAGATTGAAATGAATATTGATTATGGTATTAGAAAGAAAGACGAGCCTGTCCATTTATAAAGCTCTGGTGGTATTTGCAGAAAAACTGAGACCCGGTCATAGCTAGAGTTCTAGCAGTGATATTTTGTCTTGTGCCTACTTTTGAACCTGCACATTAACAGTGTGATATGTTATGGTTTTTCGGTTGTTAGAGGGGGCTATTGCTTCAGTGATTCTTTTCCTGAAGTCTTGGGGGTGGGGGGCAATGTGCTAAACAGAAGATGGTGACTGAGGTGAGTGTGCCGCCCTGATGATGCAGGTGAACTGAAATGCATGTCTGGGATTGAGACTACCAGACATTAAGGATCCCAAAAGCTAAGAGCTGCATGCAGGTAACCTAACGTAAGGAAGGTTGCGGGGATGGGGATGACAGGAAGGGAAGCCAGTTATTGATTAATCTTGTACACTAGTAGCCGTTACTGGATGGTTCTCTTCTGGAACTGGACCTGGCACTTGCTACCTAGTGATATGGTGCTGTTTTAGTTCCGTAAGATTCGATTGGTTTGGAATAGACATTGAGGTGCAATTGTTATTTACTCAGCTAGTTTGAAAGTCTGTAGGTATTTTTCTACGTTTGGGTCGCCAAGCTAACTTTTCAGAAGGGAACTACCTGCCTGGGTTCCCTTAGAAAATGTTATCTGTCTGGGCCATAGGTGCAAAAGTGCACTTGGACTTTGCAACTGCTTTTTCTACTGGGTGGGGCAGCATGGTTTGAAAATGAAATCTCCACGTGTACTTTCTCTCCTCTGACCTTTCCTGTCCCTCAGGCTAAATTTAACCGTGTTGTGAAACTCAGTGGCTACATTCAGTCAGGAAGTGGTGGTGGTTTGGGAGGGAGGGCAGAGGACACATTTCTGTCTTGGGGATTTATCTGGATCACTTCCTTTCAGGCCGATACAGTAAAGCGCGGCCGCAATTACCCCA
The DNA here is from genome assembly GCF_901001135.1 of Rhinatrema bivittatum. Lineage (NCBI taxonomy): Eukaryota > Metazoa > Chordata > Amphibia > Gymnophiona > Rhinatrematidae > Rhinatrema > Rhinatrema bivittatum. Next base: position 528,259,005 of record NC_042615.1, on the reverse strand, counting down.
TTTCTAACCCGCTTTGTACCCACAATTTGGCCGCGTAAGTCCAACCCACGATTCACTATCCCTTTTAACCCATCCTTACGCTTATTTAAATCAACGGGTAACCCTTTCCGCCCGCGGCATGTATATGAGATGTAAACGATTGGATTAGCTATTCCCTCCCATACGTAACGCGCGCCCCAATTATTGCTTTTTTAACCTGCAGTTTTGCCGCATGTTTAACTTGCTAATTTACCGCCTACCCTTACCCCTGCGTTAGTGTGGAGCGTCAGGCAAGCAGAGACGAAATTTCACAGGCATACTTTCCCCCAGCCCCCGCTCACCTGCCCTGGCCGCGTCCATGGGCGCCGATCTCCCGCACTGACAGCTCCGGAGCAGCCCCAGTCAGCATCCAGCCGGGCGCTCAGGTCACGGCGTGCGACGTCCGAAGTCACGGCATGCGCTCATTACCTTTTAGAGAATAGGAAGCCTGGGAGCCATGGGGAGCGCCCTATCCACCCCGGGCTGCTGAAGCCGCTCTCGCCGCCGGCTGTCCCCGGGAGGAGGGGAGAGAGGACTGGGGCTGCTCCGGAGCTGTCAGTGCGGGAGATCGGCATCCATGGACACAACCAGGGCAGGTGAGCGGGGGCTGGGGGAAAGTTTGCCCGATTCACTTTGGTCTTGTCCCGGGGAGTGAGGGGGTGAGGCAGCCCTTCTCCTGTATCAACTTCCTGGTACCTGTCATTTCAAATGTCATTTGAAATGACAGGTACCAGCGTACCCAGGATAGTGTATAGGCGCTGTATAGCGCTCCTCACAGTAAAATGGATTGTGCTTCTTGGACGCGGCTTGCATTTGCATGCCATTTAAATACTGTATCGAGCGGTATGTCATCCGAACTGTGCATGCGGCAAACGCGGGTGCGCCCGGCACTGCCGCACTCTTTCTACCGCGTCCTTACTGTATCGGCCTGTTTGAAAACTGACTTCTAAATCATTTTCTTGACCTTTCTTCTGAGCTCAGAGACTTGTATGCATCTTGAGCAAGTGCAGTCCACACACATTGGTTGACTGGAAGCAGTACTGGCAGAAAAAAGTAAGGTCAGAAAATTACAATCTAAAAACTATTTGACGTCACGCTCAACAATTCCTAACATTTATTTTCTCATGTTTGATGAAGAACCTTTTTTTTGAAATGTAGATTGAGTTTTGTGATTCATGGCATCAACACATGTGCTTAGGTAGAACGAAAGGTTGCTAATCTGTGAAAATTGGAGTGGTGTACAGTACATTAACATAACTATTTGAGGGAAATAATTGAATTGCTTTTGATCCTTTATACGTAATGAATTTTCATCTGAGGGATGCTTAAAGCTTAATGTACAGTTCAAGCTGATGGTGCAATGGCAAATACATTGACTCACTGAAGAAATAGTCTTTACAGGAGGAATTGGAGGCAAATTGGATATTAGCAATATGTAAAGAAGCAGTTTCTGAATAATAAATACTGTAGAAACTTTTGTGACCACCATAGGTGCACAGATGGAGGTTTGACATTTGACATAAATATTTCTTCTAAGAAAAATCAAAGCATGCTGTTAAGCTGATTTGTTTCATATGTAACAATGGTCATGGCAGCATGATCTTTTTTAAAACGTTGACATATAATAACAAATATCCCTTGCTCTTTGTCTGTCCCTCACATACATTTGATATAGTGTATGAAATTCTGTGTGTATGGCAAAGTAACTCTGGCATTGGTTACCTTACATGTACAAATAATTGTTATTTTCGTACACGCAAAAAATAGGTTGCTTTGTTGTTTCTTCCAACAGGAAACATGATCATGTTGAATAAATATGCCAAAAGTTAAATTTGTGCTCTTAATAAACAAATAGATGACACACTAGTCTCTAACAGGAGAGCTGAAAAAATAGTCAAGGGTTTGAAAGTTGTGCTTCAGTGCAAAGAAATGTAAAACAGGCATGTGGGGCACAAATATCCATTATTCACTTATCAGTTTGGAGAACAAAAACTGGAAACTGCCAAACAGGAAAGGGATTTAGGTGAAATCATTTCGGATGGGCTGAAGGTTGTCAGTCATTGTAATAACGTGGCAGAGACGGCTAACAATACCTCTTCTTGCATAGTAGAGTATCATTAGCAGGAAAAAGGAACAGTGCAGAAAAAAATTTAGAAAACTTAAATGCCAGCTAAAAAAATGTTTAGGGACCAAGGAAATGTATTTTTGTTCTTGTTTATTCACGTAATCTTTTGGCTGTTTTGCTCATAATGTTTTATCTATTTTTTCCTTTTCTTTGCTCTCCCTTTCTCCCTCTTTCAGGCACATTCCTCCCCGCTCTTCTCCCTCCTCTCCTCAACCCTAGCTTCGTCCCTTCTTGCCTGGCATTCTCCTTTGTGGCCCAACAATAGAATCCTAGCTGCCACCACTATTTACACTCTCCTGCTCAGGCTCTGTCGTTGTCCGCAAATGTGATTTCTTTCCTTGTCCCTACCTTGTCTCTATCCTGGGCCCCCACTGTCATCTCTTCCATTGGGTAGCGGGCCCTGAATTTTAAGTAACTTGGCAGCCAGGAATTTTCCAGGCCCTGATAAGGAGATAATATCACTTGTTTAAATAAATAATGAAACCTCCACAGCAAGTACTATATTCAGTTCTGAAGGCCATACCTTCTAAAGAACATTGTAAAGATGGAAGAAATTCAGGAGAAGGAGTAATCTGCTACAGGTGGTCACTTTTGTCTGACTGACAGTGGAAAGATTTTCCTAGGTAGAACACTATATGTGCTTGGTTAAATCGGCAGACCAGATGTGCCAAATTGTCCTTATCTGCAGTCAGCTGCTATGTTACTGTGCATACCTTCCAAGCAACCGAATATTTTTAGGGCAATTTTCAAAGTTGTTCTAGCTGATTAAATACTGATTTACCAGGTAAATTAATCTACAGATGACCAAGAGACAAAAGGGGTGCTCAGAGAGAACAAGGAAATAGCATAAAAACTGAATTCATTGCCTCAGTCTTTATTGAGGAGGAAGTTAGGTGATTTCAAAATTTTTATTGTGTGAAAAACAATTTTTTTAAAAACAATTTTCAGCACCAGTATAGGCATTTCCTTTCTGCATATAGCACAAAGAAAAATTTATGTGAGAACCATGTAAAACCTTTGAGTGACGCTCCAAAAAGTATGAGCATTCTTTCACGTGCTCAGCTTAGAGGCAACTGTGGTTGGGATCATACCCATACCTGAAACATTCTTTAATGGTGGAGATTCTGAGCAACTAAAACAAGTATCTGCTATAATTGAGGATGTAATAAATCAGATTAACAAATTAGAGTAATAAACCACCGGGACTGTTTGGCATTGACCCCAGAGTTCTAAGAGAAGTAAAAGATGAAATTGCTAACCTCTTATTAGAAATCTGTAACCTTTCATTTAAAACAGCTACAATACCTGAAAATACCAAGTGTACCTGAATGTAATCCTCTTTGAAATGCCTGAAAAGCAAAATCTAAATTAAAAATAAATAAATAAAATAAGACCGGAGGGTAAGCCTGGTAACTATAGATTTTAGAGCCTGACATTGGTGCTGGGTAAAATGGTAGAAGCCATTCTTAAAATCACTGGCTGTATAGGTAGACATAGATTGTGGTTTTTGCAATGGTAAGTCTTGCTTTACCAATTTTAGATTTTTTTGAAGATGGTAGATAAAGGTGAGCTGGTTGATGTAATGTATTTGGATTTTTAGTAGGCATTTGGCAAAGTTGGCCATGAGAAACTGCTCAGGAAATTACAAAGTCATAGGATAGAAAGCAGTGTCATGCTGTGGATTGGTAATGGGTTGAAAAGAGGATAGGACTAAATGCTCAGTTTTCCAAACGGAGAAAGATCATTAGTGGAGTATTACAGGAATTGGTTGTAGGTCCTATACTGTTTTAACATATTCATAAATGATCTGCAAAAGGGAATGACAAGTGAGATGATCAAATTTGCAGATGACACAAAGTTTTTCAAAGTTGTGACAACAGCAGAGGGACCTTCCGAGATTGGGACAGTAACTTTCAAATTGGTGCGCAGGTGCGCTTTGTTGCATATGTGTCGGTGTGCATCTAGATGCACGAACATTTTATAATTTGCATGCACATATGCAAGCACGTTATAAAATAGCCTGGCCGCGCGCACATGTACGCCCAATTTTAAATGGGTGCGCAAATCACATTTCTACCACGTAAGTTATTTTATAATGGCCGTGTTGTCTACACCATTGCCAGTTTCACCGGTTCATCCACCAATTTGCCCAATTAAGAGAGAGGCCCTCCAACCCCCCCTAGTTTGATAGTGTGCACTCCCCCCAGTTACCCTAGATCCTTTAAATAATCAGAAATAGCTCATTTATTTTATTTTTTAAATTATACCTCCTTCATAGCAGAAGTAAAGTTATGCAGCAGTGGACCTGGGTGTGCGCTAGGGCGTGTAAGTATTTATGCACACTTCTCTTGGCCATACCCCAAAATACCCATGTCCTGCCCAGACCACATCCCTTTTTTTGAAATCAAATGAGATGTGCACGCAGCGGGAGGTATACACACATCTGGCCGGGTTTTAAAATGTGATGGGTGCGTGCGAACCTGACAGGGGCACACATCTCCTGATTTTGTTGCACACCGGCTTTTAAAATTCTTCTTTGTGAGATTGGGCAACTGAATGGCAAATTAAATTTAATGGGGAAAAGTGCAAAGTGATGCACATAAGGAAAAATAATTCTAACTACAGGTACACAATTCTGGGTTCTGTATTTGTAGTCACTATTGGGGAAAAGGATCTTGGAATCGTTGTGTACAATATGTTGAAATCCTCAGCTCAGTGTGCGGTGGCAGCACTTCAGGAGAGAGGGGGTGCCAGCATGGTCATTTGGCTAGGTCCTAAAATGTTCAAGGGGCCTACTTTTGGTGGGCAAAATTTAAAAAAAAGCTAAATATATCTATTTCTAACATGTATAAATAAAAACTTCAATTGTAATTGAAGAATTTACTAACAAAAAAACTCGTAAAGCCTTCTTAAATAAATAAAAATTAGTTGGGAAATTTAGAAAATGATTTCTCTTATTAAGTATCACATCAGCACCTTACATAGAGGCCTGCTTTTCTTAGCTGGCATGGGCCTAATTCCTGCTCTCCCCGGGTGGCAGTCAAAAAAGCAAATAGATTGTTATGATGTGGTCCCAGCATGGCTCAATACAAATACAGTATGATATTTTCCCTTTATTTCTCCTTTCTTTTTGGATCATTCCTGAGTACTGTGTGACGTTCAGGTTGTTCCATCTCTAGAAAGACATAGTGAATTGAGAAAAGATGCAGAGGAGGGCAACAAAAATGGTAAAGGAGATGGAGCAGCTCTCCTCTGATGAGAGATTGCACAGGCTATGGCTCTTCAGCTTGAAAAAGAGACCTCTGCGAGAGGACATGCTAGAAGTTTATATCAACATGAGTGTGGTAAATAAAGGATAGTTCTTTACTCTTTCAAAACATACTAAAACAAGGGGACACTCTATGAAACTAGCTACCAGCAGATTTAAAACAAATTGTAGAAAGTACATTTTTATTCAGTGCACTTTCAAGCTGTGAAATCTGTTGTCAGAGGGCCAGGTCAAGACAACTAGTATAGCAGGTTTAAAAGAGGTTTGGACAATAGGGATGTGCAAAGGAAACATTTTTGTTTTGGTTCATTCATTTGTTTTGTAGAGCACCTTCATTTGGTTCATTAGTTTCAAATGAAAAATAAGTTTTTGTTTCTTCTTTGTTTTATTGTTTATTCGTTTACCATTAAAGTTAGTAAGGGAAGCACTGCAACCTATTTTGGGTTTCATAATTGGGGTTTTCTCATCAATTCTAATGAAACCTGTGGGAAGACCTCATCAGAAGAGAGAATGAACGCCAAGACTGTGGTAAAGTGGCACCCAAAAGTGGCATGAATAGCTTGAGCTACCAATAAAGAGGCAAAGGACTACTAGAGGTGATAGGAGTTCTCCAAGGCATCATCAGAAGAACAAAGAAGCGGCAAGAATGGGAAGAACACCCCAAAGCTTCAAAAGAAGGGACCACCACAGTGGCATGAACCCTCAAAAGCAGCATGAGAAACAGTGGTACCAAAAATGACATCGACATCATAAGGTACCATGAACAGGTAATGGAGTATAAAAGGCAGGAAAAAACTCAAAGCACCAATAAAGTTACAATATAGCACAAATAGTGGCATCAACATAACAAGGGACCATGAAAGGTGCAAAGCAGCCCCCCACAGTGGCAAGAACATCCAAGATGTAGAGTCTGGGGTATGGCAGCAATGCAAAGTGGCAACAAGACCCTCAAAGTGCAAAGTCTAAATATGGGAGCAGTGCTGAGAGGAAAAAAGACCTTTAAGGGTTATAGCAGCAAGGCAGTGTGGCATGGAGGATGTCCGTCTTCCTGTTGAATCACTTGTCAATTGTCAGGTTTAGTACAAAAGAATGATCTGTCATCAGTATCACTTTTGTGACATAAGCTTTTTTTGCATTTCCTAACTGAAATTGATTTTGCTGCTGGATGGAATTTTGGGTTTCTTCTAAACTTTGCTTTCCATTTGAAACGTGTCCTGATCAGAACATGACAATGATGTAGCTTTCCTGGTAATTTGTGATGTTTGCATTATTTTATTTATTTATTTATTTATTTATTTATTTATTTATTTAAGGCTTTTATATACCGACTTTCTTGATACAGATCAAATCAACTCGGTTTACATCAAACGAAGCAGAGCTATAACCAACCATACAACAAGACAATTTGAAGGAGCATAAAAGTTACATTCTAACAAGGTTGCCTTAACTGGGAGAAGGAAAAAAAGAGGGGGAGAACAAAGATAAATTACTATATACAATAAATTACTATATACAATGGCATATGGGAGGGAGGTAGAGGCAGAATCTCGTGATGACTTTTGAGCATGATTAGCGTTTGATTATTTACATAAGTGATATATAAGTGATAAATGAGGGACTGCGTACAAAAGGACACGCTAGGGAAGAATAGTGCGTCCCTAGTTCTCAAATGCATTACTAAGAAGTCTTTTCCCATATTGTGTAGCTGAACACAGTTTATTCCTTTTGTTGCTTTTCTGGTGTTGCATTAGTTCTCTCTTCTTACTGAAACCTTTACCACATTCAGAACATGTACAGGTTTCTCCTGTGCATCTTTTGTGTTGTGTCTGCATTTCTTCCTTTTGACTTGAAGGTTTTTGGGAACAGACCCCACTATAGTCAAGAAAAAAGAATGGTGGGAGAACTAGACTGGGATTCTAGAGATGCACCTCAAAACAGGAAGTTAGAGAACCAGAAAAGAGATAAGGTGGGATGACAAATGTTGTATTTTTTTTCTTTTTTCAAATTTTTTTTTCTGGGGACAAAACACCCCAATATAAACAACAAACAAACAAACAGGGTGGGAGAACTATGCTAAGATCCAAACAGCAAACATGGAAGCACCAAAACTCCATGCTGGTACATAATAGGCATGACAGGTAGGCATTTTAACAGCATGACCCCCAAAGTGGTATATCAGGGCAAGGCAGGTAGGCAGAGTGGTAGCAACAAGACCCCTAAGGTGGTACATCTGGGACATAGCATATTAGTAGGAAGATCCTTAAGGTGATATATCTATGGCATGGCAGATAAGTAGAGCGGTAGCATCAAGACCCTTATGGTGGTATATAAGGGGTATGGCAGGTAGGCATGCGACAGCAAGACCCCTAAGTTGGTACATCTGGGGCATGGCAGGTAGGCATGTGGCAGCAAAATTCATAAGGTGGAATGTTTGGGGCATGGCAGATCGACATAGATGCAGTGAGACCCCTAAGGTGGGGCATGGCAGGCAGGCAGAGTGAGAGCAGTAAGACCTCTAAGATGGTATATAAGGTTCATGGCAGGAAGGCAGCAGTAACAGCAAGACCCCTAAAGTGTTCCTTCTGGGGCATGGCAGGTAGGCAGAATGGCAACAAGGCCTTCAAGGTGATTTCAGTTATTTTGATACTTGCATGGAAATTATGGAAACCAAGCAAAGGCAGATTGATTTTCCAAAAGACCAGCTTTTCCATCAACTCTGGTGTCAGCTTTGAGCGATGAGGGCTCATGATGTCTCTTATCATTGAGAAGACCACAATGTTTGATGGGTAGGAAAGATGGTGTTCAGTCAACTTGGCAAGATCTAGACAGATTGTAGACTTGTGTGCCCAATATGCTAGGGCATCTATGTCCATGTCCTCAATGGGCTCTGCAAGGTAGTGTATCATATAAATTTTTGCTTGGTTTCCTTTGGTGAGGTGGACTGAGGGTCTCTCTTGCCAGCTGCTTTAGCAATGGCCTATGTCAGGAGAGATGGTTCTTTGCGGGCAATGTGGCTTTGACATTTTGAGGTGGAGGAGGAAGTGGTAGCTAACAGGGTGCTTCTCTTACTTGCACTACTGTCTGAAGTGGCCACTCTTTTCAGTGCTATATCCCCACTGTGCCTCTGCCTCTAACTCTCCTCTTAACACACCCTAGTTACCAACATCGCCTTTGTGAATGTGAGACACTGGGACTAGAGAGTAAACGCCAGTGGATCACAGTGTGTAGCAAGTGTGTGTGAATATGTGCGTGTGTGTATATACACACACCCACACATATATATATATATTTTATTTTTATTGAACATTTTCAGATATAACACCACAATCTTATAATCCTCATACCCATTTTCCCCCTTCCCAAGTCACTCAGGAATATAAGAACTTCGAACTTGTGCCAGGATTGAAATATGGCCCACACACGGACAAAAGAAGAAGAAACAGTTTAACGCTGTCAGTTGCTCCATGTGGTAGATCCCCCATTGTCTCTTGTGAACTGAAATTATCGTAGCAGGTTCTATTCATTTCGAATGGGCTGCTATTTCACATTTTGTTGCTGTCAAAATGTGCACCAACAATTTGTTCTCATGTTTCGATAATTCCTTTACTTGGAGTATTCAGAAGAAATACCTTCAGATCTTTAGCTATTGGAATTTTTAGTATATCTTGAATCAGTCTATTCACAATATCCAACAATGGGACTATTTTTAAGCAGTCCCACCAAATGTATCCCATTGTTCCTTCCAACACAAATCAGAATATATGGTATGTGCTTCAACCTGCTAGGAGTATAATACCATCAAAAGTATACCTTAAAAGAATTTTCTACTAATTGAGCAGAGATGGATGTTTAACAGTTTGTTGTCTAACATCTTCCCAAATCATCTCATCTATTGTGCCAGATAAATCTTTTTCTCACTCCAATTCATTTTTAACTTTCTTCCTCTATGGCCGCTAAGCTCTTTATAAAGCTTAGATATAAAACCCTTGATAGGGAGGCCATCTTTACAAAACTTTTCGAATGTGGGGTATCTTAACAACATTTGCTGTTTTTCCCTAGAAATGCTTAGCATAATGTAGGCCCTATAAATAGGCATATTTTGTCAGCATCAAGCAAATTAAAGTTTTCCTGTAGCGATTCAAAAGCCATCCATCCCTGTGTGCTCAATAACTGACCAAAATGGATCAATCCCTGTGTTTCCCATCTCTTAAATGTGCTTCCCTCTCTGCCTGCTATAAATCCTTCGTTATACCTAAGAGACATAAGAGGCAAATACTTCCCCCCATGAAGAAACTTGATCTCTAATTGAATCCCACACTGCTATAGTATGCTTAGTATAAGGATTATTTATTAGCTTGGGGATCCATACATTTTTCAGTACCCGAGGAAACAAATATATGGGGGTGGTCCCTAGAAAAAAAATGATTTGAATCCACTGTTTCAACTTGGGGCCCCTCTGTGCCATTCTAGCATGGCACAAAGTTATGCTATCTTATAAATATCTTTCCATATTGGGAATCCCCAGCTCTCCCATACCCTTTGGTAAGTACATAAAAGTTTTGGGTATTCCAGGGGGCTTTTAACACCAGATAAAATCCAAAAATTTCTTCTGGATTTTATTTAGCATATTGTTTGGAATAAATACCCCAAGTGTAGGGTAAGGCATTCATTTTAATTGTAGCCATCCTCCCCAAGCATGAAATAGTAGTCTTACCCCCAATCCCCACTTTCTGAAAACTCAAATGGACCCTGTCAAAAGTATTTTTTTGGCATCAGTTGCCATAAAAATGAAGCTTGGTTACTCTTCTATGCTGACCAGATTACATTTAGCACTCTCCTAATATTATTAGAAGTCCTCTGTCCCATAATAAAGCCTGATTGACCTTCATGTATTAAGCCATGCATTACTGTAGCCAGCCTATCTGCCAGGATCTTAGCCGAATGTTTAATATCTATATTTAATGGCATTATGGGCCTATCTAATCCACAATGAGTTTTATCTTTGCCCTCTTTGGGTAGCACAGTTATTCCAGCTAATTTCATGGAGGGAGGGAGAGTCCCATCCTTCAGTAAGTAATTAAACATCTCCTTTAAGGGCCGCACCAATAAATTCCCAAATTGCTTGTAAATTCGGGCTGTGTACCCATCCAGTTCTGGAGATTTATCTACTTTTAGCCCTTGTATGGACTCATAGTCTGTGATTTCCCTATTCAGCCCTACTTGCGATCTGGAGTTACTTCCTGCAAATTTACTGCCATTAAATAATCTTCAATTTTTCCCCTATCTATGGACTTGTCTGCAAATACAATTCTTGATAGAATTATTGGAATCCATCCACAATCTGGCTTGGATCCTTCAGTAGCCTATGCCTATCTCTAACTTTATGAATTTCTGTTTGCGCAATTAAACAGCCAGTAATCTGGACACTTTATTTCCTTGTTCAAAATAAGCTTGTTAGAGCTCTCAACATTTGATAATTAATTTTATCAAGGTCTAACTCCTTTAAACTTGCCCGGAGTTGCTTTAATTATACTAGAATCTTTATAGATCCTCCTTTTTTTGTGAGCCCTTTTTAATTGTGCTATGGAATATCATAACTCACTTTATTTTGTTTTTCTTTTTTTAACCTGTGATGCTCACATGATCAAATAACCTCTTATCACACTATAATGCATCTCACAGTATGGAAGGATTTAACAATTGCCCCTCAAATAGTCTTTAATCTCCTGTTGGATAGATTTACAAATGTTCTCATTTTTCAAAAGCCCAGCATTCAGTTTCCCATACCTCTCTGGAGTAAATGAAGAGAAATTGCATACCTTCACCCACACTGGTGCATGATCTGTCCATATACAGCTCTCTGTATTGGCTTGCAGCACCTGGCCCATTAAGGCATTACCAAAAAATGCATATCTGTTTGAGAGTATGTATCATGAGGTATTAAGTAAAAAGTAACATCTTTGCCTGTTGGATTTTAAAGCTTGCCAAACCTCTGTTGTAGCCAAGGCATTCTGCATGGCAACAAACTTCTTTCGTTGAGTAGTATGAAATATTCCTAATTTATTGGAGTTGTCTAGCTTAGATGCAGTGTTAAGTTAAAATCACCCCTGAAGCCCTTTAGCAGAACTTACCAAGACCCCCGCTAGATTATCAAAGAAGGCAATCTGGTCTTGATTGGGGGCATAAATGTTTGCAAGAGTAACCTTTACCCCTGCATTCTCAGCATTGAGAATTATATATCTAACCTTCTTATCTTTCTTGATGTCCAAAAGAGAAATATTAAGGGACTTGTGCAGCAAAATGCCTACTTCGGTTTACATTATAACTAATGGAATAGTCTGGGAGTACCCTTTATGCCACAATAGAGCTCATCCTGTTTCTGGAAATGCATCTCTTGTATGAAAGTGATGTCTGCCCTCGTCTATCAAGTTCTTTAAATAACAATTGGCACTCGGTGGGGATATTCAAGCCTTGGACATTTAGTGGACTATCTTTTTGGACAACATTGTGGTTATACAATCCAAAATTTTTATTTATTTTATTTATTTAATCATTTTTTTGTATACCGGCCTTCCTCACTGGATATCAGGTCGGTTAAAATCACTTTCATTAACACCTAACTGTAAAACCTCTCCTTTCCCACCCTTTCCCCTACTCGTCCACATACCCCCTTGCCCTTTTTCCATCCTCCCTCATCTTTTTTCCTCCTCCCCCCTCACCCAACCCCTTCCGCTTTAACTCTCCTTTCCCATTCCTTCTGACCCCACCCCCCACCCCACCTCCTTTTCCCCAACTCTGCCAGAATAGACAGAACTCCTAAGGAGGAACAGCGCCACCTTCAGACATACAGCCGCCTTCACCTTTTACACATATATTTCAGCACAACTATTAACAAAGAACAAATAGATGATGAAAGATCACAAATACCACAACTTAGATTTTGTAAATCTTCACTCAACCTCCTTTTTTTTTTTAAGTGTACTCCAAACAAAATAGGTCACAATGCAATGAAAGAGCTTCAAAACCCGCTAGAGTCCCTTATTCTGTATTTTTCATTACTACAGTCTAAGCTTCTCGAGGTCATACTGTCGTTGCTAGAAATTCATTTCTTGGATAATTTATTTTCAGAGGGTACTCTCTGCCATTGAGCTAATGCTTGCTTTACAGAAAAAAACCCTCCCACTGATTTCTATACCTATCCCTTTACCAGTCCAGATGTATCCAAGCCTGCTTTCTGTAGAGCCTTGAAGGCCTCCACTCTATTGTGATCTTATAACTTGATCTGCTGACTGTAAACAGGAGGTCAAAGGGAAATAACCATTTATAGCGGACATTTTCATTCTGAAGCTTCACAGTAACATCCTTTAGTTCACCCCTCCGTTGTAACATGGCCAGGGCCAAGTAATTATAAATGGCTAATTTGTGACCTTCCCACATGAAAGTACCAGACTTTTTTGCCTTGTTCAGGATTTTTTCCTTTATTGAAAAATCTCTAAAGCATGCCACAATATCTCTGGGGAGATTATCTTTTTTAGGGCCGAAAGCCCTCTGTGCATGCTCAACATGGATGAGTGCAGAGTCTCCTCCTCCTCCTCTCTTTTCCTTTACTAGCATTGCTCTACAAATCTTTCCCAGCACAGAGTTGGCATCCTCACAATTTTCAGGCTCAGGGAGGTCCCTCAATCTAAGGTTATTATACCTGGTTCTATTCTCTAGGTCTTCCAGTTATCTAGTATGTCCTCTTGCTCTTTGTCCATTTTGGACACTTTAGCTCTCATCTCATAAGAACATATAACATATAAGAACATAATGTATGCCTTACTGGGTCAGACCAAAGGTCCATCAAGTCCAGTATCCTGTCTCCAACAATGGCCAATCCAAGTCGAAAATACCTGGCAAATACCTAAACATTAAATAGATCCCATGCTACTAATGCCAGTAACAAGCAGTGACTATTCCCTATTCATTAATAGCAGTTAATGGACGTCTCCTCAAAGAACTTATCCAAACCTTTTTTAAACCATCTACACTAGCTATCTTAACCACAATCTCTGGTTATAATTCCAGAGCTTAATTGTGCATTGAGTAAAAAATAATTTTCTCTGATTTGTTTTAAATGTGCTACTTGCTAACTTCTTGGAGTGTCCCCTAGTCCTTGTATTATCCAAAAGAGTAAATAACCAATGCACATTTACCCATTCTAGTCCTTTCATGGTTTTAAAGACAACTATCTTATCCCCCCTCAGCCGTCTCTTCTCCAAGCTGAACAGCCCTAACTTCTTTCATTTTTCCTCATAGGGGAGCCATTCCATCCCCTTTATCACTTTGGCCCCCCTTCTCTGTACCTTTTCTACTGCAACTATATCTTTTTGAGATGTGGCAACCAGAATTGCACACAATACTCAAGGTGCGATCTCACCATGGAGCAATACAGAGGTGTTATGACATTCTCTGTTTATTCACTATTCCCTTCCTAATAATTCCTAACATTGTTTACTTTTTTAACTACCACCACACACCAACCTGATGATTTCAATGTAATATCAACTATGACGCCCAAATCATTTTCCTGGGTGGTAACTCCTAATACGGAACCTAACATTGTATAACTACAGGATAGATTATTTTTCCTTATATGCATCACCTTGCATTTGTCTACATTGTATAACTACAGGATAGATTATTTTTCCTTATATGCATCACCTTGCATTTGCATATGGCATATTTCATCTGCCATATGGATGCCCAATCTTCCAGACTGTCAAGGTTCTCCTGCATTTGATCACAATCCACTTGTGATTTAATTACTCTCAATAATTTTGTGACATCTGCAAATTTGATCACCTCACTCATATTACCCCTTTCCAGATCATTTAGAAATATATTAAAAAGCACCGTTCCAAGTACAGATTCCTGAGGAACGCCACTGTTTACCTTTTTCCACTGGGAAAACAGACCATTTAATCCTACTCTCTGTTTCCTGTCTTTTACTCAGTTTGTAATACACAAAAGGAGAATGGCTTCCTATCCCATAAATTTTTATTTTTCTTAGAAGCCTCTCATTTGGGACTTTGTCAAACGCCTTCTGAAAATCCAAATATATCACGTCTACCGTTTAACCTTTTATCCATATGTTTATTCACCCCTTCAAAAAAATGTAGCAGATTTGTGAGGCAAGACTTCCCTTGGGTAAATCCCTGCTGTCTGTGTCCCATTAATCCATGTCTAGCTATATGTTCTGTATTTTTGTTCTTTTATAATAGTTGCCATGATTTTTCCCGGCATTGAAGTCAGGCTCACCAGTCTATAGTTTCCCGGGCCCTTTTTAAATATCGGGGTTACATTGGCCATCTTCCAGTTTTCAGGTACAACAGATGATTTTAATGATAGGTTACAAATTACTTGTAATAGGTCTGAAATTTCATTTTTAGTTCTTTCAGAACCCTGGGCTGCATACCATCTGGACCAAGTGATTTGTTACTGTTCAGTTTGTCAATGTGGCCTACTGCATCTTCCAGCTTTACCGTGATTTGGTTCAGTTCATCTGAATTGTCACCCTTGAAAACTGTCTCCAGAATAGGTATCTGCCTATCATCCTGATCAGTAAACACCAAAGCAAAGAATTCATTTAGTCTCTCCATGATGGCCTTATTGCCCCTATGTGTCCTTTTAACTTCTGATATCTGTCCTTCATGCTCTTCCAAACATTGTTCCAGTTCCTCTACTCTGCCTCTAATTTCAACCATCTCCCCTTTCAGTTCAACAATAATTTCCACTATTTCACTTTTCACAGATAGCAGATCCCACTTTAAATCCCAGAACCATGTTTTCATTTCAGTGTGGGTCAGCCCCTTCTCTTCACCGCTACTTTTTATTTCATCCTGCACCATCTGCCTTGGAGTAGGAAGAAACCTGCTCCTAAGCTGTGCTTGTTTTAAACCACACCTCCGGAGTCGATGAAACCCTTCAATTCAGCGGTCTTCTAACGATTCCCATGGTCTCTGTATAACTTAACCACATGTTGGTGATGATTTCACTATTCTGGCTTATTGAAAGTTGGGTATTACAGAACTTTTATTGTGCATTTGGATGGAGCTCAGATATCAAGCAGCCTTCTCCCAGAGATGAGATTACTTCTTCACAAGCATGTATATATTGTTTTGTGTGTGAGGTTTCATTCTCTCTTGCAACTGTTGCTTCAAGGAGTGCAGAAACTCCAACACATCTGCTTCCATTCACTCTTGCTCATGGAAGCTTCTTAACGTTTCCTCAAGAATAATTACTACAGGGATGACCTTGCCCAGGTGGTGCTTCTGAAACTCAGATCCTCTGAGACATTCTTGAAGGGCTTCAGGATTTGTAGCAGCTGCCTCATCACGTCCCATTCATGAGCCCCTTCTATCTCTGTTTCCAGAGACAAGCATGAAGGAGTGTCTGCTGCTTCACTGAGCTCTGCAGAATCATATAGGTGGAATTCCATCGGGTACCACCATCTTGAATCAGATACTTGTGACACATCCCAAATTCTTTCTGCTGCTCACAGGGAAGCTGCCTTGCCTTCACCTTTTGATGGAAATGAGCTGCTATTTTCTTACATCTGTCTATTAGGTTCTTCAGGATTGGATCCCCATCATAGTTGGACCCCAGTCCTAGGGCATCCTTCACTGCCAGGTGCAGCAAGTGTGTAAAGCAATGAATACCCTGAAATCCCCCATCTTCTGTTGCCTTTACCATATTTGCACCACAGTCTGACACAAAGAAACCTGCCTGAAGACTCTATCTTCTCCAGCCTAGCTGCCAACCCTCCAGCAACTTTTTTATTACTGATAGAATATTGCACGAGATATGAGGGATATGCATCAGTTGGGTGTGCAGCAAAGCCTACCTACACTCTGATGCTCCGTCCCCGCTAGAGCTGCTGCTAGCCCCTTCCTCAGCCAGGTCCCAGAAGTGTGCCGTCAGAAAGAGATAGTACATACCGTTTGGTATGGGATCAAATATCACTGATGAAATGCACACTACTCCCTTCTGCCTTAGCCAGCTGTGCCTGCATACTAGTACAGCACTGGTTCCTACTAAATGTAGTCCTGGTGGGCATTTTATAATTAGGGGCTAATACATGCAGCAGATACTTAAAGCCTACATTCTGTACTATTTACAGGGGCTGGTCATTAAAGGCAATCATTTCCCTGACGCTCCTTATTTTTATATTAGATGTTGCCTGCTTCTGGTCCTGGGACAGTGCTATGGAACACCACCCCATTTCCTCTATGATGGTTTGCTGCTTTGAGCACATGGCTGGGGACTGCTGGCCTGCCACCTGACAAGGCTTTTTCCCTTTTCAACCCTTTTCCTCTGCTTTTTTTACTTGGAGTGGCAGAAGGGGGTCCCTATGCTAGTACTGCCATCCTTCTGTGATGCCAGTGCTTTCGGGTGCTGCTTCTGCAGGTGATATTGCATATCAGCATTTGTGAGATGCCCCACTTACTTTCCTCCATTGCTATCCTTTCTGCAATGAATAGACCGAGCAAAACATGGTTCCTCTCTCAGTTTAAAATGCCTTCAGATCATGGATTTCTTCCCACAATCCCTTCTCTACTTACTATGGAGGTTGATGCTGGCACTGGAGATGAGGTAGAGAGTGGTAGACCCTGAGGAAAAATGCCAGGGGCATGCACTCTACCTGCATTGCCTGCTCTTTCTAGGGTTTGATCTCAACATCGTCAGTATCATCTCTCTCCCCTATCACTTCACTGGAGGCTAAGATGCTATTGACTAACTTCCCAAATTCTCTTTGGCTATGAGCTCTTCAATATCTCTTTTTATTCAGAGAATCCCAGACAAGATTCTTCCTCAGAATCATTTTGATAGTACTATTTCATTGCCTCAGAAACAGTAACCAAAGAGGAGGAGCATGCTGCTGATTTTGGGCATTGCACTTCTGCTGCCCCTGCTCTGCTAATACCGGTCTTAGATAGCTCTCCCACCTTTTCCCTCTGCTTCAAAACAAGAGGGAGAGAGAAAGATTGCGATAGTACATGCTCTTCAAATTTCAGTTTCTTATGTGTTGAGCTGCCTTCCTCTCTGTGCATTCTGGTCCTAAAAAATCCCTCTTCAATTTAGATGCAGGACTGCTTTTTATTGTCACTTCTTCCAAAGCTACCAATCCTACCAACATCCCCTTCTCTCCTTATTCCTGACATTTATTTATATTCTGCTTTGTCGGGTACTCAAAGCAGATTACATTCACATACTATAGGTATTTCCCTATCCCCAGAGGACTTACAATCTGTTTGTACCAGAGGCAATGGAGGGTGAAGTGACTTGCCCAAGGTCACAAGGAGTAGCATTGGCATTTGAACCATGGCTTCCCTGGTTCGCAGCCTGCTGCTCTAACTACTAGACTGCTTCTCCACTGCCTATGGGGGTTTGGATATTACAAATGATACTGTAACTATTCCTCCATTCACATTTTCATTCACTGTATGGAGAATTGTATGTCTTTCACACACAGGCACACATACTGTGTACGTGTGCAGTGCTGTGTGCACTAGTGCTGACTGATTCCATGCACAAAAAACTATTAAACACTAATAGAAAATAGAGTGACAGCCTGGTAAGACTCTTCTCTTCAGTCTGAGTGTGGGCTGCTCACCTCACTGGTATCCAGACATGCAGAAACAAAAAAAAATCACTAGCACTACTGCAATTGCAATCTCCACACTATCTCCCACCCTGACTTTCCCCCAGTGAAGAGAAAAATAAAACAAAGCAGCAGTGCACTGCCTTTCTTTCTGGAACAGTGAATGTGTGAAGCCATTGTAGCACAGACAAGAGGAGAAGCAGCCTTTTAAAAGTGCCAAATCCCAAACAGGCCGATGCAATATAGTGTGCCCTGCTAAGCACACTGCTTAACGTCCAAAACCCCTTATGTAATAAGGGGATTAGCGCATCCATAGCTAATAGTGCTCATCACATGTAAATTCATGTTGATGAGGCTATTAGCTATTACTACCCCCATGCAAAAAACAAGTGCACCCGACGCGCACATTTTTACTCTCAAAAATTAACGCCTGCCCTGTAGCAGACATTATTTCTTGAGGAGCCCCTAAAGTTAAAAGAAAATCAGAAAATACTACTTTTCTGTTATTTTTTTCGGTTCCTTATGGCGAAATTGTCGGAGGAACAGGAAAAAAAGGAGTAAGGAAAACAATTTTTTTTTTTTTTTTAAAGTCGCCAGTGGTCAGGTTAGGAAAACGGATGCTCAATTAACACGTGTCCATTTTCCTAACCCGTGGCTGTACACATGGTTAGGGAAACGGACACTCGTAAAATTGAGCGTCTATTTTTCCTAACCTGCACTGACAGTGCCCGCTGCCGAGGAGGCGCTAGGGGCGCACGGTTACTCCCTAGTGCCTATTTTTTACTGCAGCAGCCCATTTAAATATTATATCGGATGCCTTCTCTGCCAAGAGCTAAAGAGGAAATCAAGCGCTTCTTGGACATGCTTAGAGTTTACACTGAGAGTATATCAGTATTACTTGATCCACATAGCAGCCATAGCCTTGTTAATAAAAAAAAAATATTCTACAACATGATTTGCCCTGTGGCTACTTTCTTTGCCAACTTGTCCTACCTCAGCTCTGGCAAGCGCTATAGTTACTCTCTTGCTTTACCCCCTCTTTTCTTCTACCAAGGATCCTCTGTCCTTGCCCCATTTTTTTGCTAAACTCTTGGAAAAAATTGTCAATAAGCAACTCACGGAATACCTCGACGAACTCAAGATCCTTGCCCCCGCTCAGTTAGGATTCTGCAAGTCGTTAAATACCGAATCCCTCTTAATCTCACTCACGGACACCATTCTCCTGGGCCTAGAAAAAAGACAACCATATCTTCTTGCTCTTCTAGATATTTCGGCGGCCTTCGACACTGTGAACCACTCAGTGCTCTTAGATCGTCTATCAGAAATTGGCATCACAGGAACTGCACTCAGCTGGTTCAAGTCATTCCTTAGCAACAGGAACTTCAAGGTTAGAATCAACAATAAAGAATCCCACCCTGTCAGCTTCACCATGGGAGTCCCTCAAGGATCATCTCTCTCCCCAACGCTTTTCAACATTTACCTCCTCCCGCTCTGCCACCTACTTGCAAGGCTAAAGATAACTCATTTTATCTACGCAGATGATGTGCAAATACTCATCCCGATCATGGACTTCCTCTCCAAAACCCTCAATTTCTGGAATAGATGCCTACAGTCAATCAACCACCTTCTCACCAGCCTCAACTTAGTCCTCAACACTAACAAAATGGAGATCCTTATCATCACCCAGGATAACAATAACGGGCTAATAAACAAACCCCCTACATCTCAAAAAACTGACACCTTCCAAGTGAGAGATCTCGGTGTAATTCTGGACAACCATCTAAACCTAAAAAAATTTGTCAACAATACCACAAAATAATCTTTCTACAAATTACAAATCCTAAAAAAGCTGAGACCCCTCCTCCACCTTCAGGACTACCGCACGGTGCTTCAATCTATCATCTTCTCAAAAATCGACTATTGCAACCCTCTCCTTCTCGGACTTCCAGCTAACACCATCAGACCCCTTCAGATGTTACAGAACTCCGCCGCCAGGATTCTGACCAATACCAACAAAGTAGAGCATATTACTCCAATCCTTCAGAATCTTCATTGGCTCCCCATCAAATTCAGAATTCTCCACAAAGTCCTCACGATAATCCACAAATCCATGCACAATCTAATCCCTCTTGATCTAAACATCCCTCTTCGATTCCACACGTCCTCTAGACCTATTAGAACAGCTTACAAAGGCACTCTGTATGCCCCTCCAGCCAAGACCTCTCTAAGGAAACGCGCCCTATCAACAGCAAGTCCCCCTCAATGGAATGCTCTCCCCCCTGATCTCTGTCAGGAACCCTGCCCGTTGACCTTCATAAAAAAGCTTAAAACGTGGCTATTCAGACAAGCTTTCCCCTAATGGATGATCGTTCTCACACCCATGACAGGACATGACGCTCGGATTGACTCTGGATAGGGACTTGTACATTATTTAAACTATATGTTATCAATTTGCATTTATCTTCCCGGGTCCCAGTTCGATGTAACCCCTGTTCTATGTAATGTTTTTTCCTCCAATAAGTTGTTTCATTGTAAACCGATGTGATATGTATTTTTACATGAATGTCTGTATAAAAAAGTTCAAAAATAAATAAAATAAATAAATAAATGTTTTCTTCAATTCAGATACAGTTTTGTTTTTACTACTTGCACTGGGATGCTGTTCCATGTAGTCACCACCCTTTCTGTGAAGAACTGCTTTTTAATGTTCATAAATTTGCCACCTCCAGCTTTATATCACGACCCCTATTTCTAGTGTTTCCTTTTCTCATACCATATATATTTCTTCTTGAGAAACCCATTTGCTAGACACAGTGTCTAAAGCAGTGTTTCTTAAACTGGTCCAGGAGTACCCTCTGGCCAGTCTGGTTTTCAAGATATCCATAATGAATATGTATGAGCGATTTGCATGCACTGAAACATAGAAACATAGAAATGACGGCAGAAGAAGACCAAATGGCCCATCCAGTCTGCCCAGCAAGCTTCACACACTTTTTTCTCTCATACTTATCTGTTTCTCTTAGCTCTTGGTTCTATTTCCCTTCCACCCCCACCATTAATGTAGAAAGCAGTGATGGAGCTGCATCCAAGTGAATATCTAGCTGATAAGTTAGGGGTAGTAGGGGTAGTAACCGCCGCAATAAGCAAGCTACACCCATGCTTATTTGTTTTACTCAGACTATGTTATACAGCCCTTATTGGTTGTTTTTCTTCTCCCCTGCCGTTGAAGCAGGGAGCTATGCTGGATATGCTTGAAGTATCAGTTTATTCTTCTCCCATGCTGTTGAAGCAGAGAGCCATGCTGGATATGCATTGAAAGTGACGTATCAGGCACATTTGGTTTGGGGTAGTAACCGCCGTAACAAGCCAGCTACTCCCCGCTTTGTGAGTGCGAACCCTTTTTTCTTCTCCCCTGCCGTTGAAGCAGAGAGCTCTGCTGGATGTGTGTAGTATCAGTTTTTTCTTCTCCCCTGCCGTTGAAGCAGAGAACTATGCTGTATATGCATAGAAATTGAAGTAACAGGCTTATTTGGTTTGGGGTAGTAACCGCCGTAACAAGCCAGCTACTCCCCCCCTTTGTGAGTGCAGATCCTTTATTCCACATTTCCTCTTGCTGTTGAAGCTAGAACGATGTTGGAGTCACAGTAAGCATGTGTACGTTTATTGAATAAGGGTATTGTCTCCAGGCAGTAGCCATCATTCTGGCGAGTCACCCACTCTTCATTGGCGGCCTCTTGACTTTATGGATCCACAGTGTTTATCCCACGCCCCTTTGAAGTCCTTCACAGTTCTGGTCTTCACCACATCCTCCGGAAGGGCATTCCAGGCATCCACCACCCTCTCCGTGAAGAAATACTTCCTAACATTGGTTCTGAATCTTCCTCCCTGGAGCTTCAAATCGTGACCCCTGGTTCTGCTGATTTTTTTCCTACGGAAAAGGTTTGTCGTTGTCTTTGGATCATTAAAACCTTTCAAGTATCTGAAAGTCTGTATCATATCGCCTCTGCTCCTCCTTTCCTCCAGGGTGTACATATTTAGATTCTTCAATCTCTCCTCGTACGTCATCCGATGAAGATCCTCCACCTTCCTGGTCGCCCTTCTCTGTACCGCTTCCATCTTGTCTTTGTCTTTTTGTAGATACGGTCTCCAGAACTGAACACAGTACTCCAGGTGAGGCCTCACCAAGGACCTGTACAAGGGAATAATCACTTCCCTTTTCTTACTCGATATTCCTCTCTCTATGCAGCCCAGCATTCTTCTGGCTTTTGCTATAGCCTTGTCGCATTGTTTCACAGACTTCATATCATTAGACACTATCACCCCAAGGTCCCTCTCCTGCTCCGTGCACATCAGCCTTTCCCCCCCCATCGAATACAGTTCATTCGGGTTTCCACTCCCCATATGCATGACATTGCACTTCTTGGCATTGAATCTCAGCTGCCATATCTTCGACCACTCTTCCAGTTTCCTTAGATCCCGTCTCATTCTCTCCACTCCTTCCAGCGTGTCCACTCTGTTGCAGATCTTAGTGCCTCCATTTCATGCAAATCTATCTCATGTGTATTCATTGTGTATTCATTGTGGATATACTAAAAACCAGGCTGGCTGTGGTAGGGGGGTTCTCCATGATATACTGGTGTAAAGGAATATACATACAACCTTTTGTTTTGTGTCTGCTGATTCAGGTTAACTTGCACTCTGACATGATGTACACATGTAAGTTTACTTTTACATCAGGTAGGCGACTTTATAAAAACCCCATTTCTGTGCGTAAAAACAGTGCTTTTGAAAATTATCCACATTTAAAACTGGATATGAAGAAGAAGATACTCAGGAAATGAGATGTATGAAAATAGTAGGCCATGCCATAGTATGGGCACACATTTTTATTCATAAAAAACTTAAGACCTAAGAACAGGACCCAAAAAAAAAAAAATGTAGTAAGAAATTAGTCGGTTGACAATTTGATGACATTAACTAGTATGCTGGGTTTAAAAAAACACAAAACAAAACAAAAAAGAATTCCTGAACCATGGAAATAAAAGGTATGTGTGACTGCTTTTATTCAAACATGAATTCAACACAAAAGTAAATGAAAGTTGAATAAAAAGTTTAAAGCTCATTACATGGCAGCAAAATGGATGAACCTACTGTGTTCATTTGTTTTTGGGTAGTGTATCTGTTTGGTTGCAGTGCATCTTTCCCATCCACTGCAGTATGTAATCATGTTTTCCACCATCGGAAAGCTCCGATTCCTAGCTTGCAGATGAAAGATAAATGAGTTTTCAAATTATTGGCATTTAAAGAGGCACCACCCCTACTTTAATGGGGATATGAGCCTTTAAAAGCCTGACCATACAGCAGCCCCTGGTGGGGATTTCTTGTTTTTGTATTTTTCTAATATTATGCAAGAATGCAAGTGACAAAACAATCGGACTCCTGCCAGTACTAGCTGCTGCACTGACTCTAACCATGCACCGGTAAAGAGAGAAAACAGTTTTAATTGGATACACTGAAAATGAAAAGATCCCACTTCGGGTAAAATATTGTGCTGCCTGTAATTGAGTTCTGCATGTTACAATAGATTTGTTTGTAAGCTTACTCTGCTTCATGTGAAGAATATATAGACTTCAAAGCTTCATAAAATATAATACAAGAGCCAGGGCTTAATTTGTGGGAGAACAGCCTGGAATGGAGTTCAGCCGCTTTTTTTCAGACTTAAAGAGGCAAAGCAGAAAGGGTATTCTGCTCCAGCCTTTTCCTTCCAGGTAACCTACAGAGACAAGGAGGAGAGCGAATGAGCCTGGAGCAGACAGCAGAGAATATCCACACTGCTCCATTATCTAGAGAAACATAGAAATGTCAGCAGAAAAGGACCAAATGGTCCATCCAGTCTGCCCAGCAAGCTTATGGTAGTATCTGCTGCGCTGTGCAGTTTTATCCCCATACTTATCAGTTTCCCAGACCGTAAACGTCAGGGCTCTCGTTGGTTGCTGTTCGAATCCAATTTCCCGTTACCCCTTGCCATTGAAGCAGAGAGCAATGTTGGAGTTGCATCAAAGCATCAGGCTTATTGGTGAAAGGTAGTAACCACCACATCAGCAAGTTACCCCCATGCTTATTTGTTTCCCCAGATGGAAAAAGTCAGGACCCTCATTGGTGGCTGTTCAAATCCAATTCCCCTTTTCCTCCTGCCTTTGAAGCAGAGAGTCATGATGGAGTTGCATCAAGAGTATGAAGGCTTATTGGTTAAGGGTAGTAACCACTGCACCAGCAAGTTACCCCCATGCATTCTCTTCTTCATTTCCATCCTCTAGCCTTTAGGGATCCACAGTGTTTATCTCATGCCCCTTTGAATTCTTTCAGTTTTTGTCTTCACCACCTCCTCTGGAAATGCATTCCAGGCATCTACCTCCCTCTCCGTGAAGAAATATTTCCTGGTGTTGGTTCTGAGCTGATTCCCTGGAGTTTCATTTCATGATCCCTAGTTCTACTGATTTCTTTCCAATGGAAAAGGTTTGTCGAATTTGCATCATTAAAACCTTTCAGGTATTTGAAGGTCTGTATCATATCTCCTCTGCTCCTCTGCTCTTCCAGGGTATACATATTCAGATCCTAGCCTCTCCTCATAGGTCTTCTCATTCAGACTCCATACCATTTTGGTCCCTCTTTTCTGGACCACCTCCATTCTATCTTTGTCTCTTTTGAGATACAGACTCCAGAAGTGACCACAATACTCAAACTGAAGCCTCACCAAGGACCTGTACAAGGGGATTATCATCTCCTTTTTCTTACTGGTTATTCCTCTCTCTGTGCAGCCAAACATTCTTCTGGCTTTAACTATCGCCTAGTCACATTGCTTCATCATTTTCAGATTTCCAGACACTTATCCCAAGAACCCTCTCTTGGTCTGTGCACAACAGTCTTTCACCCCCCATCACATACAGCTCTTTTGGACTATTGCACCCCAGATGCATGACTCTGCACTTATTGGCATTGAATCCCAGTTACCAAATCTTCGACCACTCTTCCAGCTTTCTTAATTCTCTTTACATTCTGTCTGCTCCTTCAGGCATGCCCACTCTATTGCAGATTTTAGTATCATCCGCACATAAATTTTACCTTTAAGCCTTCCGCAATGTTGCTTTCAAAGATATTGAACAGAACCGGTCCCAAAACCGAACTTGTGGCACTCCACTTAACATGGTTTTCTCTTCAGAGTAGGTTCCATTTACCATTACTCTGTCTCCTATCAGTCAAGCAGTTTGTAATCCATGCCACTACCTTGGTGCTCACTCCCTTACTGATTGGCACTGCTACTCACAAAGTTTCAAACTTGTGCTAATTGACTTTATTTTAGTGTGTCTTTGCTCTGGAGGGGGGGGGGGGGTGAGCCTGTAGTAGATGCTGCAGAGCAAAGAAGACCCTAAAATAGTCAATTAGCACAAGTTTGAAACTTGTGAGTAGCAGTGCCAATCAGTAAATTTTCAACCTGATTGGCACTACTGCTCATAAGAATTTGTGTTAATTCAACCCTTTATTGTGTCTGTTACCTAAATCTTCATTTCTGACAGAAAGACCCAGAATGGGCATTCTTCCACTTTTTTTCTGGGACCTGATAAAGCGGGTGGTGCTGGCTCCCCTGCAGAAATGGTGTGAAGAATATGTTTGCAAAGATGTGTGTGTGTTTTGGGGGAGAGAGAGAGCACGTTGGGCCTAGGTCCTGGCCCTACCCTCATCCCCTTGCACAGTTTTTACACCCATCCCTGATCGTACTCACTCCCTCTGCCTCCCACCTACCTCCACACCACAGTTCCACTTCCTTTTTGTCTACAAATTAAGCCCTGCCAAGAGCAAATTAATGACTTTGACACGACTCAGCTTTTCGTTTTGGTTGACTACCCTTCTTTTTTTATGCATTGCTATTCTGTATGCTTAACTTCATTTGCCTGTGCTCAAGGTTATTTATAGCATTTTTTAGTAAAACCAATTTATTTTCCTTTTTCACAATTTTACTTTATATTCTTAAATATATAAAAGTTTTAAGAAACTTTGTTTACTGAGAACATAGTAAACTTTCACTTCTTCACTCTTCTACTTCCTTCCCCCTCCCCTTTCACTTTCCCCTTCTAATTTTTCCACTTCCCCAAATTTTGTAATACTCTTGCTAGGTCAGACAGTACTCCTTCCTGCTGGCCAAAGTCTCAAAGCAGAGGCTTCTTGGGTCACCTCTGCAGTGTAAGACCAGGCACCCTAAATGAACCTTCAGCTTTGTGCACCCCCTCCTTCCCATTAACTTTCAGGCCCATAGGCCATTCCTTCCTGAGATTTTGATAAACTCAACAGTCGTCATGACCTCAACTCCCCTCCCAGAGCAATCCTATAAAAACAGAAATGGACATAGGAAGGGCAATTTTCAAAAGCCATTTATATGGATCAATACCGATGGTCCTAGGTAAAAGGGGTTTTTGAAAATTGCCTACTCTAAAAGTACATAAAACTATGCACAGTTCAGAGGTAAAGAATCACCTACAGCTTAAACATTGTGCCCATACTTTTAAATATTAAATTTTGTTTAGCAGATACCCATTCAATAGAGGGTATGTCACATTGGAAGTGCCCAGAACTCTCTTATTTGTCTCTGCATCTGGACCCTATTACTCTTGTCTTCCTCTCCCCAACATCAGCAATTTCTTCCTCCCCCTCACTGAAAATCCCTATCTCAGCATTCTGCAATCCCAGCACACTACAAAGCACTTCCTCCCCCACCCCAAGCCTGAATGAGGTACACTCTAACTTCTGCACTCTATTCCCTCCTCCACATCTGGATCCCAGTAAAGTATAACCCTTCTCCTCATCTGGACCCCCCCCCCCTTCCCAGCTTGTTCTCAGCATACTTACCCCCATCCCAGCCAGTCTCACCCCAGCTTTCTCTTCCCAGCTGGACCCTCAATACATGCTCCCCCCCCCCCCCCCCCCCCCCCCCGGCAGCCTGACCCTAGCACACTTTTTCTATGCTTACCCAGCACAGTCTGGGCTCTATCTCCCCCACTAGCCAGACACAACACTCTTCCCTTCCTCTCCAGCCTGACCCCAGCACTCAATTATCTCGCTTACACATGCGGACCTAACCTGCGGCCAAGGAACATGCGTGCATACTTGAAGAGCAGCAAGCATATATTCTGACCTAGGTGCATATGTTTCGAGCTGCGAGCGTATCACCGGATTTATGTGTATAGTTTAGAGAGTATGTGACTTGTATGAGGGGACTGGGCCAGGGCTGGTTATGAACTTTTTCTCACTCCCAAATATACACAGACATTTGAACACATTCTTCAAACTCTTCTTCCTCCTCATCTTAGTGATCCTGCATCTCCAGCCCCCACTAGGGCTCAACCCGCAGCCGTCCTTCGCCCATCAGTGCTCAGTGCAACGGAATACTGGAGTTTGAGCACTGGTGGGGGCTGGGGATAAAGGTTTGAGAGAATGGGGCCATTCAACCCTAGTGGTCTTGGTCCTCCATTCCCAGCCTACTCCATTCCCCTGATTCTCTGTGCTCCTTATTTCCCCCATCTTTCTCTTCCTCATGTCCAGTAAAAAGATGGCAGACTGCATTTCTGGGTCGTTCCACCAGAAATTAAGTTGTAAGTAACAGACACAGAAAGGCTTTGAATTAGCACTAATTTGAAACTTGAGAGCACTAGTGTGCCAGTCATCAAGGCCAGGATTGAAGCCTTGGTTGGCATTAATGCTCACAAATGTCAAATTTGTGCTAATTGACCCCTTCAGGATTACATACCTTCCCTTCTTAGGGAGGGAGAGGGGGAACAACAGGAATGGAGGGGCTAGATTAGGAATCAGAGTGGCTGTTCTCTGCTCCCTCTTCCAGGTTCATCTCCTCCCTTCTTCCTTGCAGGTTGCCTTGAGGGGAGCACTGGAGCTGAACAACCCTGCTGTTCTGCCTCTCAAGTTTAAAAAGAAGTGGGGGAACTGTGTTCCTGGCCATTGCTCACAAATTAAGCTCTGGAGGGAACACAAAACTTTGCAAAATGTCACTCAGAACCGTATAGCAAACCTGTCATACTAAAGCACCATGAACTCGCAGAACTCAAACAGCAACAACCCTAGCTATGAAAGGGCAACACTGTAAATATTACAAGAACTTCAAACTCTGAAAAGACAAGGATATAGACTAGAAATAAAATGCTGCAAAATTTTTCTAGATGAGGATAGACTACAGTGCAAATTGCACATGACTATTTACCACTGGATCATAACTATGGCCAAAAAAGGATGCTTTTCTCAATGCATAGAGCAAGCCCCAAACCCAACCAAGAAACTATTTGAACTAATAAATGACCTGATACAGCTCCCACTTCAATAGTACCATATCTCTCAATCTAAACTAACATCAAATGACCTTATCTTGTTCTTCCAAAACAAAATAAAGCATCTCATTTGGCACTATCAAGACTGTTCCTAAACTCTACCCTAGACCCTTATTCATCCAAGTTAGTGAAGCTAACAGATGGAGAACTCAAAAACATAGGCATTTAAAATTGTGAATACCTCCCTCACTGAATGAGTGCTACCTACATATCTAAAGATCGCTGTGGTTAGGTCACTACCAGAAAAGGCCATCATAAACCCACCAGAAAACTACAGTCCAGTATCTAATATGCCATTTCTGGAGAAAATGGTAGAACAAATAGTATGGTCACAATTAAATGACTGACTGACAAAAAGAACTTGGTTAGACCCATTTCAATCTAGATTCAGAAAAAGTCATAGAAAAGAGAGAGTCCTCACCACCCTGTTGAATGATCTCCTTAGATACTGTGATAAAAGACAAGTAGCAGTTCTAGTGCTACTATATTTCTCAGCAGCATTTGATACTATAGATTACAATATCATTCTATCAAGACTAGTAGAGACTAGCCTAAGTGGCAAGGTCCTCAACTGGGTTCAACTCCTTTCTATCTGACCGGCAACAATCTGTATTTTTTGCTGGCACCTCATCAACACCCTGGAGCTTAAACTGCGGGATCCCCAATGACTCTATATTATCACCAGTAGTTTTCAATATATACCTAAGACCACTAGCACAGCTGATCTGAACCTTTGATATTAAAGCTTACTTTATTGTGGACAATGTTCAGTTCATTCTACTAGTGTATCTGGACTCATCGACAGAAGCTATAAAAAGGAAAAAGTTAAGTATGAGTCTCTCAGCCATCCAAGAATGGACCAAAAACAACAAACTCCATCTAAATTTAAATAAAACAGAGGTTCTGTGGATACAAAACATGCACAGAAAAGTCTCCAACCTGAAAATTTCATTCAGTACCTATGAGTTCCCACTAAAATCACAAGCAAGTAGCCTTGGAGTCCTGTTGGATTTGGAGCTCAGTATGCTCCAAGCAACAGTAAAGTGCTACCTCTTTCAACTCTATAACCTGTGATAACTGAATCCTTTCATTGAGAAGAAATACCTATAGTGGTCGAAGTCACAATACCTCACGGCTGGAGTACTGCACATTGTACAAAAGTATAACAGACAAGACCCTTTACAAGCTGCATGTCTTATAGAAAGATGCAAACCACTCGGTCATATCCCACTTGTCCTACACAAAAGGACACTGTTACCCCTACAGAACCAAAGTCGAAACTCTGACACTGACTTTAAAGACTCCTAGAGGAGATGGACTCGGTTACATGACAGAGAGGCTTATGACCACTAAGATCTTTTCTTGGTACCTCTATAACAACTCTGTCAACAAAAGAAATCAAAATAACAAGATACCCACCAATGATCCTTCTTGGGAGCAGTACCTGCCCTATGAAACTTCCTCCTAGAAGAGATATGACCAATACATGATTACTCCCATTTCAGAAACAAATTAAAGCCTGGCTTTTATACCAGGGCTTTAATGCCAAATCATAATTGCCTTCACTCTAGAAATCAGCAAAGCAGGTGGAACGTACCTCCACAGTAAACTGACAAATAACATTTGGCAACTGCCTTAACACACTGCTACAACCTTTTGCCTATTGTGATGTATATTTATTTTAAACTTAGGCATTACTGTGGATTGTAGCTCTGTATGCTAACTCGTGAGAATAATTTAAGTGTATGTATCATGAATTGAGTTTAAAATTTGTATAAGTGCATCTGAATTAGTTATTTGTGATTTACCTCTAGTTTCCATCCTTACCATGTTAGTTTAGTCCTTATTGTGCACCTTCTTAATTGTAAATTGCTGCTTCTGAACTCTGATTGAATGTTGCCAGCCATAAATGTTGTACCCCATTAAAAAGAAGGGTAATAAATTAAAAGAATGAATAGATTACACCGAGCCCTAAAAGAGCATTACTGTTTTTTCCAGCATGGAAAGGAATAGCTTACTGGTTAGAGCAAGGGTCCCTAAACTCTATCCTTGAGGGCTGCAACCCTGTCTGCTTTCCATGATTTCCACAATGAATATGTGTGACATCGGAGTTAGGAAGGAAGGGAGAGATGTTGTTCCTTGGAGATTTCAGTCTGCCAGATGTGGATTGGAGTATCCCTGCTGCACAAACTGCAAGAAGCAGTGAGATTGTGGATGCTCTTCAAGGGGCTTTGCTCAGACAAATAGTGATGGAACCCATGAGGGGAGGAATGATGCTGGACCTGGTGCTCCCGAATGAAGATGGTCACTCTAATGTCCAGGTAGGTGCCCACCTGAGCACCAATGATCATCAGACGGGATGGTTTGATATACAAACCAAGACAAAGAGAAGATGCATTAAGATCAAAGACCTGGATTTCAAAGGTATGGATGTTGGCAAAATGGAAACATACCTTAGGGAGGAGCTCAAGGGATGAGAGGAGATGGGTGAAGTGGAACACTAGTCACTTGCAGCTAAGCCTTCTTTGTTATAAGTCCACTTCTGTGAAATGCTTTGCCTTGTGAGCTTTGCCTATTTCAAATAGCTTTTGCATAAGTTTATTGTGACTGTGGATATTTGTAATTCTTGAGTATTGTAATATGTCTCAGTATGTAATTATAAAATGTGCATGTTTTACTGTAACCTGCCTAGAATGGCTAATTGCCTGGATTCTTAGGTAGAGTACAAGTTAAATAAATGAATTGTGGCAATCCTGAAAAGCTGACTAGGTGGTGGCCCTCAAGAACTTAGTTTGGAAACCCGTTGGTTAGAGCAAAGGGCTAAGAGCAAGGGAAACCATTCCTTGTGAACTTAAGCAAGTTGCCTTATCTCCTGTTGCCTCAGGCACTCCCTTAAGATTGTAAGCTTTTTGGGGAAGGGATTTATTGTACCTGAATTTCAAAATTATTGTAAACTGCCTTGAGCAGGATTTGGAAAGGCAGGCTAAAAATCCAAATTTATTAGCAGCACAACCCCTATTGCGAAAACAAATCAATATGGGTATACAGGTCAGAGCATTCCTTTTTTTTTTTTAACTGGGATCTCAAAACATTCAGGGGTTGTCCTTCTTCTTACCTTGATAGGAAAAGTAGGACTAAAAATAGTTATTTTTTGAGAAAAGACTTAAAATAACAGACTGCAGCAACCAATGGTTCCACTACCTATTTACTAAGCCATGATAATGAGACAACACATGCTAAATGACTAATTTGACATTTAGTGTGTGTGTTAAAACTGCAATATTCTGATTATTGCAAACCCCCCCCCCAAAAAAAACTGCAGTGCAAAACAGTTCATTAATATTAATGAGGCTTATTATGGATCAGGATAAACTTTGTAATCTGTGATAAGGCCAGGAAAGTTAAGTTCACCTTAAGAGGTGTAGTTAACCTACCAATGCTCTTTTGGAGCATTAATGTGTCTACAGTTGCTCTTGGGGGCCCTTTCTCTGGGATGTTTAAAGGGGCATTAGTGCCTAGTGAGGCTTTTTCTCCACACCAATGGCAGCACAAATCAGTCCTACCAGAGACTGCTCCTGGCATAACTCCTTCCCCTATGTCAGAGATCAGCCCCCCACCAAGAGGCTGTTTCGAGGATTCAGGATAGAGGGGGAGAGGGCCCAGGATGGAGGAAGATCAGACTGGCTATTGGTTTGAGGGAGATAGGATCCTTGATGAAGGAGAGAAAGAGGACCAATATTAAAGAAAGGGAATGTCAGAGAGATGACCTGTGATACAAGATGGTAGACAGAGATAAAAGACACAGGCAAAAGAGGGTATAAGGACCAGTGATGACAGGAGATGAGTGGAGAGAGGGTCAGGGCTAGTAGGGGATGGAGAGGGAGAGGAACCTGGATTTGGAGGGGGTGGGCGTGAGATGAAGAATCTAGGGAGATAATGTAGGAGAAAAGGGATGACTGCAAGAGGAGGAAAGCACATGAAAAAGGAAAGGAAAATAGGAAAAGGAGACTAGGAGGAAGAAGAGAAATTAGGAAAGAAGCAAGAGAATGGGATAGAAAAATAGAAGGGAGGGAAAATATTAAAATATCTGGTGCTGAAGCAGAGACCCACAGAAGGAAGATAGAACTGTAAGAAAACAGAAAGCCTTGATTGTATAGCTCTTTGACTAAAGGAAGAAAGCTGTCAAAAGTCGAAGTAAGCAGACAATTGTGAAGGGCCCACTACTTGGTGGAAGCTTCTTTTTCAGCATATAACAGCCATGAATGGTTTAGGATAAGTGTCTACCAACTTTGCATAGTAGGATTATGCAGTGTTTCCTCATTCTTCTTGGCAGAAGAGCTCAAGCTCTTTCAAGTTGACTGGACTGCGGTCTTCAAATCTTGTCACAGATTTTCTAATGGATTCAGGTCTGGGCTTTGACTTTCTTCTTGCTGATCCAGTTCATTATTGCTTTGGCTTTGTGCTGAAAGATGAATCTTCTCCCCAGCCCCAGGTCTCTGGTAGACTAGAACAGGTTTTCCTCCAGGATTTGCCTTTTACTTTGCACCAGCCATCTCTCTCTTAATCTTCATATGCCTCCCTGTCTTCGCTGCTTTAAAGCTTCCCCAAAACATAATGCTGCTGCCACCATATTCTATTGTAGGGATGGTGTTAGGATGGTGCGCTATGATTATTTTATGCCACATGCATTGCTTAGCATTGAGACCAAAAAGTTCCACTTTGGTCTCAGACCACAAAATCTTTTCTCGCATGCATGCAGTGCCCCCTAAGTGTCT
This sequence comes from Rhinatrema bivittatum, assembly GCF_901001135.1. NCBI lineage: Eukaryota > Metazoa > Chordata > Amphibia > Gymnophiona > Rhinatrematidae > Rhinatrema > Rhinatrema bivittatum. The sequence continues at coordinate 528,225,788 of NC_042615.1, read as the reverse complement.
TTGTAAATGCAATGCAGCATATCCATATGGCTTTTCTTCAACAGTAGCTTCCTTCTTGCCATCCCCTCATACAGGCCATGCTTGGAGTAATCTTGAAATAGTTGAATAGTCAACATTTTCCCCACAAGGGACCTTTGTGGTTAGTTTAAAGTAATCTTGGGCCTCACGGTGGCCTTCTGCAGAAATTTCCTTAACCCACGGCTTCTGACTAGAGGTACAGCTGATCACAGCAGTGTCTTAGTGGTGCCAAACTAATTTCACTTTACAATACCTTGGACCTGACAGTGTCCAAGGTATATTCAAACACTCTATACCTTTATATAACCATACCTTATCCCAGGGTGCTTTCTGCAGCTCCTTGTTCAGTGCATTTTGACCTTTGCTTCAGAGTCACTTCATATAAAAGAAACAGCTTGATTCTTCATCCAGAATTAGTCAAATTTGCTCAGCTGCTGTGATTGGACACTCTTGGGCTTTATTTCACTTATTATTGGCCTTGTTAAGGCAATTTTTAAAATCAGAGTTAATTTAGTTTTGTTTCAACAAATGTTGTAAAAACTTATGCAATCAAGATATTTTAAGCTTTTTTTTTCTTATTTCCTTTTGGAATATTTCTATAATTTTTCTTTCACAATGAAAGTGCAGAGTATGTTGTGTAGATCAGTGAAACTCCTACTTTAATGCATTTTGATTTGCAGTTTTGAGACAGAATGTAAAAAATATACAAGGGTATGAAGACAAAGCACTGTGAATGTAGAGGAATTGTGAATGTGAGGAATTTCACAATATACAGAGCATCCAGGTCATATTCACATATATATATATATATATATATACACACACACATTATAATACATATTGGTGAATTTAGAAATCAACATATTTATCTTGGTGAAAAATGTACAATAATTACTTCTGAATCAACAAATATGTTGCAGGTCTAGGTCTAGTGGACAGGGTGATTAGAATGCCTGAATGCTCTGATATTGTGAAAGACCAACCTTCTTGTTGAAATCTTTTCTCTCAAAATGTCAGCAATGGATGATAAACCGAAATACAAAAATGTGTCACATGAAGACTTTGTTGATGTAGATTATAGGTTAATATGCTTAGATAACTTAAAAATAAGCCGGTGCTATTTTGACTTTCATGAAATCACATATTTTCTTGTCATGTATTTGAATGTATTATAGTTAGTTATTTTATGAGTACATAAAGTAGAGTTTTAAGGTTTTCTGATGATACCATAAGCTAGTAAGTAGGTGTATGGCTTATGATTAGTTCTGTTGACACTCAAGAGGCATACCGTAAATCTCCATTGAAAATGAATGGAAGTCCCACTGATATTAATGCAAACCAATCTGTGAATTCTGGATTTTTTGCCTTTTATCTTTATCAAAAATCTCTTAATCACTAATGCCTTAGCTCTAAGCGATTTACAAACAACATACATAATTTGCGAGTTACATAAAACAGATATTTTGACAATGACATACAAACAGACAAATGCAAACTTCATAGTAATGACAGCAGAAAAGGACCAAATGGTCCATCCAATCAGCCTAGCAAACTTCTTAAGGTAGTAACTGCCACTCTGTGCAGGTTACTCCCCAAGCCTTATGATAACCCATAAAAATTGCAGTTAGCAACATTTTTACTGGGTGATGATTTTTCTTGAAAATCCAGACAGTGCTGCATGACATGCTTTGCTTATAGACATGGCCGTTGAAGCAGTCTTGTGCTTTTTCCCTTATGTCTACCTATTAGTATCCCAGACCGATTAAGTCAAGGCCTTCTGGTTGGTTGTCTGAATTTAATTGCCATTTTCCCCCAGCTCTCGAAGTGGGGTTCAATGTTGCAGTTGCTTTAAAAGCATCAAGACTTATTGGTTAAGGGTAGCATTCTCCATGTCTTCTGCTAAGGGTAGTAACTGCTGCACCAGCAAATTACCCCCAATGCCCATGTTCTTCATTTATTTTAGGACTTGGCTGTAGAAGCAGTCTTGTGCCTTTTCCCGTACATCTCTGTAATCAGTATCCCAGACCATAGAAGTCGGGGCCCTTGGTTGTTGTCTAAATACAGTTCCTCTTTTTCCCCTGCTGTCTAAGCAGGGAGCAATGTTGCAGTTGCATTAAAAGCATCAAGGCTTCCTGAACATATCCAGGTCAGTCCAGACCAGTGGGTTATGCACTCCCACCAGCAGATGGAGTCAGAGAACAAAGCTTTGAGGCACTGGCATCCCAAGTGTGCCCACCTGCAGCTCATCAGTATTTCTCTGACTCCAGCAGATGGTGGTCGTGCATACCTGCAGCTCTGTGTAAGATGGATTTTTCTTGCTCCCTGAGGTGCTAGGTAAAGTGTCTGGACCATCCCTCAGGTGGAGCCGGGTTACCCCTGGCAGTGATAGCCCGTGTGGTTGCAGCTCCCCCTCAGTGTCTGCGGAACAGGGAACTAGTCCCTTTGGGGATTTTTTTCTATTATTCTTAGCTTAGGCTTTATTTTTTTTCTGTTGCAAGAAGTTAGTTTTTGTGTAAAAAAAACAAACCCCCAAAACAGATCCAAGTTCCCTTTTCACCACAGCTCCCGGGGCAAATCAGTCTGCCCAGTGGTGCAGAGCCAGGCAGACCCCTGAAGAGGAGGGGAGAGTGTTTCAGCCCTGGTAAGAACCTTCGAGGATGTTTTTAGGCTCCCTGCCTCATTTTTATCGCCGGCTCCAGAGCTATTTTTTACCAAGGTGGCCATTTTGTTTTTTCTTTTTCGACCTCCCACATGGCTCCCCAGCGTTCCTGGGGCCGATTTTCATGGCGTTTTTGGTGGGGCTGGGTGGCAGCACCTGTGCTGCCACCCAGCCCCACCGAAAACAGGTGCTGCCACCTCCGCCCCACCAAAAACAGGTGCTGCCACCCAGGGCTGGGTGGCAGCACCTGTTTTCTTCCAGGGCCGGAGTTATATGCCCCTTTTTGCAGGAGGAACATGGCAGAAACTCCTCTGGTAGAACCCTGTAAGGCTTGCGGGGTATGGTCAGCTTGTTTAGACCACCTGTCACTGTGCACAGATTGTGCACTGGGTGGGGAAGGGGCCTCAGACAAGAGGACCAAACCTAAAAAGTCTGCATGCAGATCAGGCTTGGCGACTGGGTCTAACGGAAGGAGCCCAACTCCCACTGCGCATCCTGTGGGAAAGGTCTCCCAGGATGACCCTTCCCGCTATCCCCCATTGTGCAGACTCCGAGACCGGAGGAATCGAGAGACACGGACACTGATTCTAGCAGTGATGAGACAGGACCGAGGGGATTTTAACCGGAATTTGTGCTGCTCATGCATTAAGCATTTCTGTCTCGGAAGCTCGTGAAGTGCAGAACCCAGGATGGGAGTGTGGGAGTTCCCAAGCATCTTCATCTGCGAACTGACGGTCATCCGTCCGTCCTGGTAAACTTTGGCTCGGGAGGATCTAGTGCAGACCTGGGCAAGGGGCGGCCCGCGGGCTGAATCCGGCCCGCCTACAGTCTGTGACCGGCCCGCCCACTGCTGAGAGCAGACGGGGAATGAGGCACGGCAGCAGTTCATTCTCCGCTCCCTCGCCGGAGAATGAACTGTTGTTTTTTTTTTTTACAGCGTCCGGTGGGGGGGAGGGAGTGACTCGAGCGACGGCACGCTGCCCGATTGGCCGGTGCTGGGCAAGGCTTGCCCAGCACCGGCCAATCGGGCAGCGTGCCTTCGCTCGAGTTTCTTTCCTACATCCCGTATTTTTCGCTCCATAAGACGCACTTTTTTCCCCCCAAAAGTGGGGGGAAAATGTATGTGCGTCTTGTGGAGCGAATATTAAAAAAAAAAAAAAAAATCTAACAACCCCCCCCACCCTCCTGACCCCCCCAAGACCTGCCGACTTAATTTACTGCAACCCCCCACCCTCCTGACCACCCCAAGACCTGCCGACTTAATTTACTGCAACCCCCCACCCTCCTGACCCCCCCAAGACCTGCCAAACGTCCCTGGTGGTCCAGCTGGGGTCCAGGAGCGGTCCGGAAATGATCTCCTGGGCGTGGGCCGTTGGCTGCCAGTAAACAAAATGGCGCCGACGGCCCTTTGCCCTCACTATGTCACTGGGACCGACCGCTGCTATTGGTCGGTCTCAGTGACATAGTGAGGGCAAAGGGCCGTCGGCGCCATTTTGTTTACTGGCAGCCGACGACCGAAGCCCAGGAGATCGTTCCCGGACCGCTCCTGGACCACCAGGGACGTTTGGCAGGTCATGGGGGGGGGGTCAGGAGGGGGGGGGTGTTGCAGTAAATTAAGTCGGCAGGTCTTTGGGGGGTCGGGAGGGTGGGGGTTGTTAATTTAAAGGGTTGGGATGGGTTTTTTTTTTGGGGGGGAGGGGTTCCCAGAGAAAGAAAAGTTTTCTGATCTGGGGAGTGGACCGAAATGGCCCTCCCCAGACCCGAAAACAAAATGGGGAGGAAAAAAAAAGCTATGCACTCCCCTAATTTGCTCCATAAGACGCCCAGACGCAGAGCCGGTTTAGCACAAATTTTTTTTTTTATTTTCCCCCTCTGAATCCTAGGTGCGTCTTATAGTCAGGTGCGTCTTATGGAGCGAAAAATACGGTATGTCACAGTTCCGCCTTTCGTGGTCTTTTTTCAGGGGTCCCCAACCACCAGTCCGCGGACCGGGCCGTGGGAGTTTTTTGCCGGTCCGCGGCACGCACTCCCGGTCTTTCCTGCTGCCGCTGGGCTGTCAGCACGTTCAAGCCCAGTGGTAACGGCAGCGGTGTTAGAAGCTGTGGCACCCGCGGCTGGCCTTTTCTTCTTCCCGCGCCTGCAACCCCCCTCCCGTGACCCGGAACAGGAAGTGATACACGGAGCGGTGTGCGGGAAGGAGAAAGAGCCGTGCCGTGTCGGCTGCAGCGTCGGTCCCCGAGCAATTGAAGCAGCCGGTAATCGAGAAAGGAGTCAGCAGCATGAGCCTCCCGCGGCCGATGGGATTCTTCTTTCTTGGCCTGCGGGGGCTGCTGCAGCTCCCATTTGTGCTTGGGGGGGGGGGGGGGGGGGGGAAAGGAAGTGAGTAAGAGAGAGAGTGAGAAGCAGCCAGCCAGCCTGTGTGTGATTGACTGGTCAGAGAGCTGATGTGTGTGTGTGTATGTGAGAGACAATGAAAGTGATTGCTCAGGGAGATGACTGATGTGTATGTGAGAGTGTGAGACATTAGTCAGGGAGTGACTGATGTGTGTGTGAGAGAAAAAGCATGGAAGTGAGAAGTCTGGGTATGTGGGAAAGCATGAGCGTAAGAAGCTTGGAGTTGTGGGAGTGAGAAACCTGGGTGAGTGTGCATGCATGAGAGAGAGAGACTGCTTGGTAAGGTGACTGTGTGTGTGAGAGAAAAAGACTGGTGTGTGTGAATGTGATTCAGGGAATGAGAAGCCTGTGCACGTGGAGAGTGAGCATGGAAATGAGAGAGACTGGTGTGTGTGTAACAGAGAGAAAGTGATTATGGGAATGAGAAGCCTGTGCATGTGAAAAGAGTGAGCATGAGAGTGAGAAACCTGGGTGTGTGTGAGACACAGCATGGGAGGGAGAAGCCTGTATATCTGAAAGAGAACTTGGGAGTGGGAAGCCTGTGTGTGTGTGTATGCATGAGTGAGATCAGGTGAATGGTGTGTGTGGGTGTGTGTGTGAGAGAGAGAGAAATAAAGTGATTATGGGAATGAGAAGCCTGTGAATGTGAAGAGTGAGCATGGGAGTGAGAAACCTGGGTGTGTGTGAGACACATCATGGGAGGGAGAAGCCTGTATATCTGAAAGAGAACATGGGAGTGAGAGACTGGTGTGTGTGTGTGAGAGAGAGAGAGAAAGAAAGTGATTATGGGAATGAGAAGCCTGTGCATGTGGAGAGAACAAGCATGGGAGTGAGAGACTGGTGAGTGTGTGTGAGAGAGAGAGAGAGACAGAGAAAGTGATTATGAGAGTGAGAAGGCCATATATGCAAGTAGAACACGGGAGTGGGAAGCCTGTGTGTGTGTGTGTGTGTGTGTGTGTATGGCATGAGAGAAACTGTTCAGGATGGTGACTGGTGTGTGTGTGCCAAAGACTGTTTGGGAGATGATTGGTGTGTGAGAGACAAACTGGTCATGGGGGCATGACTGGTATGGTGTGTGTGTGAGAGACATGGACACTAAGGAAGAGGACCATAAGTATAGAGCTTAGCTTCTACTGCTGCTTCTGGTGTGTGCCACGGCCTGCAGGGAAGGGGAGTAGGAGAGCTGCTGGAGGGGGTAAGTAAAGGTGGCTTTAAGTTTATTTTTCTTGACTGCCATTTTAATTGTGTGATGTCTGCTTTTTTGAAATATTTTATTGGTGTTTGGAGAATGTTTAATAGTTTTTATGAGTTTTTAATTGTTGGATGTTATTCTGTTCATAGCTGTTTTGAAACATTTATTCTGCTTATTAGTATAGTTTTACAATTATTTCTGTGTGGGGATCTATAGTGCTTGCTAGTTCTGTTTTCCTAATAAGAGGTGTATTGGTTTTTAGGACCTGATTTAATATTTGTAGTGTTGCCTTTTCATACATAGGGTTGCTCCTGTTTGAGTGTATTCCATAATACAGGTGTAACTGTGTGTGGATTAGTTTATGTGCATTACTACAGATCCTGGGAGTATGTTAGGTCGGTTCTGTGTCTGTTACCGAGATGAGATATTTTGCTAGCATGTAAGCGTTTGTATCGGTCTTATTTGTTGTGTTTTCTCAGAGGACATGCATTGGTGGTAAACTGCTGTCTTTTCATAAGTAGGGCTATTGAGAACTGAGTTAATTATATTAGTCCGGCCCTCTAAAACCATCCCAATTTCTCATGCGGCCCCATGGGAAAATTAATTGCCCACCCCTGATCTAGTGGGTGCAGTCGACCAGTAGGGGAACGACTCCACACCACCCCCAAGGGACACCGCTGCAGATCAGGGTGAGGTCCCTCCAGACGTCAATACGGGTGATGACAATCAGGATCCAGTAGAAGCTAGTACAGAGGGGGACGACCCCCGTGTTTTCCGGCTGTTTAAGAGGGAGGAATTGTGCCCCCTTATTCCCCAGGTGCTTGAGGAATTGGAGGTGAGACCCTTGCTGGAGGACGGTCTCCGGGGTCCACCTAGTGCTTTTCCTATCCCGAAGAAGATTCAAAAGCTCATCAGCCAGGAGTGGGAATACCCAGAGGCGGGGCTTAAGGTTGGCCAGGCGATGCAAAAACTCTACCCGCTAATGGAGGAACATTTAGAACGCCTCTGGGTTCCTAAGGTGGATGCGGCTGTATCAGCAGTGACCAAGAAGGCGACCATTCCAGTGGCGGAAGCGGCTGCTCTCGGAGATGTGCAGGACTGCAAGCTGGGGCTGCATCTGAAGTGGGTGTTCGAGGTCTCCTCCTTAGGACTTCGGGCAGTGGTGTGTGCCAGCATGATGCAAAGAGCATGTTTATGTTGGATTCAAAAACCGCAGGATCCATCGTCTTCTGGGACACTGTCAGCTTCTCAGGCAGCTCGTCTGGAGGCGGCGATAGCATATGTGGCGGATGCCTTATATGACTTGGTGTGTTCGGTGGCCCGGACTATGGTCTCCTCGGTGGCGGCCTGGCGACTCCTATGGCTCCGCAATTGGGCAGCGGGTGCTTCCTCCAAGTTGCAACTGTGCAGTTTGCCTTTTCGAGGGAAGTTGCTGTTTGGAGAGGATTTGGATCAGCTGATGAAATCTCTGGGGGATTCCAAGGGCAATAAACTGCTGGAAGATAGAAAATCCCTACAGGGGATTTCCAAAAAAGCAGGTCGGGAGGAGTATTCAACCCTCTGGTTCCAGACAGACCTCTTCCCATTCACAGTCCTTTCGCGCTTCCAGTCGTCCTGCCAGAGGTGGTTTTGGTCAGGGAATCAGAACTGGGAAGCCTGCCCAATGAAATCAGGCCCGCCCACTCCTCGGATGGGATTATCGGGGGCAGGCTGCCCCAATTTTATGAGGAGTGGGCCAGGATCACCTCCGATCGCTGGGTGTTGGAGGTAGTAAAAGAAAGTTACGCCTTAGAATTTTCTCAGCCTCTCATGCTGGCCTTTGTGGAATTGAGATGCATTTCCCACAACAAGCGAGCCATGGTAGAAGACACTCTATAAAGATTGCTGGCCCTGAAGGCGATCGTCCCCATGCCGTCTGAGGAACAGAGGAGCGGACGGTACTCCATTTATTTCGTGGTTCCCAAAAAGGAGAGCACTTTCCGACCCATCCTGGACCTACAGAAGGTGAATCGCTGCTTGAAGGTGTCCCATTTTCGAATGGAAACACTTCGAACAGTCATCGTAGTGGTTCGAAAGGGAGAGTTCCTCACTTCCATGGATCTCACCGAGGCTTATCTACACATCCCGATTCGCATTTTCAGATCCGGGTGCTGCCGTTCGGACTGGCGACAGCCCCGCACACCTTTACCAAGGTGATGGTCGTGGTGGCGGCGACCCTCCAGAAGGAAGGGACAATGGTCTATCCTTACCTTGACGATTGGCTGATTCGAGCCAAGTCGGAAGAGGAAGGCGAGCGGATGGTTCCTCGTGTGATCAGTTGTCTCCAGTCCCTAGGCTGGGTAATCAATGAAGCAAAAAGACATCTGACTCAGTCACAGTGTCTGAAGTATTTGGGAGCTCGTTTCAACACCCTCCAGGGCAGGGTGTTTCTCACGAACGACAGGATGTACATATTGCAGCAACAAGTGCGTCTCTTGTTATAGCTTCCAATCCCCAGAGTGTGGGATTACCTACAAGTTCTGGGGTTCATGGCTTCGACGTTGGAATTGGTGCCTTGGGTCTTGGCTCACCTGAGACTGTGGCAGAGAGATCTACTGTCGCGGTGGGACCCAGTGTCGGAGCAATACCAGTTGCCCCTGCCTTTGTCGCAGTGAATCAGGTCCAGCCTGCAATGGTGGCTGTCGGAAGACAACTTACAGAAGGGGATGCCCCTCGAAGACCCGGATTGGGTGATCATGATAACGGATGTGAGCCTTCAAGGATGGGGAGCAGTGTGCCTCGGTCATGCGGTGCAGGGAACCTGGTCCTTACCCGAATGGTCGTTGTTTATCAATTGCCTAGAGACAAGGGCAGACGGCAAAGCATTGTTGGCATTCCAGTCCCTGGTGCAGGGGAGAATGGTTCAAGACTTCTCGGACAACGCCACCACGGTGGCATATCTCAGTCACCAGGGAGGAATCAAGAGTTAGGCCATGGCACAGGAAGCACACCTCCTCTTCACTTGGGCCGAGCTTCATCTGGAAGGCATCGTAGCCTCTCATGTGGCAGACATGGACAACATGCGGACGGACTTCCTCAATCATCAACAGCTGGATGCTGGGGAGTGGGAACTATCCCAAGAGGGTTGGAATCACATTTGTGCCTGATGGGGAGTTCCCCAACTGCACCTCACGGCGACCCATGTCAATGCCAAGATGGACCAGTTCTTCAGCCAAAAGAAGGAAATCAGGATGGTAGGAGTAAATGCACTAGTCTGCAAGTGGCCAACCGGAATCCTTCTGTATGCCTTTCCTCCATGGCTCCTGATTGGGTGCGTTCTCTGGCGCATAGAGGACCATCCCGGTTTGGTAATTCTGGTGTACCAGAGTGGCTGCGACGGCCGTGTTTTGCGGACCTGGTACAGTTGGCGACAGACGGCTCACTACGCCTAGCTCATCTGCCGAACCTCCTGCGACAAGGGCCCATATTTTAGGATCGGGAGGATCACTTCTCTCTCACAGCCTGGTGTTTGAGAGGTGGCGGTTACGGATGAAAGGTTATTCAGAACAGGTGATTTCCACTCTGCTTCATTCCAGGTGGCCCTCGACGTCTATGGCATATGCTCGAGTGTGGAAGGTGTTTGAAGTCTGGTGTGACCAGCAGGGTGTAGTGCCGTTGTCTGTGACCATTCCTCAAGTTTTGGGATTTTTGCAGCATGGATTATGTAAAGGATCATTAAAATCATCCATTGTACCTGAAGACTGGAGGATAGCTAATGTAACCCCAATATTTAAAAAGGGCTCCAGGGACGATCCAGGAAACTACAGACCGCTTAGCCTGACTTCAGTGCCAGGAAAAATAGTGGAAAGCGTTCTAAGCATCAAAATCACAGAACATATAGAAAGACATGGTTTAATGGAACAAAGTCAGCATGGCTTTGCCCAAGGTAAGTCTTGCCTCACAAATCTGCTTCACTTTTTTGAAGGAGTTAATAAACATGTGGATTAAGGTGAACTGGTAGATATAATGATTAGTACTTGGATTTTCAGAAGGCGTTTGATAAAGTTCCTCATGAGAGGCTTCTAGGAAAAGTAAAAAGTCATGGTATAGGTGGTGATGTCCTTTCGTGGATTACAAACTGGCTAAAAAGCCAGGAAACAGAGTAGGATTAAATGGACAATTTTCTCAGTGGAAGGGAGTGGGCAGTGGAGTGCCTCAGGGATCTGTATTGGGACCCTTACTTTTCAATATATTTATAAATGATCTGGAAACAAATACGACGAGTGAGGTAATCAAATTTGCAGATGATACAAAATTGTTCAGCGTAGTTAAATCACAAGCAGATTGTAATAAATTGCAGGAAGACCTTTTGAGACTGGAAAATTGAGCATCGAAATGGCAGATGAAATTTAATGTGGATAAGTGCAAGGTGATGCATATAGGGAAAAATAACCCATGCTATAGTTACACAATGTTAGGTTCCATATTAGGTGCTACCACCCAAAAAAGAGATCTAGGCGTCATAGTGGATAACACGTAGAAATCGTTGGTTCAGTGTGCTGCGGCAGTCAAAAAAGCAAACAGAATGTTGGGAATTATTAGGAAGGGAATGGTGAATAAAACGGAAAATGTCATAATGCCTCTGTATCGCTGCATGGTGAGACCCCCACCTTGAATACTGTGTACAATTCTGGTCGCCGCATCTCTTATAATTGCGATAGAGAAGGTACAGAGAAGGGTGACCAAAATGATAAGGGGAATGGAACAGCTCCCCTATGAGGAAAGACTAAAGAGGTTAGGACTTTTCAGCTTAGAGAAGAGACGGCTGAGGGGGGATATGATAGAGGTGTTTAAAATCATGAGAGGTCTAGAACGGGTAGATGTAAATCGGTTATTTAGTCTTTCAGATAATAGAAAGACTAGGGGACACTCCATGAAGTTAGCATGTGGCACATTTAAACTAATCGGAGAAAGTTCTTTTTCACGCAACGCACAATTAAACTGTGGAATTTGTTACCAGAGGACATGGTTAGTTCATTTAGTATAGCTGTGTTTAAAAAAGGATTGGATAAGTTCTTGGAGGGAGAAGTCCATTGCCTGGTATTAATTAAGTTGACTTAGAAAATAGCCACTGCTATTACTAGCAACGGAAACATGAAATAGACTCAGTTTTTGGGTACTTGCCAGGTTCTTATGGCCTGGATTGGCCACTGTTGGAAACAGGATGCTGGGCTTGATGGATCCTTGGTCTGACCCAGTATGGCATGTTCTTATGTTCTTATGTCTGGCTTATAAGTTCCCTGCGTGTTCAGGTTTTGGCCTGGGATGTCTCCTAGGGGAGGGTAGGTGGCAGGCCTCTAGCCAGCCACTTGGACATTGTGTTGCGTCGGAGGTGGACCCTTGGGCTGAGGTGGGGTTGACGAAACCTGTAGGTGAGGACCTATGGGTCCCCACCATCGGCAAGTGGAGTGGGCTGAAGGTAGAGGCCGCTGGAGCTTCACCTATACCAGCCCTCGTTCCCAGCGGGTTGAACCTTTGGGTGCCAGGGCTGGCAGGACTTAGGTGGGCCTCGAGGTTGGTTTGTAAGAGAAGTTGGTTCAGCCCAGAGACAGCAGTCGATAGATGGCGTAGTCCTACCCTGGACTGGGTACAGAACTGGAACTCGGGCGCCAACGGAACGGAGAGTAGTTGGAGACGCTCAAGCAAAGATAGGCCGAAGCCTGTTAAGTCCACATCCAGGGAGTAGACTAGGAGAGGTGCCAATGACAGGCTTGGATCAGGGCTGGCAGCTAGCAGAGGTCGTGGTAAGCAAGGTAGAATTCTGAACACAGAGAAGTCTATAGCGAAGTCAATCAAGGCGATGTTCTAATCATGGAGAAGTCAAGCATAGTCAGGTGTAGCAGATGTCTGGGTCTGGAGATAGGCAGTAGAGTAGTCAGGCGTAGCAGGGGTCTGGGTCTGGAGATAGGCTGAAGCGTAGTCAAACAAAGCGAAGTCGATATCCATAGAGTCTGTCCAAAAAATAAACAGGGCAGCAACGATGAAGACAGGAACCGGGAACAATGAAGGTCAGGAACAAGGAATAGAGAGGATTCTCTATCAGCAATGAGTACTCTGAGTACGAGGAGACCTGTTGCAAAGGCAACGCTATGGAGCGAGGCCTGAGCTTAAATACACTGGAGAGTCTGACGTCATCATCCAGGGCCTCGGCCAGGTTCCCGCCGCGGGCCCTTCAAAAGGATTAGCGATGTGCGCGGGAGGCGGCGTCTCTCCGTGGACCATGTGGAGAGGCCCGATGAGCGATGGCATCTTGACTGGCAACACTGGGGACCATGGCAGAGCTGGAGGCACCGGAGGTGGCCCAAGGTCAGAGCCAGCGGCCCACCGCTGCCAGCGAGGAGGAACCAGGAGCTGGAGTCTGTGTAAGAAAGTGAGAGGGCCACGCCGCGGGTCTGCCACGGACAGCACACATAACACATTGTCCGTTTTCTGAAAGGAGTGAAGCACCTTCGTCCTCCTCTTTGTAAGTTATGCCTGGAGTGGAATCTCAGTCTGGTGTTGAGGGCGCTTCGTGATCCCCATTTTGAGCCTCTGGGACAAACTTCCTTAAAGGACCTCACTTTGAAGACTTTGTTCTTTCTTGGTGGCCATCTGTTCCACGAGGCATATTTCAGAATTGCAGGCTCTTTCCTGTAGCGATCCCTTCCTTCACATCTCTGATAGGCTGATAGGGTGTCCCTGCGCATGATCCCTTCCTTTTTGCCAAAAGTGGTGTCTGCCTTTCATGTTAATCACTCCGTGGAGTTACTCGGATTCCCCGATTGGGCTTGTGACCCCGCTATGGGAAGAGATCTTCATCTGTTAGATGTCCGCCGGGTTCTCCTTCGGTATTTGAAGGTCACTAACTCTTTTCGAAAATTGGATCACGTTTTTGTGCTCTTTGGAGGTCTGAAGAACGGTGAAAAGGCATCTAAGGCATCCTTGGCTCGCTGGCTGAAGGAAACAATTTGCTTGGCCTACATCAGGAAGGGTCGCCCCGTTCCGACTGGTTTGAAAGCTCACTCGACGAGAGCGCAAGCGGCTTCTTGGGCGGAGTGTCAGTTGTCACCTGAGGAGATTTGTAGAGCCACAGTCTGGTCTTTCCTGCATACCTTCACAAGGCATTATCATCTGGATGTCAGGGATCTGGACCGAGGCACTTTTTGGGGAGAGTGTCTTGCGAGCGGGTCTTTCGGGTTCCCGCCCGGTGTAATGTGGCTTTGGTACATCCCACTGGCTGGACTGATCTGGGTATGTACAGGAAAGGAAAATTTTTTCTTACCTGCTAATTTTCGTTCCTGTAATACCACAGATCATTCCAGGATCCCGCCTGGGTGCTACTGCCGAAAGACTGATTTACCTAATCGTTAGCTGCTGTACATAGGGAATCTATCAGAATGATTCTATAATATTTTGGTTTCTGTTATGAACCATGGTTCAAACCTGATTTTCAGGTATTGGGGTCTTTTGTTTCGGACCCTTGAGGGAGTTTTTTCCTGTTCGCCCTTGTTTCGGGAATTAGATGGCTTTTTGTCAGTTATACTTTGGTTATCGATAAATACTGATGAGCTGCAGGTGGCACACTTGGGATACCAGTGCCTCAAAGCTTTGTTCTCTGACTCCATCTGCTGGTGGGAGTGCATAACCTACTGGTCTGGATTGATCTGTGGTATTACAAGAATGAAAATTAGCAGGTAAGAACCAATTTTCCTATATTGATTAAGAGTAGTAATCTCCATGCTTTCTGCTAAGGGTAGTAACTGCTGCACCAGCAAATTACCCCCCTGCACGCTTTTCTTCATTTCTATCCTCTAGCCATCTAAGCAGGAAGCAATGTTGCAGTTGTATTAAAAGAATCCAGGCTTATTGGTTAAGCGTAGTAATTTCCAGGCCTTCTGCTAAGGGTAGTAACCGTCACACCCAGCAAGTTACCCCCCTCCCCGCACGCTTTTATTAATTTCTGTCCTCTAGCCTTTCAAGATCCACAGTGATTATCCCATGCCTCTTTGAATTATTTAACTGTTTTTGTCTTCATCACATCATCTGGAAGGGCATTCCAGGCATCCACCACCCTCTCCGTGAAGAAATATTTCCTGATGTTGGTTCCGAGTCGTCCCCCCTGAAGTTTCATTTCGTTACCCCTAGTTCTATTGTTTTCTTTCCAGCAGAAAAGGCTCAAAGTTCATGCATCATTAAAACCTTTTATGTATCCGAAGGTCTGTATCCTATGTCCCCTGCACCTCCTCTTTTCCAGGGTGTACATATTCAGATCCTTCGGCCTCTCCTCATAATTCTTCCGATACAGACCTCACACAGATCAATGAGATAACTCGTAATGAAGCATCAGGAGTTGTATAAAAAACAATGCCCTCAAAATAGTGCAACCTGAGGTGTGAGATTTCACTCAGGGGTAAGCCTGTTTGAAGAAAAATGTTTTCACCATTGTTTTTAAATGATTTCACGCAATCTGCCAGACGCAGGTCCATAGGGAGCAAATTCCATAATGTAGGTGCGCTATTAAAAAGGCAATTTTTCCTAGTATCTGCCAGCCATGCTTGTTTCACGGTGTCTGACCTAAAAAAAGACTCCCTTGTTGAAGGACCATGTGCAAAACTAGTTTACAGAAATAGATACCACAAGATCTCAGTAGAAACACGTAGTCATTAAAGCAGTACTATAGCCCCTGTACTCAAAGCCTACCAGGGCAGAAATATTCCCTTGCCAGTATGTACTAAAATAATGAAGGAAATAATGTTTTAGTTAAAAAAAAAAAAAAAATTAAAAAAATTAAAAATTAAAAAAATCTATATTTCTGATGATATATAAGTGAGTGGGGTGGTGACTTTATTTCAGATAACATGCTCATGGCTGCTTTCTAACACTGTGCTTGGCTTATGAAGTACTTTTCCAGGAGCACTGAGCCCCAGGTAACATGGGATTAGAGCACTGCACATTGACCTCAAAATTATTGATGCACACTGACCTCAAAATTATTGATAAAATAACTTTCAAATAATGGTCACTGTGTTTGTTCATTTAAATATGTTGAAAGCTACTTACAGGCATTACTTTTCTATTTAACTGACAAATATACATTGGTGACTAGCTTTAGATAGGGGGAGTATTTATTTGGGATTTTGTTTTTAAGAATTGTAATATTTTTAATAATGTGCACTGCTTTGGGCAGATCTGTACCTTGCATAGTAAGATATAAGTAGTAAATGAAACAAAATATATCTCTTTAATATTGAGTCAGTAAAAACATATCACCTTCAAGGTGTAGGCAGATCTTTATTTCTACATATTTAAATGATCAAGCACAGCAACCCCTGTATGGCAGTAATATATAAATTTTATGAGTAAACTGCCTGCATTTGTGCAAGTACTGTTGGTAGTTTTTACCTGCGGGGTTTGCACCAAGAATCAAAGCAAAACTTCGCACACAGTTTTGCTTTGATTCTTGCCATGGGAGAAATGTATCCATAGAGATTTGGGCATGCCTTTTCTGCAAGTATTTTTCCAGGTAAGAAAAACAGAGAGATTTGAAAATCCAAAACTAGGCATATTGCTTTGTCTTCCGATCTAACTCCTCCAAGAATACCTCTGCGGTATATGGGTAAAAGTATGCATGTTGTGAAATGATACATGTACCTTTTACCCTCATAGAAGGAGAGCAGGTTTACTGTGGAAATGGCTTTGAAAGTTTTCCACCTTATATAGCTTAAAATATTTTCATTTATTAAATTCAGCCGTTTATAAATTCACATTTATAGTTTCCTTTCAAGCTGAAAGTGTTTTATTCGTTTCCTTCATCTGAGCTTACCACTGATACCTTTTCTAAATAGGGTACTTTTGCATATACCATGATAGGAATGAACCTCATTCCTAAGATAGGGTATGTAGAGTACAATCTCAGTCTCTCAAATTTACTGCTGATGCTCTTCTTAATACTTGAATTGTGCCAAGAAAACCTTCCTTCTGAAGTTTGTAGGATGCAACTTGTACAGGCCACAAATATAAGTGCGCCTAGAAGTTCCTTTCACTCAGGCCAGTGGTTACCAGTACAAATGGAACAATTTCTATATCTTTCTGCTACATTTCTTGATAATTAAGCATCTTCTCTCTCACCATACGTTGTACAGAGTATATGTAAATGTTACCCCCTAATAGGGCACATAAAATAAACCAGAGTCTGAGGGGACGTTATAACCCGTGCAGACTGTATGGTTGGTGTGAAGGTACAGGTCGTAAGTGAACATGAAACACAGATGGATCAATTATCTTAAAGAGATCTGTGGTCTTAGGCAGGATTTTTTTTAACGATATGCAAACCCTTAAAGACTTGATTGCTGCTGTGGGTGATAAAATTGACAAGCTCTCCCCATGGATAGAAGAGCTTGATGTACAGGTCTTTTATGCTGAATATTATTGAATATGCTTATTAAACTTTAAATAAAAAAAAAAAAAGGACTTGAGTAGAGAGTATTGGACTTGGAAAACTGTGAGTCAGGTGCGGCTAATACTTAAGCACACCTATGTAAACAAGTCTTGGAGCTGAAAGGCAAAGTGGTTGATGTGGAATGTCTATCACAGCGATACAATGTGAGAATCCTAGTTGTTCCAGAGGGAGATGAAGGGACAGATATGTTAAAGTATGTAAAGGAATTCCTTACTAACTTATGGGTAGATTTTGAAAGATACGCGCGCTTCCCGGTGCACACACATGGACGCGGCAATTTTATAACATGTGCGCGCAAGGGGGGGGGGGGGTACAGTTCTGCAAAATTCACACGGCAACCCATCCTGGCCTTCCCTAGTTCCCTCCCAGTCCACTCCAATTAAAAAGCAGACTGGGAGGGAACTTCCCTACCCTAAACTCCCTTCCCCTTCCCCTCCCCTCTCCTCTCCTCCCCGCCCCCTTTCCTTATCCTATCTACCCCCGATTTTTTTAAAATTTTTTTACCTTTTGCTCCTCAACAGGAGAAATAGCAAGTTACGCGTGCCAGCGCGCCCTTCCCTGGCACGATGGCAAATGGCCGCTGTATCGACTGCCCGGCACTTTGGTGCGTAATGGGGGTTATGCGCGTGGCTGGGCCCCTTTGAAGATGCGCGCAAGGCTCGACCATGGGCGTAACCCCTGTTTTTTTACGCGCATGGGGGATTAAAAATCAGGCCATTATTGTGCCCTGATGTCTCAGCTCCTGCACTACTGATAAGACCAAGTGCACCAAATGGTTGGTGGGCCACGTGGAACTACAAATAAGAATTGCACGATTCTGATTCTATTCCATTCCTTCTAAACAAAAGAATAGGTGCTTTGGAGGGCTAGAGAATAATTTGCAGTATAAGAACAAGCAAAACATCGGTATAGAAAAACGATAAATAAATAAAATAAATAAATAAAAGTGTATCTTTTCTCCGACTTTAGTATGGATGCAGTGAAGAAAAGGGCAGTGTTTACTGGAATTAAGCGAGAGTTGCATGAAAAATATCTGCAATGTTGCTTACTTTATCTGGCAAAATTGTCAGTCAAGTTTGATGGAGGCTGGAAGGTTTATTCCTCTCCCACAGAAGTTGAATTTTTCCTGATGCGGAAATTGTCTCCCATGACTGATTTGCAAAGGGGGGGGGGGGGGGCGGCGGGATTTCTGTGAGCACGCTCACCCTCCTCCACAGGCATTCAAGTGGAAGCTGGGGTGCTGATTCTTATCGGCATGGAGTAAACAATTCCATGCAACAAGAACTGGTGCTGGCTGCTGAAGATGATTTGGTTGCAAGTCAAGATCAGACTTGAATTTGGGCGCTGAGACAATTGCTTTACCCATTTTTTGTTTACAGTTTGAATTGCTTTGATGCTTCAGGAGGGCCTACCGGATGAGTGGATTTTACATTGATGAAGCGTTTACTCTTTGAGGTTTAACCTCTTTCTACTGTTAACTACAGTCTATAATACAGTTATATCCTCTGTGTTACTCTGTCTATCCCTAATGGATGTACATCAGGGTGGGAATATTAATCCAATATGTACTTTCTCAATTGCTGAGCTGCACCTCTGTCTGATCAAGTAGTGGTACAAAAAGTATTTGTTGGGGATTATGAATGTTTTGTGATCGTTCTCATATATAAATGTATTACATGGGGGTGGGCTGGTTGAGGTTTGTTGTGGTATGGCTGTGCCTCTTGTAAGTGGTTAAGAACTATAGGAGGATGGAAGAAAGGGGGCACCCGAGTTGGGCCACTTATAGTTTTGGGTGTTAAAGGAGAAGGGAGGCTGAAGGCGAAGAGGGTAGGGGAGAGAAATGGGTGGTTAGAGGGTCCTGACCAGGGAGGGAGTGATTATAGTATTAAATTTGGGGGATTAAGTGCTGAGGGGAGGGTTTGGGAAACTGACTGTGACTGTATGTCAGAGGAGAACATACTCTAGATAACCGAATATGAGGACTAGGATATTGTTAGACTTTGTTCTTGGAATGTTAAGGGGTTAAATCATCCAATTAAAAGAGTAAAGGTTCTTTAGCATTTGACAAAGCTGAATTCCAATATAATTTTTTTGCAGGTGACACATTGGCAGGACTGTCGGGGATATTATAAACTTAATGTTACCTTGATTACAGAATGTGTATCTGCTGCTTTAAAGGGTAGAAAAAGAGAGACGTGGCTGTCCTGTTTGGTAGATCTGTACACTTCCACAGGGATAAGGTAATTTGGGATCCAGAAGGCATATTTATGTTGGTCAGGGTGAGGATGGAAGGCCAAGATTTTACTTTATTGAATGTTTACTCCCCCGAGTGGTCCAAGTGATTCTTCTCCACAATATTTGAAGTCCTCCTTGAAGAAGGTAGGGAATGTTAGTAGTGGAAGGGGATTTTAATATAGTTTTGATTTATCATTGGATAAGATGGGAAAATTTCTTTCTGGAATAGGGGGGTTACTACATTTATGAGAACTAGTTTAAAAGATAGTGGGTTGGTGGATATTTGGCTTTAAAAGCATCCAAAGTCTAGGGATTACACTTTCATTTTGGCCCTGCATGGCTCTTACTCTTGATTTGGTATGTGGTGGGTGGGGGAGGAGGATATTTGGCAGGTGGCTAGGAATTATTAGGAAGGGGAATGGTTAATAAAACGGAAAATGTCATAATGCCTCTGTATTGCTCAATGGTGAGACCACACCTTGAATACTGTGTACAATTCTGGTCGCCGCATCTCAAAAAAGATATAGTTGCGATGGAGAAGGTACAGAGAAGGGCGACCTAAATGATAAAGGGGATGGAACAGCTTCCCTATGAGGAAAGGCTGAAGAGGTTAGGACTATTCAGCTTGGAGAAGAGACGGCTGAGGGGGGATATGATAAACGTCTTTAAAATCATGAGAGGTCTAGAACGAGTAGATGTGAATCAGTTTCGGATAATAGAAGGACTAGGGGGCACTCCATGAAGTTAGCAAGTAGCACATTGAAGACTAATCGGAGAAAATTCTTTTTCACTTAATGCACAATTAAGCTCTGGAATTTGTTGTCAGAGGATGTGGTTAGTGCAGTTAGTGTAGCTGGGTTTAAAAAAGGTTTGGATAAGTTCTTGAAGGAAAAGTCCATTAACTGCTATTAATCAAGTTGACTTAGGGAATGGCCTCCTCTATTACTGGCATCTGTAGCTTGGGATTTTCTTAGTGTTTGGGTACTTGTCAGGTTCTTGTGGCCTGGTTTGGCCTCTGTTGGAAACAGGATGCTGGGTTTGATGGACCCTTGGTCTGACCCAGTATGGCAATTTCTTATGATCTTATGTGGTTGATTGCATTATTCGACTGGTGGTAATCTTGGATCAATTCCTAATATCTATGGCAGTGATGGCTAACCTATGACACGCGTGTCAGAGGTGACACGCCGAGCCGTTTTTGCTGACATGCGTAGCGTTTCGGGACTATCGATTTTTTATTTTTTTTTTTTTAATCGGCTGTGCCGAGCCTTTTTTTTTTTTCCGGCTGCGCCAACCCTTTAAAATTAGTTTTTTAGTATCCCTCCAGCCCCCCCCCCCCCCAATGCCCCAGGGCGCAGGGAGGCGCATGCGGCGCAGCGACAGGCAGGGCCGTGGTGAGGCTCACTTCACCACAGCCCAAAGAAAAAGATCGTGTTGAACGCGCTGATGCTCCTCCTCCTTCCTGCCTGTGCGGCCCCGGAAGTAAACGTTGCCGGAGCCGCGTAGGCAGGAAGGAGGTGAAGCATCAGTGCGTGCAGAAGAGGAGCATCGCTTGCACTTATGGGCCGCCGCGAATCTCAAATCGCAGCGGCCCGAGAAGAGGAAGAAGCCCGGTAGCAGGGCCGCTGCAGAGCCCATCCTGCGCGACCCGCGAAGAGGAGGCCCAGAGGTGAGAGAGAGGCTGAGGGTCTGTGTGTGTGCGCGCGCGTGTATGACATGAGTTGAGAGATTGTGTGTGAGAGTGAGGACCTGAATGTTTGCAGAGACTGCATGTGCTTGAGCAAGACAGCATGTGGGAGTGAGAGAGAGCCTGTGTGTGTGAGTCAGACAGCATGTGCCAGTGAGAGCCTGTCTGTGTGTGTGTGTGTGTGTGTGTGAGAGAGAGAAATGCATGTGAGAATGAGAACCTGACTGTGTGTTTGAGGGAAGAAGATGGAGAGAAAAGAAACAGAAAAAAAGACAATATAAAAGGAATTGGCAAAAAAAAAAAAATAAAGGGAAGGTGGAAAAAATAAGAAAGGGAAGGTGGAAAAAAAAAAAAAGCCTGTGACCAATCAATTAGAAAACTAAGATCAGACAGCAAAGGTTAAAAAAAAAATATATATTTTTAGTGATTGGAACATGTAATCTTTGGGAATGTGCAAGAATAGTAACATCCCCAATAGTCATGTGGCAGCAGTGACAGTGGCAGCAGAGGAATGAGAGAGGTTCCGAGGTTGCTGGCAAAAGAGAGGGGGGTCTGCCTTTAGTGTGTGCATGTGAATGAATGGGACTCTGCCTGGGGGTGTATGTGTGTGAATGCATAGGTGCCTGCCTGGGGGTCTGTGTGTGTGAGAATGAATTGGTGCCTGCCTGGGGGTCTGTGTGTGTGAGAATGAATTGGTGCCTGCCTGGGGGTCTGTGTGTGTGAGAATGAATTGGTGCCTGCCTGGAGGATGGAGCGGGAGTGGTGTGAAAATGAATGGGAGCCTGCCTGGGTGTATGTGTTTGTGTGTATGTGAGGGAGCCAGTGAGTGTGAGAGCATGAGTGTGTATGAGAAAATCCAGGGGAGTAGGAGTTTGTGTGGGAGGGGGGGTGGGGGGGTGGAGGGGGAGAGAGTGTTTTAATTGAAGATTTAGCCGACGAAATTCAGCAACAAAAAAGTCACTAAGCAGGCAAGGTAAAGAATTATTTGTTTTTGCTTTATTAATAAATACAGTACATATATTAAAATTATAACTTGTTATTAATTAGAGCTACAAATATCACAATTATGGATTTTTCTAGAAGTGACACACCACCCGAGTTATGCTCGGTTTTTTAATGAATTTTGACACACTGAGCTCAAAAGGTTGGCCATCACTGATCTATGGGGATGGTTTGGCATCATGGAGATTATAAAACAGGGCAGTTATGGTGTTTGAGCAATTCTCTTTTCTTTGATGTAGAGGTCTGACAAAATATAAGGGAGAGCTGGACTGAGTATCTTACCTTTAATGATATACCAGAGGCGAATATCAAAACACCGTGGGAGGCTGGTAGGCTTCTTTATGGGGTAAATGCATCTCTCTGGTGGCCCATGAGAAGAGACAAAGAGAGGCCAAATTAAGGGAGTTATTGAAGGTAATTATTATGTTTTTTGTAAGAATGTGGACCCTGGGCTGAGGGAAAGGTGTCTCCGCCCACAGGGAGTAGCCCTGTGAGCCTCACCCTCAGCAGGCGTAGTCTGTGGCTTGGGACACGGCTACAAGTAGAGACTTTATTATGAAGGAAGGAAAAAGTAATGTCCACAGAGTTGGATATGTAGTAGTACAGTTCTCAGCAATGGGGAATACCCAGAGCGAGGCCACAGATGAGAAGATCTGGTAGTGACCTGAGCGGGGTACGCCGGGGATCCCCTCTGACGAGTGTAGGCACCTCAAGAATACAGATCTGGTAGTGGCTTGGAACCCAGAAGTGGCTCCTGTAGTTGGTGTGTCGATACTCTGCAGTGCAGGAAAGCTGAATAGCTTCTACTGAAGAATGGCGGTAGTGGCCCGAGGCTTGGGGTACACCGCGTGAAATCCTCAATACAGTTCGTATAGTAGAAGTCAGTAGAAGTACTCACAATAGATGGTTCCTGGAGAGAGAGAGAGAGACCTGAGAAGCAGGTCTAGTAACAGTCAGGCAGGTAGCCCTCTGAGGAGCGGATACCTGGGAATGCAGGGAAGCCCCCGAGGAGCGGGTACTCAGAGCGTTAGATGCCAAGACCAAAGTCAGGAACAGGAAGTCGTTGAATGAGGTAGATTCAGCAAGACGGAACTCCTTGCTAACTCGAAGGGCCAGTCGGATTAAATATACTAGCGCGTTGATGTCATCGGGAGTGGACGTCCCCGAGGTTCTCGCTATGACGTATTCAAAAGAGGCCCTTGCGCGCGTGCCTAAGTAATTCTGGGTCCAAGATGGCGGTCGGCAGCACCCACGCTGTCCCAGGAATGCTGGAGCGGTCGGCGGGGATTACCAGAGACTGCCATTCTTCCCAGACTTGACGGAGCAGGGAAAAAAGAGATGAGCATGAGAGATCGCAGCTGTCTGCGACCGACAGGCGTAACAGTAATCAAATGCAAGTAGAATGAGCATAAATGCCTGGGGCAGGCAGTGATTCTGCAAGTGTTGGGTATCCTAAGGGCGCAATATAATAGTATATTATAAGATAGGATAAGCTATTTAATGAAACTTACAAACACTGCTTTCTTTGAAAACAGTAACAAACCTGGTTGGTTGATTGCCTATTGCTTGAGAGGGAGGAAAATTCAAATTCTTATAACTGAAATTAATAGTGATGGGAAGGTTTGCAGGTTCCCAATGGATGTTGTGGATGCTTTTAAACTTTTTTTTTTAATAAAACCCTCTATAGAAGTCAGAGTGATGTGGACAGGAAGAATGTTTGGGAGATTTTGAGTTTGGTTAGGTTACCAAATGTGTCAGCTGATGTTTCTGAAATTTTAGATAGGCCTATGACCTATGCAGAGATAGTGGTAGCCATTAAAAGCTTGAACAGATGTAAAGCTTGTGGGAAGGTTGGGTTTGGAATAGATTTTTATAAGCAAATTGTTGAATAACTGGCCTGTAAATGCTGTATTAAGTACAAAGGGGACTCATGTTTTTTTTACCAATCTGCTCAATTATCGCTATTTCTGTCAGATAAGATACCTGTTGGATAATTCTCTTGTCTCGTTGATATGTTATAACAGCTCTAGAATCCTCAATTTATAGCTCTCGTCCGTTACTCTGCCTATCTGTACTTAATAATTGTAGTAATACATTTTTCTTGAAGTAATGTAATGGTTTCTCCCTGATTGGGGACTTGAATTGAATTTGGCACTATTGTAAATTTTTGGTATTTGTTTCCTTTTTGTTTGTATTACTTTGGCCTCTTCAGATTTTCTTTACAAGAATTGTCTTATCTATATTTTTTTGAAATTGAATAAAATATAAATTAAAAAAATAATAATAAAATACATTTAAGTAAGTCTGAACTCCTACCATTGGGTGCCTGACAGGGTACTACATTGCAACAGGAGATCCAGAGCCCAGATTTGGTGCTCATTGTCCAAGGTAAGGTATTTGGGGGTGTATTTGTCAGGTAGATGGGAGGACTTGTTCCATTTGAATTATCTGCCATTACTAAGTAGGTTTAAGGAAGAGTGGGGAATCTGGTAGAGGCTGCCAGTGAGTTGGTTGGGAAGAGCTAATGTTATTTGGATGAATTGGCTTCCCAGACTATTATATTTGTTTGCGATGTTGCCCATAAACCTTGCGAGTAGATACTTTCGACAATTGAAAAAACTAAAAACAAATCTGGTGTGTGTTGAGAATCCAGCTTGAATAAAATTGGCCACTCTACAGAGCGATATGGAAGAGGGAGGTATTAATTTCCCTGATTTTTTTTAATATTACAGGGTGGTTTTGTTTAGTATCCTAGCAGAATGGTATAATCCTGTCCCTGATCAAGAGTTAGGTCCTAAGGGTGGTTGGTTTCCCTGGGATTTGGCGCCTTCCTCAGGGGCCTTTGGTCCACAAGTGGCAAACTAAAAATGGTGGGGATATAAGAGGAATAACGGGAAGCAACAGCTTTTGGGTGTCACCCCTATTTTAGGATATGGGGAATTGACTCAATTATGGTTTCCCCAGTTACAGAGTATAATTAGTCTTTTGCCATTGAAATCTTTCTCCCAGTTTTTTCATCAGGTTTCCTTTTGCTCCTGAGAGGATTTCTGAGGTAAATTTAAACTACATTCTTTCCCATTCTTTGCTATCCTGCAATTGTGGGATATAGGGGCAGATTTTAAAAGGGTTATGTGCGTATATTATGCACGTAACCACGAAAACCCGCTCCTACGCGCGTCGAGCCTATTTTGCATAGGCCCGGTGACGGGCGCAAACCCCGGGACACACGTATGTCCTGGGGCTTGAAAAAAGGGGCGGGGAGTGGGTGGGGCGGGGTGGTCCGGGGCGGGACCGAGGCCTCCAGCACAGTGGCCGTGCTGGGAGATTGCACGCGCCGGCACTTGGCCGGCGCGTGCAATCTACGCCTGCCCAGAGGCAGGCGCAACTTATTTAACAAAGGTCAGGGGAGGTTTTAGATAGGGCTGGGGGGCGGGTTAGGTAGGGGAAGGTGGGGGGGGCGGAAGTAAAGTGCCCTCGGAGATTGCTCCGATTTCAGAGCGGCCTCGGAGGGAATGGGGAAAGCCATCAGGGCTCCCCTAGGGCTCAGCGCACGCAAGATGCACAAGTGTACACCCCCTTGCGCGCGCCTACCCCGGATTTTATAACGTGAGAAGCTGCGCTCGCATGTTATAAAATCGGGCATAGATTTGTGCGCGCACAAATCTACACCCGCGTGTACCTCTTAAAATCCGGCCCGTTGTGTGTGGGTCTGATGTAAAAGAGACGGTGGCCAGAAGTCCAAATATGGTGGAGAAAGCAATTTTAGTTAATAAAAAGGTTGCCTGAGCAGAATCTATAAGGCAATACAGCAGGCTAAAGTAGAGGGGCTCCTTAGAATTGTTGTAGCCTGGGAAAAAGACTTAGGGCAGGGAGACACAGGAAGAAGAATGGGATCTTATGTGGAAGGATATTTGGAAGGGCTTACGGTCCTCCGATATTATAGATCAGCAATATCGTATAGTCATGCATTCGCATCTGGTTCCAGCTCAATTGAAAATAATTCACCTTGACAGATCAGATCGTTGTTGGAGAGAATGCAGTCTTTAATGGTATAATTTCACATGTTCTATATTTATTCCTGGTGGTTGTGAATTATTGGGCAGAAATTGAGAGGGCAGTACAGCCACTGTTCTCATTGAATGTTCCTGCTGATCCCTGCATTTTTACCTTACCCTTCTGGCGAATTGATCAGTGGGAGGGGAGAGATACTACTTCTGCTATAAAGGTGCTTGCATTGGGGAGAAGAATGTTGCTCCATTTCTGGGGGAGGCTTGCCTCTCCCAAGTATAATGATTGGGCTTATGAAGCCCGTAAGTGGGTGGGACTGGAACTGCTATGCGCTAAGGTTAGAGGAAAAGAGGAGGCAGTTTGGAAAATTTGGGATCCAGTTATTAGGTTTTTTTTTCTGCTAAAATGTAAAACTGTTAATTCCAACTTTTCTTATTTTAGGTTCCCGTATTGACTCTTCAGTTGGGGGAGGGAAGGGGGGAAGTGGGAGAAAATGTTAAAATTGTATTTGGTATATTGTTTTGTCCGAGACTGTCATTATTTCATTGTCTGATGTAACAATGATAGATACAGGTGTATTGTTGTATTTTGAATAGTAATCAATAAAATTATAAATTAAAAAAAATTTCCTTTTTTTCTCACTCTGTGACCATCTGTCTGTACACCTACAGCAAAGGTCCTCTATCTGATCTTCCTTAAGTAAACAGATTCACACTTTAAATCCACAACCCTGAGATTCAGAATTAGATTTTCACTCACTTGAATATATTGCAAAATTATAAACTTTTGTTCTTTTGGGGTTACCAGCAGTCAATTCTCAATAATAAAATCACCAAAAAGGATAAGTCATAGGAATTACGGCAGAAATAAATATACTTGAAACTTACTCTTCCTCTAGCATTCAAATCTTGATCTGCTTCTCAAACATCCTAAGTATCTTAGTCATTCTTCAAACAAGATCTCATTATGATTTGCATCCCTTCTCAAAATCTTCTCAGCAGTGCTACTCAATAATTTCCTGCTATTCTCACAAGGCATTTGTGATCCATAAGTCCCTGTTTACCACTGGGCATTATCTGGGAGCCTAATGATGGTACGCTTGCTTCCATGGTGACATGACCTTACAGTGCTGAGTAAAACTTCGGTATAGAAAAGCACACAAATAAATAAATAAATCAGCAGACCCACTAGGAATCCCTGCTGAATGCCAGAGATCTCTCCAAACCCAGGGGAAATCAAAATCACACACACCCACT
Source organism: Rhinatrema bivittatum (assembly GCF_901001135.1). NCBI lineage: Eukaryota > Metazoa > Chordata > Amphibia > Gymnophiona > Rhinatrematidae > Rhinatrema > Rhinatrema bivittatum. The sequence goes on along the minus strand of NC_042615.1, from coordinate 528,198,860 downwards.
AGAGCACAAGCTTATATTGAACCATGGCACACTCACCCTAGAGGTCGTTTCTTACTTACTTAAAGAGATAGCTGGTAACTAAATCATACTCTTCTGTAACAGAAAACACAATATAACCAAAAGTAGAGGTTAAGTGACAACATTGGATTAAGGCATTATTAGTGACAAAGGTCCAGATTTAGGGCCTGGGCCACATAGAGAGAGAAGCATACATTTTAAACTGCTGTACATTGATAAAATTGTTTACTGTGGTAATGGGGATTCTGGAGCCCTCTGAATGAGTGAAATCCACCCCCACCACAGAAACTACCATCTAATAAAGAACTGTGATTATTGGACAGAGAAAATCATTAGAAACAGACTGTGGAAGGGAGTTGGGTTGCTGATAGGTCAGAAAAGTGTTTGATTTTTAAGAATTAATAAATCGGTTTTGTAAACCAAGAATGCAGTGCACCAGGGAAGTGGGCAGATGAACAGGCAGATGGATTCTGAGGACTTTACGCAGGTGATTTAAAACAGGAAACCCTCGAGATGTGTTTTTTTTTTTTTTGCAATAGAAGGAAATGGGGAAAGAGAAATCTTTTAAGGGAGAAAAAAGTACATAAGAGAAGTGAATACAATAAAAAGGGGGACATAGGAAAAATGTGACAAGTCTGTAGTATGAGAGAATATGAAGAGGTCATGTAAAGCAAAGATTAGAAAAGAGAGCAGAAAATTTCATTGCTTCCTAGGATGTGTTGTTATTTTCAAATAGACCTGGTTGGGCAAAAATATATGTATCTTGTAGGGACATGCCAAAAAGAGTCTTTCAGTATTTCTGATGGTCTCTGGTGGGGAGGTTAATGAAAGCCCTCTTCTTATGGGCATGTGAATGACAGTAGTAAGCTTTTGGTCAGTTACACTTCAAGGAATATCCAGGGCCGTCATATGGATGATATAAAAATTTTCAAGCTATGCATTTTTAAATCTATTTGGAATATGTTTTACTACTGCCTCTTCGGTAAGGAGTAATTTCTCATTTGAAAACGTTTTCCTTACATTGCCTGTCGAGTTTATTATATAGTTAAGATACATTTGAAGAACTAAAATTTTGAGATAAGCTGTCTTTTGATTTGTACCAGATTTCCTTATTTATGAACTGATTTCCATATATTTGCATCAAAATCGGCTTATTTTAATATCTGCATTGTGACAAGAATCTGGGGGGGGGGGGAGGGAAGGAGATACCATGTGTTATCTCTATGTTAAGGCATTTACTGTGCCATTAATGCTGTTTACCATGTGGTAAAGCCCTAATGGTCAGTGTAGGAAATGACCACCTAGGTTAGCCAATTAACTTTACTCTGGCCTGGAACGCCCCCAGTCCGCCTCTCTCTTATCTGGCTGTGTTTTTAGCTAGTTTATAACTTAGTTGGATATGTCAGGGATGGTCAAAGCTTGGGAAATTCAAATCCCTTTGATTATGGACTCTTAAATATCTAAGGAAGGCGGTATACAAGTATAATATTGCATAACATAAATCAAACACCTAACTAAGCAATTAATTTATGCTTTCATTTGTTTTGCACAGGCATTCTTTTCATTTCATATCTCCATACTATTTCTCTAGTCTTTGTCAAAAATTTTAGAACATTTTATCTTTAAAAAATAATGTGTGAAATTCATTTTTCTGGTACAGTGCCTCTTTTAAACCCTTGGAAAATGAAAAACGTGAAACTAAATGTCACCAAATTATGTATGAATAATCTGCAAAGCACTTCATATCAGTACTGGGAATTGCAACCTTCTAGTTTTTATTTGATTTAAACAGACAAATGCAGTCTATGAGTATAATAGATGTGATGTCCTTTTCTCTGTCAATAGATTAGGGTAGCACACGATTTCTACCTTAGTTACATTTCATATTGGAAAAAGGCACATAATAGATTTAGGGGCTGAATTTTCACAGACTTATGGGGTTTGTGTCTGTATAATTGGCATGTATGTGTGTAAGCTGCTATTGTGTGGGCCAAGCAAATTTTAGGAAGGCCGATAGTATGCATGTAATTTTGCTGGTGTGCGGAAAAGTAAACATGGAGAAAGAAGGCGTTTCAGGGTGGGATTAACAAGTACACATACATTCATGTATATAAGAGCGGTGTTGGGCCCATGCGTGGATGCCGCATGTAACTTGGTGCCGCATCTGGAGCCGGTGGAGGAGAAGGGTTGATTGCCAGTGAACTTACCACAAGCCGACACAACGCCAGTTGGCAGTTCTGGGCCTTCTTAGCGCTGTGGTGGTGATATGGAGCGCGGCTTCGGCACACTGACGCGTGTTTGTCACGCTGCCGTGGTGGTGGTGGTGACGTCATTGCATTTGCGCCGTGATGCTGGGTGCACGTGAAAGGAATTAGGGGGAGTGAGCTGAATGGGGGCAGTACAGGGTATCCCTGGAGGAGGGACCAAGCAAGTTAGGGTGGCACCTACTTGCCCTATCGGGGCTTCAAATCAGGGCATACCCTGCGGTGTGGGGAGGCTGGATTGGGGGATTTTGGGCTTAATCCGTCTATTTTGCTCCTGCTCCCTGTGCTATAGTTCTTTTCCTCATTTGCTGTCACCTTAAACTGGTGAGTGTTATCTCACTGGCTGCCAGAAGCTCTGGACCTTGCTGAGCAAGACTGGGTTTTCGAACCATTTTGCCTTTCCTGAGTTCCATGGGGCAATCTATTTATGCCGCAGTCCGAGGTTGCCGATCTGAAGCCCAGGCTCATCGGTTGTCCTGGTGGGAAGGGGCTGCTAATGCTGCATCACCTCTAAGTTATTGGGGAGTGCACAGCCCTAAGCCCCCCCCCCCCTTGAAAGAGGCAATAGACGGGGTGGGTGCAGAGGCCATAGCGGATATGGCAGAGGTGCAACCCATGTTCCTCCAGACATCCCAGAAGCGGGAGGGGCTCAGCCAGATGCGAGCAACTCAGTGGGGGGAGTGGGACCAGGGCATGGCAGCAAGTGGAGCACCATGGGCGTCAGTGGCAACCCTCAGCAGCTGACTGGTTGGATGCCGGGAGACCATACCTTGACACATCCTCATTGTTCCACCCTGCCAGGAGGTGGGTGGTAACCAGCTGGGGGAGCTCAGGCTGTTAGCTTCCCAGCACCCTATTATCATATGCTTCCTGATCAGATCCCTCCTTGGAGGCCTGCTGAGGCCGTGTCCTCAGGATGGCAAACCTGGGCATGCCCAGGTGAACCTTGTTTTTACCCTGTAAACCCTATGCATGCTGACAATTCGGTGGGAGCACCACTCCCAGGTCATGGTCAGCCGCAGCCTGAAGCTGGGGATCCCTGATCACCTGCAACTGCAGGAGGGTCTACACGACACCCAACCTGAAGTCCCATTTATGTCCGCTCCTCAGTCAGTACAAATCGATATTGCTCCTGTGCCATGCGTGGAGGTCTCATCCATAGCAGATAAGACACAGTTGTCAGGAACATCAGTGATCGCAGAAGCTACCTTGTCCTCAGAGGTGGTCTCGGATCTCACAACTGACCCATCAGGAGCAGCACAGTCACCAGCTGGTGAGTCTAATGTTATTACTAATGGGGTTAAAGGGGTGGGGTCCCAGGTTGCTGCTACTGTGGCAGAAAGAGTGAAAGGTCACGGATGTAAGCACAAGTGCAGAGTTAGGAGGCACTCCTGTGGTTGTGGCACGTCCAGCAGCCAGAGTTCTCCTTCTGTGTCGTCATCTCTTTCCTGGGGTACTTCAGTGGTGCAGGGTTGCCTGCCCTGAGCAGCAATAAATAGTTGTGGCAGGGCATCCTACTTTCCCTCCACTGCTGCATTAGGCATTGGCAATATGTTATTTTTAGTCTGCTGGAGAAGCGCAGCAAGGGGGAATAGCTCCCGGCTTGAATTATTAGGAAGGGAATGGTTAATAGAACGGAAAATGTCATAATGCCTCTGTATCGCTCCATGGTGAGACCGCACCTTGAATACTGTGTACAATTCTGGTCGCCGCATCTCAAAAAAGATATAGTTGCGATGGAGAAGGTACAGAGAAGGGCAACCAAAATGATAAAGGGGATGGAACAGCTCCCCTATGAGGAAAGGCTGAAGAGGTTAGGGCTGTTCAGCTTGGAGAAGAGACTGCTGAGGGAGGATATGATAGAGGTCTTTAAGATCATGAGAGGTCTTGAACGAGTAGATGTGACTCTGTTATTTACACTTTTGAATAATAGAAGGACTATGGGGCATTCCATGAAGTTAGCAAGTAACACATTTAAGACTAATCGGAGAAAATTCTTTTTCACTCAATGCACAATTAAGCTCTGGAATTTGTTGCCAGAGGATGTGGTTAGTGCGGTTAGTGTAGCTGGATTAAAAAAAGGTTTGGATAAGTTCTTGGAAGAGAAGTCCATTAACTGCTATTAATCAAGTTTACTTAGGGAATAGCCACTGCTATTAATTGCATTAGTAGCATGGGATCTTCTTAGTGCTTGGGTAATTGCCAGGTTCTTGTGGCCTGGTTTGGCCTCTGTTGGAAACAGGATGCTGGGCTTGATGGACCCTTGGTCTGACCCAGCATGGCAATTTCTTATGTTCTTATCGAGCACTCAAGGACAGGGGGCACAGAGTGCCCTGCGCACCTTGATCCAAATTTTGGAAACTTTGGGATTTTTGATCAACTATCCAAAATCCTATCTCCAAACGTCCTTGCAGCTCGACTTCATTGGGGCTTGACTGGTCACTGCCCAGGCAAAGTCTTTCATGTCTTGGGTCAGAGCAGAGACCCTCGCGGCACTCGCTCGAGCGGTCTTTGCTTGTTATCATGTTTTGGTACACAAGTTTCTCCGGTTCCTGGACCACATGGCAGCGATGGTGTATGTCACCCCCTTTGCTTGAACTGCATATGTGCAGAGTGCAGTGGACGCTACGTTCTCAATGGTGCCAGGCTTCTCAAGATCTGCGTGCATGTGTTCTAATTGCCACACTACTACATCAATCCCTCCAGTGATGAGTGACTACCTCCAATCTGGAAAGGGGAATCCTCTTCTGGAACCCACAACACCAGGCTACGCTCATGCTATCTGCCAGGTCTCTACACCCAGGGTCTTTGGTCTTCACAAGAATCACGGTTAGAAATCAACTTCCTGGAGCTGCGAACTATTTGGTACACACTCCAGGCATTCAGAGAGCAGCTCCTGAGTAAGATAGTTCTTGTTCAGACCAACAATCAGGTAGCTGTGTGATATCTGAACAAACAGGGGGGGGGGGGTCAGGATCCTTTGCCCTCTGTCAGGAGGCAATCCACATTTAGTTGTGGGCCATCGACAATGGCATCCTCCTCAGGGCAGTGTATCTCCCAGGGGTGGACAACACCCTGGCAGATTCCTTGAGCCTTGCCTTTGGTCCCTCAGTCAAAAGATGATGAATGGGATCTTTAACTCATTGGGGACCCCAGACATAGATCTCTTCAAGTCCCTGGAAAACAGGAAGGTGGACCACTTCTGCTCCCTAGGCCAGAGGAGCAGCAGATCACTGGCAGATGCATTCTTGATTCACTGGGGCACCGGGTTGCTGTATGCTTATTAACTTGACAGCTGCACAATCCTGGCATTTGCATGTAGGATCATCTTCATGGGCTGAGCATTCTTGTGTAGGTTGTTAGTGGCATCTACAACTGTTATGGAGAAGTATCACAGGTTAAGGGTCACGCACTCGATGTGGGAGCATTTTCTGGCCGACTTTACTGGCATAGTCATCTAGTAACCCCCACTGGTATCCAGTGCTGACCTGCAACTGTTTTCAGATGCCTCAGGGGGTGTGGGGTTTGTAAGGAGCATGGTGTATGGAAATGTGTCCAATAGAGTGGACTCTATCAGGTTTAACATCCAATATAACCTTTTTGGAGTTATTTTCAATCATCGTATTATTGCACATCTGGGGCAAGCGCTTGACAAACAGGAGGGTGGTATTTTGGTGTGATAACCTTGCCGTGGTACAAATCATCAACTGATAATCTGCTAAATGTGCTCCTGTGTCCAAGCTGTTGAGAGAGAGCGTCTTAAGGGGTTTACAGTTTGTTCGTATTGATGGTCTTTTCCGCACAGTCTCTTAAACTCCCCACATCTCACATTCATTGTACCAATTTGTACTTACTGTAAATGGTGGGATGAGTGGTGGTATATTATGTCAAAGAACACCTAACACAGATTTGTAGAAGCAAAATGTTAGTTTATTAAATATTGTAAAATATGATAAAAATCAATAAAGGCAAACAGTATCACAAGGAATATCAATAAAAGCAAACAGCATTACAATAATAAAAGATAAAGATTTTGTATAAAGATTTATAAAGAGATCTCTCTCTCAGTCCCTTAATTGTGAGTCAACATAACTGTGGAAAAAAAAATTGAGGGAATTGAGCTCGGTGAAAGACCATGGGATGGCACTCTCCCTCTGGCGATCTGCATGGCACTGTTAATTCCAGGTCTCTTACACACTCATTTTCTGGCTATAGTCCAGGATTTGCAAAGCCAGTTGTTCCAATTAGAACTTGCAATTTCATCAAAATTTATGCCCTAAATAGGAGACATCCTGTTACAGCATGACTCCAGATAGTTCAAATACTGGGCCTTATCAGATAGAAATACAGATGTTCTTATCTCAACTTGTTACTATTAAACAGACTAAAGAAAAGAGGCAAGACAGCATGCTATAGCACTGTGCCTAATGATCTGTACTAAGCTGTGCAATATATATTGATCCACATGTATTCATTTATTTGTTGGTGATTGCTTTGTTCCACTATCTGAACTGTGTGTACAAAGTTCTTCCAGTCTACTTTAACTAACTCCCTATATAGCTTTCCACACTCACTTAGTTCATCTTCTCCCTATAGTTTTCAGTTAGACGGTAATAAAACCATGCAGTAGACTGGGAGTGATGTTCAAACAAAAAATGTTTACTGCAACTTAAAAAATAATATCCATGCAAAAATAGTAATACTCATCATCAGGAAGAAAAGAATGATGACTCCCAGTATTACAGACTCTCTGTCCATCTTCATACTTGAATCCGTGTCCTTTTCCCAGTGGTTGGAAAGGGAAAAATAGAGCCAGCATAAATACACACATTTTCACACATTAAACTAGGTTTTATGCATATAAATAGCTTTGAAAATTTTCCCCAAAATTTATACAATTAAACACAAAATTGTAATATTTATGAAAGATAAAAAGCAAAAATATGCAAATACAAGCGAGAATGATCACCAGTTCCTCGGTTAATCCTAAGTAATCATGCCCCTCCTCGAATCTGTTCTCTCCACCCTGCCCAAATAAGTTAATATATTTCTAGAACTGAAAAGCTTGCTAAAATGACCATATCTTATGATGTTTTCTGAACAATTGATAGTCATTTAGTGCCCAAATGTCTTTTATTAAGCTGTTCCAAAAAAATCATGTTACTACAACAGAAAAAGCTCTCTTCTGTTTTTCTAGCCGGGCTTCCTTTTTTCCTGGTATAATATACCTACCAGTACAGTTCAAACAGTATTTTGAAATCCTGTGGTATCCTCCATGGATCTGGATGCTTTTAAAGAACTAGTGAAACTGAATGTATTCAAAATAATCTTTGCACTTTATTAGACTGTACAAGCCATGACAAATTCAGTTGTTTTCTGTGATCAGCTGGGCGTGTTGTGCCAATTGTTTCTTTGTTCTTAGTGTGCAGAAGTGAGGCCACTGAGCTTTGAAGCAGCTCTTAGCTTGTGTTTAATTGAAGCTTGAGGAAGAGAGTACTTAAATGTCCAGTAAGATGGTTTTAGGCTTCTACAATCTGATTACATTGTGCTTGAGCCTGCATAAAGTGGCAGATAGCTGCCTGTTTCAGAGGCTGAAGGTTATACATGTAAGAGCAGAGACAGGTTGCACTTTGGATGATTACCTGCACTCCTTATAATTTGCATGCTAATGGCAGCTAGAATTCTACTGCAACACATTAGAGGCACCAGGCCTAGGTCAGGGAAGATAGGGGTAAGGAAAGGCAGAGAGAAAGGGAATAAAGTAAGAGGAAATGGAAAGCTGACTGAAAAGAGCAAGGGGACCGAGAGCTTAGAGAAAGGGAAGGAAGGGGGTAGCAAGAGAGCCACAGGTGGGAGGTGGATTACACTGTGATTAAAGGGAAAGACAGAGGGAGAAAGTTAATGAAAAATGGATATGTAGGAGAGAGAAAGGAATAAAAGGTAGAGATAGGAGAGCTGAGGAAGCAAAAAATGTCAGAGGCTTTAGCAAAATTGAAAAACTTTTGGAGGATATATGACAGAGAACTGGATAGCAAGAGAGAGAAGAGAGAAAAAGCAGCAGTGAAGAGAAAACAGATGTGAAAGAAATTGAGAAATGAAAGGATTAACTACTTCACTGCCTACTGATGTACCTTGGATGTTAAGATGTGGATGTGTTGTGCTCACATGACCCTGTACATGTACAGGTACATCAGCTGTCAAAATAAATACGTTGCAGCTGCAATCTGTTTTTCTTATTGCTGCTGGTTCTGTGGCTTCTTTGAACACTTGTCATTAAGAGGGAGGAAGCTTAAGGATTTAGGCAAAATGTCATTGCTTAGTACCACAAAGCAAGTTAGGGAACAGAACAATGAGTAAACTTTAGGGAAAGGGAAGGGAAAAAGATCAGTGCAACAACTGTGAATTTCTGACCTAAGGGTATAAAGAGGGACGTGAGGGTTTGTTAGGAAGCTAGGAGTTAACGAATAAGTGAAGAAATTTTTTTTTTAAAAGGACAGCAAGTAGGAAAGAGATGAGAACTTGAAGCAGAAGGAGGAGCCAGAAAGGATTTGGGGGAAGGAGGCAAGAAGAAGAAAGCTGGTTGAAGGAATGGATGTATTATGGGGGTTGGGAGTATGCAGGTAGATGATAAGGTAATCTGGTGGGAAGCTGGAGAAGTCATAGGAAGAGGTGTGAAGAAGACATTAGCATTTGAAGGGAGGTAAAAAAAAAAAAAAAAAAGTGAAAATATAAAAACCAAGGAGAGGAAACCAGCAGTATAGCTGAAAAAAGAGAGAGAAAAAGTGAGAAGAGCATACATCTTTGTACATATGTGTTAGGCATAACAGTTCAGAGGCCCCTACATTTCATGATTCAGTTCAAGGGGGTCATGAGTGAAAAAGCTGTGCATAAGAAAGTGCCATTTATATGTGGAATTTTGTCTGTTAGAAAAAATTATAGGAACTATGCAATAATTCTTGTAGTAAAAATGTAACATGTACATTAAAATAGGGATCAATATACAGCAGTGGGGCAAGCAGACATTTTATCCAGCTAAAGATAGCTGGATATTCAGTGGAGCATTGCCAGTTAGGTGATCTACTGAATATAGCTGGATAAAGTTCTAGTTAGCTGGATTAACTTTTCTGGCTCACTTTAGGACTGGCAGCCGTTGTTCAGTGGCGTTGTACGGTGATGAGGAGAAGAGTCTGCATGAAAATATGTGAAGCGATGTTGACTTTATAGTGTGAAAGCATTACTTGTTTGAGGCATATGTGCCCGTTTTGCGGAGGAACTTGGATCCTTGTGGTGGACCCCTCCGTTTGAAAAAAGTTGTGGGAAAAGAAACATTTTTGGCGTTGTCAATAACAATCGGATGTAGTGCCTATCCCGACGTGTGAATGCATTTAGTTACAGACCAAAGTAGTGAATCCCTTTAAAGCAGAGATGGATTGATCAAAATTACAGCAGTAACTGCATCCCTGAGGAAGCTTGATTGCGAAACGGGGTCCCTGTCGGGAGAGTGAATATGAAGGGATTATGAATTTTTGAAACTGGATATATGCATGTACTTGACATGTGAAGAATTTTTATGAGATATTTAAAAATATATATTATTGCAAGTGTTCTATGTTGTGAATATTATTCATGTACATGTATATTACTACATTTAGGGATCATTGCATTGTGTAATGTTTGTATTTGTTTAATAGATATTTTGGGGAGATGTGCAATATGGTGGGGTTTTTAATAATGTATGGTTGTGGTGAGTGAATGATTGTATTTTATGGGATATTGTATTCTGTTGGGTATCTGCACTATGTTTAAAAAATTGTTAATGAAAAATAATAAATGATATTTATAAATATGTTATATTTATGTTATATGTTTAAGATTTATGAATATCCTGAGATAAAGAAAAAATAGAACATGTGCTAAATGTATTAATAGTCTGATATATAACTCTTTTTTTTGAAGCAATCTAGGATATTTTTGTATCAAATAGATTTTGTGTTTTCATGTCCTTCTGTGATGTTTGATGATTATTAAGTAGGACTGTGATTTTGCCCTTGTGATTGTTACCGTATCACTTTAGGACTGATCAGAGGCACAACTAGAGTTAATTGGATAAGTTTCCTGGCTTAGATAAGTTATCTAGCTAACTTAACATAGTCCCAGAAATGTCTCCAACTTATCTGGCTTAATTTTATCCGGCTAAACAGGTAGTTGGATAAGTCAGAGGTGGTCAGAGCACTGGGAAATTTAAAACCTGAAGTTTGTCTGGCTAAGTCCTGAACTAAACTGGATAAACAGTCTAAATATTGACTCCTTTATATGCTATGCAATAAATTTTACTGAGCACACTCTAAAATCAGACTCAGTAGCACGTGCATGGTATTAGCATGGCTACTAACAGAAAAAAGTAAAATGTCCATGCTAGCTACTAAAAGGTCTCCCATGCTAACTTGCTTAAAGTGAAAGGGCTGTTTGTCAGGGGAAATTTACAGCCTCTCCATGCATCAGAACCTCAGGTGGTGTATCAGCCCTACACTCCTCACCGTTTCCATGGTACATCAGCATCCCTTGCTTGGCACTGACAAAGACACCCCCAGCCCCTGAAGTACAAATGAGCACCTATACCTCTCCTAAGATAAAAACGACATGTGAAGCACTGCCTGTGGACTTCATTTGGAGTTCAGTAGCAGTGCTGTTTGGAGGGCTCTAACTTCCCTCTTGCCAGTGAATATCCATACTGGGGACCTTTTGGCGTGGCAATAAGGCATTCTTTAGGGCTGAGATGATGATCAGGAGAAAAAGAAGGGGGTAGGTCCAGCCATGGCTGGAGGGTTGCCTTAAGGGTGGGTATGGGTGCTTGGTGATGCTGGGTTGGTGATGATGATTTACTGTGGTGGGGAGTTCTAATGATGGGAATGAAATTCTATGCCCCCCCCCCTCGCTAACTGGTTCTTTCACTATGGGCTGGTTGGCAGGGGCATTTCTCAAGTTAGCCATATATATTCAAATTTTAACAGCTAGTCTGAGACAAGTGTTAGATTTTTAGCTTTAGCAGGCATATGGTAAATAGCAGGTGGAGTAGAGCATATCATGCTATTTACCATGAGTCTGCTAAAGCTTTATTTGCATATGATACTCCTTAATTTACATGTGGGTGTGTATTAATTTTAGCACATACTTGCTAATATGTTAGGGATCTTTTTTTATTATGCACAAAAAGACCATATTACACTATTTATAGCACACATACTCTACATGCTAAGTTTGATTTCATAGCCTGTAATGTATAGTAATTTCCTTTATTACTCCTTTAATCCCATCTCAGGGCACCTAAAATAAAGAAATCTCTGCTGCTGGGTTTTTATGATCCTGTCACCAGCCTCTTTGGTTCAAAATTCACAAAATGGTCAGGCAGATGATAGACTGGACCTGGCCCAGTGGCAAGGAATATATTCTTTTATGTTGGACAGGGAAGGTAACAAAATCTTCCCTTTCCCCTCTGTGACCATCTGACTGCACCCCTATAGCAAAACCTTCAAACTTTAATCCCTTCCATGGCAGATTCTCTCTTGAACCCACAGCTCTGGGATCTGAGTAATAAAAGTCTCTCTCATCACTCTATATTGCAAAATTATAAACTTTTATTCTTCTGGTTACTAGAAATCAATTCACAGTGGGGCGCATTTTAAAAGCCCTGCTTGCGTAAATCGCCCGGATTTACGCGAGCAGGGCCTTGCGCGCCTATTTTCCATAGGCCTGCCGGCGCGCACAGAGCCCCGGGACTCGCGTAAGTCCCGGGGTTTTTTGTCGGGGGCGGGGCCGATCGCGGCATTTTGGGGGCGGGACGTGGTGTTTTGGGGACGGGCCTGGGGGCGTGGTTTTGGCCCGGGGCGGTCCGGGGGCGTGGCCGCGCCCTCCGGAACCGCCCCCGGGGGGGGTTTAGATAGGGCCGGGGGGGGGTGGGTTAGGTAGAGGAAGGGAGGGGAAGGTGAGGGGAGGGCGAAAGAGGGTTCCCTCCGAGGCCGCTCCGATTTCGGAGCGGCCTCGGAGGGAATGGAGGCCGGCGCGCGGCTCGGCGCGCGCCGGTTGCCCAAAATCGGCAGCCTTGCGCGCGCCGATCCTGGATTTTAGCAGATATGCGCGGCTACGCGCGTATCTACTAAAATCCAGCGTACTTTTGTTTGCGACTGGTGCGCCAACAAAAGTACGCGAACGCGCATTGTTTTAAAATCTACCCCAGTAATAAAAATCACCAAAAGGATGAATCACAGGATTTCATGGCAGAGATGAGCAGCACAACAAAACAAATTCACTTTTACATTTCCTCTTACTTCGGTACAGCATCAAGATCTTAATCTGATTCTCCAGCATCCTAAGAGTCATGCAGATCTTATCAGTACTCACATCCCTTCACAGAGTTCTTCTTTTCAGTACATTTCAGAAAATTCCCACAGGGTAGTTGGGGTCTATAGGTGTCCCTAAGTGCTGCAGAGCATTGCCTAGGCACCTAGAGATAATGCTCCCATTTCCATATTTGCATGTCCTTGCTGAACTGGGTAAATCAGCAGACTCACTGGCTGTCCCTGCTGAATGACAGATGCAGTCTTTCAAATCTTACTGCAGAGGAGAACTCACTCCCACTCTGAGTACAATCTTATATTGACCAAAAGGTGTTCCCTAAAGAAGTGGACCATAAAAGTCCACTTTCACACTTTGACTTATAGAATCATGCTATACTCCTTCAGTAACAGAAAAATCACACATATCCAAAAGTAGAGGTTAAGTGACAAAATTTAAACTTAAGTTACTGCTATATAAAGAAACTTAAAAGTGACTTTATAATTAATTTGCTAAGACGGTAACTTTTAAACAGGCACGTGGGGAATACATGTGCGTGTGTTCGCTGGCTCGAGCCAAGGGACGTGGCCAATTTATAACATCCGTTCATATATGCACGCATGTTAGAAAATATTCTGGCCATGTGCAATTTTAAGTGGATGTACACCTATGCACACAAATACTGCTTCTACCAAATAAATGGAAGGGATTTTAAAACACATATGCTGACGCCATTACCAGTTTTCCCAGTTTGTTCCCAGTTCATCCAGGTAAGAGATAGGACTTCCAAGCTCCCCTAGTTTATTAACCTCCCTTCTCCCCATTAGCCCTGACCCTTAAAACCCCGCCAATCTATTTTTCTTGTATTACTTACATGTCCCACTTAGCAGAAGTAAAGTTATGCGGCAGGTGAACCCTGAGCGCGCCTGTGCGCATACGTTTTACGCGCTAATTTGAAATTGAAATCCAGGAACGCCTATGCCCTGCCCAGACCACGGCCATACCCAGCCCCCTTTCTTTTAACTTTTCCTTTCTCACAGGACAAGCAGGATGGTTGTCCTCACAAATGGGTGACATCGAGGATGGAGCCCACCACGGAAAACTTCTGTCAAAGTTTAAACAGAACTTTGACTGGCCCCTACTGGGCATGCCCAGCAAGGCACTGACCCTGCAGCCAGCAGGGGTCTCCCTTCAGTCTTCTTTTTTCCGCGCAGCAGTTGCCACGCGGTGAAAGGAGCTCTCTAACCACGTTCCTGACAGGAATTTGGAAGTTAATTTCCTAAGAAAATTTGCCCCTCAGGGGTCTCCCTTCGACAAATTTTTAGTCATCTTACGGAACCCGGTAAGTTTTTTGCCTTTTTCCATCGACTACCGTCGAATTTGGCCCTTGAGGCCTGTTGGCACTTACCGATCCCCAGCCTAAATTTTGGATTCAGGCCATGGCAACGGGGTTCCGCCGTTGTCCGGATTGTACCCGGACTATGTCCATCACAGACCCCCACAGGGTTTGTGTGATGTGTTTGGGTAGTGAGCATGATGTCCTGACTTGCACCAAATGTGCCTTAATGACACCCAAGGGTCGCAAAGCCAGGATGGAGAAGATGGGGCTCCTCTTCCATGCACCCACCCCAACGCCATCGATAGCATCGACGTCATCGGAACCGGCACCGTCGAAGTTGTACCATCATCGTCAACCCTCCGGTGACCGCCCGCCATCGATCGCTTCTCGGCCGTCGACTCCCGTCCCTTCCCCGGATGGGCGAGGGGATCGGAAGGAAAAGCACCGCTATCGACGGCACAAATCTCGGCCTGTCGAGGATCCACAGCCATCGACCTCTGCTCAAGCCGAGCCACCGACAAAGAAGCCACGAACAGACCGGACACCCTCCACGTCTCGTTCGCAGGCATCGAGGAAACCCTCACCCTCTCGGGGTGTGGGGGGCCGTGATCCCACCGGTTACGGTGGTCCCTCCGGCCCTGCCTCAGCCTCCCTCTCCCGTCGAGCCGGGTATGGTTACCCCTGGTCTCCGGGCAGAACTGGACCGGCTGGTCCAGGAGGCCATCGAGAAAGCGATGAAGAAATTGCAACCTCCATCGGCACCGTCTCCGGCACCGGTTCCAGTGCCGCCCCCGGCACCGGCTTCGCCACCGAGGAGGGAACCGACCACCGAGCCGTTTATACAAGCGCTAGCACCGCTACTGAGCCGCATGGAGGCGCTCATGACGGCCCTTCCATCGGTGATTCCAGTGCCATCGACAACACCACCGTCTCCGACTGGATTTTCATCGGCAGGAGAAACACCGTTCCGGATTCCCCCTTCCGGGGTGGTTCCATCGGTGCCTTCTGGTATATCTCCACCGATATATCCTTCGGTTCCATCCATTCCACGCCAGGCACCGATTCCATCGACAGCACCGAAGCCATCGATGCCATTTCTGGTTCCACCTACGGCACCGATTCCACCTCGGTTTCCATCGATGCCTTTAGAGCCCCAGCCAGGTCCATCAGGGTTACAAACCCCACTTGATCCCTACGATACCTGGGGTGATGATGATGATACATCTTCTGACACGGATTTGCCTTCGCCTCCATCTCCTACAGAGAGTAGAAAAAGATCTCCTCCTGAGGATCTATCTTTCATTAACTTTGTGAAAGAGATGTCAGAAGTTGTACCTTTTCAACTACAATCTGAAGCTGATGACAGACACCAGATGATGGAACTCCTTCAATTTCTGGATGCTCCAAAAATCATCGCTTCCATCCCTATACACCAGGTGTTTTTGGATCTGCTCAAGAAAAACTGGGAATCTCCTTCATCGGTGTCCCCAGTTAACAAAAAAGCTGACTCCACCTACCTTGTCCAGTCAGCACCAGGTTTCCAAAAACCTCAACTGGATCATCGCTCTGTTGTGGTTGAGTCCGCGCAGAAGAAGGCCAAGCGACTTAAGCCACACTCTTCTACTCCACCTACCAGGGACAACAAGTTCCTAGATAGTGTTGGACGGAAAGTCTATCATGGAGCTATGTTGATTTCACGCATAGCTTCATATCAACTTTATATGACTCAGTACAACAGAGCCATCCTTAAGCAGATGCAAGACTATGCTGACACGTTACCAGACCAATACCAACCGCAGCTTCAAGCCCTTCTTCACAAGGGATTTGAGGCAGGGAAGCACGAGATTCGGACTGCCTATGACATATTCGATGCTTCCACAAAAGTTTCAGCCACAGCCATCTCAGCCAGACGTTGGGCTTGGTTAAAATCATCCAACCTTCGCCCAGAGGTTCAGGATCGTCTTGCTGATTTACCCTGCTTAGGCGATAATTTGTTTGAGAGCAAATTCAGCAGATTGTGGCGGAGTTGAAAGACCACCATGAGACGTTGAAACAACTCTCATCTGTCCCACCTGAGCTGACCTCCAAGCAACCGCAAAAGAAAGACTCTAAGAAGTCATTCTTTCGACCCACGCCGTTATTACCCTCCATCGGCCAGGCCTCGTCCGGCTCGATCCTCTACTAGGCCTCAGCCGCGTCAGCCTAGGAACAAAGGCCTACTGTAGCCCCTCCTCCTGGGCCTGCGGCTGGCCTTTGACTCCCCTGTAGGGAACACATGCCAAACCCCTCTTCCGGACATCCCTGTAGGAGGTCGACTGTACCATTTTCTACAACCTTGGTTGCAGATCACCTCAGATCAGTGGGTGCTAACAATTATCGCACAGGGTTACCACCTCAACTTCATAACTCTTCCGGCAGACTCCCCGCCTCTTCAAGCGTGGAGTCTATCCACCCATTTGGCTCAATTACAACAGGAAGTATCCCTTCTTCTGCAATCAAATGCTATAGAACCCGTTCCTCCCTCTCAACGAGGCAAGGGATTCTATTCCAGATACTTCCTAATACCAAAGAAATCAGGGGGACTACGTCCCATTTTGGACCTTCGAGCCCTCAACAAATACCTTCAAAAAGAGAAGTTCAAAATGGTAACCCTAGGTGCGCTGCTCCCTCTGCTTCAAAGAGGGGATTGGCTGTGCTCTCTCGACCTCAAGGACGCTTATACCCATATTGCGATCACACAATCCCATCGCAAATATCTGCGGTTTCTAGTAGGCCACGAACATTATCAATACCGTGTCCTCCCTTTCGGTCTAGCTTCTGCCCCACGAGTCTTTACCAAATGTCTCGTAGTGGTAGCAGCATTCCTCAGGAAGGAAGGTGTCCACGTCTACCCATACCTGGACGATTGGCTAATCAGGGCCTCCACCCAACAGATAGCTCAATCCTCCCTAAAATTGACAATTCAAACACTCCTTTCCTTAGGGTTTCTCGTCAATTACGAGAAATCTTGCTTAGTCCCGTCTCAAACCTTATCCTTCATTGGGGCAGACTTGGACACCTTACAGGCAAAGGCTTACCTTCCTCTTCAGAGGGTCCACACCCTAATGTCCCTGGCCCGCCAGCTCCAGTCTCAGAACACTGCCACGGCTCGCCAGTTCCTCATTCTCCTAGGGCACATGGCATCCTCGGTTCAAGTCACTCCCATGACCCGACTAGCCATGAGAGTAACACAATGGACTCTACGACACCAATGGATTCAAGCTTTTCAGCCTCTGTCCTCCATAGTCACAGTCACACAAGCGCTGCGCCTATCCTTAACCTGGTGGACGACTCAGGTCAACCTCCTTCAGGGCTTACCCTTTCTTCCACCGGATCCGCAAGTAATCCTAACCACCGACGCTTCTCACATCGGTTGGGGAGCCCATGTGGACGACTTTCAAACCCAAGGGTTATGGTCCAAAGAGGAAGCCGAACACCAGATAAATTTCCTGGAACTTCGAGCAATCCGCTATGCGCTCCGCACTTTCAAAGATCATCTCTTTCATCAGATAATCTTAATCCAGACGGACAACCAAGTGGCCATGTGGTACATAAACAAGCAGGGAGGCAAGGCTCCTTCCTTCTGTGTCAGGAAGCTGCGCAGATCTGGGCGGAAGCCCTCTCCCACTCCATGTACCTCAGGGCCACTTACCTGCCGGGAGTAGACAATGTATTGGCAGACCAGCTGAGCCGTGTCTTCCAACCACACGAGTGGTCACTCGATCCTCTGGTAGCGACCTCTCTGTTTCACAAGTGGGGTTCTCCCCGCATAGACCTCTTTGCGTCCCCTCAGAACCACAAAGTGGACGATTACTGCTCTCTCATTCGGAGCCAGCACTCTCGGCCGAGGGATGCATTCTCCCTCAAGTGGACAACCGGTCTGCTCTATGCATTCCCTCCACTTCCTCTTGTGTCATAGACTCTCGTGAAGCTACGCCAGGACGGGGGAACCATGATCCTGATAGCACCTTACTGGCCACGCCAAGTATGGTTTCCAATACTCCAGGATCTCTCCATCCGCAGGCACATTCCTCTGGGAAAGGACCCGCATCTGCTCACTCAAAACGACGGATGCGTCCTCCATCCCAACCTCCAAGCCTTGTCCCTGACGGCATGGATGTTGAAAGGTTAGTCCTTCAGCCTTTCAACCTTTCAGATTCCGTTTCTCGGGTCCTGATAGCTTCACGAAAGCCTTCCACAAGAAAGTCTTACTCATACAAATGGAAAAGGTACACATCATGGTGCACTTCTCAGTCCCTTGATCCCCTTTCCTGTCCAATCTCCAAATTCTTGGACTATTTATGGCATCTCTCTGAATCAGGTCTTAAAACCTCTTCTATCAGAATGCATGTCAGTGCGGTAGCCGCCTTCCATAAAGGTGTACAGGGTGTCCCTATTTCAGTACAACCCCTAGTAACACGTTTTCTTAAAGGCTTGCTCCATCTGAAGCCACCCTTACGTCCTCCGGCCCCATCTTGGGACCTTAATCTGGTTCTTGGTCGTCTAATGAAACCTCCTTTCGAACCTCTGCACTCCTGTGAATTAAAGTATCTCACATGGAAAGTGTTATTCCTTTTGGCTATCACTTCAGCTCACAGGGTTAGTGAATTGCAGGCCCTAGTTACCTATCCGCCTTACACTAAGCTCCTGCAGGACCGGGCGGTACTCCGCACTCACCCTAAATTTTTACCTAAGGTAGTTTCTGAGTTTCATATTAATCAATCCATCATACTACCTATCTTTTTTCCCAGGCCCCACTCCAACTCCGGGGAACAGACTCTGCATACCCTAGACTGCAAACGAGCTCTAGCTTTTTATCTAGACCGTACAGTTGCTCACAGGAAGAGCACTCAATTATTTGTCTCTTTTCATCCTAACAAGTTAGGACATCCTGTGGGTAAGCAGGCTCTTTCCTCCTGGTTGGCGGACTGCATTTCTTTTTGCTATCAGCAAGCTGGCATTCCCTTTCAAGACCGTGTAAAAGCACACTCTGTGAGGGCCATGGCGACGTCAGTGGCACACCTTCGATCGGTGCCGCTTCCTGACATCTGCAAAGCTGCAACCTGGAGTTCTCTCCATACCTTTGCAGCCCACTATTGTTTGGACAAAGCTGGAAGACAGGACTCCATCTTCGGCCAATCTGTCTTGCGTAACCTTTTTCCAACCTGATGTACCAACACCCTTCCACCTTCCCGGTAGGGTGCGGATGCCCTTTACCAAATTCCACCCCGGTTGTAGTGCCTGTTGCACGTCATTGGGTGCATTTGGTGCAAGTCAGGACATCCTCAGCTCGGTACTCACCCATTTGTGAGGACAACCATCCTGCTTGTCCTGTGAGAAAGCAAATGTTGCTTACCTGATGTAACAGGTGTTCTCGCAGGACAGCAGGATGTTAGTCCTCACGAAACCCGCCCGCCACCCCGCGGTGTTGGGTTTGTTTTGTTTTTCCTTTTTAGGCACTGCCTGTAGCTTTGAAAATCAGACTGAAGGGAGACCCCTGCTGGCTGCAGGGTCAGTGCCTTGCTGGGCATGCCCAGTAGGGGCCAGTCAAAGTTCTGTTTAAACTTTGACAGAAGTTTTCCGTGGTGGGCTCCATCCTCGATGTCACCCATTTGTGAGGACTAACATCCTGCTGTCCTGTGAGAACACCTGTTACATCAGGTAAGCAACATTTGCTTTCTGTGTGCTGTGGGATATACATGTGTACTTGGGCGGCTTTTAAAATCCACTCTGCGTGCGCCAGCCCGACATATTTGCGTATCTCTTGGTTTTGGCACATGTCGGGCTTTTAAAATTCCTTTTTTAAGTGTTTCTGCCAAAAGAACCTGAAAGAATAGCTATTATTTGCTGTAAAGAAAGGATCACTTATTTGATATATTTTTTTTTTTTTATATATACCTTTTTTTAACAAACTTTTTTGGCATACGTAGTACAACCAGATCCAATATACATCATATACATATAGCACAGCACAAAAAGGAAATCAAGTTACATCAGGTAAAGGAAATCCATAATGCAGATGATGTAAACCCAATATTCTTTCAGACTTATAAAATTCCCCTTTTAAGTCATAGTGCAATTTTTCTAGATCAGCAATATCACGGACCTGGGAACACCAGTAAACCAAAGTGGGAGTGGATTTCCAAAAAGTAGCAATAGTGAATCGTGCTGTCAATAACAGTTGTCCCACTAGTTTCCTACATTTCATTGGTACTAGGGATCCATCCCCCTTCCCAAAAAGACCCAGCAAAGGCCTAACATGCACAGCAGTATCGATATTGTCAGCAACTTCCTGCACCATTTGAGACCAAAATATTTGGACTATAGGACAATATTACCACATATGAATAAAAGCACCTCTTTGATTACATCCCCTCCAGCAGTCTGGACTAGTGTCCACAGAAAACTTTGCATAAAACAACAGGGTGCAATAAGTCCGATGAAGCAACTGGACCATTAGCTCTATACGTCTTGTACAAATGGAGATGTGATGTGTAAAATTCCAGATAATTATCCAAGCTCCAGAATCAAGATCAAGATCCAAATCCGCATTCCAAACATCAATCAGCTTTTGAGAAGTGACCTTTTCAAATTTGTCAGCAAGTATGCCCTGATTATATGACCGCTACACCCTTCGTGAGAGAAGCATCATCAGTGATGAAACGTTTCATACCATTTAAGGGACAAGCAGGCGGTGCCAAAGCCAAGTGGCTTTCCAAAGCCTTTCACAACTGAAATTACCAGGCTAAAGAGCCATGTTCCAATTCATAATCACTCTGAAGCTCATCGAACGTCAAAAACCCATTTTTATCCCACAACTGTTCTACACATAGGAAGCCTTTATTTTGCCACTTTCTTATCATGGACATCAAAGTACAACCAGAAATACCCAGATTAGCAAAAATAGGGAAAACGGGAAATAAATTCCCATGATCCTTACTCCAAAATTTATTTACCTGTCTCCAAATCTGCAATTTATGGGCTAGTGCTGGACTAGTTCTGCAAACTCTTCGGCTATGCACAGAATCTGAGGGCAAAAATCGTAAAGTAGCCAGATTAGCCAGATCCGCTTGTTCTTGCTCTAAAGCCACCCAAGAGTCCACATGACTGCTGAACCAGGCTTTTAAACAAACCAAACACGCAGCCCAATAATTGATACTAGGTTTAGGCAGAGACATCTCCCCCTGGCTCTTGGGTAGCCATAATTGATCTATCTTATTTTCTAGATGCTTTCCTTTTCCAAATGAATTAAACCATAGAGCTACGTAAGTCAATGAAAATATGAGCCAGAATAAGACAGGGAACGTGTTGAAACCTATACAGCAATTTCGGCAGAATATTCATTTTCAATAAACTAATTCTTTCAGCCCAGGAGATGGTTAAATGGTCCCAATCCAGCATGGCCTGTTTAATTTTACCAACCAACCCAGCAAAATTAGTCGTGTATAAATCTTTAAACAAAGTAGGTATATATTTATATGCCTAAATACTTAAACACCTCCCGCACCTGACAAAAACTTGAGAAACAATCTGGCAAAGACATCTTAGGGCATAAAGAAAAAAGCTCGGACTTGTCTAAGTTTATTTTGTAGCCGGGAAGACTGCCATATGAAGTCAGAAGATCAAGAAGCCCTGGACCCAACATGAGCGAATTAGAAAGATAAAGCAAAACATTGTCAGCATACAATGAGATTTTATTATCCTGCCCTTCCAATTTCATACCCTGAGTATACGGATTCTGCCTCACTGCTACTGCAAGGGGCTCGATGGCCAAATCAAACAGCAGAGTTGAAAGTGGGCATCCCTGGTGGGTGCCATCTGCTATAGAAATGAAAGGGGACAGCACTCCATTAATTAAGAACCTAGCTCTAGGCCTTTCATAAATAGCTGATACCCAAGAGACAAGTTCCTTTGGAACACCAATATGAGTTATGACCTCAAATAAAAAGGCCTTTTTCACATGCAAGGATAGAATCGGGCTTGGTATACCCTTTTAGGGACCATATTGATAATAATAAACAATCATCTGGTGTTGGATGTAGATACCCTACCTTTCACAAAACCAGTTTGGTTCCTATGTACCAGATTAGGAAGAACATGTTCCAATCTCATCTGCAACATTTTGGCTAGTATTTTAATGTCAGAATTAAGGAGCAATATAGGCCGATAAGTCCCACAGTCTTCTGCATTCTTTTTATAAATCAAAGTAATAGCATCAGCCGTCTAGCTTTTTATATTTATTCTTTAAATTTTTAATTTATATTTATTTTTTTAATTTTATATTCTTTTGTAAAGCCTACTGAGTATAAATATTGCATATGTCGGTAATGAGATATTTTTCTTTAGTATTGAATCTGCTGATTTACCTGCATGTGGCACTGCTGTCTGTTTACTTATATAATAAAAATTATTCTCCATTGGCAAGCAGGCATGAATTAGCTATTATGCGTGGGCGCCATTATTTGACAATGCTGACATGGACCCAGCCCTCAGAACTCAGTAAAAACTTTACTGAGTATTTGTGAGAATTCCTGTGCATGCTGCCTCATGAGCTGTCAGTTTTTCTTTGGGCATGTCCTTGTGCTAACTCAATCTCCCTTGGAATTTTTCTACTTTTTGGGCCCTAGTGTTCCTATCTGCCTTGCTGCTCTAACATTTTTCTGATGCTTCCTCAGCAGCCCCTCCAACAGAACTTTTCATTTCTTAAAAAAAAGGGGGAAGCTTGAGAATTTAAGAAGTAAGATGTCAAAGAGCATGGAGAAACCCAAGGTCAAGAAGCCTGTGGAATGTGGCTTTAAGATCTGCATTTGTGGGTGCCAGATGTCCATTATGGATATGCATTCCATCTACTATTGCTATTTGGGCCTGGACCATGACTCCTCCGATTGCTACAGCTATGTTCAGATGTCCCCCTAGGTTGTAGCAGTAGCATACCTGGCAGATGGAGGCCCTTAGGAAGTGCTGGTGGGTAAAAGCCCATTAATGAGGAGCTGCTCCTCATTAATGAACGAAGTGTTGACAGGTTCCTAGCATAATAAATCGAGGTGGGAGATTCTCCCTCTCGTTCTCTCAAGCATGGGAAGGCTTCCCCTCCCTCCCTTTCCACCTTGATGCCAGCCTCTGGATCAGCTTCAAATCAAGGGTGTGTGTGGCATAGATGTCAGTAGCAGCAGAGGAGGTGCCAAGAGGAGAGTTGAGGTGGCACTGGGGATTCCCTTCAGGGCTATCCCCATTGGCGTCAAGGAAGCGATTAGTGCCTTCGGAGCTGGACTTTGCTGGAGTTGGGCCCTACTTGACGCCAAAGCAGGACTTAACCTCACTGGCACAATTGCCATTTTCATTTATGGCAGGAAGGATTCCCTTGGCAGAAAGTCATTTGTTTTATCTGGACCCAAGGTCAACCAGGATGCTGTTCATGTCCTCAGAGTGGAGCTCACATTCTAAGGCTCAGTCAACACACTTGATGCGGTATATCATGGCACTTTCAGTGGTGTTGGAGCAGAGCGCTTTGATATGTATGTCCAAAGTCCTGCCATGACTGTCATGGTGCGGAATGATCTTCTGGCACTGTCTGTGGAGCAAAGTGCTAGTTAAGAGGAGTTGTCCATGCAACCAGTGCAGTGTGTCTTGGATCCAGTAGCCTTTTCATCAGGGGATGCTGCCATGGCACCAGGTTTCTCTTCAGCTTTACCAGCATCCCTGAGTGAGAATGAACCAACCTGGGTTTCTGAAAAGGATATCTGTCCTCCCTCTCATCTTAAAGGATCCCTCAACCAGTGAGAGGCCATATATCTCAGCTAGTGAAAATTTCTTGCCTCCTTAGAACCTCTCCTGTTCAAAATGGAGGACATTCTCCAAGTCCTATGCTGATGTATACCTCACTGTAAGAGCTTCGAGTGTTGGGGGCCATCACCATGAAGTGATGGATCCTCCTCCTTCCAAGGAATTCCTTCATGAATCAGAGGATGAAAAACTGGGCTCTGTCCACTCTAAGTTCTTTCTGGACATTTCCCTGCTGGACTAGTAGAAGTCTCCATTTTGGTTGTCTTCTTTATCACTAGGGTCATAGCTAGTGTTCCCCCATGGGCTAGAGATGAGAAAGATTCCACAGGGATTACATCTGATCCCTTTTGGTTCTTGCCACAGCATATTTCTGCTCCAGAGGATCTCTGCTACTCCAGATTCCTGGATAAACTGGCAAAGGTTCTATCTATTAGGTTTAAGAAACAAAAGAATCTGAGAACAAGATGTTTTTGGGCTCCTTAATTTTCTCCAAACTCCAGTAGGTTCTGTGGGTTTTCTAGGTTACAAACCTGTCCAGTATCTGCAAATGAAGATGTGGCAGATGCCTATAGTGTGTCTTCTGGTAGCCTAGAAAATTTTCTGTAAATATAGACTACAGGCTGTCCCAGTGTAACTCCCCTTATCGCCAGACACTCATGGAATAGCTTCCCGCAGTGTGCTTTTTCCTAGGGCCTGGTAAGAACCACTTGCAATTCCTGAAGCCCTTTTATAGGCCAGACAGCCAGTACTTCCTGGGGCCACTAACTGATGATGTCATCTCTGCTCTATTATAAAAGTAAGTTCAGTACAGCAACCCAATACCTCAGTAACATGTCTCCTACCGTGCACCTGCCTGCAGTGCTAGTTGCTTTGTGTTCGTGTCTTGTTCCTGCCTTGCCACTTTCCAGTCCTCCTGCATTATTCCTGCCTTGTCGTTTGCCAGTCTTCTTGTCTAGTTCTAAACTCCTGCCTCATCTGTGTCTCCCTGGTCTTCATCTCCTCTTCTTTGCTCTTCTGTTGCTGATCTCAGACTGGACATTGACCTTGCCTTGCCTGCTGCCTGTTAAAACCCTTGCCTGGATTTCAATATGCCTTGCCTACTGCCTGCCTTGACGTCAATAACTGCAAGGCGGCTCATTGGTTGTTTTTACTCCAGTCTACACAAATAAAAGGGGTCGGCTTTAACCTGACGGATCATTCTTCCTGGCGATCCAGAGAGGAAGATCGCCTCGTGGCAGAGACAACCAGGACAGCATGAATTGCTGACAAAAGAGTTTCGGACTCCGTGAGGTTGGTTTGAGCAGTCACCTAAGCCCCTGAGGAAAGGCTTCAACGTCTGAAACATGCAACGTTCATGTCGGGACCATTCTTGAAAAGACGGACACACCAACTATTACCGGGGAAGTCTGATTTTTTACTCTTTATTTACACCATTTTGGAGTCTCATAGAATTTTCACTGCAGAATACGCATTTAATAACACTACATTGCCACGGAAGAGTCCACAGGTTTTTTTTGGGGACAACACAAAGTTATAATTCTCCAAAAACCAAAAAAAGTTCACAAGGAGGAGGAGGAAGGTTGATGATTATAACACCACTGAGTTGTGGTGCTTGGCACCTACACGATATATGAAACCTTTCTCTGACTCCATAATTATTATCTAGATAAATGATTTGTAGACATTAACATAAAACCAATACCACTCATTGTGTAGGGATATACTTTATTAAAACACTTTAAATATTACATTATCACTTTATAAGTTTAGTATTGACAGCGACAGAGCATTTTTGCTCTAGATTGTTTAGGTTGACTTCAGGCTGGACACTGACCTTGCTTTGCCTGCTGCCTACCATGACCTTTGCCTGGACTCTGAATATGCCCGCCTGCTGCTTGACTTGACCTTGGACTGGATACTAATTACATCTTTGCCTGCCACAATCCCAGCTCAGACTTGCTCTGCCATTGGCCTACAGCCTGCCATGTGGAGAGAGCTACCTCATGATACTCTCTCCTCACACTGGTCCAAGAGTTCACTCCATGCCACATTACACCCAGGTTTTCAGGTGATGAAATTGCTGCAACCCTTTGTGATGGTAGAATTAGTATTGGAACTTGTTAGCGCACTCGTAATCACTACAAAACACACCCAAGATATTTGTGAAAAAGGTTTTCGAATGTCTCTTGTTGCGTACACAAATTGTGGCTCACCAACTCAACATGGTGCAATATTTTCATGAACTTGCTCAAAAGTTAAGACCCTTCACTGGAATCATCAGACCCCAAGAAAATGGATTTCCGTTAAATAATAGAAGACATTGAGGAATGCAAGAAGTCCCTTATCCTTTCCAAAGCTTTTGATACTGTGGCCAGGACTTTGGCTGCTTCTACAGGGGCCCGAAGGCTTGCATGGTTGTGGAAGGGCTGCCTTCGTGAGGGCATGCATGATTGTATTACTGATATACCCTGTGAAGGGGACAATCTGTTCAGTGACAAAGTTCAAGAGACAATGGCTTTGATTAAGGAGCATCAATCAACATTACAATTGTTATCAGCTGCGACAGGTCCCTGCTGAATGGCAGTACTTCTCTTACAAATGCTCATTGTTCCAAAGATGTTTCTTATGCTGTATTCAGTATCATCAAGCTCCTTTTACTCTTCAGCAACAGCAGTTGCCCACTCGAGGTTGGCAGAGGGAAAGGCATCAGCTTAAGGCTCAGCACCAGACACAGCCTAAACTGGGCACTAGGTTTTGATGAATCTGAGACTGCTTTCCCACTCCTTTGGTGGGGGAGATGGGTTCAGTCCTTCTTCCTGGATGGCTCCCTTGCTATGCATCTCACTGCATCAAGTGACTCTTTCTATTAACATCTCCACCAAGGGGTGGGGGGCACACATTAGTGCAATATGGAACTAAGGATTGTGCTCCCCAGTAGAGAGTCATCTACAAATTAACTACCTTGAACTGCTAGCCATTCGTTACATTCTAAGGGCTTTCTATCATCTCCTCTTGGGAAAGAGGTTCTTAATACAGATGAATAATCAAGTGGCCATGTTCTACATAAACAAATAGGGAGGTATGGACTCTTATGCACTTTGCCTGGTGGCCCTCTGAATCTGATCATAGGCAGGGTGTCTCAACAACTATCTCTAGACAATCTATCTTCTGTGAATCCAGAATACATTGATGGACTGCTTTATCAGAGTATTGCTACTGCATAAGTGGTAACTGAACAAAAAAATAGCAGGTGGCTTGTTCGGTTTCTCTGGAAAGCTGGTGTTAAATCTGTTCACCTCAGAACTTAATAGAACAGTCGAGAAGTTCTGCTTCATGCATCCAAAAAGCTACATATCAGCTCACGATGCTTTTCTGTTTGAATATTGATCTGTTCTATGTGTACCCATGGATTCCTCTAATTGCCAAGACTGTCCAGAAGGTTCTTTGGGGCAAATCAAGAATAATCCTTATAGCACCAGTCTAGCCTCAGTAAGTTTGGTATTCATCTCTCATTCATTTGTCATATTAGTCTCTGGTTCCATTGAGAATATCTCTGACACACATCACGGAGGAGGATGGAAGACACTGTCATCTGAACCTACCATTATTGGCCCTCACAGCATGGATGCTGAGTCTTCAGCATTTCATTCTAACGTCTTCTGAAGAGGTGGAGTATGTACTGGTTTCAGGTATATAAACCATTTGACAAGAAGGTCCTATAGTTTCAAGTGGAAGAAGGTGTGGGGTCAGCATTCAGGAACCCTGTGGACTGAGCAACTTGCTTCAATATCTGTTTCTCTCAACCTCAGCACTTCTTCGGTCAAAGTTTATCTCAGTGTCAGTGCAGCATATCACTGTCAGATTGAAGGAGTTCTGATCTCGCTTCATCCTTTTTACCCAAGCTCATGAAAGGACTGTAGCATTCCAGATCTCCCATCAGTAAACTTCCACTGCCTTGGAACCTCAATGGTAGGCCAAGCTCAATTCATGAAACCTCCTTTCGAGCCTCTCAAATCAGTGGACTTGAAATTTTTCACCTGGAAAGTATTTCTTGTGGCTATCACTTCTGTACAAAAGGTTTCACCATAGGGTGGTCCAACAGACCCACCCCAAGTTCCTTCTGAAAGTGATATTTGCAGTCCATTGTAATCAAGCAATTGCTTTTCCTACTTTATTTCCAAGATCTCATCACATAAAGTAGAAGAGACTCTTCACTTCTTGGACTGTAAGAGAGCCCTGGCATTATTACCTAAAGAAGATGCAATTTTACTGTCAAGCTTCATAACTCTTTGTGTCCTTTGATCCCAATAGATTGGGAATAGCAATTGCCAAATTAACTTGGTCTAATTGGCTAGTGGACTGTATCGCACACTGTTCTGCACTAGCTGGTTTCAGATTACAGACTCTATCAAGGTTCATCAAGTGAGAGCCATGCTGACTTCAGTAGCTCATCTCAGGGCTACTTCTATGGAAGACACATGCAAAACTGCTACTTGGTTGTCTGTGCACAACTTCATGTCCCACTACTGTTTGGCCAGCATGTCCTGAGGAGACATCAACTTTGGACAAGCAGTTCTCTCAATCTGTTCAGCCAATGGTCCACAATCTATCTGGTGGGTGAGGTTGTCTTTAAGTAAGTGCTTCCGCAGTGCAATCCTCAGCTTGGGACTCACCAAGTGCAATGGCTAATTTATGCCTGCTTATAGATGGAGGAAGCAAGTTTTCTTATCTGTTATCTCCATAGACAGTAGGATGAAGTAGCCATATTTAATACCCACCCACCACTCTGGAGAGTAGACCTCCTTGCTATTGGATAAGCTATGGAAGACACTTAGGGACTCACAAGACAGCATGCATGGGAACTCCAGCATATGCTCACTAAAGTCTTTACTGAGCTCTGAGAGCTGGGTCTGTGTTGGCGCCATTGGAGAATGTCACATAATGGCTAATTCCTTCTCTTACTGCTAGACCAGTCTTCACCAATGGGATATCTCCATTCTACAATTACCAGAGACACACCTTCATTCTTTTCACTCCTATGATGTCACTCTTGGATATAAGGGAGGTATGTCCTGAGACAAACATCAGTAGCTTTTGTCTCTAGCAATCATGGAAACAAGACTTTGTATGATAGAACTAAAAAGACCATGGCTCTTGGAGCAACAGCTCTGTGAAGCTGATTTCTCCAGTCGTACCTTGCCTCCTAGGGTTTAAAAAAAATCTATTTTACCTGATTGAGTTTCCCTAGAGCTTGGATCCTTAGTCTCTGAGGAGACAGGTTGACTGGACCCAGAGGGGGCTCTGTGGCTTTAAGCTCTAGCTTGGCCCATTTAGAGTAACCCATTATCTGCATCAAGAGTTGCTCTAGCGTCCTCCATTTACTGTTCCCCCTCCCCTCCTGTGTTTTTTTCAAAGGAGGAGGAGGAGGTAGGTTGCAGCAAGCAGAGTGGCCTTGAGCAACCAAGGTCAGGCCTACTTTCAGGCCCGCTTTAATCTATCTGGATGTGGTGAGTGTTGTGCAGGCTGAGAGAGAGGAGGGAAGTCTCTAAGGGTGAGTATCTTTGCTGAGAGGGAAGCAACAATGAGGGTGGCTGTTATGGCACAGAACTCCCATTGCTATTCTCTCTGCTGTTTTTTTTTTTTTTTTTGTGAGCAACAGTAGCAAAAAAAAAAAAACCCCATAACAACAACAAAAAAAAAACAACAGAAAAGAAGCAGCAACATGCGAGACCATTAATCTGCTACCCGTGGAGCCAAACACTTGCTGAGTGATGTAGGCTACTTATGCCCAGAGTACGACCGCAGTCCCAGGTTGCTGAAATGTTGAAGAGCTGAGGCCCAAGAACCTGCTCACAGGTGAACTCCTTCTTGCTCAGAGATGAAGAAACCTAAACAATTCCCTTTCAGACACCCAGCAGTCAGGCAAGCTCCCAAAGCCTGGGAGGAGAGGTCCTTTCCCCAAAATATTGCAAAATTCCGCTGCTAGAATTTTGACTGGCAAAAAAAGAAGTGACCACATTACAGGAACACTGGCCGAACTACACTGGCTTCCAATTGAACAAAGAATTCAATACAAAGCATTATGTATAATCCACAAACTAATTCACGATGAGAAAGCTGACTGGCTCAATACAGCATTACGTGTACACGTTCAAAACAGAAACCTGAGATCCGCCAATAAAGCTCTACTAACCATACCCTCTGTTAAATCAGCACGCCTTACTCAGGTGAGAGAAAGAGCACTGTCACTGGCTGGTCCTGTGCTATGGAACACCATGCCACTGGAGTTGAGACGACAGAGAGATTTTAAATTATTCAGAACCAACTTGAAAACATGGCTTTATAAACAAGCTTTTTGTATAGACAAAGAGAAGGAGAAATACAGCTGAGTGAAAAGGTCGCACCAAGCAAATAAGTTGTTTTTAACCGTAAAAAATATACCATTACATTAAAATTCAAATCAATATTTCTTAAAATACATATAGGTTTAATTTATACACATAGTTTATTATTACGAAAATGTTACCGTACTTTGATGGCACATGGTTAACTTGTAAATCTATACCATTCATATTTTACTTTATCGTGCCTCCATGTAAACCGTTGTGATGGTTACCTAACTTAACGACGGTATAGAAGAATTTTGAAATAAAAATAAATAAATAAAAGGAGAAGGATTCATGGCCCTTTGGGGTTTTGCCCCGTAGTTTGTGGTGCTCATGCACAAAACATTTTGTTCAATGCAGAAAGCAGAACCCATACTTCCACGATTGCCTTCATCTTTCCCTGGAAGCTAAGGGAGTCAGCCATAAAGAAGGCAAGGACTAACTCCAGGGCCTAGGGGTCTTCAGGGCCATCAGCCTTCCCTGAGTCCAGGAGAACGTCCTGGTTGGCAGAAGATTCTGCCCATAGTTGTAAAGCAAGCTACCAGGAGGAAGGAGAATATTCCTTCAAAGAGGAGCAATCCAGTATTGTGAGGCTGTTTAGAAAAGAGAAGTTTCTGTTTCTGTTTTAGAAAATGCAGATGCCTTGGCCTTGCTGAAAATCTCGGATCCCCCAAGATGGAGAACCTGGCCAAGCAGGATCCCATTTTGCTGGGGGTTCGCAGGCCACAAAAGGCTTTTCCTCTTCATTAGGCACTAAAGAATATGGTCCTTACTGAATGGCATGCTCTCTCCCTGGAGGGCCTCAAAGGGGGAGCAGATTTCTTGGCAAGCTATATCCCCTACCATTAGAGGATAAGAATTTGTTTGGCATATCTAAAGTGGATGCCCTAGGGTTGGAGGTGACCTAGAAAACAACAATTCTGGTGAGAAGGGGGTTTGGCTCTTGGGGACCCCCAAGACAGGAAAATTGAGGCTAGTTTGAAGCAAGCTTTCACCACCAGTGCAAAGGCAATTCAGATCTGGATGTGAGATGTGCATTATTAAGAAATGTGAAGGTCACCACCTCCTTCAGGAAGATGGATAGGCTGTTTGTGTTGCTTGAAAGCCCAAGAAAGGGTGAAGCAGTCTCAGAGACCTCATTAGCTAGATCTATCAAGGAGGCAAATTCATTGGCTTATCTGCTTTAAGTGCTCATGGGTGCTGG
The DNA here is from genome assembly GCF_901001135.1 of Rhinatrema bivittatum. Classification (NCBI taxonomy): domain Eukaryota; kingdom Metazoa; phylum Chordata; class Amphibia; order Gymnophiona; family Rhinatrematidae; genus Rhinatrema; species Rhinatrema bivittatum. Next base: position 528,167,495 of record NC_042615.1, on the reverse strand, counting down.
CTATGCTTTGGATGCATTCCACCAAGGTATAGGCAGCTTCATGGGCGGAGTCATCAGCAGTACCTCCGGATTAGATTTGCAGAATGTCATCTGGCCATCCTTGCACTCCTTCACAAGATTCTATAGATTGGATGTAAGATTCAGCCTTTGGCTTAGGGGTTCTTAAGGCAGCTCTGCTTCCTTGTACCCGTCATAGGTATGGCTTTTGTACTTCCCATTGGTAAAGACTGGAAGAGAAGGGATGTAAAATTAGGTCTTATCTGATAATTTCCTTTCCTCGAGACTTGCTAGACCAGTCCAGAACCTGCCCAGGAAAACAGTGGCAGCCAATGGAGCTTAACTTCCTGCCAAGGTAGGCAATATATATTTTACTTCTTTTCCTCCTTTGTTCCACCTTGTTCTATCTGTCTTCCTGTCTCCCTTATGTGTCAGGGAGAGATTATCATTTGAATATCCCCTGGCAACTAAAAAATACAGAAATTAGAAGCAATCATAGCCTTAGGAGGCAGCAAGGCAGATGTATTAGGGAGTTCCTCCCCACCCCTATTTCTGTTGCGCTAAACAAAAAAATGTATGGGGTCAGTTCCAAAGTGAATTTGATTTCCAGTTACTAAACAAATACAATGCTAATCCTTTGTTTAGTTTGTTGCTCAACTTGCTATATGACAGTAGAGTACTGGCAACTGTCTCAAGACACACCTCAATTATACCTGGGAGTGATGTCATGGGAGTGAAAAGAATGTATGTGTGACTGTCTTCTGTCTCCAACAACTGTGTAGGTATCCCATTGGTAAAGAGTGGTCTAGCAAGACTCAAGGAAAGGAAATGATCAGGTAAGATCTAATTTCACATTCATCTTGCTGTCTACAGGGAACTCTGTTTATAGGTAAGCAAACTTGCTTTTTCTCAGATCAGAGGATAACAGAAGATTGCCATTAAGGGCCTGATCTTCAAAAGGATTTACATGCAGAACCCCGATGTGGAAAACCAAGCGATGTTTCCTAGGCTGGAAGCACAAAAACCATATAGACTCCAGCCTTTTCAAAGTACTTTTTTACTTTATTCAAGTTCACAGTACTTCACCAATAATCAGGACTGCCTACCTTTGCAGTACATGCCCCCTCCCTGGGGTCCGGTTCAGCATAGATTAACAGGAGCTGCCTCTCCTGGAGACGTAGGGCTTATGCTCCCCAGCTGGTCCCACCCTCAGGCCTCTCCCTGCCTCTCTCCCTCTGAGGAATTTAAGGTGGACCAGGAATCTAGCCTTATCCTGCACATGCAACAAGGGGGGAAACTGGGTCACTCAATTACACCCCAGTTTCTAAGCATAAATCTCCATTTAAAAATGTATTTAGGGTCTATGCATGTTAAAGTTTGCTCAGACCATCATTTTGTGTGTACTTTTATGTGCATAGTAAGTAGGCATTGTGGGGCGGAGTTATGATGGGGAAAGAATTTACATGCATACTCTCCTCTCAAGCGTAGCTGCAGATTTTAGTCCTATGCAGGCCATTGTAAAATACCCTTTAAATGGTAGGACTCAAAAGACAACAGTAGTTTTGGGTAAAGTAGCAGAAATATTCATAATTATATTTTGAAGATGAAAACCTTGATTGATGATAAATGAAGACCATACACATTGTAAAATGAGCAGCCAAGATCACCAGCCTCTTTACAAAACACATCATTTACAATAAACACACAAACCCAGTTTGGAATCAAAAGGCTGCAGCTTTATTAATCCTGAATCAGACAGAATATACCCAAGCACAAAATACAAAATACACAGCCCCGGTGGTTATCCGCCTTGCTCCAGTAAGCTGCACCTGCCCCCAGGCCTCCCAACCTGCAGGCCAATGACAGCACCACACTGCTTCACTATGCAGCCCTTGCCACAGCCCAACAAAGAGCCACCTCACCAAGTGACTACACTTAATTGCTCTCAGTAGACTCGCATTGCTGACTCTTCAACCGTCCTGGCTGGTAGATCAAATCAGTCCAGAAAAATTGACCCAAGTTTGGGTAACACCCCCTCCCACACACACACACACACACTTAACCACTGCAACAATCATCAATAACAGCACAAAAAATCATAATAGAAGGAGAGTAGTAGGGGAGCTGCAAGCTGAATCGGCAACAAGGTAGGAATGGCTACAACTGGCTCCAGGTAATATTTTTGCCGCTCAATTCCCTTGATTACCTGCAGTGTGGAACCATTCAACGCCAGCCAGATAACCAACGCTATGTTCAAAGCTGCAGGAAACCAATAGACAACTGCCTCACTTCCCGACCCTTAGCCCCCTCCCCACATCCCATTAAGCCTAACACCCTCTCTTCCCATCAACGTAGCCAATAACTGGCAGTACAAGACTAGACCTGGCATCTGTATTATATGGGTCAGCCAGGGCCTGTGCCCTGACCGACCCACCCAGAAGAAGGCTTCTATGGTTCTGTTTCTTAACCACTGTTTTAGGAAACTAGTTAAAAAGAGTAGCAGTTATATAATAAGTTACCTGGTAAATATCCCAAACTACTTTTCCCTTAACAGTTCATGTACCTTGAAACATTTTTTGTTTTGCTTTTGCAAGTGAGAAACAAAAAGGTTTTGACTTTTTGTCTTAGTACAACCTAAAGTAGACTACATATCTATCTCTCAAACAAATAACATTAGTCCTACGGGCTCTCCAAGCTGGGTGCCTCTATCTGTATTGAATTTGGGGTCATTGTTCCTTAAATAGTGGCATTAAATAAAAAATTAGTTAAAAATCTATGAGATTTTTTATAGTACCAGATATTTGACATGCAACCTAAGTATAACAGAATTATTATATTCCCATTATACCTGTCCTCTGTGCTGACATTGCTGATGACTTAATTCTGCTGTAGTTTCTGTGGTGTGATACTTAAATACTTTTATACCTGGCATTGCATAAGTCGTATTTCTAGCTGGGATTCATTTTGAAATGTTACTGGCTATGCAAATTTATAAAGTAAGTATGGTTGAATAGATTGTAAGGGGAAAGTCTTAAAGGTCAAATGAATTACAGTACTACCATTTGTTATTTATTTTAGAATGCTTTTAGATACATTCAGATGTTTATGTATTTTAGTTCTGAATTAATGCATTAGATTAAGAGCAAAAGGTTTGACGTCTCAAAAAAAAAAAGGCTGTGGCCTTTTTCTAAATGAGATGCCATATCAGGATGGGGTAAATTTATACATTTAATACATCCACACTTATACATATGGTGTACCATTAACTATGAAATTAATTTTGTAAAAATGAGAATTGTAAACTTATGTATTAAAATTCATGCTCCCTTTCTCGCCATGTTTAAATTCCTTCTAAAGACCCACCTTTTTGAAGCTGCTTTTAAATCTTAGGCCTGATTGTTTGCTTTCTGCCTCATTTATTAACTTTCTTTTCCTTACTTTCTTTTTTAACCATTGTCTTGCTTTATGCCTTGTTTGTGTGTTTGTATAGTACTGCGTATGTCGTGTAGTATTATAGAAATGTTAAGTAGTAGTAGCAATGGAATTGTGGTATGTTGTATGTATTGATTTTCAAAGAACTTCAGTTTTGCTCTACTGGCATTTGAATTTGATATCTTCAGGTTTGCATTGTTTGAAGGCCTTGTCCTGCCTAATAGTGTTTGGGTAAGTGTTTGGTGTTTGGGAACTTGCCAGGTTCTTGTGGCCTGGTTTTGGCCTCTGTTGGAAACAGGATGCTGGGCTTGATGGACCCTTGGTCTGACCCAGCATGGCAATTTCTTATGTTCTTATGAAGGACTGAGGAAAGATTAAAGAATGTCAGATTTTAAACCTAACTAGAACTTGTTTCCCTCCTCCCTTTCCCCCTCACCAATTATCATTTTGTGTCTATGGAAAAAAAAATTCATATATCTGACCCCTGATTCTGCAAAAACTATAATTTTTTTTTCAATAACAGAAATACCTCTGAATTTTGGTAAGTGTGGTCATCTTTTGATGAAATATAAGTAGTTACATATAAGATGTGATGGGTTCTGTGCTGTATTCCAAAGGTAAACAGTATTTATTTATTTATTTATCTATTTATTTATTTAAAAATTCTTATATACCACTTATACAAATGAATTATAGATCTAAGCGGTTTACAAAAATGTACATACATAAATGCAAACATTACAAACAAATTAAAATTTGAAAATTAAAAGGAGATAAAAATAAATATGCAAGTGTAAATAAACATGGAGCGTTATAAGAGTTGGACATATCGTTAAGAAGGTGCAGATTAAAAAAGAAAAGTTTTAGGATGCTTTAGGCTTACTGAAGGTGAGAGTACATAAATGTGTTTTGAGTACTTTCTTAAATTCATTTGAGTTTGAGATAAGATGGATATAATCTGGAAGTGAGTTCCACAAAATTGGGCCTGCGATTGAAAATGCACGCCTACAGGTCAAGTCTAGCCTAGCCATTTTTACTGTGGGGGCTTCAAGTATGCATTTGTCTATTGATCTTAACTGCCGAGGAGGCCGGTAGTGTCTTAGAGTAGAACAGAGCCAAACAGTCGAAGGGTTGTAGATTAGGTTATGAATGATGAAAAGAATCTTATATTGAATGCGGTAGTGTAGAGGGAGCCAGTGAAGTGACTGAAGAATTGGTGTAATGTGTTCTCTACGAGGGGTGTTAGAGATTAGGTGAGCTACTAAGTTTTGGGTAAATTGAAGAGGACGGATGGTGGATGCTGGGAGACCAGGGTATAAAGAATTGCAGTAGTCTAAACCTGACAATATCAAAGCTTATATGAGTGAGTGAAAGTCAGAGGGAATAGAAGTGGTTTTAGTTTTCTGAGTATTTGGAGTTTAAAAAAGGATTTTTTTACTAGGGCAGAAACGTTAATAGTCATTGATAGACTAGAGTCAATCAATACCCCTAGGTTACGGGTGCAGTTTGTTATTGGAATAGTGTCGTTTTCAAAAGTGAAGTTTGCTGGGGGATAGCATGAAGATTCGGGAATGGTTGTTAGGAAAATCAACTCTGGTTTTGCTGGGTTTAATTTTAGGCGATTGTGTGATAGCCAAGTATTTGTTTTTAAGTATAACTGTATTAAGATTAAGATCTTAGGCCAGGAATCTGAATAGGGAATGATAAATTTGATGTCATATGTGTATATCTTAAAGTTTAGGTCAAGACCAGCAAGTAGGTGACAAAGAGGAAGCAAGTAAATGTTAAAGAGAATAGCAGATAAAGAAGACCCCTGAGGCACACCTGAGTTAGTGTAATACCAGTTAGAACTAAGATTTCCAAGAATTACTTTTTGCGGACGATTGGCAAGAAGTGATTTAAACCATTGAAGAACATTACCAGTAATACCTATGTGCTGAAGTTTTGAAAAACGAATATCGTGATTTAGTGTGTCGAAAACTGCAGAGATACCAAGGAATACCACAATATAGTCATAATAAAGGCTCACTGGGTTGTCAGCCCAGTGAATTCATTATAGTCCTCCTCCTGAGGTATATAATATTGCTCATAGCTCCAGATGCAAAGGAACAAAAAAAAAAAGATTAATTTCCTATTTGCTAAAACTGTTTATACTTCAACACAAGTAACTCTGATGTGTCAGATTTCAAACAAGCATGTTCTGTGTTAAGGAGACTTTAATTTTCTTGCAAAACCTTTACACTTATAAAAACTGACCTTCATAGATTTGCACATTACTTATATTTGTGTATTGTAGACCTCTGTTCCTTGCTAGAGTAGAACAATAATTTAAGTCATGACTAGTTAATTTTAAAATTGAAGACATGCCTCAAATCTTTCCATCTATAGTGACTTGTACATACACTAGATTGCAAAACGTGTTTTGTTCTGAATAAAATTAGGTTTTAGATTTCAAAACTGACATTTATTTTGCCATTATCAGAGAAAAATCAATTTAAAGTAACATTTAAATATATCTGATACAAAAGGTTTTTAAATATAGCGGACTAGATGACTCAGAGGATTTTCAAAGTTTACTGTCTAGGTCAGTGGCTCAGATTTGACTGACGTCAGTAGTGACCAAAATGTTTTACTCTCTGAAAGCTGTTCACTGGGATGGGTGAAATGAATTGGTAGTATTAGTCCAAGTCTTGGTAGAACACTACTATTATAATTTGGTACTGTTTGGCAGCAGGCAGGTCCAAGATTGACCTTATGTGTAGACTGACCTAGTCTCTCGCTCTTAGAGGTGGCTTCTCCAGAACAGGGTCAAGACGGATTGGTAGGACGTTGTAGGGAGGCTTCTACTGCCCCTCTCTGTGATGTGGATAAATGGTGGACTTTCATTTCCAGGGCTGTTAATTCAGCTCTTTTTTGGGGGGGAGGGGAGGAGGGGCAACAGTTTTCTGCTTCCTTGAGCTTCCAGCTGTACAAAATCCAGTTTGACTGGGGCTACAGTACCATAAGAATTAACTTGCTTCCACTGTTTTTAACACAGCCCTTTTCCATCCAGCCCAGTCATCATGATGGCAATCCTCAGAGGGATCACAGACCCCTAGCTCTGTCAAGAATGTGCTACATATGCGCCCAGAGCTTGGCCAGTAGGAACTGCTGTTGTGTGATGGCTAAAACTCCTCTTCCACCTCTCACCCCCACTTGGGGGTGGGGAGGCTGTAAATACTGCTTCTACAGCATTCCTAGCCCAGGCTGGCCCAAGGAACAAAAGTTGGTTTGAGAAGGGAAGCCTAGTTTTCTGATTTGTAGCACTGCAATCAAACACCTTTCATAAACACTAAATTGATTTGAAAAGAAAATATAAAGAAGAAAAGGGGGTTATATGATCTGTTTTATACAGTTGTTGAAAGATAATATGTAAAAGTTATTGTCTTTGTATTTTCTAGAATATTTTCTTCCTACCTAAATGACTTTTTGAACCCTGTGGCTCTTCTCATGGAGCTGTTATTCTGTGAGTCTCTTGCTAATAAGGTGTATTGAAGGTCAGATGCCAGTCAGGAACAGAAATAACAGTACTGCTGAAAAATTATAGCAATAAAATTTTAATTAATGAAATGTTCTTTTTCTTCCTCTAAAATGCCCCAGGGTTGTATATTTCTGCATAACCAAGCTTTAGTCCATTGCGTTGATAAACAAAGGATTTTCTCCCACTCTGTGTCTATGAGAAGAAAAACTTAGTAAATCGGGACCACAAGGGAAAATAAGTAACAGAAAACTGTGAGGCAGATTTTATAAATTTGCGCAAGCACGAACAAAAGTACGCTGGATTTTATAAGATACGCGCGGCTACGCATCTTATAAAATCTGGGGTTGGCGCGCGCAAGGGGGTGCACATTTGTGCAACCTGCGTGCGCTGAGCCCGGCGCGCGCTGCCTGTTCCTCCAAGGCCGCTCCGAAATCGGAGCGGCCTCGGAGGGAACTTTCTTTTTATCCCCCCCCGCACCTTCCCCTCCCTTCCCCTTCCTAACCCCCCCCCCCCGGCCCTATCTAAACCCCCCCACCTTTTGTTGGCAGATTTACGCCTGCTGAAAGCAGACGTAAATCTGCGCGCGCCAGCGGGCTGCTGGCACGCCATCACCCGACCCGGGGGCTGGTCTGGAGGCCTCGACCACGCCCCCGGTCCCGCCCCGAACCGCCCCTGACCCCAGACACACCCACAGACACGCCCCTGCCCCGCCCCTTTTACAAAGCCCCGGGACTTACGCGCGTCCTGGGGCTGTGCGCGCACCAGCGGCCTATGCAAAATAGGCGCGCGACGGCCCTGCGCGCGTAAATCCGGCCAGATTTACGCGCACAGGGCATTTAAAATCCAGCCCAGTGAGCTTATGTGTTTCAGAATTTCTTTAAAATACTTTTTATTTACTATTGTTTGATCACTGTTCTTTACGTTTTACTAGAACCTGCCCTGAGCAGTCTAGAAAGGACAGGATAAATACTGAAATAAATTCATTTTTGGTTAAAATCACTTCTTTGTACACCTGCTTATTGTTGTGTGAAATAATCCAAGATCACTTAGGGGTAGATTTTTAAAGGGTTATGCGCGTAACCCTTTAAAGCACGCTCTGCGCGCCGAGCCTATGTTGCATAGGCTCGGCGGCACGCACAAGCCCCGGGACACACTTAAGTCCCGGGGTTTTCCGAGGGGGGGGGCGTGTCGGGGTCGATGCAACATTAGGTACGTTCCGGGGGGCATGTCGGGGGCGTGGTGCTGGCCCGGGGGCATTTCGGGGCATGGCCGAGGCCTCTGAAACGGGTCCCGGGCTGGGGAATCACGCCCCAGCAGCCCGCTTCTGCCAGGCGTAACTTTTAAAACACAGGTGGGGGGGTTTAGATAGGGCCGGGGGGGGGAGTTTAGATAGGGGAAGGGAGGGGAAGGTGCCGGGGGGGGGTGGTGGAAGGAACAGGCAGTGTGTGCAGGGCTCGAAGCATGCAAGTTGCACAAATGTGCACCCCCTTGCGTGCGCCGACCCCCGGATTTTATAAGATACGTGCGGCTACGCGCGTATATTATAAAATCCGGCATACTTTTGTTTGCGCCTGGTGTGCGAACAAAAGTACGCGCGGGTGCACTTTTAGAAAATCTACCACAATGTGCTCTTTGCAGCATTTCTATCAGCAAACAGAATGTTAGGGATGTGCATTCATTGCTCTGTTTGTTTCATTTGTTGCGGCGGTATGACGTACCTTGCAGATTTATAGTATGCTCGTAAAACTGATAATACGCATGTATGATTATTAATGAGTTGTGCACGACTCATCCATTCTTACGTGTGCACTATAAATCTGCGATGTAATTGTGTACCGCCGCAATGAATGAAACCAATGGAGCAAATAATGCACATCCCTATAAGATGTTAGATATTATTAGGAAAGGAATGGGGAATAAAACAGACAATATCATAATACCTGTCTATTGCTCCATGGTGCAATTTCACCTAGAGTACTGTGTGTAATTCTGATTGCTGCATCTCAAAAATAATATAGCAGAACTAGAAAAAGTACGAAAAAGGTTGACCAAAATGATAAAGGGATGGAATGGTGCCCCTGTGAGGAAAGACTAAAGAAGTTAGGGTTCCAGTTTAGAGAAGAAATAGCTGATGGGAGATCTGATAGAGGTTTATAAAATCATGAATGGCATACAAGTGGGCAAATGCAAATCAGTTGTTTTTCAAAAAATAAAGACTAAGGGACACTCTATGAAACTGCTAAGTAGCACATTTAAAGCAAATTGGAGAAATTTTTTTTTCACTCCGCTTGCATTTAAGCTCTGGAATTCCTTGATGGAGGATGTGGTAAAAGCAGTTAGTATAGCTGGGTTTAAAAAAGGTTTGGGCAAGTTCATGGAGGAAAAACCGATTAACTGTTATTAACTAGGTATATTTGGGAAAATCCACTGCTTATCCCTGGGTGTAACATAACATCGTATTGATGGCAGAAAAAGATTAAATGGTCCATCTGGTCTGCTCAGCAAGTTTCTTATGGTAATAACTGCCTCTCCTTGCAGGTTACTCCTATGTTTCTGTTGAGGGTAGAAACTGTCGCTCCTTGCAGGCTACCCCTATGATACTGTTAAGGGTATTAACTGCAGCTCCATGCAGTAAATGCCCAAACTCTATGTTAAGAGTGGTAATAATTTTCAATCAAAATGAAGCACCTATCAAAGCCATAACTAGCAACATTTTTACAGGATGAGCAGCCTTCATGGTAATCCAGCCAGTGCTGCTTGAACGTGCTTTGCTTTTGGACTTGGCCGTAGAAGCAGTTCTGTACTTTTTCCCTATTGTCTGCATTTCCATAGCCTGGACTGTAAAAGTCAGGGCCCAGTATTGGCTGTTATCTGAATCCAATTCCCCTTTTTGTTGCCACTGTCGAAGCAGAGAGCAATGTTGCAGTTGTTTCAAAAGCATCAAGGCTAACTGACTAAGGGTAATAATCGCCATGCCTTTTGTTAATGGTGGTAACTGCTGCTCCGTGCAGGTTACTCACATGCACCCTTTTCTTCATTTCCAACCTCTAGCCTTCAGGGATCCTCGGTGTTTATCCCATGCCCTTTTGTATTCGTTTACTGGTTTTGTCCTCACCACCTCTTCTGGAAGAGTATTCCAGGCATCCACCTCCTACCCATGAAGACATATTTCTTGATATTGGTTCTGAGTCACCCCCTCCATCCCCCCCCCCCCAGAGTTTCATTTCGTAACCCCTAGTTCTAAAGTTTCCTTTCCAATGGAAATTGTTCAAAATTCATGCATCATTAAAACCTTTCAGGTATCTGAAGCTCAGTATCATATCTTCCCTGCATCTCCTGTTTTCCAGGGTATACATGTTTGGATCCTTAAGACTCTCCTCATAAGTCTTCTGATAGACTTAGTTTTTGGGTACTTGCCAGGTTCTTATGGCCTGGATTGGCCACTGTTGGAAACAGGATGCTGGGCTTGATGGACCCTTGGTCTGACCCAGTATGGCATTTTCTTATGTTCTTATGTTCTTATGATACAGCCCCCACACCATTTTGGACACCCTTCTCTATATCACTTCCATCTTGTCTCTATCCTTTATGACATATGTACTCCAGACCTGCACACAGTATTTCAAGTGAGACCTCAGCAAGGGTATTATCACCTTTTTTTTTTTTCTGCTGGTTACTCCTCTTTCTATGCAGCCCAACATTCTTCTGGCTTTAGCTATTGCCTTGTCACATTGCTTTGCCACCTTCAAATCACTAGACACCATCACCCCAAGGTCTCTTTCCCAGTCTATGCCAGTTAGCCTTTCATCTCCCATCACATAGAGCTCTTTTAGATTACCGCTCCCCAGATGCATGATTCTGCACTTCTTGGCATTGAATCCCAGCTGCCAAATATTCGACCACTCTTCAAGCTTTCTTAAATCACTTTTCCTTCTCTCTACTCCTTCAAGCATGTCCACTCTGTTGTAAATCTTACTATCATCCACAAATAGACAAACTTTACCTTCTATCCCTTCCACAATGTTGCTCACAAAGGTATTGAACAAGCCAGTCCCAAAATTGATCCTTGTGGCACTCTATTTAACATCGTTGTCTCTTCAGAGTAGGTTCCATTTACCATTGTACGCTGTTTCCTGTCACTCAACTAGTTTGTAATCCACTACACCACCTTGGCACTCACTCCCAAGCTTCTCATTTTATTTACAAGCCTCCTGTGTGGTACCTTATCAAAAGCTTTGCTGAAATCCAAGAAATCACATAGAACGCTCTTCCTTGATCTAGCGACCCAATCAAAATAATCAGATTTATCTGATTCAGCAACTTACCAGATTGTAGATAGTTCACTATCCTTTCTTTCAGCAGAGTCTCCATTAATTTTCGTACCACAGAGATAAGGCTAACTGGCCTGTAGTTTCCAGCTGCCATCAAATGGCTGGAAAGTATATGAAAATCTGTCTACTACTTGAGATCCTGCCAGATACTTGTGACCTGGCAAGGACACTATTATAAAGAATATATTAGGCTTGCTGGACCCTTGGTTTGACCCAGTCTGGAGGTTCATATGTTTTTATTTATCTCATAGTTTTAGAAAGTAACTTTCCTATTGTCTAATGATAGCAAGGTTACAAAAAACACATCCTGAGCTTCAGATTCTATTTTTGTTGCATTGCGGTTGAGTGTGCAAATAATTTATTTACTCCAGTATATGAAGCAGATAAAAGTTGAAAATCAGAGATCAGTTGTATATAGCTAATCAGAAGGGGATCCTTTTTTACATAGTGCTTTTGATTATTGAAGGTTCCCACTTGAATATTTTTAGCTTTTATTTATTTGATTTATATTCCATTTTTTCAGGCATTTCAAAATGGATTATATTTAGGTATTGTAGGTATTTTTCTGTCCCGAGAGAGCTCCCAATCTGAGGGCGATGTACAAATCTGTGATATCTTACCATGGGAGGGATGAAATATCATGGAGGGGCGTTCCTGCAAAGTTTTACCCCTTCCTGGTAAAATAAAGTGGCCATTTCAGCACAATACTTTTTGTGGATTTTTTCTGTGATTAAAAATATTGCCGTGAGCTGGTTAACCCCCCCCCCCCCCAAAAAAAAACCAAACCCTTGCTGGAGACTTACTTCGCCTAAGGCCACCATGGTATTAAAGGGCCACATGGCTGGGAAAAACATTCCTCTCTCACTGTTCAAAATCCTTCCCAGTCCATGCCCAGCCCCTTTTTGAACTTTTTGATTTGTGCACATATCAGAAGATACGCGTGAACTCGGGTACTTTTTAAAATCCATGCAGCGCACTGGCCCGAGACACATTCGTATCTCCTGGTTTTGGCGCATGTAGGGACTTTTAAAATTCACCTTTGAGCTTTCAATAAAATAAAGGAGCACACTTATTCTTTCATTTGAAAGGAATCTTTCCTACTTAAATCAGTTATCTATGCTGAACTAGTCTTGCAGAAGAAAACTGCATACAAATAGTGGACTTTTCTACTCCTGGCAACATGCATGAAAGATTGGTTTTAAAATCTGTGGGATTGTATGTAAACACTGTTATATAAAGTGTTTTCTTTAGTGAACAATTAATGTCATCTTTCCACTTGATGGATCACTTTAGAAATCTTATGATTAAGTAAAGATTTCTCCACTTGCAGAAAATGGTTTTGAAGGCATTCATCTCTTCATCTCTTCATATCTAAATACTGAAGTCAGCTTTATTTATTTTACCAGTTGTTAACCATTTCACCGAGATTGATTTCCATGCTTTGTACAAATTGGGAGGAACAAAGGTTGATATGAAATAGCTATGAACTGTAATAGAAAATTAAACTATTGCTAACATTAGGAAATAGGCACCCAGTGTACATTAAAGTTTGACTGAAAGTGACTTATAAAATGTGAGGCATATTTATTTTTTATTTAAAAGATTTTGTATACCATCATTCGTGGGTACATCCAACGGTTCACAAGGTATTAACATCTAAAAAACCACGAAATTTTCAATAATTACATAATAATATACAATTGTAAAGTCATTTAAAATTAATAAAAAAAACAAAACAAATTGACAGTTATGTATTATACTCAAAGGAATTAGCTCAAGCGCTAGATGTATAGGCTTGCTCAAAGAGCCACGTCTTTAGACCTTTCTTAAATTTCTTACAATCACTTTCGAGCCGTAGTTCAGTTGGTAAACTGTTCCATGTGTTAGGACCTGCTATAGAGATAACTCTCTCTCTTACAAAATGTAAATGTGCAGTATGTAATGATGGGACTGAGAGGAGACCTTTATTAGCTGATCTTAAAGAACGGTGTGGTGTATGCATGCGGATCGAGAAATTTAACCAATCTGTTTTATGACCGTAGATTGATTTTTGAATAATGCAGCAAATTTTATATAGGATCCTTTGTGTGATAAGAAGCCAGTGTAATCTAATCAGAATCGGAGTAATATGTTCACGTCTGTTACAGTTTGTAAGAACCCGTGCTGTTGCATTTCACAATACCTGAAGAGGTCAAACTTTTCCTTGTGGAAGTCCTAACAGGAGAGAATTGCAATAATCTAGAGATGAAAATATCAGAGCCTGTAAAATAGTTCAGAATTCATTAGGATCTAATAAAGGTTTAAGCCGTCTCAGAACTAAGAGTTTATAATAACCATCTCTTATTTTCATAGAAATATGCTTTTTGAAATTCAGTTCACAATCAATTGTTATTCCTAAATCCCTGACTGAATCAACTAAATCAATTCTTACGTTATTTGATAACGGGAATATTTTTTTGTTGTCGGGTATAGATTTTCCTCTCAAGAAGGATGAGTTCAGTTTTATCCATATTAATGGCAAGCTTCATATGTGTTAGTAACTGTTTGACAGCAGTAAGATAGATTTTTATTTCTTTGAAGGATTGTTCAATGATATCGGTAATGGGAATGAGAATTTGTATATCGTCCGCATAAACGTAAAAATTCAAACCGAGGCCTGCTAAAAGATGACAAGTTGGTAATAAATATATATTAAACAGGGTGGCCGATAATGCCAAGCCTTGTGGAACTCTAGTGTAAAGCTCGTATTCTTCGGAAATTGAGTTACCGATTTTAACCTGAAAAGATCTTTGATTAAGGAAGGACGACATCCAGTTAAGGGTGGTGTGTGCTAAACCAATTTCTTTTAGTCTACTTATTAGAATATCATGATTGACTGTATCAAACGCAGCCGAAATGTCAAGTAGAATAAGAAGAAATTTCTGACCTGTCTCGAAATCTTTTAGAACAGTATCTGTGAGTGATAATAATAAAGTTTCTGTGTTGAGGTGTTGCCTGAAACCAAATTGATTCGGGAACAAAATATTGTTTTCCTCCAAATGTTCAGATAATTGCTTGTATCCAACTTTTTCTAGTATTTTAGCTATAAATAAAAGATTTGAGATAGGTCTATAGTTAGATATTACTTCTGGATCAAGGTTTGTTTTTTTTAAGATTGGTTTAATTATAGCAGATTTTCATATCTCAGGGATATATCCTTTTAATGACAGATTCACATTCTTCGCTATTGATGGGGCAATAATGGATGCTATTGGTTTCAGGGCAGAAGGTGGTATTGGATCTAATGGGTGTATAGCAGGGTTTAGGTTTTTTTTATCACACTTTCAATTTCAGCAGTGGAGGTCTCATCAAAGGAAGACCATTCTGGTACATCTCTTTTTATCATTTTAATATCTTGGTTGATAATACTGGGTATTGAAGCAACGATGTTCTCTACTTTTTTCTTAAAGAAGAGCGCAAAATCATTGCAATTAGATTCATTTAGAATGGTTGATTATTCATATGAGTGCATAAAAAGTAGCACGTGCATGTGTAAAAATTGCAAAATCTGCGCATAAATTGGGGTCTGAGTAAATGTACGTGTGTAAAATAAGGGCGGGCCAGGGGTGTTCTTAGCCAGGGCCACATTTACACCCATAAGTTACTATTTTAAAACCTGTCAAAGTGACAAACTTAAGTCTGTTATTTGAAGATCCAGGATAGTCGTTATGAGTTGCAGTTGGACTGGGCAAACTGGTAGACAAATTGATAAAATTGGTAATTTCATTGCCACGCACATGAACATAAGAACTTAAACTGCCATGCTGGGTCAGACCAAAGATCCATCAAGCCCAGCATCCTGTTTCCAACAGAGGCCAAACCAGGCCACAAGAACCTGGCAAATACCTAAACACTAAGAAGATCCCATGCTACTGATGCAATTAATAGCAGTGGCTATTCCCTAAGTAAACTTGATTAATAGCCGTTAATGGACTTCTCCTCCAAGAACTTATCCAAACCTTTTTTGAACCCAGCTATACTAACTGCACTAACCACATCCTCTGGCAACAAATTCCAGAGATGTATTGTGCGTTGAGTGCACAAGAATTTTCTCTGATTAATCTTAAATGTGCTACTTGCTAACTTCATGTTATAAAATCCCTTGACTTGAGCATGTAAAAGTCGATTACGGGGATAAATGCACCTAAATAACGTACATATAATCTATTCATATACAGGCCGATATTGAAAAACGCGCGGGAGAGCTGGCGAGCGCAGGCCACTCTCCTGGGCGCATGATTCAGGAAGGTGGCCTATGCAAATTAGGGCCCGCGGTAAAAGGAGGCGCTAGGGACACTAGTGCGTCCCTAGCGCCTCCTTTTTGACTGGCGTGGCGGCTGTCAGCGGGTTTGACAGCCAACGCTCAATTTTTCCGCCGACGGTTCTCAAAACCGCTGACAGCCACGGGTTCGGAAAACGGACGCCGGCATAACTGAGCATCCGTCTACCGACCTGTGGGCCGCGGGCCGATTTTTTTTTTTTTTTTACTTTTTACTTTTTTTTATAACTTTTGTGTCCTCCGACTTAATATCGCTATGATATTACGTCGGAGGGTGTACAGAAAAGCAGTTTTTTCTGCTTTTCTTCCCCGGTGCCGGCCGAAATTAACGCCAGCCTTTGGGTAGGCGTTAATTTCTGAAAGTAAAATGTGCGGCTTGGCTGCACATTTTACTTTCTGTATCGCGCGGGAATAACTAATAGGGCCATCAACATGCATTTGCATGTTGATGGCCCTATTAGTCTCAGGGAGGGGTTGGACACGCGTTTTCGACGCGCTATTACCCCTTACTGTATAAGGGGTTACGTGCGTCCAAACCTGGGCTAACAGCGCACTCCCCCGGAGTGCGCTGTACTGTATCGGCCTGATAGCCATTTAAAGTTCAAGTACTAGGGTATATCCCTTGTACACACTTATCTGGCTAAATTATGATTTTTCCTGCTAAGTAGTGCCTATGCCGCTATGTAAGATGGACAAATTTGAACTTATCCGGATAAGCAGAAGCATTTATTTGGCTATATTCAGAGTTTCCGGTTATATAGCAGCAGGCCTACATAGCCGGATAAATTTGGAAAATGATACTTGTCAGTCTCAGCGTTTTTCGGGCTTCTCTGGCTTCTTGCCGCTGCTTAGCTGGATAAATCGGTATTTTTCTGGATAAGTCCGAACTTGCATGGCTCGTGGTTTTTACATACGCAAGCAATTGTGCGTGTATATGTATTTGTATTTTATAAGCTGCACAATTCATATGTGCCATGTTATTAAATACCATAGTAAGTTACTGTGCCCATATACACGCAAGCAGTTTTGAAAGTTACCCTCATAATTGATAGAGAGGGGGAAGATAGGAGCAGGGAGATACATTGATTTTTTTTTCTAATTGTATGACTTTAATTTTTTGAAATTTTTGTTTGAGATTTTTCTTAAAGAATGAAAGAACAAGCAGTCACCATATTCACATTCACCTACTGGATTGTTTATTTTTGTGTTAAGTTTTATTGGGGGGAGGGTAATAAAAGGACTGATTTCCCCTTAGAACTGATAGTTCCACTCATCTTTAAATGGTAGAATGCAAACTGAGAATCAGTCAGGTGGCTTGCTATAAACAACTACTTCAAATCTTAAGACCATCTTACCTTTGTCTTTGTTTTATTTTTAAATTTTCTATTTATTATGCTTTATATTTAGTGAACAAGTACAAACTTGTTATTGTAATGGAATGAGTATACAAAATTAGTTAAATAGTGACATAATAATAGATTATTTAGGAAACATTTCTGTCCATTTCCTATCAAGTCCCAAAGTTAATGCAAAGCAAGAAAAAGGAAATACTTCCAAAATGGAATAAAGGGAGTAGATGGGTCCAAAACTATTATAGGAAAAGAATATTGGAAAAGATGAAGGCTAGAAATATTCCAAACACCTCAAATTAAAGAAGCCACCATACTGGACATTAGGTCATAGTCACAATTGGGTCAGCAATGTTTGAGACAAGAGATTTGTGTAGTTGTTTAAGGTCAAAAGAGACATATCTTATATTCATGTTCTTTATCTTACATTTACATGGATAATGCAGAAAAAATTCTTCTCCTAATGAAATGAAACCTCTACAGAAATAATTTCTGCCCTAACCTATGTCAATTTAGGAACATGAGCAAATAGCCATATCTTTTGATCCAAAACAAGCTATTCCTAGACCAAAAGAAAAGTCTTAAAATATTTTTAGCATACTGAAAAACAAATACAATCAAGAGGGTAGCTCCATTGGTTTCATTCTCTACAGATTTTTCCTGGAGGCCTGTTAGGTCCTGTTCCCATTGTTTTCAGCTGGTCCCTCTGTTTGCTTTTTAAAATGTTCTGCAAAGGAGAGCTTCCGCAGTGATCTTAAGAATGTCCATCATATACTTTTAAAACATATCCAATGGACTTGCTAAAACTGAGAGCTCTTAGGTTAAGATGGCATAGTTTATTTTCCACATGGTTTTTGGCCATGGTAGAATCAAGGCATCTTTCTTCTGGAGCCCCATTCCTTCTTATGATTGAAGAACCTGTCAACCTTGGGGTTGTGGGTTACCATCAGGTCCATAAAGGGAATACGCTACTGGTCTGTATTAACTGGAAACTCTACTGGTTGGGTTCTCATTCCTGGGATCCAGAATGACTCCTACAGTATGAGCTTTGGAAAGATGAGCCAAATTCTGATTCTTCTCCTGGGCCAATCTGGGACTCCAAGTGTCCCCTAGCTGCTTCTTATTTGTGTCTGCTGTGGCATTGTCTGACAATACCCAAACTGACTTTCCCTTCCCTAAAAGAAAGAACTGTACCAAAGCTAACTTGATAGCCCTAGTTTCTAGCCTATTTATGGATCACAAGACTTCCTTTTTGGTTCACTCGACCATGACAGTGAGTCTCCCAACCCATTACATTCACATCTGAGGTTACTACAATCCAGGAGAGAAACTCCAAATCCATTCTGTTAAACAAATTTGAGGGTGTTGCAATAGCATAAGAAAATACATTTTGTAGTTGTGAGACTTGGAGGACCAGTGGAAAAGCAGGACAACTGGGAGGGGTGGTGCATGTGAGAGCTGGCTCAGGGAACTAAATCCAACACTTTGGGCATCCTTTGGGGCCGAAACACTTGCACCTGTGCCCATAATTTGTTGATCTTTTTGGGGGTTAGGAAAACATGCTCTATTTTCATATTGAACTCGGCTCCCAGGAACACTAAGGATTAGGAGAGGTTTAGTGTAGATAGGGATACAACATGATGCCTTCTCTGCAGAGGCCACAGCAACTATGACCATCCCCTTGGTGAAGGTCTCTGGGGCTATAGGAAGTCAGAATGGCAGAGCCTTGAACTGGAAATGTCCCAGTACACAGAATCTTAGAAATCTCTGTGATCTTCCTGAATGGGAATATGAAAATAGGCTTCTGCCAGGTGTAGGGATGAAAGAGACACCCTTCTCTTTACTGCCATTATAACATCATGAAGATTCTCCATACGGAAACATGGAACCCAGAAGCACTTATTCACCCCTTTTCAGCTCCAAAATAAGACAAAAGGACCTGCTCTTCTTTGGGACCACAAAATAAAATGAATATCTTCCCAGGTCTTGGGCTAGGACCAGAATTGTATCCTGTGTCGGGATATGGACTCTTTGATTCTTTGAGACAAGATAAAATAAGTTTTAGATGCACATTTGAAAATTAAAAAACAAAACCAAAAAATATACACAAAATTATGCCAAATGATTATTCATAAGACAATGAATGTCTTTTGACCGGTAGTGTCTATTATGGCTATCTTTATGGTGGTTGTGATAAAATTGGTGTGTCCATTTGCGTGTGAGGGTCTTAAATTTTACTTCAGTGTGGGAAGTCACGAACATAATGTGCTTGTGAAGAAAAAGGTTGTAGAAATCTATCAATAAGAATTGATAAAGGCTTTAAGACCACGCAAATCACTGAGACAATGGGTCTCCTTGGAGGAGAAACTAAACTATTTGCTGGAGACAGAAACTTCTGGAAAGGCCTCAGGCTGCCGCTCCCATTATCCTGTGATGATGATATAGATTAAAAAAAAAAAAAAAAAGCATGTCCTCTGTCTCCATTAGTTGTGGGGTGGAGTAAACCCACTTGTTTGGACTGGTCTATCAGGGTTATAAGGATCAACATTGCGCAAGCTTATGGGTAATTAGACTTTTTCTGGGATAGAACTGATTTCTAAAAGGCTTTCTCCATAGGTACAAAAAGAGAAAACCTCCTTTAGAAGCCATACCCCCCAAAAATTTATCTCCAGTGAAGTTCAGATAGTAAAGTAGCAATTGCTTTTAAAACAGATTAATAAACAAAAGATTAATTAAATATTTCAAAATTGTCATGGAAACCATTAGCCAATATGAAAGCTTCAGCTTACTTTTAATGGGAGCTGAAATCACTAACTAGTCAGCTGAAATGTGCCTTTTCCAACCACATGTTAAAGAAACAATTTAATCTGGCAGGTTGTATTTTAGCTTTGACCCAGCATCTTTTACATTACTACTAAGTACAGTTAAGCATATTTTTGCCAAATAGAACTTTACTTTTTGTTTCTCAAATACACGTGCCAAAAGCATGCATTAGGGCCAGTTTTCTTCTCAGTTACCAGCCCTAGTCATATATTTTCAATGAATGTGAATCCATATCCTCTTTCCATTTAAAAGCAAACATGCAGCACCAATGAGCTGCCAGTTCCAAAAAGCAAATGTTACTTGTTACTAGTGTTCGCAGAGGACAGAGATATCAGTCCTCATAGGTGGGTGATGTCAACTGACCCTGGCTCTATTGGATGATGTAAGGACTGCATACCCTGCTTGTCCTCAGAGAATAAGAGCATGCTGCATAATAATACAGTATAGGTTTCTTGGGGTATGACGATAAGGCTGAGGCAGTTAATGCCGTTACAAAAAAAAGGTCAGCACTCCTCAGATTATTTTTAGCATCAGTAAGAGTGGGCAGAAACTCACATTAGAAAAAACAAATTAAAGAATACTTAGATAAGTTAGGTATGTCCATAGCAGCAGGGTCCTTAAGGCAAAAAAAAAAAAAAAATTGACTGAAGTTATCACAGAGCAATTAATTATCTTCAAGACCTTGTGGATAAAGGATGAGATTTCAAGATCTGGAAAAGGCAAATGGGCCTATCTTAAAAACAAAAGTGAGGGGGAGGTGGTGGAAATAAAGAAAAACCCTGGGAATTATAGACCAGTCAGTTTGATTTTAATACCTGCAAAAATGCATATTTTCAACCGATATATTAACCTGAGGGAACATAGAGAGGTTACACAGAGGGTTAATGCTGGGATTTGTACTATTCAATGTTTTCATTAATGACCTAGATAATGGCATAGAAAACACATTTGTTAATTGTGTAGATCTGTACTTGGAGGAGTTGTAAGCACTTTAGAGGACAAGATTAGAATCCATATCATCTTGACAAAGAGAAATAACTAGGTTTAAATTCAACAGTGAAAAGTGCAAGCTCCTACGCATGGAAAGGAAAGATTGAATCAAAACAAAATGAAGAATAACTGGCTAAGCAGTAGTACTGCAGAAAAGGGTCTTTGTTTTATAATGGGCCACAAGCTATGCCAATAGCATAGTACTACTATAAGAAAACGAACATTCTGTTAGTATGTATTAACACATATATCAGGTTTAGGACATATTAAATACATTTTCCTGGCACATGATACTCTGCCCAGGGGCTCTGACCTTTAGGGGGGGGGTGTTAATCTCACTGATGTCTACGCTGGAGGCTACCTGAGGAGTTTATCCCATATAAACACACACAATTACTGGGATTATACCTGGGGGCTTGAACCCAGGAGCTTTTTCCCTATACAGAAAGCTATACACAATCATTGGGATTATACCTGGGAGCTTGAACCCAGGAGCTTATTCCCAACACAAGGAGCCACATACAAACTTTGATTCATTATATCGTGGTTCCAGGTATTTAGGAAAGTGAATTTATTTGAGCAATAGGAGGATAGAACAAATAAAATTAGATTACACAGACGAAATAATGGTAGATACTAACAATTGGTACATAGATATAAGAAACTTTCGTTTCCAAAGGATCAGCCTGTATCATCATGTCCAGGGCTCTCTCCTCTCTCTCTCTCTCTCCTTATACACTACAAAACGCTTGTGGAAGCAGTGATGTTCCCTCCCTCTGAGTTCTTATCAAATTTCAGGCACAGCTATGTCTCCTTCACTTTCTCTCAAGTTAATTGCTAGCTTTCTCATCATAGACTTAGTGGAATAACTAAGTAAACAGACTCTTGCCTGTTCGTAAACCTTTCACGGTGCAAATCAGTGAATAGGAGTTCACTCAGAGATTGGCCTGTGGCCTTCAAACTAGTCTGTGTCTGGGTGAAAACTCTAAATCCATATGGCCTAACCTCTATATACAGCCTCAGCAAAAGTAACAAAATATGACCCCAACATCATGCTACTCAATATTGGTGTTGCCTTTATTATTCTACAGTGTCTAGTTGGAGAAAGTCCAAATAAGCAATAAAAACTAGGGAGCAAATGTCATAGTAAAGAGAGCAGGCTCCATATTTCAGATGTCCGCATGCTTCTCAGATATCTGAGACAAACCCCCTTTGAGAAAACGGACAGGCTATTTGTACTGTCAACACATCCTCCGGAAGGGCCTGGAATGCCCTTCCGGAGGATGTGGTGAAGACCAGAACTGTGAAGGACTTCAAAGGGGCGTGGGATAAACACTGTGGATCCATAAAGTCAAGAGGCCGCCAATGAAGAGTGGGTGACTCGCCAGAATGATGGCTACTGCCTGGAGACAATACCCTTATTAAATAAACATACACATGCTTACTGTGACTCCAACATCGCTCTAAGCTTCAACAGCAAGAGGAAATGTGGAAAAAAGGATTCACACTCACAAAGAGGGGAGTAGCTGGCTTGTTACGGTGGTTACTACCCCAAATCAAATAAGCCTGATACTTCACTTTCAATGCATATACAGCATAGTTCTCTGCTTTAACGACAGGGGAGAAGAAAAACTGATACTTCACACATCCAGCAGAGCTCTCTGCTTCAATGGCAGGGGAGAAGAAAAGAGGGTTCGCACTCACAAAGCGGGAAGTAGCTGGCTTGTTACGGCGGTTACTACCCCAAACCAAATGTGTCTGATACTTCACTTTCGATGCATATCCAGCATGGCTCTCTGCTTCAACAGCATGGGAGAAGACTGATACTTCACGCATATCCAGCATAGCTCTCTGCTTCAACGGCAGGGGAGAAAAAAATAAAACTGATACTTCACGCATATCCAGCATAGCTCCCTGCTTCAACGGCAGGGGAGAAGAAAAACAACCAATAAGGGCTGTATAACATAGTCTGGGTAAAACAAATAAGCATGGGTGTAGCTTGCTTATTGACAGGGGAGAAGCTTGCTTATTGGCAGGGGAGAAGAAAAACAACCGATAAGGGCTGTATAACATAGTCTGGGTAAAACAAATAAGCATGAGTGTAGCTTGCTTATTGCGGCGGCTACTACCCCTAACTAATCAAGCTAGATATTTCACTTGGATGCAGCTCCATCACTGCTCTCTACATTAAAGGTGGGGTGGAAGGGAAAGAGAACCAAGAGCTAAGAGAAACAGATAAGTATGAGAGAAAAAATGTGTGAAGCTTGCTGGGCAGACTGGATGGGCCATTTGGTCTTCTTCTGCCGTCATTTCTATGTTTCTATGTTTCTATGTTACTGTTTGGTGGTCCCATGGGTACAAAGCAACTTCCAAGGCTAGTCTAGCCAGATATATTGAGGAGGCGATTGCATCAGCATACTTGCTGGAGGCTGATAGGTGCCAGAAGTGCTCTGTGTTCACTCCACAAGAGGCCAGGCATCATCATGGACAGAATCCTTTGTAATGGCTCCAGAGGATATCTTGTAAAGCAGCTACCTTGTTCTTGCAATCCTTTGTTAAACATTAGGCTTGTCCTCTGTCTCCATCAGCTTGGGATGAAGTAAACCCACTTATCTGGATGGGTCTAGCAGGACTCAAGGAAAGGAAATTAACAGGTATGATTAAATGTTTCCTCACCTTACACTTATATAACAGTAGCCTATTCAAAGGGTCTGGGTGTCTGTTCTCTACATTTCCAGTCATTAAATTCCATTATTTAGATGTTGAAGTGAGATAGAGAAGAATGCATAATATTTCACAATAAATCGTCTGCCTTAAAATACCATTACATTTTTTCCTGGCATTTGTTATGGTATTTTACAATTGTGTTCACCTATGTCGGTGATCTTCACTATTTTTAAGGGGTATGGATACTTTGCCAAAAAAGTTTACATATGAGAGCCAGGACCATCGCTAGACAAAGCAGCCAGTGCCTGGAGTGGAGGAGGGGGCACAGATCTAATCCAGTGATGCAGTTTTTCCAAGACAAGACATAAGAACATAAGAAATTTCCATGCTGGGTCAGACCAAGGGTCCATCAAGCCCATCATCCTGTTTCCAACAGATGCCAAACCAGGCCACAAGAACCTGGCAATTACCCAAACACTAAGAAGATCCCATGCCACTGATGCAATTAATATCAGTGGCTATTTTCTAAATAAATTTGATTAATAGCCGTTAATGGACTTCTCCCTCAAGAACGTATCCAAACCTTTTTTTGAACCCAGCTACACTAACTGCACTAACCACATCCTCTGGCAACAAATTCCAGAGCTTTATTGTGCGTTGAGTGAAAAAAGAATTTTCTCCGATTAGTCTTAAATGTGCTACTTGCTAACTTCATGGAATGCCCCCTAGTCCTTCTATTATTCGAAAGTGTAAATAACAGATTCACATCTACTCGTTCAAGACCTCTCATGATCTTCAAGACCTCTATCATATCCCCCCTCAGCCGTCTCTTCTCCAAACTGAACAGCCCTAACCTCTTCAGCCTTTCCTCAAAGGGGAGCTGTTCCATCCCCTTTATCATTTTGGTTGCCCTTCTCTGTACCTTCTCCGTCACAACTATATCTTTTTTGAGATGCGACGACCAGAATTGTATCCAGTATTCAAGGTTCGGTCTCACCATGGAGCGATACAGAGGCAGTATGACATTTTCCGTTTTATTAACCCTTCCCTTCCTAATAATTTCTAATATTCTGTTTGCTTTTTTGACTGCTGCAGCACACTGAGCAGACAATTTTAAAGTATTTTCCACTATGATGCCTAGATCTTTTTCCTGGGTGGTAGCTCCTAATATGGAACCTAACATCGTGTAACGAAAGCAAGGGTTATTTTTCATTATATGCAACACCTTGCACTTGTCCATATTAAATTTCATCTGCCATTTAGTTGCCCAATCTTCCAGTCTTGCAAGGTCCTCCTGTAACGTATCACAATCCGCTTGTGATTTAACTACTCTGAATAATTTTGTATCATCCGCAAATTTGATAACCTCACTCATCGTATTCCTTTCCAGATCATTTATATATATATTGAAAAGCACCAGTCCAAGTACAGATCCCTGAGGCACTCCATTATTTACCATTTTCCACTCAGAAAATTGACAATTTAATCCAACTCTCTGTTTCCTGTCTTTTAAGCAGTTTGTAATCCACAAAAGGACATCACCTCCTATCCCATGACTTTTTAGTTTTCTTAGAAGCCTCTCATGAGGGACTTTGTCAAATGTCTTCTGAAAATCCAAATACACTACATCTACCGGTTCACCTTTATCCACATCTTTATTAACCCCTTCAAAAAAATGAAGCAGATTTGTCTGGTACAGGTGATATGCTACTCTTTAGTTTGTCAATCTGGCCTACTACATCTTCCAGATTCACAGTGATTTCATTCAGTTCATCTGACTCATCACCCCTGAAAACCATCTCCGGAACTGGTATCTCCCCAACATCCTCATTAGTAAACATGGAAGCAAAGAATTAATTTAGCCTTTCTGCAATGGCCTTATCTTCCCTAATAGCCCCTTTAACCCCTCGGTCATCTAATGGTCCAACCGACTCCCTCACAGGTTTCTTGCTTCGGATATATTTTTAAAAGTTTTTATTATGAGTTTTTGCCTCTATGGCCAACTTCATTTCAAATTCTCTCTTCACCTGTTTTATCAATGTTTTACACTTAGCTTGACAATGCTTATGTTTTATCCTATTTTCTTCAGATGGATCCTTCTTCCAATTTTTGAAGGATTTTTTTGGGCTAAAATAGCCTCTTTCACCTCACCTTTTAACCATGACGGTAATCGTTTTGCCTTCCTTCCACCTTTCTTAATGTGTGGAATACATATGGACTGCGCCTCTAGGATTGTATTTTTAAACAATATTTATTTATTTTATTTATTTAAAGCTTTTCTTTACCGGCATTCATGATGCAATCATATCATGCCGGTTTACAGATAACAGGGAGTGCAATAACTATGTATTTTTAACCAGTGCCGAGGAAGTAAAAAGTTACAATATAACAAGGTTGTTGAAACTGGGGGAGGAAGGAGACAGGAATAGACATGAATTATATAGACTTTACAGAGGTAGATTATTTACATTGTGCAGTAATGTCTCTTTAAGGATACTATTTACATTGTGCAGTAGGGTATCTCAATTGTGCATTAAGGTCTCTCAATGGATGTTGCTGTAGGGTCTCTCCCTGTCGTAGGATCTCTTCCCTGTCGTAGGATCCCTGTCGTAGGATCTCTCCCTGTCGTAGGATCTCTTCCCTGGCTATTAGACTCAGGAAAGGCTTGTTTAAATAGCCAAGTCTTAAGCCTTTTTCTGAATGTTAATAGGCAAGGTTCAAGTCTGAGATCTGATGGTAAGGTATTCTAAAGAGCGGGGCCCGCTGTAGAAAAGGCCCGGTCTCTGAGTGCAATATGGTGTGTAGATTTAGTTGGGGGAACAGTCAGCGAACCTTTGTAGGCTTCTCTGATGGGTCTGGATGATGTGTGTAGTCTGAGGGGGATTTGGAGGTTGAGAGGGGCTTGGGAGTGGATTGATTTATGGATGATGGTGAAGGACTTGTGTAGGATTCTATAGTGTATTGGCAGCCAGTGTAGATTTATTAGAATGGGAGAGATGTGGTCTCTTCTTCTGGAATTAGTTAGGATTCTGGCTGCCGCATTCTGGAGTATCTGAAGTGGTTTGATAGATGTGGACGGGAGACCTAGCAAGATAGAGTTGCAGTAATCTATCTTGGAGAATATTACAGATTATAGGACTGTTCTGAAGTCATGAAAGTGTAGGAGTGGTTTCATTCTTTTGATTATCTGCAGCTTGTAGAAGCAGTTCTTGGTTGTATTGTTAATAAATGATTTTAGATTCAAGTGTTTGTCTATTACTACCCCTAGGTCTCTTGCTTGTGTAACCATGGTGTTAATTGGAGCAATTTGTGGGGAGTTGCTGTTGTCGGGGGTGATGAGGAGGAGTTCCGTTTTGGCCGAGTTTAGAATCAGGTTTAGGTTTGCAAGGAGTCCGTTGATCTCTTGGAGGCAGTTTTCCCAGTATTTGAGAGTTTTTGTGATGGATTCTTTGATGGGTATCAGAATTTGAACGTCGTCGGCGTATAAGAAATGTTTTAGTTGCAGGTTAGTTAACAGTTGGCATAGAGGTAGAAGATATATATTGAATAGTGTTGGGGATAGTGAGGAGCCTTGAGGAACTCCTTGTGAGGAATTGTAGCGGGGTGATTCTTTATTATTGATTTTGACTTTGTAGCCTCTGTTACAAAGGAATGTTTTGCACCATGTGTGAGCAGAGCCTGTTATTCCTTTGTCCGAGAGGCGGTTGAGGAGGGTGGTATGATTGACAGTGTCGAACGCTGCCGACAGGTCCAGTAGAATTAGTAGGAAAGATTGTCCTTTGTCCAAGCCCATGATGAGGTGGTCTGTTAGCAATAGGAGTAGGGTTTCAGTGCTTAAAGCCTTGCGAAATCCGTATTGTGTGGGGTGTAGTATTTGGTGATCTTCAAGGTGGGTGGAGAGTTGCGAATTGACCAGTTTTTCCAAAACTTTTGCTACAAAAGGCAGGTTGGAGATTGGGCGGAAGTTGTTTGGATTTTTGGGATCTAAGTCTGGCTTCTTTAGTAGTGGTTTCAGTGAGGCAGTTTTTAGGGCGTCAGGGAAGATTCCCTGTGTTAAGGAACAATTTATAATGTCCGCTAGTGGTTTGGAGATGGTTTCGGGTATTAGCAAAAGCAGTTTTGATGGTATTTGGTCGAAGGGATGTGAGGAAGGTTTCATTTTCTTCATCAGAGATTGGATCTCTAAGGCGGTGGTAGGTTCGAATGAATTCAGTGTGATTCTTTTGTTAAGTAGGTGGTAGGAGTTAGTCTGAGGGGTGTGGTTAGTTGGCAAGAGGGTTAAGAGATTGGTGATTTTACTTTGGAAGAATAGGGCTTGTTCATCAGCTTTGGCTTGTGCTTGTTCATTGGGGATAGATGGTGTGTTAGGTTGTGTAAGTTCTGCAACGTAAGAGAAGAGGGCTCTTGCGTCGAAGGTGAGATCGTGAATCTTGTGAGCATGGAAATCCCTTTTTTGCCTTTAGGGTAGAGTTCCTGTAGTGGTAGAGGGCAGATTTGTAGGTGGAAAGTGTGCTGGGGCAAGGGGTTTTGCGCCATAGGTTTTCCTTTCTTCTGAGGATTTGTTTGAGATTCCGTAAGTCATCGGTGAACCATAGTTGTCTCTTTGGGGAATTTGGGTTGAGTGTTTTTGTTGAAAGTGGACATAATTTGTTAGCTATTTCCTCTGTGATATTGTCCCAGGATGATAGGGCTGAGTTGGGATCTGAGAGATTTAGGTGTGGAAGTTCTTTCGCCAGGTGGAGGCTGAGGTCGTCAGAAGAGCAAGATTTTCTGTAGGTGAATGGAGATTGAGGGGGGTGAAGATTATGGGTTTTTGTTATTGAAAGGGTAGCGGAGATTAGTGCATGGTCCTACCAGGGGACTGGAGTGCAGACTGGGTGGGATGAGTGCTTAATGCCGGAGTTTGTGAAGATGAGGTCCAGGGTGTGGCCTGCTTTGTGGGTGGGCTTGTTGATAATCTGTTGGAATCCCATGGTTGTAAGTGAGGAGAGTAAGGCTTCACAGTTGGTAGTGAGTGTGGTGGTGTTGACATGAAGGTTGAAATCTCCTAGGATCAAGGCGGGGAAGTCTAGGTTAATGTGTTTTGCAATTAATTCTATTATGAGGGAGGCATCCGAGTCGAGGAGTCCAGGAGGAGTGTAAACTAAGAGGATTTGGAGTTGGCTTGTTTTGAAGAGGCCTATTTCCAGTTTTGAATCCAATTTTACTGGGATTTGAGAGGTTCTCAGCTCTTTTTTGGTTGCTAGAAGTAGGCCCCCTCCCCTTTTCTTTAGTCGGGGGAGGGAAAAGAAGTCATACATCTGTGTGGGGAGTTGATTTATTAGGGCTATATCTTTTGGTTTAAGCCAGGTTTCCGTTATGGCGCAGATGTCTGGTTTGGCGTCCAGGAGATAGTCATTGAGGATCAGGGTTTTCTTAGTGATAGATTGTGCATGCCTGTTGAACACTTTTAACCTCTGCAGCTGCACCTTTCAGTTTTTTTCTATTTTCCTCATTTTATCAAAGTTTCCCTTTTGAAAGTTTAGTGTTAGAGCTGCAGATTTACTTATTGTCCCCCTTCCAGTTATTAGTTTAAATTTGATCATGTTATGATCACTGTATGCATGCTACAATCCAATCACAAGGTGAGATACTATAAACTATTAAATTGAACTATTACTATAAACTATTAAATTGAACAATTACAAAAGCAAATCTTTCTTATATGCAAATATTACAACAATGATTTCAATAACTCTCAAACCATTTTACAGGTCTAATTTTCAGAATTTCCTTGGAAAACATCAGATATATTTGAATATTTTGGCCTAAAGAAACTGGTCAATTTTCAAACCTTTGGTTATCTCAAAAAGCAGATTTTTCAGATGGTCTCAAGGACTAGATTCTACTGAATTACACACCTATAATCTATACACAAAGATTTATAATATGCAATTAAATATATTTTATCGTGATATTATATTAAACCACTCTTTAATTTACTAGAGTTTTAACAAATATTTTCTTTTGTATCTTATTTACTGAAATCATTTTCAGCAACCTTTGGACAAGAAATGAAAAAATATAAATGTGTTTTAAATTTAAATTAAGTTGTTTGTTTTAACCTGTTTAATACTATATGCAACAAAAATCCTAAATCTGATTACTGTTTATCTTTCCACAACGAGCTTCTGCTTGCTTGCAAAAGTTAAGGTAGCTTAAGCGTGTGTATTGTTTTAAAACTTCAGAGATCTGAAATCAAAGATATATAGTACTCAAGGGTTTTCTGTAGATCTCTTGGCTATTACCAATTACAGTGCTTACACATGTGAAACTGGTTGCATATTCATTTTTGTAACACAGCTGCTTTCTTTGAAAAGACAAAGCTCAAAGGGATAATTAGTTATATGTGGCTGAGTGCATCAGAGCGCAAACATAGATGGTCACCTGCACTTTAGAAATGATCAGTAGCAGTAGAAGTAACCACTATCTAGGTCAGTGATCTTTACTGCAAGGCTCAGGAGCCAGTGGCGGCTCCTATCGATCTGATCTTGCTTTCCCCAATATGCACTCTTCCCCACATTCTCTGGACGCTTACTACCAGTGCTGATTCTGGAACAGCTATTCTGTTTTCTTCTGGCAACACACAGCTTCTACCCTATTCTCATGAGACTGTGTGAATGGCATGGAAGCTCTGGCATCACACTACTCAGATTCACTGAAAGATGCTTGGTGATAGAAGAAAACAGAACAGCTGTTCCAGAGGCAGCACTGGAAACAAGCATCCTGTGAAGATGAGGGGGATTAATAAACTAGGGAAAAGGTGTGTAGATGAGGAGAGCCTAGTGGAGGCTGAATGGTGGGAGAGGCTGGTAGGGGTTGAGACTGGCTGGGATGTGGTTGAAGGAAACAGTGTGTTGGGGAGATGGGCTAGAGGAGGAAAGAGGAGAAATGGAAGGAATGAGCTGGGGAGAGGGGATGAAAGTGGGGGAGGGAATAGGCTGAGAGGGAAACAGACTGTGTATGGGGGGGGGGGGGGTAGATAGGCTAGGGACTAAAGACTTTGTTTTAATCATATGAGTTGCTCTGATTGAGCCTGAGCACCTGGCCTGACCACACATTGCAAGCCCTTTGCAATGTGTGCGCTGATTCGGTGAGTTTCTTCTTGTCTGAATTTCCTCACATATATTGGGTATGCAATACCCATACTTTTAAAGCTCTGCTTTGAAAGTATTTGATCTGAATATCATTCCAAAGAAACCTTCTTAACTTCACCTTGCGATGTTTTAAGCCAATTCATATGGCTTGTAAGCCCCTGAGGCAGCTCTTTGAGCGAAACTCGGCCAGAGTCGGGCAAGCTTCAGTAAAATCCTGTTTACACCAATCCATCTACTTGTTTCATTGCTGTTATTTGAATCCTGAGAGTCAGTGCTGTGACTGTATGGCAAGGTTCTAGATGCCTCTTTCTTTGCAAGAGTTTGTGTTACTTCACAAAATAGCAGTGGAGGGTTATATTTTGCTGAGGTGACACCAGAATTTGAATATTTTTTTCATGTTAGTTGTAATGTGAATTGCCCTAGCTCTGTGTTGCACCTGTTCTGATGATTAATTATTATTTTATTGTATTTATGAAGATTTCTGGTTTTCTGCAAAGATGGTTCATGAAAGAATACATTAATTTTTGTTTTATTACATGATTGGATCTGATTGTTTTCTATACTTGTGCATTTATAAACTGCAATAAATATAAAATAAATTCTGATTAATAAGGAATTTTTAATGCTGGTAAGTGCTAGAAATAATTGAAGTAAATTATTTTAAAGTTTCATACATGATGCATAATGGCTGTTGCAAATTACTTAGAAAACCATTCTAGGGTGCAGTATATGGCATTATTTATCAGTAAAAAAACAACTAGTAGACCTGCATGCCTACAGCCCACCCATGTTAACCTTGGGCCCACCCAAAAAAATCAATTCTGGCTATGCCACTGGTTGACAGTATGAGGGGAAAGACAGAGAGGATAATGAATAAGGCAGGAATGAAGGAAGAAAAGGAGGATAAAGAGGGAGAGAGAAATCCATGATTGACTTTGTTAAAGGGAGTGAGAATGGATGGTAGATTATCAGGAGAGGACCCCCTGGAATCATGCTGTACAGAGGGAGAGAGAAGTGAAAGGTAACTGCCAGGGATCAAGGAGGAGGAAGGATGGGGCAGAAGCCAGGTGTGGATATGACAAACTCAAAAATTATTTAGGGGGACACACAGATAGACATGGAGCCTTCTTTACTTTGAAAAGCAGGCTATTTCGCTTTTTCTAAAATCTAAATTATTTAATGACTATCATTTTCTGAATATGCTTGTGAAAATCATAAAAGAAAAAGTATAAAAAAAAGCAGGCTAAAAGGGGGGTTCATTTTCATGGAGGGGTAAGTTTCAAAACTTTTTATGTGGGTAAACATCTGTTTATCCACGTAAAAAGACTATTTTAAAAATTATTATTCCCTTCCAATGAGCATAAAAGTGTGTGTGCTGTAAACAGCATACATACTTTTTTGTGTTTTATGGGGGGGGGGGGGGTGTGGAAAGTACATGCAAAGATTTAATTTTGAAATCCTTGTGCATTCTTTCACACTTGTGCTTTGCACCTGCTTTAAAGCAGATACAAAGTACACAGCTGCAAAAGTCCTGGCTTTCCTCTCTCAGCCCGAGGTTTCAAAAGGAAACTCCGTGGGCAGTGTCCCTTTGAAAATTAGATTGCAGGTCTGCAGGTGCTGGTGCTGATTTTTGTCAGGTCAAACCAAGTTGCCAACCTGGAACTTTTTTGAACTCACTTCCTTTTTCCCATTGCAGCCGGATTGGAAGTTGAAATGGCCTCAACCTTCAATTATGAGGGCAATTTTTAAAAAGCTTTGGACATTGCTCTCCCTACCTATTCAGTTTAGATCAAAGTTTTATACATTATGAATGATTCCAGAGTGCATAGCATTCTTTAATTATGTCACGCAAAAATGAAGAATGTGGGGGGTCCATGAAACTTGAAACTGAAAAGTGTTCCATGTTCCTTGAAAGCTTGGGAATCCTTGATCTAGACCATTATACAGCGTCCCGCTTGCTATGCTCTTTACCTCGTCAGCCTTGCTGTCCCAACACTATAGGAACTATACCTCACAAAAGTACTAGAGAAAGAGCCTTCTTGAATTCAATTCCAAACCTGTGGAACTTTCTACCTCTTAACTTCAGACTTGCGCCCAACCGCCTATCTTTTAGGCTGTTTTCAAAAACATGGCTCTTTATGGCAGCCTTTGAATTAGAACCTGAATTGTCATTTGCTTCTGAAAATGCACCCCTAGCACCTAAGAGAACTATTGATATTTAGCAGGAGCTACCAGTCAGTTCTGTTGCCACATCCAGATGCAACCTTGCAATTTTCCCCTACTCTCAAACCCATTGATCGTTATCCAGATGAAACCTAGAAACTACTTCACACTTACCTTGTTCCCTAAAAGACTATCAGGCCGATACAGTAAAATGTACGGGAGCGCCGCCATCGCGCGCACAGGCCACTCTCCTGGGCGTGCGATTTTGTATTCAAATGAGGGCCCGCGGTAATAAGGCAGAAGCGGCGGCTGTCAGCAGGTTTGACAGCCAACGCTTAATTTTACCAGCGTCGGTTGTCGAACCCGCTGACAACCACGGGTTCGGAAAATGAACACCGGCAAAATTGAGTGTCTGTCTTCCAACCCGCGAG
Source organism: Rhinatrema bivittatum (assembly GCF_901001135.1). Lineage (NCBI taxonomy): Eukaryota > Metazoa > Chordata > Amphibia > Gymnophiona > Rhinatrematidae > Rhinatrema > Rhinatrema bivittatum. The sequence continues at coordinate 528,134,338 of NC_042615.1, read as the reverse complement.
CCGCGGGCTGATTTTTTTTGTTTGTTTTTTTTACGATTTGGGCAGACGTTAATTTCTGAGAGTAAAATGTGCGGCTTGGCTGCACATTTTACTTTCTGTATGGCACGAGAATAACTAATAGGCTCATCACCATGCATTTGCATGTTGCGGGCGCTATTCGTTTTTGGGGGGTTGGACATGCGTTTTCCTCGCGCTATTACCCCTTACTGTATAAGGGGTAATAATAGCGTGTCGAAAATGCACGTCCAGACGGGGGCTAACTGTGCACTTGGCCATGCGCACCGTTCTGTATTGGCCTGACTGGTTGGAAAACTGCCTCTCACTTTACCTTGATATCACCAATATGATTGCAAAGCAGAATTGCTTTCAGCTACCTAGAAAATTCCTTGCACTTACACAAACATTCATCTAAAAGATCAGTCAGAAATATCCTTATGTTCCCTACTGATTCATCTACCTAATTATGCCTTCCAAAATGTTACCCTGCTCTGCCTTTGTATCTATGTCTATTGTGCTTAACTTTGCTATCAGCCTGATGTATTATGTGCAGCAATGCTTCAAATACTGTTCTAAATCTGTACTTCTTATAACTTGCTTTGAACTCTTTTGTTGGCAAAACGTAATAAACGATGCTGATATAAAATCTATAGTAGTTTATATGTTTGTTCTGGATAATAGTGCAGAAACAGTTTAGGAGAGTGGGTATGAGAAATGGCTCATGTGCATAGTATGCTAGTGGAGTAAATGGGATTGAATGAATGGGTGGCTGTTTATAGGAATGAGAAGGAAATTGGAGAAATATACCTGAAAGAAGTAAGACAGTGAGACTGGGAAGTCCATGTGTGGAAGAATAATAGATTTTGAAAAAAAATATTTTATGCAATTTCAAAATAATATACTAGAATAAATCTTGATAATAAACAAGAAGGATAATATTAAAGAGTATAGAAGAAATAAAAGTAAAGGCAAATAACTTGTCCCAATTCCCAAAGTCCACAATAAGGGGATCTAGTTACACAACCCCAGGAAACAAACCATGCTTAAGCATAGATTAAAGGCAATAGTATAGCACAACAATGCAGAGATATAGAACTATTAGATTCAGCCACCAATTCTTGGAGAATCATTAGGAACTGGAAATAATAGATTTTTTAGAACTGCTTCCAATCTATTATTTCCAGTTCCTAATGATTCTCCATGAATTGGTGGTTGAATCTAATAGTTCTATATCTCTGCATGGGGAAACCTGCATGGGATGGCAATTATAATTCTAAAAGATAGGGGGAGTGGGCGTCAGGTTCCATGTTGGATTTTGTATACGCATGTACCCAAAGTGAACAGACTGAATGCGCCATTTTGGTCTTTATCTGCCATCATTTACTATGTTACTATGTTAATTTCAATCAGCTGTGATACAATTTAATTTAAATATAGATACATGGAAATCAAAATCTATAAATTTATGTTGGAATGATACTTGTGTCTAAATTAAAAGTGGTATCTCTGAATATGAATGAACTGAATCACGGAATCTAGAAGAAGATTTAAAATTATGCTAATAAAAAGAATCCTCATGTGGCTGTATTACAAGAAATATATCTGTCTTATAAGGAATCTCTAAAGTTAAAGTAGGGGAGTCAAGGAATGTGCCTTTTTGCCAGTGGTTGGGAAGAAAAATGGAGTGGCTATCGTTTAAAAAAAAAAAAAAAAAAGTCCATCCTTAATCTGATTTATCACATATCTGATATTTAGGAGGCTTTTGAATAAAATGGGAAGCTTGGGAATGAGCGCCAAGGATTACAAACTGGTTGACGGTTAGAAGACAGCGTATAATGTTAAATGGAACCTACTCTGAATAGAGAACAGTGTTAAGTGGAGTGCCACAAGGATTGGTGTTGGGACCGGTTCTGTTCAATAACTTTGTAAGCGACATTGTGGAAAGGATAGAAGACCACTGAAACAAAGAAATTAAAAAAATGACCTTAAAATGTGGTTATTTCAAAATACCTACAACCTAACTTAAGCTTTTCTGAAATCAGTACTTGCTCCTTCATGGACAAATTCATCATGAACCTAATCAAAGAACTCAATACCTCATTACTTTCCAACCCAGCCCAAATATATATATTTGATACATCTTCTCTCTACCTCCTTCTTTATATCCCTCCTGCACCCTGTGTTTAAAGTGCTACATTATCCCTGCTACCTCACCCCGTATATCCTTCCCCCCTACCACCTTAGTCTTTGTATGTGTCTTTTGCTAAATTGTATGATGACTAAATAAATAAGATACAGTTTGTCTGTTTGTGGATGATACTAAGATCTGCAACAGTGGGGGCACGCCAGAAGCTGTAGAGAGAATGAAACGTGTTTTAAGGAAGCTTGAACAGTGGTCATAGATATGGCAGCTGGGATTCAATGTCAAGATGTACAGAGTCATGCATCTGGGATGTAGTGTTCCAGAGAGCTGTATGTGATGGGAAGTAAAAGGCTGTTGTGCACGGACCAAGAGAGGGACCTTGGAGTGATAGTGTCTAGCGATCTTATGATGGTGAAGCAATGTGACAAGGTGATAGCTAAAGTCAGAAGAATGCTGGGCTACATAGAGAGAGGAATAATCAGTAAGAAAAAGAAAGTAATATCCCCTTGTACAGGTCCTTGGTGAGGCCTCACCTGGAGTACTGTGTTCAGTTCTGGAGACCATATTGCAAAAGGGACAGAGACAGGATGAAGGCAGTCCAGAGAAGGCAACCAAAATGGTGGTGGTGGGGTCTCCATCAAAAGGCTTATGAGGAGAGGCTGAAGGACTCCCTGGATGAGAGGAAATGTAGGGGAGATATGATACAGACCTTAAGATACCTGAAAGGTTTTAATGATTCACAATTGACAAACCTTTTCCATTGGAAAGAAATCAGTAGAACTAGAGATCATGAAATGAAATTCCAGGGAATCAGCTCAGAACCAACACCAGGAAATATTTCTTCACGGAGAGGGTGGTGAATGTCTGGAATACCTTTCCAGAGGAGGTAGTGAAGACAAAAAAAAGTAAAAGAATTCAAAGTGGCATGGGATAAACACTCTGGATCCCTAAAGGCTAGAGGATGGAAATTAAGAAAAAAGTACATGGATATATCTTGCTGGTGTGGTGGTTAACAATAAGCCTTCATACTGTTGATACAACTCCATCATTGCTCTGTGCTTCAACAATGGGGGAAAAGAGGAATTGGATTCAGACAGCAACCAACAAGGGCCCTGACAAATAAGCATGGGGGTAACTTGCTGGTGCGATGGTTACTACCCTTAAACAATAACGGGCGGATTTTAAAAGCCCTGCTCGCGTAAATCTGCGTGTTGGGGGCGGGGCCGAATGACGCGGCGTTTTGGGGCGGGATGCGGCATTTCGGGGGCGGGACCGGGGGTGTGGTGCCGGCCCGGGGGCGTGGTCCAGGCCTCCGGACCAGTCCCGAGTTGGATGACGGCGCGCCAGCAGTCTGCTTCTAGCAGGCGTAAATCTAGGGACAAAGGTAAGGGGGGGGGGTTTAGATAGGGCCGGGGGGGTGGGTTAGGTAGGGGAAGGGAGGGGAAGGTGAGGGGAGGGCGAAAGAAAGTTCCCTCCGAGGCCGCTCCAATTTCGGAGCGGCCTCGAAGGGAACGGAGACAGGCTGCACGGCTCAGCGCGCGCAGGCTGCCCAAAATCGGCAGCCTTGCGCACGCCGATCCAGGATTTTATAAGATACGCGCGGCTATGCGCGTATTTATAAAATCCAGCGTACATTTGTTTGCGCCTGCTGCGCGAACAAAAGTACGCGATCGCGCTTTTTAAAAAAATCTACCCCTAAGCCTGATACTTTGAAGCAACTCAAACATTGCTCTCTGCTTCAATGGCAAGAGGTAATGGGGAATTGGATTTAGACAGCAACCAATGAGAGCCATGAATTTTACGGTCTGGGAAACTGATAAGTATGGGGATATCTTGTATGGCCCAGCAGATGCTACCATAAGCTTGCTGGGCAGACTGGATGGACCATTTGGTCCTTTTCTGCTGTCTTTTTTTTTTTTTTTTTTAATTATTTATTTATAATTTTCAATTTTTACATTGTTAGAATCCTTCATATAAGTTTGTATTACATCATATCACATATTATTTTTCATTACAATTTTAATAGTCAAAAAGAAAAAGAAATAGATATTTATCTTTTATATAATATCTATAAAAAGAAATAATCACCAATAACGAACTTATAGTAGGGATTTACAAAAATTACCATTAAAGACATCACCCAAAAAAGGCAAACCATATATATAGCAGGAGCCCAAATACTTAACATTATCAGAAATAGGCTATTAACATAATACTAACAGTGAAAAATTTCATAATTGACCTTCTTACTCTAGACGTTTGGAGAAGAGGTTATTGGCCTACGGGCTTCAATGAATTGCTTTAATTGTTCTAGTTGGAAAAACACAAAAGTTTCATCACCTTTCTTTAATAAACACTTGCAAGGGTACCGCAATGAAAACACAAAACCTAATGAAATTATCTCTTGTCTCAATGATAAAAACTCTTTCCTGCGGTATTGAGTAATCGGGGCCATATCGGGATATAGCCTAATTTCCTGATCACAGAATTTCACAGGAAAATTTCTAAAATATTTTTGCATTACATTTATAACATCTTGTGTTGTAATAAATGATACTAGAAGGACTTTCCTCTTAATTATTTCCACACTGGAAGATTCTAAAAACCCAGTCAGATTTAAAGGTATTTCAACATTATTCTCATTTCTAGCAGATGCCTTATTTGTTAAAAATCTGCAAAAATTTATAGAGGGAATATTTTGTTCAGAAAATCCTAGGCATACTGTTAGAAATTTTTTAAGAGTAGTGTAAGGCATTTCTCCCAAAACCTGAGGGAAGTTTAGAATTCTCACATTCAGTTTTCGCAGTCCATTTTCTAGTGTCTCTAAGCGTCTCGATGATATTAGTTGCTCCTTTATAATAGCAGAATTGAGTTTATCGTTAGTTTGAAGCTTGTTTTCAATTTCAGTTATCTTATTAGTCAAAGTGGTACCTTGTTCTTGAATCGCCAAAATCTTCTGTTGCATATTATAGTTAAGGGAGTCTACTTTCCTTTCCAATCTAGTTAGAGAAAGTCCCTGGCCTGAAACCAAGTCCCAAATGGTTTCGAGTGTCACAACCCCGGGCCTCGATGTTCCCAATGCTGACTCACCAGCAGTGACCGGGGGAACGATGTTCTCTCCGGGTTCCAGGGCCTCCCCTTCCTCCAGCGGGAGTTCTCCCATTGTACCGGACCCCACTCCAACCATTTCGGGGGTCACTTGCATCCGGGCCGTTCCTTCTCCTTCCACTGCTCCAGGGCTCCCTCCCTCCAGCTCAGATGCTCTGGACGCGTCATCCAAGTGCGACTGAGGAGGAGCCCCATCGGGGTCGCGTTGCGCCGGAGGTGCGCGGAGGTCAGGGCTGAGGGACGTCTCTGCCGGCGAGACACTCCGCTCTCCTGCTGCAGGGCTCGCAATGGCTTCCTCGGCTCCCTCGAGACTCACTGTTTGGGCCAGGAATCGCACGATATCAAGCTGACTGGGTCCAGGTAGGGGTTCTGGAGGGAACACCCTCACTTTTCCCTTTCTCTTTGAAGGCATTATCGAAAAAAGGAAAATCTTGAAAGTAAGTTCAGAGAGAGCTGGCGTTCACTGGACCGTTTATGCCGCCATCTTGGTCTGCCCTCTTCTGCTGTCTTTTTAAGTTTCTATGTTAAGGGAAGTGGGTTACAAGTGTTGCATCTCTGGGCACAGAAAATTGTGTTATATAAATATATATGCCCTAATAGTTTTGCAAATCATATTTCCTCTTCCGGAGATTTATGTATTATTATGGGATTAGATTTCAGTAAACTACTTGATTTGGTGATAGGCAGTCTAAATGTAAACATACTAAATCTTTGAAGGTGATTAAACTGTTGATGAGGGAGAGAGAGCTTATAGACATATGGTAAATCTTGCATCCTACAAATAGATATTATGAAGTTGGTATTCAGTGTCACTTAGCTGGACAAATGATGGAATTTGAAAATTCTGCTGTTCTGACTGGTCCTGTGTTAGCTGAATAAAATTTTATCCTGTTAAAATGTTATCTGACTGACTCAGGGATGGAGAAATTACGTGGAAGAGTTGGATATTAAATGCTGATTTTCAGTGTTATCCAGCTAACATAACCAGATAACATTAGATCAGATGAGAAGCGGTCCTAAAATTAGTCAGATAAACTTATCTGGCTAACTTTAAAATAGCCAGGGATATTCAGCAGTGTAGCTATCCAGCTAACTTTCCTAACCAGCCAACAGCTGAATATGAACTTCAATATAAATAGCACGTAAATCAATAGGAAAATGAATCAGAAGTAACAAAGTTAAATAAATTAAACATAAACCAAGACAATATGAAGTATTTGCTGAAACTCTGTCAGGAGAGATTTAGAATTTTCTCAAGGTATACCCCAAAACTAGTAAAGGGCAGGAAAATTTGACTTATAGGATACAAACCCATCAGGTCTGACCTCTTCCAGATGGAGGACAATTTTCAAAGTCATTTTTATGGGTGAAACTATGCTTTGCCACTCAGGAAAAGGACCTGGCATCACTGCGTGCAACAAGCTGAAATCTTCAGTTAAGTGCAGTGGCAGCAAAAAAAATAAAAAAAAATACCCAAACACAAATAGAATGATAGGAATTATTTGGAAAGGAGCAGAAGACAAACTGAGAATATAATAATGCCTCTGTTTCGATCTATGGTGTGACCAAACTTTCAGTATTCTGTACAGTTCTGTTTACTGTACCTCAGAAAAGATATAGCAGAATTATGAAAAGTACAAAGAAGGAGTAGCTGCCTTACAGGTAAGTTTTTTTTTTTTTTTTTTTTTTTTTTATGATTTAAGCTTTTTATTGAACCAACAGATGAGTGTGTATTCGCCCAAAAACACGCGAGCAAAAATACACTTAATTTTATATTGTGCATTCAAGTACATGCATATCATTTAAAATATCCCTATTGTGCGTACTCACAAGTGATCATGGGGGAGGGGGAGAGAAAGAGAGACAATCTGACACTATCTCCCATACATATTCCAGTCGACATGGGCAATTTAGATTATTTATCGTATTAACTTTTTTTCCTTACCATACATAATTTAATAAATCTCTATCACATTCCCTCTGTCAACTCTTTTCCAAGCTGAAAAGCCCTAACCTGTTAAGCCTTTTTTTCTAACAGATTTTAAAAGCGTTGCTTGTGCAAAAATGGCCCCATACACGCATATGTGGGCTGCGCACGAGCAATGCAAATTTTAAGAGGATGGGAAGTATGCGTGTACATACCTGTGCGTGCGTCAAGAATAAGACAGGAAAGGGGTGGGGCATGGTCACTCCAGGATGGAACAATGCCTTAGGTGCTTAACCTGGTCCTGATGAGGCGCAAGTCTGAAGCTTGGGAAGGGAGGGAGAGAGAGAGAGCCTCAGTTAGAGAGACAAACTGACACTCTGTATATCTCTCACTGTAAGAGGGGATCTTTCAACACAGGGAGGGTTTGAGGGGTAGGCGTGTTACAAGGGTTTGCAGACCCTTGTGCCCTAGGAGAACCAATGTAACACCAGCCTTCCAAACCCACCCTGAGTTGAAAGTGCTCCTCTTACAGTGAGAAATATACAGAATGTCATATTGTCTAACAGAGTCTCTCTCTCTCCCTCTTCCTCTCCTATCCCTCCCTCCCCAATCTTCAGACTTGCACCTCATCAGGACCAGGTTATGCACGTAAGGCTTTGTCCCACCCTGGAACGCCCATGCCCCACCCCTTTTCTGCCTCCTTATTCTTGACGTGCACACAGGTATGTACGCACATACTTCCCGGCTTCTTAAAATTTGTGTTGCTCATGTGCTGCCCACATATGCATGTATGGGGCCGTTTTTGGTGAGCAACGCTTTTGAAATCTAACTGTTAGGAAGAAAGGCTTAATAGGTTAGGGCTCTTCAGCTTGGAAAAGATTTGACTTAGAGGGGATGTGATAGAGATTTTTAAATTATGTATGGTATGGAATAAGTTAATAAGGTAAATAATTTAAATTGCCCATGTTGACTGGAATATGTATGATAAGGAAGTCTTCATACATGGCTACTACTATCTTCTCAACTATTGGCGGTGGCCCAATCTAATCATTGACCTCTTAGCCTTATAGGTTTTGGGTTGTTTGTTTTTTGTTTTTTTACATTTTTCCATGCTTTAAAAATTACTTATCTTATTATCAGGCAATTTTGCTAATGGTAAGTTCCAACACCTGTGGCTTTTACTAATAAATGAAAGTCCAGCACCTGACGGAGTCTCACGTTTTGAAAAGTTCTGCTTCAGGGATAGCCACCATTAAGAGTCTACAATGTTGCATGAACCTGCACCAGAAGAAACACTATAATTATGTCTCTTATTTTACATGCTATCATATTTAACTTAGAACTGCATACACAAATAAAAAACCCAAAATGTTGATTAGCATTCAGATAATTGAATGCCATTTCAAAACTTCGTTCAAGCTATGAGTGGAGAATGTCTGCAATGTAAAGATTCAGAATTGTGCCTCTCGATCCCCATCTCTTGAAAACATGGTTACTTGCTTTATAACCATCCATTTCAAATGTAGAAATGCATGATTATTGACCAAACAATGTTGGATGATAGGCGCTTGACTCTTTTTAATGTTTAGGCAACTATGATGTTCAATAAACCAACTCAGTTTTTTTTTGTCTGCTCCACATATACTTTTCATAAAGGCACATGATAGCATACACCACAGTTTGAGAAGTACAATCTGTGATTGATTTATGTGCCACTCTATAATGAGTCTTTGGATGTATCCATTCTTGTGTACACTTACACACAACAGATTAACCACTATTCTGTTCTACATACTAATGTCCAAATAGAAAAGAGTACAGTAGGTGCCACATTTCTGTATTTTATATAAATGTCAGTTTTTTACTATAGAATATAAAAAATGTATTAACATAAAGACTAATTTCTCCATTTACCCCAGTGTTACTTCACTTCACTTTAGCATCTTACATAAAGTTTTACAAAACAGACATATGAAAAACAGTACATACCCTAATTATTAAATATCTAAAGACACATATCAAATATAAGATCTTTAAAAAGTGTGCCTATATTGAAATATTTTATCACAAACCATCCACAAATAGAAACTCTTAGTCCCAATGCAAATTTTCACAATTTTCATTGGATTTTCACAAACTGTTAAAGGCTTCCACCCCAGTCTCCGAGAAATTACCTGTTACAGGCTTATAGATTGCAGTCCCAAAATGGTTTATACTCCATAAAACTTCAAATAACAAGTCATAGACCATCTGAAGTAAATCTCTTCAAATGGAGTATTTCACATTCTTAATTGTAGAGCAGCATAATCCATTAACTCTGAAGAGATCATATGTAGAAATATTTCATATTATAGAACAGTCTTTATTATGAAGTTTTTTTCCCTGCTGGGTTTCTCCCACTTTCCTCTCTTGACACTGCAGCATTTTTGCATCAAAATGCCTGCATCAGGGGAGTGAACGGGGCAGAACCAAGATGGCCGCTGCATAGCAGACGTGTCTCAGCACAGCTCCTGATAAATCCCCGGTAAACGTCAATTATTTCCACTGAACAAATGGGGGAAATGGAAAGGAGCTGTACGGCAAGGGAAGGTGACAAGTTCGCCGGTTCCCCTTCGCCAAACTTCGTTAACTGAAGCACGATTTACCCAGAGTTTGGTGATTTGAAGCCAGCTTGGTCGGACCTGGGGACACTAGCCCGTCAGCGGCAGACGTTTCTCTTAGGCCGATCACCGTTCCACTACGTGCCCTCCTGCTGGACATGCTGCCTCGGTAGAGGCTTTGTTAGAATCACCGGAGGAGCAGGAAGGCTCTGGTTTTTTCACCAGGCCCAGTTTCCACCATTTTGCTGGCGCAGATCCGGCGTTTGGAAGTTGAAGAAGGGCCTCGAAGGGCACGACTTACTGAGGATAGTGAGGTCTCATTGCCTTCCTTGACAACGGATTCACAGAAAGCAGGTTTGGCACAAGTTAATACACCTTCACGGATTTCTTCTACAATTTTTCCTAATATTTCTGACTGTGTTAAGCCTGACGTTATCACTCTGGATAATCTCTGGACTGTACTAATTCCAGTAAATAAGACTCATTGATTTGGTCTCTTTAACTACAGATTTATATAACAACTCTCAGTCTTTTGAAACGCAGTTGGACTCTATGGAACAGAAAGTGAATGAGGTGAAAACTAATATAGTGGAAATTCAAAATGTACAAGTAAATGTAATCAAAGATTTGTCTTCTATCTCTCGCAGAATTGAGAATACTGAAAGTTCTCTCAGATCTGCAAATTTGAATATACTTAATTTTCCTTGAATTCCTTTGATTACACATTTTGATCTATTTTCCATGTATTTAAAAGAAATTTTGAAACTACCAGAGAACGCTGTCCCTCCTATGGAAAAGATTTATTTTCTTCCATTGAGCAGATGATCACTGGATAATAATGCTGTTGATATTCCCTCTAATCTGACTGATTTCCTTGAAAATTCTGGAGAAGAAATTGTTGGTGCAATTTGTTTTTATGCAAGATCATAATAATATTCTGCGTTTATATTTTCGGAACAAGGACTCTCTGTTTAGAGGCCAAAAGATTTGGATATTTCCAGATATAACCAAGGCAACACAAGAACGGAGAAAAAACAGCTGGATTTTAAAAGGGTTACGTGCATAAGTTATGCGCGTAACCACACCCCCGGGCCAGCGCCACGCCCCGGGGCGTGACGCCGGCCCGGGGGTGTGGTTGAGGCCTCCGGACAAGCCCCCGGGTCAGGTGATGATGACGTAACTTTGCCAAGAAAGGTAGGGGAAAGGGTTAGATAGGGCCGGGGGGGGGGGGGGGGGGGGTTAGGTAGGGGAAGGGAGGGAAAGGTGTGGGGGGGGTAGAAGGAAAGTTCCCTCCAAGGTCGCTCTGATTTCGGAGCGGCCCTCGGAGGGAACGGGCAGCGCGCGCAGGTTGCACAAATGTGCACCCCCTTGCGTGCTCCGACCCCGGATTTTATAAGATACGTGTGGCTACGCGCGTATCTTATAAAATCCGGCGTACTTTTGTTCGCGTGCGCGCGTAGATTTAGAAAATCTACCCCAAAGTTTCTTGCAATGAAAGAGTCAGTGCTGTCTTTGGGAGAAACTTGTGTTATTCATTATCCTTGTAAATGTATGATAACCTTAGAGTCTGCTAAATTTGTTTTCTTTGATCCTAACCAGTTACAATCCTTTGTGGAAGCTCGTCTGAGAATTCAGATCTTACCTACTACAGATAGAGTGGATAATGTGTAAAAGAGTTGATTTTCATGCTATGCAGCTGTCTTCCTTTTTATAGAAAATATTATATTTTGTTTGTTAGCCATTCCCCGTAGCTTTTTCCCTAAAGGCTCCTCTCCCCCCCCCCCCTCCCCCACCATATTGTGGTCTAAAGTGGCAATTTGAATATTGTTTCTTTGTTATAATATTGTATAAACATTCTTGTTTTTTCACATGCCAATATTTCTGTATTGAATATATTATGTATATTTGATTTGAAAACTATAAATAAAGAATTTTAAGAAAATGCCTGCGGGAACGGAATATACATAATTTTGTAAAAGAGAAAACAGATATAACTCTTCTGCTAGCTTATAAAAATAAAAGTAATGAGTAAAAAAGCATTAAACCAAAACTTACTGTGCACCAGCGTATTACATGCTCCTTCAAAATAAAATGGTGGATCTAGCGTGATCTAACATAAAGTGTCTATTTAAAAATCTAACCAACCAATCACAGTTCTGATTTGTTGAGCCAATCAGATTTCACATCTAGCATGCAAAGAATTTGACTTTTAATAAAAGGCCACATATTCAACTTCTTTGTTGAGCCCATTCGGTATAGCAGTATTCCATCTAAAAATAAATGCTTGTTCTTCAGTAGTTCAGACAGAAGTCTATTATTTTATAACATCTGATTATTCTGGAGTCTTTCTAACTTTAAGTTGATAGGAGATATGATAAAAGTCTTTAAAATCTTGAGTGGAGTGGAATGGGTAAATGCAAATTGGTTGTTGACTGTTTCAAAAAAAATAAAAAGACTAGGGTACACTCCATCAAGTTACTAATTAGCACATTTAAAATAATTCGTAGAAAATATTTTTTCATTGAACGCACAATTAAACTTTGGAATTCCCTGCTGGAGGATGTAATAAAGGCAGTTATCATAGCTGGATTTAAATAGATTTTGACAAACTCCTGGAGGAAAAGACCATAAATTATTGTTAACCAGGTAGATTTCGGGAAAGTCACTGTTTATTCCTGGGTATAAACATCATGGAATCTATTTGGGATCTCCAGGTACTTGTGATCTGGATTAGAAACAGGATACTGGGCTTGATGGATTCTGACCCAGTATGGTATTTCTTATATTATTATGTAAAGCTAAGTATCATTTAAACAAAAAATTCTCCAAAAACAAAATAATCTAAATCTGAAATACATACTTGTACTCCCCTCAATCAAAAACCTTTACAGTATCTATTGCCACAGCCAGAATGTTCATCTCTTTAGTTTTGTGTAGGATATTAAAAAGAATAGCTCTGTATTATCTCTAGAGTAATGACTCTTTAAAAACACTAAACCAGGTGGATTAATCTTTCAACTAATATCGTAGCATAATTTTTACAGTCCACATTAATTAATGAGAGAGACCTGTAATTTGAGTAAGCAATGGGTCTTTACCTGGCTTCTCCAATTCAAAATCATGACCTTAGAAAAGCTAATGATTTCCTTTTTCTAGATGCAATTACTGGGCAGGGATTTCCTGTACCTCCTCTTTTGTTTAATTTAGCTCTAGAACCTTCAGAATTCTTGTTGATAAGCTAAAGAAATATGTGGCTGAATGTAAATTATCCATCTGTGTGGATTATATATTAATCTATTTAACTGAGTTAAGATGTTTCCATTCCTAAATTGTTAGACATTATTATTGCTTTGTTTCTGTATCTATGAGATAACAAATTCAGTTGGTCCAATTGGAAGCTCTCCCTCTTAACATTGATTGTATAGAGATTCATATTCAAAGTAGCTCGTTAGGCGAAGTTTGTACTTGGCCAAATAGTAGGACTGGAAATTCTGTCACATTCACTGCCACCAATTTATCCAGCTAATGATTTATCTAGATAAATTGGGGGCATTCCGGATCACAGCTGACTTATCTGGATAACGTAGCTAGATAATGTCAATATTCAGTGTTATGTAACTAAAGTTATCCGGATAAATCTGGTCATGCTATGCGGGAGTCCTAAAGTTATTCAGTTAAATGTATCTAGTCAACTTTGATTTATCTATGAAGTGGTGCCGTTGTGGATAACCTAGCTAGACTGATTGTGGCTGAATATGAACCTCACAAAGGCTATTTTAGATGTTTATTCCTATCAGTAGAAACAGGAGGGGATAAGTACTTAGTAGTGATATTCTATAATGATTTTTGAAAGACAGTTTGTTGCCTATACTTTTTCTAGATAATTTTTATGAGAGTGGACTGCATGCCATCTGGTGTTTCTCTGGAAGAATACTCTGGGGTAGATTTTCAAAGGGTTACGCGCGTAACCCCCGAAAACCTACCCCTGTGAGCGCCGAGCCTATTTTGCATAGGCTCGGCGGCACGCGCATGTCCCATGGCTTTAAAAAAATGGGCGGTCCGGGGGATGGTGGTGGTTCGGGGGTAGGCCGGGCCGGGGACGGGCCAGAATCCTCCTGCACAGCGGCCTGTGCCGGGGAATGGCGAGCCGGCGCGTGCAAGTTACGCCTGCCAGAGGCGTAACTCAACGAAATAAGTTAGGGGGGGATTTAGGTAGGGCTGGAGGGTGGGTTAGATAGAGGAAGGGAGGGAAAGGTGGGGGGGGGGGGCAAAAAAAAAGTTCCCTCCAAGGCTGCTCTGATTTCGGAGCAGCCTTGGAGGGAAAGGGGAAAGCCATCGGGCCTCCCCTAGGGCTCGGCGCGCGCAAGGGGGTGCACATGTGCGCACCCCCTTGCGCGCGCCGACCCTGGATTTTATAACATGCGCGCGGCAGTGCGCGCATGTTATAAAATCGGGCGTAGGTTTGTTTGTGCCGGGTTGTGCGAACAAATCTACACCCGCGCGTATTTTTTAAGATCTGGCCCTCTGTGAATAACCCCATAGAAACTGAAAATGATCAAAGAAAAAGGCAGGGTCAACTTCCAAAATGTATCTGGTGTCACCATGCATATATCTTGTGTCAAGCTGGTATAGTCTACAAAATTGGAGAAAAGAGATAAATCCTTGATGGGGGTGGGAAGAGAACGAGTCTTTCTTTGTTCCTGTGTCATATTCCAAGGATGGTTCCAACAAAAATGAAGGAAACTTTGTTATAGAGCATTTCAGAAATTGGAATATTCATTGAAAATTGAATGAAAAGATTACCAAAATGCTCCTATAGCAAAACTCATTGTTTAAAATTAATAATGCTTGCATTAATTATTCTAGGTGGCAAAGACCAGGCATTTGGACATTGAATCAGTCATTAAAAGGAAAAGATCTTATAACCTTCCAAGAGAGAAAAAGAAAATTTAACTTAAGTTCTTAAACATTAAAATGGCTTTAGCTGAGTCATTGTATATCAAGAGGAAAAATTGCTATCCTTTCACTGCAAGATGTATCAGTGATTTTAAAAACTTGTGATAAGGTGCCACTATTTATTAAAATGACTTTGGAGTTCTTTCTCTATTTTCAGAATACTATTATCAGGGGATGCCAAAGGGCAGAAAAAGTGTTGGAAAGGACATAGAGACCTATATGATACCTGTACAGTGGGCTGTTTTTTGGAGCAAGTCATTGCAGGTTTTGATGTTCGTGTTGCTCATTCAGATGTATTTTATTGCTTAGAAAATAATTGGTAAAAACTCTAAACTCAATGCCCAGAAAGATAATAAAGAACAGTTTTGCCACACAGAGATAGGGACTTTTTCGCTCATGATATATTTCTGTGATAATATAAGGAAATTAGGATGGAGAATGAGGGAGACTTGAGGATACACTGAATTTCCAATATGAGCTTTCATTTCAAATATTTGTAAACTGATTACAGTTATGGAGTATAATAAGAAATTGATAATGTTTTACTATCCTTGGCCTTAAACATTTATAATCAGTGAAATGACTTTCTTCCTAGAAATACATACTTGAAGGTTGATTTAAAAGCTGTACTCATGCCATAGCCAAGAGATAGCAAGTCTCAGGCCGGCGCGCACCACTTGGATTTTAAAAAGCATGCAATTAAGCATTTATCTCCCAGTATGCGCACAAATCAAAAAGTTTAAAAATGGGGTGGGGCCTGGGCCTGGACTGGACATGGGTATTCTGGGAAGTTACCTTGAAATGTGCAAGTAAGTATTTATGTGCACAAGCACACACCGGGGCACTCTACCATATAACTTTACTTCTGCTTTGGACAGCGTGTAAGTATTAAAATTAAAAAAAACAAAATTGGAATCGGCCTGATTTTTAGCAAAGCATTTAAAAACAACGATTGACTTTGATGGGTTTTTTTAACTTTTATTTATATTTTAGTTTTTATGATTTTATCATCCGATGTATAGTTGTTTCTTTTATCTTTATTTTATTTAGATACTTTAAGCAAAATGGATAATATGTAACTAGATTTTAAATGTTTATTTTAAAATGCAAATTCAATTACTGATGCCTAATCTGAGATGTAAACCGACGTCTTATGTTTTTATGTGAATACCGGTATATAAAAACAAAAATAAAATAAATTTTAAGGGTTTGGGATAAAAGGGAAGCTAAATAACAGGGGGGTGTTAGGGAATCTGGCCCATTAACTAAGCAAACTGGGAGCAAAGTGGGAAAAAGCTCTATTGCATTGGCACACGTCTCTAATAAAATCACGGGTGATTCGGCATTTGCGCGCACATGCATGCATCCATTTAAAATTACGTACACATGTCCGCACGTACAACAGATTTTATATCACACAAATTGTCTTTGTGGAGTATAGTATGTTTGACATATGCCTATGAAGTTGTTGCAGCTGAAAATATAATAAATTAGAATATTTCAGGAAATCCAGAAACCTGTAGATTTTTATGTAATCCAGGTGCTATAAATATAATTGCAACCTTTTTTGTTATGCCATTAGTTAAAATATGGAGGTTAGTACTGAGTAAGTTGGTGAGCAGAGAAGTTATCCAGATAGTTACCTGGATAAATTTAGCTGAATATTCAGCAGAGCGTATCTGGTTCAGTGTTCTGCTAATATTCTTAGTCAAAGTTATCTGTGTAACTTTGCTGATTACCATCTTACTGAGCAATGACCAGTTCTCCTCCCACCCTTCAGATGGCCTGATATTAAACGCTGGCTGTTTAAATAACTTAGCCAGATATGACTAATCCGGCTAAGTTATGATGTATATTCAGCAACATGGCAAAGCTGCTAAATATACGCATATGTGTGAACTTAGCCGGATAACCCAGCAAAGTTTAGATCTGCTATATGTGGTGTCTAAAATTAGACATAAACGTATGCAGCTAACTCTGAATATCAGTAGTATAAGTTATATGGCTAACTCATTCCGCCTCTGATCAGCCCAGTACACGCCTACTTTTTGTGCATGTAACTTTTGGCTGTCAAATGGACTAATACGGTTAAGTGGTGGCTGCTAATCATAGGCATATATTCAGCAGCTGCTACTTAGCCGCATAAGTCCCACTTATCCGGCTTGTGAGCAGTGGCTGAGCAATTTCCTCTAGGCTGGAGCAGAAAGCACACTGACTTCAGCCTTTTCTCGTGCAACTTCTCTTTATTAAATCAAACTGCAAAATAAACTTCAAAATTACTGCCTACCTTTGCAGCCTTTTTTTTACAACACAACTTCCCAGAGAGGGTCAGGAGCTCCTATTCCTGGAGACATGGGCCTCCCTCTCTCAGCTGGACTTACACTCTTATTTCCCTCTAACTGGTCATGCCCTCTGAACTCCTCCTGCCCAGCAGGGTCCTGCCTATAGAGCATTCTCCCTTTTGGGGATTTAAGGTGAATCAGGCATATAGCCTGGTCCTACACAGGTTTATAGGGGAAAATAGGGGCACTCTTTCACATGGCTAAATAGCACTGAAAATGCTTTGAATATTGGGCCCAATATCTTTAAAAGTTGTAGCACGGGCCAAGTAGCCCATCTCCAATATCTTTCCATGTAGTAATATAATTTGTCCATAGAATCTTTTTTGAAGTAGTAGAAAGGTTTAGACCCTTAAATTGATATGAATCAAAAGGTCACCCAGTGGTCATACTATATAGAAAGGATAGCCTGTATTTCTTACTTTCTTTTGATATGCAAACATGTTTAATTATAGTAAGATGCAAATCAAATGAAAAGCTCCCTTATAACTATCTTTAATCAGCATCCGTGCTGAATTCTGAGCAGAGAGGCAGAGGATGGAATGGGCATGGAAATTAAATTATCCTTTCACAGTTAAAGGTGGTTTTGTCAGAACAGGATTAAGGTACAGTATCAGAATAGTATGAGGAAGTTTCTGCATCCATTGCTGTCAATTCCGTATTGGCTATAGCACTAAAGTCACTGTAAGTTGTGATGCTGTGTGCCAGAAAAATAGAGAAAACAATAATAAATTATTATATTAAAATTAGTTAAAATTATTATATTATTGCTACTGATGGTTTTGGCCTTAGAGAGGGAAATTGTGGCCAAATAGATGTTTTCCAAATATCTACTCTTGTAAAAGGAGATATTCACATATTACTGATATTTTTTTTATATTCTGTAAAATATATTCTCAAGGGACTGAAAACAGATATTTGGATGGAGCCAGAGCCTCCCTTACAGCCTTTGCTTCAACTTTGATTATACATATATTTATTCTTGGTCATTTTAAAATATCTATTTGTCTCAACCTTGTTTTTTTTTTACCTTGAAATGGGTAACTCCATTGTTACTATTGAAGTCATTAAATAAATTTGGAAAAATTCTACTTATCACCTTTACAGTGGAAAATCAAGCCTAGAGGATCATAAAGCCTAGAGGATGGGAATGAAGAGAAGAGGCACGGGGGTGGCTTGCGGGAATGACGGCTACAACCTGGTGATTAATACCCTTATTCAATAAACGTTCACATGGTTAATGTGACTCCAACATTGCTTTATGCTTCAACGGCAAGAGGAAATGTGGAAAAGAGGACTTGCATTCAGGCAACAACCAACAAGGCTGCACAGTCTGGGTAAACAAATAAGCGTGGGAGTAGCTTGCTTGTTGCGGCGGTTACTACCCCAAACCAATTAAGCCTGATACTTCACTTGGAATGCATATCCAGCACAACTCGCTGCTTCAATTGCAGGGGGGAATGAAGAAATAGGATTTACATTCAGACAACAACCAACATGGACTGATTTGCACAGTCTGCTTAAACAAATAAACGTGGGAGTAGCTTGCTTGCTGAGGCGGTTACTACCCTAAGCCAATCAAGCCTGATACTTCACCTTGAATGCATATCCAGCGTGGTTCTCTGTTTCAGCGGCAGGAGGGGAATGAGGAAAAGAGGATTTACATCCAGACAACAACTAACAAGGCATTGATCTGAGTAGTATGAGTATACAAACATCGGGGTAGCTTCTCGTAACGAAGGTTACTACCCTCAAACATTAAGCCTTATACTTCACTTTGATGCAGCTCCAACACTGCTCTCTCCATCAGTGGCGGGGGTGGAAGGAAATTGGAATAAAAAAGTTACCAATAAGGGCCCTGAACTCAGCGGTCAGGGTAACAGAAAGATATGGGAAAATAAGTGTGAGAACTTGCTGGGCAGACTGGATGGACCTGTTGGTATTTTTCTGCCGTCATTTCTATGTTTCTATATGTGTATGCAAACATAAGTTAGAATATCAGCAAGAAAAATGTTTATATGCAGTTTCATTTTTATTTATTTTTGGCATTCCAGTATTATTATTGACATATTTTTCAAAATATGTGGGGCACTAAAATCCCTGTGTATCATTTGAACTTGACAAACATGATTTCTTGAGACAAAAAATGTTTTGCTTTTTGATTACTGTTTTCATAAAGCAGTCTAAAGAAATATTCAAACTAAAGAAGCAAATAGTAGCATGTCATGCTCCATTATTGATATTCTAATAAGATATGGAAGTGCTGCTGCATTTTAACATGAATTACATTTAAAATGTAAAGATTCAGAAAGCGGATAAACCTGTCATCTATAGCACATTACAGATAGAGACATCTTGCACTGTTTGACAGTGAAAATTGCACCTAAAAAACTCTTAGAGAAACTATTACATTTAAAAGGTTTTCATAGCACACTAAAATAACTATTATTTGAGTGAAATTGCTCGTTTCTGTTTTTTCATGGCATTTACTAATATCTGAATTTCTTCTGTTTATCTTTTTGGCAAATGAATAGCCCCTAGTTAAAATGTTTTGGGGTTGGTTTTTTTGTATTTTAATTTTTTTTATACTCGCCACATTTACCTGTCAGAAATCTGAGCAAGGTACAGCACAAATTCTGCAGGAACATTATATCTTAGCAAAACAATCCATTGCATAAATAAGCAATTATTCAAACAATTTAACAAAATATAAAAATGAACACAAAAATGCATTCAATACTCAGCAGCAAAAGTACATCCTGAAAGAAAGATTAAAAAAAGAAAGTGTTCTTCCTGAAATCTGACCCACATTACATTGATACAAAATTAGAAGCAGGAAAATAGAACACAGTTATGTGTTTTAGATAAATTTACTTATACAGCAAACAAGCCAAAACGATATATATGAATTAGTAATGTGTTGAAGGGTCCAGAATTTCCATAATAGCAATGTTTTAGCCTGCAACGTATTTGTTCCTTTTCAGACTCACCTTTATTATCTGTATATGTCATAACAGCTTCCACTGACATACTTTAGAGACTTGATCCACTTAAATTCTTCTTGGTGTTGGAAGAAAAAATAGTTGGAAAAACCTAAACAGCAATTGTTATAAAAGTAGATATTTGATTAGATAGAACATTTGTCATGGCCTGAAAACAAGAGATGTGGGAGGAAGTGCCACCATAGATGCTCCATTAGAGTCCTCTACTCTGATTACACACCTGCCTACAAACACATCAAGTCACCTAAATTCATATGCACCTTCTTATTCATTTCTGGCAGCCCTCAGACCCAGGAGTTGCAGGAACCTGACAAAACTCCTGCAACTCCTAGTTTAATCAAAAGTCCCATGAGATGGAACTTAGAAATCTAAATATGTATACCCTAGAGGAGAAGCAAGACAGGGGAGATATGACAGAGATAGTCAAACATCTGAAAGGTATTAATAATGCACAAGAAACAAACCATTTCAAGGGAAAGGATGTTCTAGAACATGAGGGTCATAATATGAGGCTCTGAGGAATAGTCTGAGGAGAAACCTCAGGAAATATTTTTTTATTGACAGGATGGTGAAAAAGTGGAATGCCCTCCTGTGGTGGCTAAAATGGTACTGTACTTTAGGAGGGCATGGGGATAAGCACAGATAATCTTTAGTTGCTAAAAGTGGAGAGAGCCGAAAGCATGATGTAGCAACACTTATTTAAGCATCCATAGTGCCATACTCGCTTGATTCAACAACAGGTGTTGTGGCTGTCAGAATATGTGTAACCCCTGTGATGCTTGAACCCGGATATTAGTTCCAGAGACCATATCTCAAATTTATAGGCCCTTTACATTGCTTAGCTTAAGTGCCAAGGCTATGTATTGTGCGTAGCAGTAATAACAGCATCAACGAGCATTGAAATCACTACTCAGTAAAACACTTGAGAGTTGTTTGGTGGTTTCCAACATTTCTCTTTTACTGATAAGGTGTAATTGATGAAACAGGGTTCTTTACAGCTGATGTATTCTCTTTAAAATATTACTAATGCCTTTTAGTAAGTTTATGACTTCCTCCAGTCATTATTATATCTGATGTCAAAGCCAGTTGATTCAGTTCTTTAAATAAATTACTTCTCATAGTCTTTCTCATATTCAAGATGTTAATGTCAATGTTTACTTCTTAACTTGATTTATATCTTTCTTCCCATTGAACATAGGGCAAGTTAATGACTTTTCTCCCAATACAGGTGAAGTATCACTTGATAGAATCCATATCACACCATCATTTTATCTCTTACCGCCTTCTTGTAGTATCAAGGATGATACCTTTTACTCCTCTTCCCCAATCTTCAGTAGATGTTCATGGTCCATTTATGTGAACCATCCCCTTTCTCCTCATTTCTCTCAGGATGACTGCAAGTCATCCTCTCCTTGGATCTTGATGATCTCAAGTCCATCTTGTGTGAAGTGAATCTCTCCCATTTGATTGAAGAACAAAATTAAATAAGCTTAACTGAGTTTGAAATGATTGGGCACTCCAAACTAATCAATGGAAAATATAAAGTGGAATGAGAGGGTAGAAAGAAACTCTCCATGGAAGCAGAAGTTAATCAATGAAAAAATTAGAGAACAGCATAGGACATAGCAAAAAGGGAATCTACAAGGTAAAATAGTGCATTGGTTCTAAGTGCCAGAGGGATGGTCCAATAACACCTTCCACATGGGGTAGCTGCAGCCTACAAGTTATCACATGTCTCTCCCATACCATTTGGTATATACTTTTACTTGACTCTAGTAGGGGACTCACAGGATCACTATATATGGTAAAGGGGTAAATATGGAATATTAGAAATCCTAGTGGCTACATGGACATACACATTGCTGCATCTTTTGACAAATTTTGATGGTAGAATCAACTAGCAGTTGGTTCTGTCTGGCAGGCTGCATATTCTGTAATAACTAGATGTTCTAGTAGAAACACAGGCAGCTGTGTCTGGCAGGATAAGCAAAAGACATTGGAAACTCATTAGCAATAATAGCTATTCAGATAATATTGTGATTTTAGAATCAAACTAGCAGCTAGATCTGTCTGGCAGGCTGTAAGTTCTGTAAATTAACTAGAAATCTTAATGGAAACGCAGATGCTCACATAGCTGGGTTTGTCAGGTATGCTATGCAGGGAACTTAAAAGGCTGAATGTTTGAGCAATGGCCATGCTAGTATTGCTGGCTATTACAGAGACTTGTGGCTAGGCATGGGAAAGATGAGTGTTAGAGGTAAGTAAAAGATAAATTTTAAAAGTCCCAGCATGTGCCAAAACCAGGAGAATGGCGTACAACTCAAGCTGGGGCCTGCTGAGTGGATTTTAAAAACTGTCTGAATATGCGTGTACTTGTCACTATGCGCATAAATGAAAAATTCAAGAAAGCGGCGGATTTTAACTTGAAATTAGCGTATCAATATTTACATGAACAGAGGCGCCATTTGCATCCCCTGCCACGTAACTTTACTTCTGCTATGGATGACGTGTAAGTTTTAAAACAAAAGATCTAGGCAAGTTATCGGGGCTAATAGGGGACAAGGGAGGCCATTAAACTAGAGGGTTTTAGATGTCTTATCCCTTAACTGGGCGAACTGGGAATGAACTTTGAAAACTCAGCAATGGCATTGGCAGGCTTCCCTTATAAAATTTTCCCACTTATGCGGTGGAAGCAGGATTTACATGCACATGTACACGCCCATTTAAAATTGAGCGCACATGTATGAGTGTCCAAGCTATATTATAACGTGCATATGCTATAAAGTGACTGCGTCCCTGGGCATGGGCTGACAGAATGCATGCAGATGCGTGCCCGTGCGCCTATTTAAAAGTTACCATCCCTGTTTTGGAACTTGTTTGCTCTCTACCCAAGATCTATCTATTTATTCATTTATTTTGGAGCATTTTTAACCCACACTCTACAATTTTTGCATGAAACGGCTTACAAAGTTCGACATTCCTATTAAAATACCAGTAGACATTTTAATATTTGAGAAGTTGAATGCCTTTGTAAAAAGAAAGGTTTTAAAAGCCTTCTTAAACATTTTAGTGCAGGAGATATTGCGAAGGGCATCAGGGATAGAGTTCCACACAAGTGATTCCGAGACTGAAAATGCTCTCTTTTCGGGTAGTTTCTAGCCTTGCAATCTTTGGAGCTGGAATTTTTATAAGGTTTTGCATAGAGGATGTTAATTGTCTGGCTGGTTTGTAAAGTCGAAGGGAGCATTGAGCCAGTTTGAAGCATCTTTGTAAATCAAATTATGAATTAGGGTTACAATCTTATATTGTATTCTATGTGTAACTGGAAGCTAGTGAAGGTCAAATAAAACTGGGATGATGTTACCTCTGAACCATATTCCACTTAGGATTCTTGCGGCTGTAATTTGAATTACCCGCAGAGGGTACCTGGAATTCTGAAATATAGTCCAATTAATTTAATTAATTTGCTCCTTTTTTTAATATCAAGGATTTTAAGACTAAATGGAAATATTGATGTTCAAGTAATGGTTTTAGCTTCTTTACCAAGTGGAACGTCTACAGAGAAGATGATACACTATTGAGATATGCTGCTGCATTGATAGATTTGAGTTAAGATCCTGAGGGTTCTTGCTTGAACAATTGGGATGATGATGATGGAGTACAAAGGATGGAAGACCAGAGTGGTTTGGATGAGGAGAATTCTTGCAGATGGTCACACTCTGTGGCTGGCAGCTTGGCTGTATCTTTAATAGTGTAGTCAAGATAACTGTGCAGACTGGATAGGCAGATGGTCTTTTACTCTGTTGTTATAGTCCATTTTAACACTTGTGAAACTCTATCCCTATTTTTCACAAGATGTAACAGTACTTTTTCAGTCTAGAACTCTCTTACTGTATGCAAAAAAAACATTGTTTTGCTGCTCTCATAATATTGTTTTGTTAAGTCCATAATGTCTTTTTGATATTTTCCTTACTCCAGGATAGCCTCACATTACCAAATCTCCTTCATCCTATGTCATAGTAGTACATTAAATAACTGAAGAAATCATCCTACTCATTGCATGGACTGTAAGCCTATGAAACAATCAAACCCACAATCTCACAAAACATCCTAAAAGCTCTTAAATGAGATGTAAATGTGGAAAATATAACTCTGTATTTGTGCTGATTCTTGCAACTCTGGACTACAAATATCTCTTCAACCTGTATGCCTACCATGTACAAATGAAGACAGCATTTAAGACAAAAATATCCCACTCAAGCAGTTACAGGCAAACTGCAAAGAAGTTGCTGAAAAAAGATGAGGTTATTGATGTACCACCAAAAACATTACTGCATCAAATACTGCATGGATCTTTATTTCATGTTTGGGTCTTATCTGTAATGCACATCTATTTGTAAAAGATAAAGAAACTTTTCTCAGTAGGGTGGGTAAGAACCTTCTCTAGGAGTGTAGAAAAAAAGGAGAAAGAAGGAAGGTGAATAAAATGGGATCTATAGGTACAAAAGAAAAAGAATTGGCTTATGGAGGAGGGAATCTGCCTCTTCTTCCAAGCACAATTCTTAACCACTGCCCCAACCCTTGGTTTTTGATGCTGACTAGAGAGGAGAAACATGTAACTTTGAGCACAGATGGTGACTTAGGAGAAGGGGCAGAGAATGTGTCTGTCACCTGCTAGCTTACCATTAGCATGATCACAATGAGTGGTTTGACAAGTATATTGCTCATCACTTGTGACCCTTCTTACTGATCCCAAGGTGTCCCATCACCTTGGAGACAGAGCTAAGCAGCTAATAGCACATCTTCACTGGTGCTGATTGCACGCAAAAGTTTAATTTTGGTGTTTCATGCTAGTCCTTATTTGCTAGCACATCTTATATCTATGAAATGTCTATAATAAATTCCCCTCACACCAATGAAATGTGCCTCATATATACCAATTGGGATGCAATAGTGGCCTCTAGCTGCTTATCTTTAGAATGCATCTCAGCTACAGCAAGAGATTATGATCTGGTAAAGAGGAAGCCATTCTCTCACCAGAGGACTGCAGTGGCAATATTAGGGGGATTTATCCCTTGGATCCACTTATCTAAGCCCTTTCACACTTCAGGATTTAAGGGTTGGGTGTGTTGTGCAGCAGCTGAAGGTTAAATAGAGAGTACTGAAAGTGATAGGTGGACAAGAGGAATTTTTCCATCAATCATGTTGGATTTGGATTTTAGATTTTATTGCTTGCCTTTAGAAATCTGAGCTGATGGCGAGTTACAATCAGGTACAGTAGATATTTCCCTGCCCAAAAGGGATTCCAGTATAAGTGGCTCATTCACTGAGTTATGTTAGGCCATTTATTCCATGAAAAATGCTGGTTTTCTTGTGATAAATGCCCTAACACAGGGATAACATGAGATATTTGAAGTATCTCATGTTAAATGAACCCCAGCACTGCACAAATTAAAATGAGCTCCACCCTTCACTCTAAACATCCAACCCTTGGAGGCTGGGATCCCCCACTCCTCATCCTAGCCCACCCCAGATCTCTCCTTATTTGAAAAAAAATGGTCCTGGTGGTCTAGTGGACCCCTGACCCCATCTCCAGGACACCTCATATCTCAAAAAATATGGATTTTGGTGGTCCTTTCTACTAGTGGTTTCTGAAAGATGTTTTCAGATTCTTTAATTAGCTTTCTGTGGTTTGTAAACAGGATGAAGGATTAAATGCTTTATCCTCCTATAAATGAAGAATCATCAGGAGTATTTAACATGGGATCTGTGTAATCTCCTAGGAGCATAACATTTTGAATTCCTATTTACTCTTCCCACTGGCTCTATCTCTGCTTTGTGGCAAACTCCTCTCAATACCAGTACGGAGCACTTACTTTTGGGCTATCAGTGGCACCAAACATCTTTACCAAATGCCAGCTAGATACCTGGTCCAGCACTGGTTAAGGAGGGTTTACAGGAACATTCGTTCACATACCCTCCTCCTCAGCTCAGAGCTATCGGCTTGAACGTCCATACTCCCCCTGGACTCCAGGGAAGTGACTTCTCTCCTCAGTATGTCACCCTGGCCTGAATTTGAGTTGACCCTTCCCCCACGGATCGGCAGTTAAAACCCTAAACATGGGTGGACTACATGGACCATTTTGGTCTTTATTTGCAGTTATATACTATGAGGCTGATATTCAGCGCTACTTAGCTGAATAAGTAGCAACTTATCTGGCTAAATGGCAACTGCTGAATATCTGGCCACATTTAGCGGACATCACATAGCCAGGTAAGCTGCTTATTTGACTAAGTTGAATATCCAGTTGGCGGGTAGTGGGTGGATCGGGGTGGTGCTTCTTAGTAGCAATATTCAACTTATCCAGTTAAGTTAATCGAATAAGTTACATCTGCCATAAAGCAATTTTTGACGGGATATTCAGTAGCATAGATATAATGCTGAATATTCCAGGTAAGTCAGCCGGATAAGTCTTATCCGGCTGACTTACCTAAATGTTTTGCTTTGAATATCTACCTCTCTGTTACTATCCAGACAACAAAGATAGAAAAAAATAAAGCTTTTTCCTTTTGGTTTAGTGATTTGAATATGTCAGCTTTTTGGAATGTGAATGTGTGCAACACCTCTGTTATCTTTATATTTTGCATAGTACTGAATGAGATGCATTTCTGCTTCTATTTCTCCAGTGTTGCACTGCATATAGATTCTGTCGTCTTGGGACTCCCAGTTCAGTTTATGTCTGCACATTTCTATTTATAATTTGTGGTCACTTATTCTATATTTGAGGGTCTATCCCTGTTCTGTCTACATGATCAAGATGTGAAGTATTCTGTTAGGGGTAGATTTTAAAAAGCATTTACTCGAGCAAAACTGGTTTTTGCTCGAGTAAATACACTTTACTCAAGTAAGTGGGCTTTTCAAAATTGCTACAATATATGCCACTGAATTGTCCATAGGATTTACTCAAGTAAATGCACTTTACTCGAGTAAATAGCTTTTGAAAATTGCTACGATAGTATGTCACATTTACATGCGTAACTCCTTTGAAAATGACCCCCCCATGTGTGCAGTTTCTGTATAGTGATTTGTTTTTGTAGCTGCGCTGCTTGATTAGTTTTCCCATTAGGAGGTGTATTGGTGTTCTAGGATCCAGTGCAATATTTACAATGCTGTAATTTTATAGGCTCTGTGGCCATTTGCAGGAGGTGAGGCTCTGGTGGTTGCCCTTTCCCACTCTACTCCAAAGGAGGGCCCTACA
Source organism: Rhinatrema bivittatum (assembly GCF_901001135.1). Lineage (NCBI taxonomy): Eukaryota > Metazoa > Chordata > Amphibia > Gymnophiona > Rhinatrematidae > Rhinatrema > Rhinatrema bivittatum. Next base: position 528,107,007 of record NC_042615.1, on the reverse strand, counting down.
TGTGAAGAGTTGCACCTTTTTTTCAATAGAAAGCATAAGTCCTGGCTCACCCTTGCAGGATTCCAAAGACAAAACTCACGGTTCATAGTCCTGGTCCTCATGTCTGGGCCCTTGCCATCAAATTGCTAGGCATGCCTTCCTGGTTTTCTTGCTTTCTTTTAGAAGCTCTGAGGGCTAGTCAGGCTCATGAGGGGTGGGACTGCTATCATATATATGGCTCTATCTAAGGCTGCTTGTGTATGCCCTTACCTGTGCCACTCTGTGGTGTGGTAAATTTCAGGATTTCCAGCTTGAAATCCTTAGTTAGGTTATGTTAACTGCCAACATAAGGACTGAGACTGCACTTTTAGGCCTGGCTAGAAACAGCTGAAGGCAGAGATACTGAAAATGACATAGCTACAGCATGCTAGGAATGATATATTTAGATAAACTTTAGTAGCCAAGCTTCTCCATATATGGAGATGTTTAGAGTTGTTTACTCCAAAAAACTAACTATAATTTCATAAGAAAAATGTAAGCTTATGCATAGGTATTAGTTATACAAATTTAGGTATAAGTTCTTAGAATTTAATGACTATTGAGATAATGTAATAAATATTCATGTAGAGTATGACTGTTGACTTGTCCAGTACTTATCAATGTCTTAAAATCATTTATAAGATGTGAATTGTTGCTGTGTGATTCAGAGTTCTCACATTTTGGGTTACAGCTGGTGACCTGTTTTGTCATTGTGTGCATGATCAGATAATAAAATAAGGAGGTAAGCTAATTGTATTCTGTTTCTTTAGTGATTACAAATTTTTCTTTAAAGCTTTTTTTCTTACTCCTTTATTTATAGTTTTCAACATACAACAACAAGAGATTATTAATAAACATATGGATTGTGGTATTGAAACAAAAAATTAAACAATAGAAATACAAAGACACCAATTATATGCCATCATCCAAAATATAATAATACAAAATGGGAAGGAGAGGGGGGAGGACCTATGAAAACTAAGGGGAGAAAAAGGAAAAAAGGATATAACAAAAATGGCACCTAGCATAGATCAAAACTAGTTGAAAAAGAAATCATATAGCTCCTTTTCTGCTGTTATTTCTATGTTTCTATCTTTTTTGAGATACAGGCACCAGTACTGAAATATGTAATCTATGTGAGTGTTACTCTATCTCTTGGATTCACTAATAAATTCCAGGAAGACCTTGTGAGACTGGAAAATTGGGCATCCAAATGGCAGATGAAATTTAATGTGGATAAGTGCAAGGTGATGCATATAGGGAAAAATAACCCATCCTATAATTACACAATGTTGGGTTCCATATTAGGAGCTACCACCCAAGAAAGAGATCTAGGCATCATAGTGGATAACACATTGAAATCGTCGGTTCAGTGTGCTGCGGCAGTCAAAAAAGCAAACAGAATGTAGGGAATTTTTAGAAAGGGAATGGTGAATAAAACAGAAAATGTCATAATGCCTCTGTATCGCTCCATGGTGAGACCGCACCTTGAATACTGTGTACAATTCTGGTCGCCGCATCTCAAAAAATATATAGTTGTGATGGAGAAGGTACAGAGAAGGGTGACCAAAATGATAAAAGGGATGGAACAGCTCCCCTATGAGGAAAGACTAAAGAGGTTAGGACTTTTCAGCTTGGAGATGAGACTTCTGAGAGGGGAGATATGATAGAGGTGTTTAAAATCATGAGAGGTCTAGAACGGGTAAATGTGAATCGGTTATTTACTCTTTCGGATAATAGAAGGACTAAGGGGCACTCCATGGAGTTAACATGTGGCACATTTAAAACTAATCGGAGAAAGTTCTTTTTCACTCAATGCACAATTAAACTCTGGAATTTGTTGCCAGGGGATGTGGTTAGTGCAGTTAGTGTAGCTGTGTTTAAGAAAGGATTGGATAAGTTCTTGGGGGAGAAGTCCATTACCTGCTATTAAGTTGACTTAGAAAATAGCCACTGCTATTACTAGCAACAGTAACATGGGATAGACTGTGGGGCGGATTTTCAGAGCCCTGCTCGCCTAAATCCGCCCAAATCCGGGCGGATTTAGGTGAGCAGGGCCCTGCGCGCCGGTGAGCCTATTTTACATAGGCCTACCGGCGCGCGCAGAGCCCCGGGACTCGCGTAAGTCCCGGGGTTCTCCGAGGGGGGCGTGTCGGGGGCATGTCAGGGGGCGGGCCCGGTCGTCGCGGCGTTTAGGGGACGTGTCGGCAGCGTTTTGGGGGCGGGTACGGGGGCGTGGTTACGGCTCGGGGTGGTCCGGGGGCGTGGCCGTGCCCTTCGTACCCGCCCCCAGGTCGCGTCCCGGCGTGCAAGAGGCCTGCTGGCGCGCGGGGATTTACACCTCCCTCTGGGAGGCGTAAATCCCCCGACAAAGGTAAGGGGGGGGTTTAGACAGGGCCGGGCGGGTGGGTTAGGTAGAGGAAGGGAGGGGAAGGTGAGGGGAGGGCGTTAGAGGATTCCCTCCGAGGCCGCTCCGATTTTGGAGCGGCCTCGAAGGGAACGGGGGTAGGCAGCGCGGCTCGGCGCGCGCCGGCTATACAGAATCGATAGCCTTGCGCGCGCCGATCCAGGATTTTAGCGGATACGCGTGGCTACGCGCGTATCTACTAAAATCCCGCGTACTTTTGCTTGTGCCTGATGCGCCAGCAAAAGTACGCCTATTCGCGGTATTTGAAAATCTACCCCTAAGGTTTTGGGAACTTGCCAGGTTGTTATGGCCTGGATTGGCCACTGTCGGAAACAGGATGCTGGGCTTGATGGACCCTTGGTCTGACCCAGTATGGCATGTTCTTCTTATGTTCTCATTAAGAATTGGTAGGCATTGAAAGGGAAGTGGAGGGATTTTGGGAATCAAGAAAAACCTTCGATTGTTCAGGAAGAAAAAAAAATAAAACATTCACTACTACATTTAATAATATACTTACAGGGGTATCTCAAAATAGAAGAAAAACCTAAAGAAATGGTTTCCTGTCTAAAAGCAAGGAAACCTTTCCTTCTCAATTGAGTAATGTGTGCCAAATTAGGAAATATTTTCACAGCTTGAAACAAAGCAGAAAAATATCTGAAGTAACTTTGCATCACATTACATAAAAGAAGAAATAAAAGGTACCACCAGAGTACATCAATCAATTATTTCCTCGGAGGAAGTTTCCAAAAAATTAGTCAAATTCAAAACTGAGTATCAATATTCAAGGAAAAAGTAGTAGGCTTCTTAGGAAGAAAATAGCAGGTATTCACAGAAGGCAACTGGTCCGGTGGGAAACCCAGAATTTCTTGAAAATACCTACTTAAGATGGAATAAGGAATGTCCACCAAAATTTTGGGAAAATTCAATAAACGAAGATTAAGATGCCTTGCATTATTTTCTAGGTATTCAAGACATCTGGAAAGCATATTGCGATCTTTCACAGTTGCCACATTAAAGACTTGCAAATCCTTCATGGATTAGGTGCTATCCCATCTGAAGCGTGGGCCAGCAGCTGGCCGGCCGGCCGGTCCGTGCAACTTACTACTGCTCGGGAGAGCAGGTAAGTTTAAAGACCTAAAAAAAAATAAGATTAGAGGGGTTTTAGGGGTCAGGGCGGAGAAAGGAAAAGGGAGACAGGGTAGATAGGGGGGTTCATGAGCAGACTAGGAGGGGAACTGGGGAAAGGCCCTATCGTGTCGCCACACGATTTTTACAAAATTCCCTCCCCTTGTGCGCACGAGTCAGCACCGAGGAGGAAGGAGAAGTGACCACAAACTCAGTGCTGGTCATATCTGAGGGACAGGGGAGCTCTGCAAAAAAGGTGCTGAACTAGTCAGAGGCCCCTCCAACGCTCTCATCATTGCATGCAGTCAAGCCATCGGGAGCAGCGTCTCTTTGCACCGGAGGCAAGCACAATATGGGGCTCAGAGACACCTCCCCTGCAGGCAGCTGTGACTCTCCCTCACTGCTCCACACATTGGGCTCCTTGGTTCTCTGTTCTTCCTCTGTGGAGGTCAGGTAAGAAGTGATAATTTGCTGTCCCATTTAGAAGGCATCCTAAGGTAAATTTTAACGAAGAAACAAGAAGACAGGGAGAGCAAGCAAACAAGACCTCAGCTATGCCGCCATCTTGGCCCTCCCCTTCTTTAAAGCTTTTAATTTGGTATAGACAGAAGCGTACAAAACCAGGCCAAGGGGCCTCCCAGGTAAGTCCAACTTATTTACAAAATCTTAATATTCTGCTCATTTGCCAAAAAATTGTTCGAGACGGATTATAACATCAAACTCAAACAAATATAATTTAAAGCATTCACAATATAAAACATACCCACCCACATCAAGCTCAAATCCAGTTCAATATATTAAAAAATTAAAACAATCCAATATAAATACATTGTCTAAAAGTTTCTCTAAACAAATACATTTTTAGTGTTTTCCTTAAGCTTTTATAATCACTTACAGGCCGATACAGTACAGTGCGCTCCGACGGAGCGCACTGTTAGCCTGCTATTGGACGCGCGTTTTCCCTTACCCCTTATTCAGTAAGGGGAGGAAAATGCGCGTCCAACCCGCGGCACCTAATAGCGCCCTCAACATGCAAATGCATGCATGCAATGCATGTTGATGGCCCTATTAGGTATGCGCGCGCGATTCAGAAAGCAAAATGTGCAGCCAAGCCGCACATTTTACTTTCAGAAATTAGCGCCGACCTTTGGGTCGGCGCTAATTTCTTCCGGCACCGGAAAGTGCACAGAAAAGCAGTAAAAACTGCTTTTCTGTGCACCCTCCGACTTAATATCATAGCGATATTAAGTCAGAGGTCCCGAAGAGTAAAAAAAGTAAAAAAAAAAAAAAAAAAAATGTGAATTCAGCCCGCGGCTGTCGGGCCAAAAACCGGACGCTCAATTTTGCCGGCGTCTGGTTTCCGAGCCCATGGCTGTCAGCGGGCTCGAGAACCGACGCCAGCAAAATTGAGTGTCGGCTGTCAAACCCGCTGACAGCCGCCGCTCTGGGTCAAAAGGAGGCGCTAGGGACGCGCTAGTGTCCCTAGTGCCTCCTTTTCCCCGTTTCTACCGCGCCACCTAATTTGAATACTGCATCACGCGCACCGGCAGAGCGGGCGTTCTTCCGCTCTCCCACGGACTTTACTGAATCGGCCTGTTAGCCAGCGCATTTCCAAAGGAATGCTATTCCATAATTTTGGCGCAATGCAATAAAAAGCTCACTTAGAGGTTTACTGCAACTGTACATCTTTAATATTCAGGATCATCATCAGCTATTGTGGTTCAGAATGCAGAGACCTATGAGGATGATATATGTTTACCAGTTGCTTCGAATAAGCAGGACTTTTACCATAAACCACCCGATGAACTAAAGATAGAATCTTAAATCTTATCTGAAACTCAACTGGGAGCCAATGTAATTCCCACAAAATTGGTGAAAGTGGACGGATAATGAGCAACCCAAGACCAGCTGGGCAACAGCATTCATTAATATCTACAATGCCCCCACATAGTATTTAGGCAGGCCTATGTACAGGGTATTGTAGTAATGCAAACATATTAAAACCCCTTGTTCTAGAGCCTCTTTTTCATTGAAAAAAGATCACCTCCTGTGCATGGAAAGCTTTGAAATATTTGAATATCTCTCTCATATCTCCCCTATCTCATCTTTCCTCAAGGGATACATGCCTAGATCTTTAAGTCTATCCCCATATCCTTTAGAACAAAGACCACTGACCATTTTAGTAGCCACACTCTGGACTGACTGTTTATATCCTTTTGATGGTGTGGTTTCCAGAACTGCACACAGCATTCCAAGAGAGGACTCCCCAGGAACCTATACAGGGGAAATATCACCTCCCTTTTTCTGCTGACCATTCCTCTTCCTATGCAGCCAAATATCTTTATGGCTTTTACCATTGCTTCATCCACCTGTTTGGCCTCCTTAAGATCATCAGATACAGTTATCCCCAGATAGCACTCTTCCTTTGTTCTTAGAAGAATTTCTCATCCAATACTGCACTTTTCCTTTGGGTTTTTGCATCCTAAATGCATTAATCTGCAATTTATGTATTAAATCTTAGCTGCCAGATCTTAGACCATTCCTCGAGCTTCATTAAATTCTTCCTCATGTTTTCCACACCTTCCTGGCTGCCCACCTTGTTATAGATTTTGGTATCATTAGCAAAAAGACAAACCTTTCCTGACAACCCTTCCGTTAGTCGCTCACAAAAATGTTGAAAAGAACTGGATAAGTTCTTGCAGGAGAAGTCCATTAACTGCTATTAATCTAGTTGACTTAGAAAATACGTTCTTTTGTTCAATAATTTGTTGATTGTTTAATGTTACGCTGCACGTTCTCTGTTCAATACTTTGTCTATTGTTTAATGTAACGCCTTACCGGCGACAGTTTTGTTGTATGGAAACCGACTTGATTTGATATGTATATCGAGAATGTCGGTATATAAAAACCCTAAATAAATAAATAAATAAATAAATAAAATAGCCACTACTATTATTAGATCAGTAGCGTGGGATATACTTAGTTTTTGGGTACTTGCCAGGTACTTGTAGCCTGGTTGGCCACTGTTGGAAACAGGATGCTGGGCTTGATGGACCCTTAGGCTGACCCAGTATGGCAATTTCTTATGTTTTTATGGTCCAAGGACCAATCCCTGAGACATGTCACTAGTAACAATCCCCTCCTCAGAGAAAACTCGGTTAACCACTATTTTTGGTCACCTCTCACTCAGCCAATTTCTAATGCAGTCACTCTGGGATCCAAACCAAGGGCACACAATTTATTTATTAGGTCTTCTGTGTGGAACTGTGTCAAATGCTTTGCTGAATTCCAAGTACACTACATCTAGTGTTCTCTCTTGATCCAACTCTCTGGTCTCCCAATCAAAGAAATTGATCAAATTCATCTGACAAGATTTAGCCTCCCCCTTTCTTTACTACCCCTGTCCTTCCTGAATAGATTCTAGCCGGGTATAACTATATCCCAATCATGGTTTTCCATGACAACTACTGTATCTAAATCGGCTTCTTCCATGTCTGCCTCTAGATCTGGGACTTTATTCCCCGTACTATAAGCATTAGTGTACATTTTCAAATATTGCCTTTTTCCTCCATATTTCCCATTTCTATCTGAGTATTTATTTGACTTAATTAAGGGTTTTGCTCACCTATTGGATCAGTGTTCTGCAGCAGTCAAAAAAGCAAACAGAATGTTAGGAATTATTAGGAAGGGAATGGTTAATAGAACGGAAAATGTCATAATGCCTCTATATCGCTCCTTGGTGAGACCGCACCTTGAATACTGTGTACAATTCTGGTCGCCGCATCTCAAAAAAGATATAGTTGCGATGGAGAAGGTACAGAGAAGGGCAACCAAAATGATATAGGGAATGGAACAGCTCCCCTGGGAGGAAAGGCTGAAGAGGTTAGGGCTGTTCAGCTTGGAGAAGAGACAGCTGAGGGGGGATATGATAGAGGTCTTTAAGATCATGAGAGGTCTTGAATGAGTAGATGTGATTCGATTATTTACACTTTCGAATAATAGAAGGACTAGGGGGCATTACATGAAGTTAGCAAGTAGCACATTTAAGACTAATCAGAGAAAATTCTTTTTCACTCAATGCACAATAAAGCTCTGGAATTTGTTGCCAGAGGATGTGGTTAGTGCAGTTAGTGTAGCTGGGTTCAAAAAATGTTTGGATAAGTTCTTGGAGGAGAAGTCCATTATCAGCTATTAATCAAGTTTACTTAGGGAATAGCCACTGCTATTAATTGCATCAGTAGCAGGAGATCTTCTTAGTGTTTGGGTAATTGCCAGGTTCTTGTGATCTGGTTTGGCCTCTGTTGGAAACAGGATGCTTGGCTTGATGGACCCTTGGTCTGACCCAGCATGGCAATTTCTTATGTTCTTATTTCTTATGTTATTATCCCCGATGATTGTAGTTTAAAGCCCTCCTCAGTAGGTTTGCCATTCTGTGTTGAAAGATGCTGTGCCCCTTCTTCGACAAGTGGATCCCACCTTGAGCAATCCTTGAAATATCATCCCATGATCCGGAAGCCAAAATGCTCATATTGACCCATCTTTGTTGCCATTCATTTATCTCCAGAATGTAAGCTTTCCTGCCTGGGTCTTTATCCTTAAGAAAATGCCATACTGGGTCAGACCAAGGGTCCATCAAGCCCAGCATCCTGTTTCCAACAGTGGCCAATCCAGGCCATAAGAACCTGGCAAGTACCCAAAAACTAAGTCTATTCCATGTAACCTGGAGGATTGAGGAGAATACCACCTGAAGTCACTTTTGTTACGATCTGTGTGGTACCTTGTAGTATCATTTGTGTCAACATGAATGAGCAGCATTGGATAGTGGTCAGTAGACTTGAGGATTCTCGGCAGTCTCTCCGCAATGTCTTGGATTTTGGCATCTGGCAGACAGCACGCTTTCTGGGACATGTCTGGTCTACAGATGGATGCCTTTGCGCCTCTCAGAAGTGATTCCCCAGCAACCATTACCCTTCGCCTCCTAGGTGCAGTAGTTGCTTTGCCTGCAGCTTTGGGATTTTCATTTCCTTGTTCCTCCCCATCATGGGATGACATCTCCTTTTCCTCTTTCAGGGCTGCATACCAGTTCTTCAGTTCAAGGGAAACTGGAGCCATTGTGTAGGGTCTAGTAACTGTAGTAATCTGGCCCAGCTATCATCTCATGGACTAGTTTCACCTTTCACTCTGCTTGAGTTCTTCATTTTGGATGGTATCAAAGTTCGTGAAGTATACAGTCTCTGCTTGTGAAACCTGTGCCATGGGATTTCAATGTTGTCCTAGGAGAACTCATGAAACCTCCCTACAAGTCTCTGGAATCAGCTTCTTTGAAGTTTCTTATGCGGAAGGTGGTATTAGTCACTATCATCCTGCTATCTATGGAGTACCCTGTTTTTGATAAACTTGCTTTTACAATATCCCTGAAAAGCAAATTTATTACATAGTTAATTTTTCTTGTTTGTTCTACAAAGTATTCTGGGTACATTTGAAAGTGCAAGTTGCAGTGATGTAGAAATGCATGACAGAGCCCTCAATTCCCATTGACCCCCTCCTCCTCCTCTAGGAGGTTGGTGAGATAGGGGCAGAAGAAGTCTTTCTTTCATCAGAGGAAGTACTGTCCTACACCCCCTTGCTCCCTCCAGCAGCATTAGGGCTCCCATGGCTGTCCTAGGCAGCACAGAGCCCCCCAGCCAGTGCCTCAGTCAACTCCATGGATGGGGTTTTGACTGTGTCGTAGGGAGCATAGGCCAGTTGCCTGTACCCGGGATGTAGGACCCTCCAGTTGGGTGCAGGTTGCAGTTCTTCACGAATCAGTGGCCCAGTATAACCTTGGACCAGTGGGTTCTTGAGATCATCCGACAAGGGTACCAATTGAATCTATTAGGTGTCCTGCCAAATTGCCCTCTGAGCCTGTTTTGGGGGCATCAGGAGGCACTGCTAATGGAGCTCTCCTCCCTTTTAATGGCTAGAGCGGTAGAGCCTGTTCCACCAATGTTCATCTCACACTGGTAAAAATCTTTTGAATGTATAAATGTATTCACATACAATTTTTACCCTACCCCAAATAGATTTCAACCTATTACTCCTCTTACTGCTCATGTTTGAAAATACCTAGTTATATATAGTCTTCCCATTATATAACTTCCCCCTGTTAGGCTTGACGCAATTGTATTATATGTTTGTGCTATTTTCTTTGACTTCATTTGAGATTTGTTTGTTCTATTGTCAATTGATTGTAAAGCTTGTTGCTGAATTATGGTTCATTGTAAACCGAGCTGATTTTTGTAACGTGCCACGGTATATAAAAATCTCTAAATAAATAAATAAATAAAATATTTTACACCAGGTATTTCCTGATTCAAAAGAAAACAGGAGGAATCCACCCCATCCAAGACCTAAGGGCCTTGAACAAATTTCTTAAAAAAAGAAAAGTTCAAGATGGTTTCCCTGGGCATCTTGATCCTCCTTTTGCAAAAAGGGGACTGGCAATTCTCTCTCAATCTAAAGAACACATACACTCACATTGAGATCTTCCCCGGTCACAGGATGTATCTCTGATTTGTGGTGGGAAAACAGCACTTTCAGTAGTGGGTGTTGCCCTTCGGGCTAACGTCAGCCACATGAGTCTTCACAAAATGCCTGGCCATAGTGGTGGCGCATCTCCACAGTCTTGGGGGTTGCATGTTTTCCCTTATCTGGATGATTGGCTTGTCAAGAGCACATCTCTGGCAGGGGCTGTCAGGTCCGTGCGCTTTACCATCCGGGTGCTGATGTGGCTAGGGTTCATCATCAACTATCCGAAGCCTGCCAACTCAGTTGGACTTCATAGGAGCCCTGCTAGACCCAGCTCAGGCCAAAGTCTTCCTGCTTCATCAAAGGGCCATCACTTTGACGACTATTGCGGCAGAAATTCAGCAGAGCCAGCAGGTGTCAGCCTAGCACATGTTGAGGCTGTTGGGCCATATGGCAGCAACTGTCCATACCTTTGGCATGATTACACATGTGTGGAGCCCAGTGGATTCTGAGGTTGCAGTGGTGCCAAGCCATGCAGAACCTCCAGGATTGCATCTGAGTCACGCTGTCCCTCCAGGACCCATTGTCCTGGTGGCGGGTGCTTTCTAATCTGGAGCAGGGGATCTTTTTTTGAAGTTCTACTACCCAAATTGTCCTAAACACGGATGCATCCACCGTGGGCTGGAGAGCTCTCTGATTTGCTTAAGAAAGCTGTTGTCAAATCAACATCCTGGAGCTCTGGGCAATCATGTATGCGCTATGGGCTTTCAGAGATTGGCTGTCCAACAAAATTGTCCTGATCCAAACAGACAACCAGGTAGCAATGTGGTATGTCAAGAAGCAGGGAGATACAAGACCATACCTCCTGTGTCAGGAAGCGGTCCACATCTGGTCATGGGCCTTGTCCTCGGGATGGTGCTCAAGGCCTTGTACCTGGCCAGGACAGAGAATGTGGTAGCAGACAGATTGAGTCTTGCCTTCAGACCCCCACGAGTGGTCCCTGGACCAGGGGATGGCGAATCGGATATCCTGCCTCTGGGGAAGCCCAGACATAGGTCTATTCACATCCCCTTGCAACAGGAAGGTGCCTCGTTTCTGCTCCCTGTTACAGGCCAGATGGCAAAGCAGCCTCAGATGACCTTGCCCGTCATTGGGACAAGGATCTTCTGTACGTGTATCCTCTGATTCCCTTATTGGCGAAGACTTTCTTGAAGCTTCATAAGGACAAAGGGACTATGATCCTCATAGCCCCTTATTGGCTGAGACAGATCTGGTTTCCATTCCTACGGGAGTTGTCCATCCAGAGACTGATCGGTCTGGGGACTTCCTCAGATCTCATCATGCAAGATTGAGGCAGGTTGTAACATCCCAATTTCCAGGCACTGTCGCTCACAGCCTGAATGTTGAGAGGTTAATTCTGCAACCACTCAATCTCTCAGAGAGATGTGTGTTGGGTCCTGGTGGCTTCTAGAAAGCCTTCAACTAGAAAGTCCTATGGATTGAAGTGGTGGAGGTGTTCCATGTGGTGTGAGCAAAAGGCCCTAGATCCGTTCTCCTGCCCCACACACAAATTTCTTGATTACCTTCTACATCTATCAGAAGCTGGCTTAAAAAACATCTCCCTTTAGAGTTCATCTCGGTGCAGTTGGCACATTCCATGGTGTAGATGATACGCCCATCTGTGCACAGCCTATAGTTGTACAATTCATGCAGGGCCTGCTTCCATTGAAGCCTCCCCTAAGGCTTCCTGCTGTGTCTTGGGATCTCAAAGTGGTGTTAGCTCAGCTGATGAAAACTCCTTTTGAGCCACTGCACACCTGTCACTTGAGGTACCTGACCCCGAAAGTCATATTTTTGGTGGCGGTCACCTCAGCGCACAGGGTCAGCAAGCTTCAGGTCTTAGTGACTTATCCACCTTTCACTGTTTTATAATGACAGGCTAGTTTTGTGTATGCATCCTAAGTTCCTGCTAAGGTGGTGACGGACTTCCATCTTAACCAGTCCATCGTCCTGTCAACATTCTTTTCCAGGCCTCATTCGCCTCAAGGTGAATGAGCACTGCACAATTTGGACTGCAAGAAAACTTCAGCCTTCTATCTGGAGTGGACAGAAGCCCATAGACAGTCAACCCAAATTTTTATTTCTTTGGATAGGAATAGGTTGGATGTTGCTGTTGCCAAACACACTATCCACTTAGCTATCAAATTGCATCTCCTTCTGTTATGCCCAGGCAGGACTGTATCTTGGGGATCATGTCAAAGCTCATTCTGTTAGAGCCAAGACAGCGTCGGTGGCCCACTTGCAAGCAGTTCCCGTGGAGGAGATCTGCAAGGCTGCGACATGGAGTTCTCTCCACACAGTCACATCTCACTATTGCTTGGATAGGAATGGCAGAAGCAATAGTAGGTTTGGCATATCTGTCCTTTGGAATCTATTTGAGGTGTAGAACCCAACTCTCTCTTGCCTAGGGCCCATTGTTTGGGTTCAAGCTGTCTCTCCCTCTTGTTATCAATAGCACCATTGTTGACCCATTGATACCTGGTTGGGTGTGTGATGGTCCCCTTTTAAGTTGGGGACCCAGCCTGTAGCTATGGATTCACCCATCTGTGAGGACTACTATCCTGCTGTCCTTGAATAAAGCAGAATTCCTTACCTGTAACAGTGTTCTCCAAGGACAGCAGGATGTTAGTCCTCATGAAACCCGCCCGCCATCTCGCGGAGTTTTTCTCCTATTTCTTTATCTATAATTTTATGTTATAAGACTGGAGAGGGACTTCGCAAGGACTCGTGTTATAGGGCATGCTGGGCATGCTCAGTAGGCCAAGTCAAAACTTTTCTGTGTTGGGGCTCCATCTGATGATGTCACCCATGTATGAGGACTAACATCCTGCTGTCTTTGGAGAACACCTGTTACAGGGAAGCAACTCTGTTTTACAAGAATTAAGCTTAATAGTAGCTAATTAACATTTACATAAGATGACGGGTTGTGCAACCATGTTACATGAGCTAGGATCCTAAAAGCTCAATTTAATAGTATTTTGCAGGAGAAAATAGGCTATTTTATGAAGCGAACAAAGGCTTATTATTTTGAACATAGTAATAAACCAGGTCTGCTGTTAGCATGGAAAATTAGAGGGAAGAGAGTATAGTCTTTGAATAGAAAAGTGAAATGCGGGAATAAGATCTGTAGGTCGCCAGAGGAGATAGCCGAGGCATTTAAACTTTTCTATAAAACACTATATATAGCACAAGAAGTGGTGGAGAAAGAGCGAAGACATTTTGTAGAAGGTTGGGCTGCCTAAATTGCCTACAGAGATTTTGGTGTAATTGGATAATCCTGTGAGCCCTTTAGAAATCCTCATCTCTATTAAGGCCTTATATAGTGGGAAGGTGTATGGTTGAGCAATTGGCACCAGTGCTTTTCCAAGTTTTTCAGAATATTTTAGATCAGGGGGTTTTGCCACCCGCGATATATGAAGCAGTGACTATGGTGATTCTGAAAGAGGGTAAATTCAGAAATGATTTTGCTTCTTATCGCCCAATTGCATTGGGAAATATAGATATGAAAATATTTGCTAAAGTCCTTGCGAACAGATTGGATAGGTGATGAGGTTATTAATGTATTGGGATTAGATGGGTTTTATTTCATGGAGGAGATGTACTGATAATGTCATGCGCACTCTCTCCAATATAGATTATAAGAAACAAAGGGAGTCATTTATCAAAGTGCTATATGGCATTTTCGCATGCGAAAAGCACCTTTAACGCATGCGAATACACCATAACACATGGTGCGATGCAAATTAGGAAAAGGGGAGGAGTTTAGAACGGGATTTCTGGCCAAGTGGGCCGGCTTCACAATTTGCGAAGCCATATCGCACGGCTTTAACGCGGATTTTAACTACACCTTTTTCATTTGCGTTAAGCCGTGCGATATGGCTTTATCACACTTTGTGATGTTTTTGCAAATAGCGTTTTCAGTATTTTAAGCTGCTAGGGGGGGGAGAGAGAGAGAAGTGAGGGTTAGGTATTAGTGTAGGGGCCACTTTGATATTCAGAGTGCGATGTACGAACAGAACACTGCTCTCTTGTGATGATTTGATGACCTTCGGAGTGAGGAAACGCACCCAAAGATGAGATTTGTGCAATGTTCTCTCAACCTAGCTTGATGTTACCCAGGTAGAGAGTCCATCAAGCTAGGTCATCTTTGGGTGAGTTTCCTCACTAATACCTAACCCTCGCCTCGAGTAGCAAGGTGGGCCTCATATAGAGGTATAAATACCTACCTAGTATGAGGGCCTTATAGCTAGTGTCTCTCTCTCTCTCTCTCGCCCCAGTGGTTGTAGGTAGGAATTACAACAATTCTGGCACTTATCGCAAAGTGCGAAAAAGTTATCGCAGTTTGCGGTAATACCTATGTGAAGCGCTAAGATAGCGCACTTTGCGATAAACAGCCTATTACCATCAAACACGCCCCTTTTCCTATCACATGCGACATTTAGTGCATTTTGATAAATCCAGGCCAAAGAGAGGGTCGAGCTATTTTGTCACTAAATGCAGACAAATCGTTTGACAGAGTGGAGTGGAATTTCTTGGAGGGATTGATGGGGGATGCGGTTTTTGGATAGGGGATTAATATAAGGACATGTATTCAAACTCTGTGTGTTGCACCAGTTGCGGCTATTAAGGTAAATGTGACCATTTCTGATAACTTCTCATTAGCTAGGGGGACTAAACAGGATTTGCCCCCATCTCCTGTCCTGTTTGGATTAGTTATTGAACTGTTAGCACAATATATAAGACAATGACAGGAGGTTGCTGGGATGCTGGTGGAAGGGCAAGAGCAGAAAGTTGCATTATATGCTGATGATATTCTGGTATATATGTGAGATTTGCCTAAGTCCATCCCAGGTTTATTGGCAATACTTAAAGAATATGGGGAGATCTCAGGTTATAAAATTAATTTGACTAATTCTAAATTGTTGTCCATAGGTTCTCTCTGCTCCCAAAAGATGCAAAGTATAGTACTGTGCCCGTTCCGGTGGTCACTTAAAAAGATTAGGCATCTGGGTTTAACATCTCTGCTTGTGTGAAGGACCTGTTTTTGCTGAATTTCAGGTTGCTTTTAAGCAAGGTGAAGGAGGAGAGGCGGAGATGGAAATACTTGCCGGTCAGTTGGATAGGGAGAGCTAATATTATCCATATGAATTTGGTTCCTAGAATTCTATATTTATTATGCTGCATATTCTGCACCCTAATAGTTGTTTTTTTTCCGGAATTGAATAGGATTCTGAGCAGTTTGGGGGCGGGAGAAGGGCACGCATTACATTGTCTACCCTGCAAGGTCATTCATTTATTTTCAAGGCTATTATAAGGCAGCTCTGTTTTGTGTATTAGCACAGTGGCATAATCCTAGCCCTTGTCAGTGTTGGATTCAATTTGGATGTAGGGAGTTAGGTAGACAGAAGGCGTGGTATACTTGGAATGAGTCCCCTTGCAAGGGATAATTTGGGTCTAAGGTGGCCACTGGATTATGGTGGAATTATCTTAAGCAGAAAGGAAAAAGGCATCTTTTGGGGTTGACCCCAGTATTAGGATATAGAGACTTAGTTAAACTATGGCCTTCTAAAGTTAGTGATATGATCTGTAATCTTTGTGGTCCTTCTCTCAGTTGTTTGAGCAAGGGGTTTTTTGTTCCTAGGCAACTTTTAAGCAAAAGTTTCAACTAAATGAGTTTCCTATTTTTGCATTTCTGCAACTGAGAGACATTGCATATAATTTGGATGTAAGAGCATTTTAGCTCAAAAACCAAATGTGCTGGAAATTGCGATTTTTTGCAATAAGAGAGTTACGGGGCAATACAATGATCTAAGGTGGTGAACCCCTTCATAGTGCGGTAGCATGGGAAAGGGAACTGAGGTAGATTGGAGGAAGAGGATTGGGACCAAATCTGGGAAGATTTGTGGAACTGTTTAAGGTCACAAAATGTGGTTGAGCAATAGTATTGAATTATGATGGGACCTATTTAGTGCCTTCGAGCTTGAAAAAGATGGAGGTTGCATCTGACCTGTGTTGGAGAGCATGTGTTTTGAATGGTACCCTCTCCCGAATCCTATATTTTTGCCCTAAGATCAATGAATATTGGAAAGAAATTGCAAATGCAGTCTAGGCAATGTTCTCCATAGAGAGGTGCCTAATGATCCTAGAATCTATATTCTGTACTTCTGCCCAGCTGACTCTCAGGCTGGAGAAAGCAGTAACCTGATTTTGAAATTATTGGTCATTGGAAGACTGATTCTGCTTAGATACTGGAGACAGTTGCGATCCCCTTCTGTTGAGGAGTGGGCTGGAGAACTGTGAAAATGGGTTGAGTTAGCGTTACTGTCTGCTAGGATTCAGGGGAAATCTCAGATAACACAGAATATGTGGAAACCAGTTTTACATAGCTATGAAGCTCAGTCATAAGGGTTGTAGAAATCTTGAATCAAGTATATATGCAAACATATGTTTGTTGTTTTGCTTTGTTCTGACACTCTCTTGAGGGGGGGGGGTAGGAAAGTTAAAAATTGAGGGTCTCTCAGCGGGTGAACATAGGTTATGGATATTGTTGAGGATTTTCTGTTAAGATGTGATTTTGTTTTGCTTTTGTTATGTTTTCTGTATTTTACAGATACCGCTGTTGTATACTACTGAATACACTCAATAAAATCTTATAAACAAAAAGTGACTGTATGGCTTGGCAACCAAAAGAGAGAATAGCATAAATAAAAGTTAATTGAACTGAAACTCTCTTCAGTTTTGCTGGGGGTCTTAGTGTATACCCTCTAATTTTAAACACTGGGTTTTTTGCAGAGAAGTAGCAGTACATTATCTCCTTTTTATCTTTAGGGGTTAATGTGACTGTAGCCAGTCCACTAAAATTTTAATTAAATTGCATTTCTCAGGATAATGTCTTCAAATGGATTTTTTTGCACATCCTATGACAGGAATTGTTTATAATATCCCTTAGGCCTTTGGCAATCAAAATTAGGAATTCACTGGTGACACAGGGCATTAATATGGGAAAGAAGTGAATTTAGAGTAAGCTTGTTTGCAGACATCATTCACTTATTTGTGAAGAATGCTAAACAAGCTATTCCAGCAATAATGGCAGTGTCTGGATTTTTTTTTTTTTTTTTTAGTTATTTTTAGGATTGAAGATTAACTTTGCTAAATCAGAAGTATTACCCTTGGAGGATTCTTTACCTTGAAGATGGAAAAGGGAGTTGCATCTCAATTGGGCATGTGGACGTTTGAAATATCTTGGAAAAAATATATACATAAAATATGTATGTGTATATATGTATATATTTTCCAGTTTATAAATTGAATATAACTCAGGTTCCAGAAGTTAAATAGGACCCTAAATAGATGGAAGGACTTATCAATTTTGTTGAAGGATTGGTGTGCTCTTATTGAAATAGTGCTACTTTCCAAGATACTGTACCTGTATCAGATGATTGTGGATAAAGAAAAAAAGATACAGATTTGTTCAAATATGAAGTTATGAGATTTATTTGGAACTCAAAAGGGTCAAGAGTAAGCTTTGCTAAACTATTTGTTGGAATGTAGTAGAGGGGGAGTGGCTCTTCCAGATTTAAGATTGTATAATGTGGCAACTTTGATTAGGTGGATACATGATATTTACACAGGAGAATCTAAACTTGTACCCTCATGCTTCCGGGATGACTTATGCCAACTTTACTTTTTTCTCAAATCGTTACATTCTAGGAAACATTCTAAAATATCTGCTATAAGATCTGAGGCTCTTTTTATACCATTGCAAATGACTTGGAAGTAGTGGTGATGATTGGGAGGAAAAAAAGTAATGTGTCCCTGTTTATATTTCTGGTAAATAATTTGAAGTTTCCTATGGGAGTTGGTGGATCAGTTTATTGTTTGGCAGGCTAGAGGTTGTAAGGATCTGTCAACCCTTGTGAAGATGGTAGGTGGGATGGTCCCCTTCTTTGATGAGTTGAAAACTCAGTGGAACCTAACAAATTCACATATGCTGGCTTGCCTTTTTTTTTTTTTTTTTAACAAACATAGCATTTCTTTGCATCTTGGGGACCCACTTTCTCTGACATTAACCAGCATTATCACAGTTTGCATCTGCTACTCGGAAGTCATCCTTCCTACTTCGAGAAGTAGGATAAATGACTCCTTTTTACTCTCTTTAGCAATAAAATGATTGATAGATTTGGGGGAAAAGATCACTCGAGATGACATGGAATGTTTCTTTGTTTACCAAAATATTATTTTGGCAAAATTGAGTCTAAGGGAAATGCAACATAAGTTACTGCACAGATCATATATTAACAAGGAGAAGGGTGCACAGATGAAGATAAGGGAGTTAGTAGAGAGTATTGGATGGAAAATTGCAAGGGGATCTCAGAATATCTTGCTTCTACAGTGTCCAAGGTTGCAAGAATTCTGGGCACTAGAATTGAACAGATTTTTGGAAAGGAAGTAGAATGCTTTTGTTGTTTGGTTTGACTTGGGGACAGAGTTTCCTTGCAATTGCTTTAATGTTAGCTAAGAATTGTGGCTTAGACACTAGTTAGAGGAAGCAGAACCACCAGGGCAATATTGGAAACAACTGAGGAAGCAAATTACATCCTTTAAATTTTATTTGGGCACTGGACCCCAAAAAAGCTTCCCATGAATACAGACTGCTCTGGGATACATTTCTACATATTAATAATTGGATTGACTCGTGCACTATAATGAGAGTGCATGTTGGTGTGATGTGTATTTATGTAGAGTGTATGGTTAGTGATGTATAAACAAATTGAACAATTAGTTAAATCTAACACAGTCTAAATGTCTGTGTCCACAATGCTTAACTTAAAACAAACTGTGGATGGTATAACTGCACAACAATGTCTAAACTTCTTTTACTATTTGTCTGGTGTTTTTTTCTCCAATAACAAAAATATAAATGAAAGAAAAAAAAAGTAGGCATGTAGTAGAACAATGTGCCTGCTTTTACCTGCATGCATGTTAGGCGATTTTCAAATAAATCTTTTACGTAGATGAATAGCTAATTAAATGTCTTTTGAAAATTGCTCTGAATGTCTCAGATTCTTGTTACTTCTAGAAAGGAATCCACTAGGAGGTCTTATGGCTTTTATGTGGAAGAGGCATTCTATTTGGTGTAAAGGCATGGCCTTAGATTCCTTCTCTTGTCCTACCCAAAATCTTAAATACCTTACACCTTTCATAGTCTGGCCTAGAAAACAACTGTTAGAGTTCACGTCAGTGCAATTGGTATTTATCACTAGCATGTAGAATTGGACCCCATTTCTGTACAGTCTCTCGTTGTCAGATTCTTGCAGGATCCGTTTCATTTGAAGCCTCCCACTGTACTATAGGACCTCAACACGGTTCTTGTGCAGTTTAAGAAAGTCCCCTTCAAGCCTCTTGACTCTTTGAGCTTAAGTACCTGACCTGAAATGTCTCATTTTTGATGACCGTGTTTTTGGATCATAGAGTCAATTAACTCCAAGACTTATGTTTTATTGGGAAATCTGGTATTAGGTCTATATTAAAAACATGTAATTTTATGTTGTTTAAGGCAACCCCTTAGCTAAGGAATTCCACTTATATGACATGGTAAACCTGCTTGCCCTCACACAAAGCAGAGTTGCATACCTCTGATAGGTATTATTTCAAAGCATCAATTCACCAGTCACTTCAACACATCCATTGGAAGTTGTTCTTTATATATTTTGGCTAATTGAGAACAAAGAGAAGCTGTAATACTGCTGTGGCACAAGAAGCCCCACAAATGAGCAGAAGAGACTTCTAGTCTTTTCCAGAAAGCTCTGGAATTTTGTTGAATTTGGTCCACATGCAGTCATGGGACCCACTTGTGCGACTGGGAGCCGTGATCATCAGAGAACATCTGTTACAGGTAAGCATCTTTCCTTTTTTAACTTCAGCACAAGGATCTTTTGTTTCTTTAAGTCTTCTTAACTTAAATTGTGGAATAGTGTCCCTTTTAGCTAAAAGATAGTTTGCATTAGATTTTTACTGTTGTCATGCTAATGGCTTAATTTTAAAAAAGTGTCTAATTTACATATGAATCTTATGATTCATCAAAGTATGCTTTTCAGATGCACTGCTGAATTTTAATTTCAGAAATTTCCCCAAAAATTCTGTGAAGAAAGAGCTACCATATAATTTCTCATCAAGACCTGGTTGAGCTAGTTTGTTTTTTAATTTCTGTCGCATTGTATTCTGGTGTCTGTGGTGTTTTCTGAACAGTTTAAACATGTAAGCCCTTGCCTGCAATGGTAGTTGAAGGAGTTAAAAAAAAATACAAACATATGAGTCCTGGAACCAGCCTAATTATGCTCATTTTTTAATAATCATTTTTTTTATAAATTTCTAATGATGCTCAATGCATTCATTTTATACTTATATGGAGGTTTGGCTTTATTGAGGTTATGCCCGCAGAGGAAGTAGAAAAAAAAGATGCATTGGAGCTTTTTTTTCATCTGGACTTATACAGCAATTTGGTAATACATTAAGTGATTTTTCCAAATTAAATATTTTTATTTTTCTCTGAGTTCACACCTAATTTGTTTGTTTTTTTAAAAATACTTCTTGGAGGGTTTCTAGTGCACCTTTTGGATTTTTTTCTGACTGATTTTTAGTACTGAGTAAAATAGAAATTTCCATGCCAAGAGGAAAGGCACACAAAGAAGAGAGATGTGATAGTAGACTGAGGGGGCTATTTACTAATACAGCTGAATTTGCCATTTTACCATTGGTAAAAACGTCATGGGATTTACTTAACTGTAGTATCCATGCTACAGGAGTGCATGCAAATAAATCTCATGAATATTCATTAGGGATATCCTGAAAACCTGACTGGCTGGGGGGGCCAGTATTACCAGTTTGAGCATCCCTGGCCTAGGCAATGCTCACCTAGCACATAAATATAAAATACATGTAGCTTTTGGTGATGTGTTTCACCTAAATGGACTCAATAGGTTGGAGCTCCCATGAAATTCCCAAAATCTGCTAGTCCAAGCTATATAACAAATTAAATTTTAAAAGCAATAATTTACTGAAGTGGCAATTGTACGCCATGCTCGTTTTAAACCTTCAGTTAAGCAAGTCTGATCCAACATGTACATTAAGTTCTTGCAGTATATGTGTGATAATTCAAAGATGGGAGACATAAAATGGCGACAACTGAAGAAAAGTACAAAATAATTGTAGTTATGTCTGAGGACATGATAGAACAAATATCCCAAAGTGTGTCTGCAGTTCTGGATGACTGGTTGAATAAGTTGTACTCTGTGATGTAAGAAATAAAGGAAGGGCTTGAAATATATAACCAAAAGAATTGAAGCAGCCGAGCAGAGAATTTCTGTGCGCAGGATAGATCTTACAGAGCAAATCGGCAGATCACATAGCTGCAAAAAGTGAATACAAACCTGTTACAGAGGATCAAAGATCAAGAGAATAGCAGATGCTGGAACAACATCAGAGACATTGGTCTGCCAAAATCAGTGAGGGATCAAGTTGCATCATTTGTGAGGAGTTTAGGAGTACTAATTGATCCCAAGCTATCATTTGCTTATCAGATTAAGGCTGTAATTAAGTTGGGCTTTTATAAGCTCAAACTCTTATGCTGTCTGAAGCCATTTATTGCAAGCTTGTGATTTCCAATCAGTAGCCCAAGCATTGATTCTTCCAGCAATTGATGATTGTCGTTCAGTCTATATGGGATTATCTGTTTGATCATTGAGAGCCCTACAATTGCTGCAGAATTTGGCAGCCCATTTGATTTCTGAACCGTGCATGAGAAAACATATCACACTAGTGCTATTTGATCTCCACTAGCTTCCACTGAAGTGGAGGATATAATATAAAGTTGCTACATTAGTACATAAGCTATTAGCTTTGGACTGAAGCCCTGGGGCTAATGCCATGTTCCAATTATACAATCCTATACAAGCTCTGCGATTATCAGAGGGGTCTTCTGAATATTCCCATGGTATGATAAGCCCATTTGGCAGATACAAGGGAGCGGGAATTTTCAGTGGTGGCTTCAATTTTGTGGAACTCTGCCACATGAGCCGCGGCTGGCTTCCTGTCATAAGACTTTTAAGAACATGCTGAAAACCCACTTATTCAGGCTGGCTTTTTCATGAGGTGGCATCTAGTCATATTGACTTGCATATGCATGTTATATTGGGCTGAGTAATTTGTTTTGTTTTGTGATGTTATGCACTAAGGGGCAGATTTTAAAAAGTTGTGCGAGCGCGTACTTTTGTTCACGCAGCAGGCGCGAACAAAAGTACGCCTGATTTTATAAGATACGCGCGGCTACGCACGTATCTTATAAAATCTGGGGTCGGCGCGCACAAGGCTGCGCAAAATCGGCAGCCTGTGCGCGCCGAGCCGCGCAGCCTGCCTCCGTTCCCTCCGAAGCCGCTCCGATTTCGGAGCGGCCTCGGAGGGAACTTTCCTTCGCCCTCCCCGCACCTTCCCCTACCTAACCCACCCCCCTGGCCCTATCTAACCCCCCCTTAACTTTGCGTGCGTCGGCCGGCAGCCCCGCTCCGTCCTCCGGTCCTGGGGGCTGGTTCGGAGGCCTCGACCATGCCCCCGGGCTGGTGCCACGCCCCGGGCTCGCCCCCGAAACGCCGCGTCAGTAGGCCCCGCCCCCGGCACGCCCCCTTACAAAAGCCCCGGGACTTGCGCGCGTCTCGGGGCTTTAAGCGCGCCGGCGGCCTATGCAAAATAGGTGCGCCGGCGCGTGCAGGCCTTTGAAAATCCGCCCCTAAATTTTCTTATGTATATTACTGCACGCCACTTAGAGCCTGGCAGAGGCGGCCTATAAATTTGTGAAATAAATAAATACATACTTTTGTTGAAAAATGATTACCAGATACGTTGGACTTAAATGCACAGGTAGATTTGCTAGGATGTGAATGAGCCCATAGAGTAGGTATAATTTGTGAAAAGGATGGCTGCCCTAGACCAGTAATCACAAAAATTCTTAACTGGGCAAATAAAATGAAGCTTTTCAGAGCATATCGTAAAGCCAAATAGATGGAATATCATGGCAGTAAGATTCTCTTTATTTTAATGATTACTCCGCACGTGTAGCGGAACAGAGGAAGGAAATGGCTCCTATCTGTTCTGCTCTGAATTATACCACAAAGGTATGAAATTTGCTTCGATGTTTCCCACAAAACTCAGCTTTCAACATAATGGTTAAGTAGTTTTTCTCGCATCTAGAGAAGAAGCAAGTAATTTCCTGCCCCGGCTAAAAGACAACATAAATGAGAGCTAATAGCTCCGGGAAAGATCATGGTATAGTGAAGCAGATAAATTTGAGAGTGAATTATTTTTGCTGCAATGTTGGTCAAATGCAGCTTTAATACATTTTTGCAATATTCTCAATTTCATCTTACTGTAGCCAAACTGCTGGACGTGCTAGAGAGATAAATTTCCTGGATGTAGTATTGACAGCTTTATGGAGCAATCGGTTAGGAGTGGAGGAGTAACCTAGTACTGCAAGCTACGAACCAGGAGACCAGGGTTCAAGTCCCACTGTTGCTCCTTGTGACTTTGGGCAAGTTGCTTTACATATATAGAAACATAGAAATGACGGCAGAAGAAGACCAAACGGCCCATCCAGTCTGCCCAGCAAGCTCTTGCACTTATTTTTTTCATACTTAGTTGTTACTCTTGGCCCTTATAAGTAACTTTTTGGTTCTATTTCCCTTCCACCCCCACCATCAATATAGATAGCAGTGCTGGAGCTGCATCTAAGTGAAGTATCTTGCTAATTATTTAGGGGTAGTAACCGCCGCAATAAGCAAGCTACTCCCATGCGTGTTTACCCAGCCTGTGCAATTCAGTCCTTATTGGTTGTTGCCTGAATAAAAATCCTCTTTTCTTCATTCTCCCCTGCCGTTGAAGCAGTGAGCTGCGCTGGATATGTATTCCAAGTGAAGTATCAGGCTTAATTGATTCTGAGTAGTAACCACCGTAACAAGCAAGCTACTCCCCTGCTTTTTTGTGGATTGAAATCCTTTTTTCCAACATTTCCTCTTGCCGTTGAAGCATAGAGCAATGTTGGTGTCGCATTAACCGTGTGTATGTTTATTGAATAAGGATATTAATCTCCAGGTAGTAGCAGTCATTCCCGCAAGTCACCCCCATGCCTCTTCTCTTCATTCACATCCTCTAGACTTTATGGATCCACAGTGTTTATCCCACGCCCCTTTGAAATCCTTCACAGTTTTGGTCTTCATTACTTCCTCTGGAAGGGCGTTCCAGACATCCACCACCCTCTCCATGAAGAAATACTTCCTGACATTGGTTCTGAGTCTTCCTCCCTGGAGCTTCAAATTGTGACCCCTGGTTCTGCTGATTATTTTTCCCGATGGAAAAGGTTTGTCGTTGTCTTTGGATCATTAAAACCTTTCAAGTATCTGAAAGTCTGTATCATATCACCTCTGCTCCTCCTTTCCTCCAGGGTGTACATATTTAGATTCTTCAGTCTCTCCTCATAAGTCATTTGATGAAGACCATCCACCTTTTTGGTCGCCCTTCTCTGGACCGCCTCCATCTTGTCTCTGTCTCTTTGGAGATACGGTTTCCAGAACTGAACACAGTACTCCAGGTGAGGCCTCACCAAGGACCTGTACAAGGGGATAATCACTTCCCTTTTCTTACTCGATATTTCTCTCTCTATGCAGCCCAGCATTCTTCTGGCTTTAGCTATCGCATTGTCACATTGTTTCGCCGACTTCAGATCATTAGACACTATCACCCGAAGGTCTATCTCCTGCTCCGTGCACATCAGCCTTTCTCCCCCATCGAATACAGTTCATTTGGATTTCCACTCCCCATATTCTTGACTCTGCACTTCTTGGCATTGAATCTCAGGTGCCATATCTTCGACCACTCTTCCAGCTTCCTTCACTCCTGTCTCATTCTCTCCACTCTTTCCGGCATGTCCTCTCTGTTGCAGATCTTAGTGTCATTCGCAAAAAGACAAACCTTACCTTCTATCCCGTCCGCAATGTCGCTCACAAAGATATTGAACAGGACCGGTCCCAACACCGATCCTTGCGGTACACCACTTAAAACCGCTCTCTCTCCAGAGAGAGTTCCATTTACCATCACACATTGTCTTCTGTCCGTCAACCAGTTTGCAATCCAGGCCACCACCTCGGCACTCACTCCTAAGCTTCTCATTTTATTCACCAGTCTCCTGTGCGGGACTGTATCAAAAGCTTTGCTGAAATCCAAGTAGATGACATCGAGTGCTCTTCCTTGATCCAATTCCTTGGTTACCCAGGCAAAAAAGTCAATCAGATTTGTCTGACAGGATCTTCCCCTGGTGAATCCATGCTGCCTCTGGTCCAGCAATTCTCCCGACTGTAGATAGTTCACTTTTCTCTCTTTCATAGAAACATAGAAACATAGAAATGACGGCAGAAGAAGACCGAATGGCCCATCCAGTCTGCCCAGCAAGCCTCACACATTTTTTCTCTCATTCTTATCTGTTACTCTTAGCTCCTTGTTCTATTCCCCTTCCACCCCCACCATTAATGTAGAGAGCAGTGATGGAGCTGCATGCAAGTGAAATATCTAGCTTGATTAGTTAGGGGTAGTAGGGGCAGTAACCGCTGCGATAAGCAAGCTACACCCATGCTTATTTGTTTTACCTAGACTATGTTGTACAGCTCTTGTTGGTTTTTTTTTCTTCTCCCCTGCTGTAGAAGCAGAGAGCCATGCTGGATATGCCTTGAAAGTGAAGTATCAGGCACATTTGGTTGGGGTAATAACCGCCGTAACAAGCCAGCTACTCCTCGCTTTGTGATTGCGAATCCTTTTTTTTTTTCTTCACCCCTGTCGTTGAAGCTATGCAGGATATGCGTGAAGCATCAGTTTTTTTTTTTTTTTTTTTTTTTTCCCCCCTGCCGTTGAAGCAGAGAGCTATGCTGGAAATGCGTGATGTATCAGTCTTTCTCCCATGCCGATGCAGCAGAGAACCATGCTGGATATGCATGGAAAGTGAAGTATCAGGCACATTTGGTTTGGGGTAGTAACTGCCGTAACAAGCCAGCTACTCCCCGCGTTTTGAGTGCGAACCCTTTTTCTTCTCCTTTGCCATTGTAGCAGAGAGCTCTGCTGGATGTATCAGTCTTTCTCCCATGCCGATGCAGCAGAGAACCATGCTGGATATGCATGGAAAGTGAAGTATCAGGCACATTTGGTTTGGGGTAGTAACTGCCGTAACAAGCCAGCTACTCCCCGCGTTTTGAGTGCGAACCCTTTTTCTTCTCCTTTGCCGTTGTAGCAGAGAGCTCTGCTGGATGTGTGAAGTATCAGTTATTCTTCTCCCCTGTCATTGAAGCAGAGAGCTATGCTGTATATGCATTGAAAGTGAAGTATCAGGCATATTTGGTTTGGGGTAGTAACCGCCGTAACAAGCCAGCTACTCCCCTCTTTATGAGTGCAAATCCTTTTTTCCATTACCTCTTGCTGTTCAAGCTTAGAGCGATGTAGGAGTCACAGTAAGCATGTGTATGTTTATTTAATAAGGGTATTGTGTCAATAGCCATCATTCTGGCGAGTCACCCACTCTTCATTGGCGGCCTCTTGACTTTATGGATCCGCAGTGTTTATCCCACGCCCCTTTGAAGTCTTTCACAGTTCTGGTCTTCACCACTTCCTCCGGAAGGGCATTCCAGGCATCCACCACCCTCTCCGTGAAGAAATACTTCCTGACATTGGTTCTGAATCTTCCTCCCTGGAGCCTCAAATCGTGACCCCTGGTTCTGCTGATTATTTTCCTACGGAAGAGGTTTGTCGTTGTTTTTGGATCATTAAAACCTTTCAAGTATCTGAAAGTCTGTATCATATCACCTCTGCTCCTCCTCTCCTCCAGGGTGTACATATTTAGATTCTTCAATCTCTCCTCGTACGTCATCCTATGAAGATCCTCCACCTTCCTGGTCGCCCTTCTCTGTACCGCTTCCATCTTGTCTTTGTCTTTTTGTAGATACGGTCTCCAGAACTGAACACAGTACTCCAGGTGAGGCCTCACCAAGGACCTGTACAAGGGAATAATCACTTCCCTTTTCTTACTCGATATTCCTCTCTCTATGCAGCCCAGCATTCTTCTGGCTTTTGCTATCGCCTTGTCGCATTGTTTCGCTGTCTTCACATCATTAGACACTATCACCCCACGGTCCCTCTCCTGCTCCGTGCACATCAGCCTTTCCCCCCCCATCGAGTACAGTTCATTCGGATTTCCACTCCCCATATGCATGACTTTGCACTTCTTGGCATTGAATCTCAGCTGCCATATCTTCGACCACTCTTCCAGTTTCCTTAGATCCCGTCTCATTCTCTCCACTCCTTCCGGCGTGTCCACTCTGTTGCAGATCTTAGTGTCATCCGCAAAAAGACAAACCTTACCTTCTATCCCGTCCGCAATGTCGCTCACAAAGATATTGAACAGTGATATTCAACAGTGACTCCATTACTTTTCCCACCACTGAAGTGAGGCTAACTGGTCTGTAGTTACCAGCCTCTTCTCTGTTCCCACTCTTGTGAAGCGGGACCACCACCGCTCTTCTCCAATCACTCGGCACCACTCCCGTTTCTAGGGATCTATTGAACAGGACACAGCGGACCCGCCAGCACATCTCTGAGCTCCCTCAGTATCCTGGGATGAACCTCATCAGGCCCCATTGCTTTGTCCACTTTGTTTCCCCAGCTCTTCTCATACATTTTTTACTGTAAATGGAGTTACTTCTACACCATTCCCCTCCAGTTTCTTGTTAACTAGCGATGGTCCTTCTCCAGGGTCCTTTTTAGTGAACACAGAACTGAAGTATTCATTTAATATTTATGCCATTTCTTTGTCTCTCTCCACACATGGATCCTTTCCACCTTTCAATTTCACTATACCACTTTGAACTTTTCTCTTTTCACTGATGTATCTGAAAAATGTTTTGTCACCTCTCTTTACCTCTTTGGCAATCCTCTCTTCCACTTGACTTTTTGCCGTCTTGATTTCTTTCTTTGTTTCCCTCAGTTCTATCAGATATTCTTCTTTGTGCTCCTCCCTTTGGGATCTTTTATATTTCTTGAACGCTGTTCTTTTAGCCTTTATTTTGTCAGCCACCTCCTTTGAGAACAAGATAGGTTTCATTTTTCTTTTGCTTTTCTTTACTTTTCTAACATATAGATTAGTTGCCTTGGTAATTGCTCCTTTTAGATTGGTCCACTGTTGTTCCACATCTCTCTTGTTCTCCCAGCTTACTAGTTCTTACCCCAGGTACTTCCCTGTTTCATCAATGTCCATGTTTTTGAACTGCAAAACTTGGGTCTTTGTGCTTCTTTTCCGTATCCTTTTTGTAATATTAAACCATACCATTTGATGAACACTGGTGCTGAGTGGGCGCCCACCTGGACATCAGAGATATTATCTCCATTAGTGAGCACTAAGTCGAGTATAGCTCCTTCTCTCATGGGTTCCATTACCATTTGTCTGAACAAAGCTACTTGTAGGGCATCCACTATTTCTCTACTATTGTTAGATTCTGCAGATGGGATTCTCCAGTCTACATCTGGCATATTAAAGTCTCCAACGATCACCACGTCTCCCTTCTTTCTTATCTTTTGGATGTCTTCAACCAGATCTCTGTCCATTACCTCAGGAACAAACTTAGGCCTAGATTTATCAAAATGCAGTAAATATCGCATGTGATAGGAAAAGGGGTGTGTTTTATGGTAATAGCCTATTTATTGCAATGTGCGTTTTCTTAGCACTTAGCCTCCAGCCTAATATCCAGCGAAGCAGAATTCTATAATCAGTGGGGTTAGACCTTGGAAAACCAGTGAATAAGAAAATTTGGATGGGAAATGAGTCCTGGCTTATACCATGTTGCAGTCTTTGGTAAATATTAGCAAGAATGCTGGGAGGACTATGTGAAATTTAATAAACAACCACAGTTCTCTCCATCTTTGCTGTGGGAGGCACGCAAAGCAATAATGTGAGGAAATAATTCTTATGTAACCAAACAAAATAAAAAGCAGGATGCAGAGATTTTGAGACTAACTATATTTGTGAAGCTGGCCCAAGATAAACATGTAACAATGATGTCCGAAGCACAAAAAAATTCTTAGTGCAAGCACAACAATTTTGAACCAGCTACTATTTCAAAGGATTGCTAAGTCTGTAAAATTTTTTAAAATGTTTTATAAATATGGAAACAGACACCCAAATTGTAAACAGCCCATGTGCGTAAAAATCGTGGCTTGCGTGCACTGCGTGTATTTTAGAATGGGCCCAGTCATGCGCGTTACTCCTGATGCGTGCATGAGTGCCGGGCCTGCTGAAAGGAGCGGGCCGGCCGGTGGGGTGTGAGGCGGGCTGGAACAGCGCCATTAGACACTGTCCCAGGGAAGCACACGCCGACAGCTGGCCAATGTGCGGACTTTACTCCTGCTCTGGAGCAGCAGTAAGTACAAAAATAAAAAAAAATGGGGTTAGGTAGGTTTAGTTTAGGGGTCGGGGAGGAACTGGGGAAGCCCTACTCGCATCTTCGCGCATAGTATTCTAAAATCCCGCCCCCGTGCATGGAGCAGGCCACCCGCCCACACATGATGCACAGACATGAAAATCCAGCGCGTATGTGCCTGCAGGAAATGTATTTTATAGAATGTGCGCCTGGAAACGCGTGCACATGGACAGACATGCATGCCTTTTAAAATTGACCCTAAAGTGAGTAAGCTGTTAGCGAGCAAAATTGGTGGGGATATGATAGAGGTGTTTAAAATCATGAGAGGTCTAGAACGGGTAGATGTGAATCGGTTATTTAGTAATTCAGCAAAATTGGGGCGATATGATAGAGGCGTTTAAAATCATGAGAGGTCTAGAACTGGTAGATGTGAATCGGTTATTTAGTCATTCAGATAATAGAAAGACTAGGGGGCACTCCATGAAGTTAGCATGTGGCACATTTAAAACTAATCAGAGAAAGTTCTTCTTCACTCAACGCACAATTAAACTCTGGAATTTGTTGCCAGAGGATGTGGTTAGTGCAGTTAGTGTAGCTGTGTTTAAAAAAGGATTGGATACGTTCTTGGAGGAGAAGTCCATTACCTGTTATTAATTAAGCTGACTTAGAAAATAGCCACTGCTATTACTAGCAATGGTAACATGAAATAGACTTAGTTTTTGGGTACTTGCAGGTTCTTATGGCCTGGATTGGCCACTGTTGGAAACAGGATGCTGGGCTTGATGGACCCTTGGTCTGACCCAGTATGGCATGTTCTTATGTTAAAGGACAATGTTCTTATATTACAGGTATTAAAGATAAAGTAGAGAACTTACAAATTCCATTGAAGAAATTGAAAAAAGATATATGGGATATTATCAGAATCTATATGACAGAAAAACAGAGAACATGGATAAAAAAAATTTTTTTTTTAAGATTCTGCATGGCTGATGTTGTGTTCGGTAGTTCAAGGACTGCCCCTGCGAACCTCCGTACTCGCCTCCTTGGCCGGATCTCCTGTCTCTGCTCCCAATGCAGGTGCCTACTCTAGCCTCCCGTGCAGTTGGACGCCTCGCTCCGACACAGCAGGAACCCGCCAGCCTCACACACGACATGACACCGCCGGCCCCTTCTTAACACGTGCCTAGCATTCCTTCATTGAAAGGGCCAATGGCAAGAAAGCCTTGATGGCCCCAAAAGATATTATTCATTCATGCATATATAAGGGCAATGTCAACACACTGTCAGTGCCTCAGCAACATGTCGCACTACTTTGCAGTAGAGCATGTTGCTGCTCGTTTCAGCCTGGTCTTCAGTCTTCGTTTTGGTGCTGTCTTCAGTCTTTGTTCCAGCCTTGTCCTTGGTCTTGTCCAATTCATTTTCGTTCTTCGTCAGTGAGTCTCCTGCCTTGTTCTGACTGTGCTTGTTCTTGTCTACCTGCCCTGCCTGTCCATCCCCTGTTTCTCCCACAGACGGATACCTGGTACTGTCCCCTGCCTGAACACTGGATACGCTTGAACGCTGTCTGCCTTGACCACTGCCTGAACATGGATACACTTGACTGCCGCCTGCTTTGACCACTGCCTGAGCACTGGATATGCTTGACAGCTGCCTGCCTCAAGCACTGCCTTTCTCAACTCTCACAGACATCCTTCTGCCACCAGCAGAGACCCACCTAAGTCCTGCTGGCTCCAAAGGCTCAACCAGAGGGGAACGAGAGATGGTATAGGTAAAGGTCCCTTTGGATCTCTGCTTTGCCTGGGTCTGCTTGCCAATGGTGGGAACCTGCAGGGCTCTTCCCTGCATGTAGTGCCAATCCTATCTCTGTCCTAGAGTCCCCTGATGCAACAGCCAGAACTCACAAAAGACCAGCTGGGCAAGCTGAATTCACCAATAAAGGATTCATAAATTTTCAGTGTAGTGCAAAGATGAAAGTTAACGAAGGTAACAGGTTTAGATGGAATTTTAGAAGCTACTAAAATTTCAAGTGCTGGGGCCATTGGTTAGTATGTATAATGATGTGTTAACCTAGGGATTTTTTTATTTATGGGTTAAGTAGGGAGATAGCTCTATAATTGGAAATTAGATCAGGATCCCTTCTTGGCTTTGGTAACACAACTATACCAAAGGATCAGATGCAGGAGGTTGCAGGATATCCGAAAAATAAGTATGCAGTCTTGGGACAAGACACTTTTGAAATACTTTGTAAAAGTCAACTGAGAAACCATCAGATCCTGGCGTCTTTTCCCTAATCAATGCAGAAATGGCAGTGGAAATCTCCTCCAATGTAAAGGAACCATCCAGTCTGGTTTGTTGATACAAACTGAAACGGGATGTATCACCTGTGAAAGAAAATGATTAATAGAAGAGGCAGAATTATTTAAACTCAGATATATAGAGAGTATGGTAAAATTTCCTAAATTCCTTCAAAATATCAGAGTTAGAGGTTAACAATTGGCCCTCACTGCCAGTGATCGCCTGTATACATTTTTTCCCCTCTTCTTTTTTTGAGGTAATTCACCAAGAGGTGACCATACTTATTTTTGGCAAAGTATTAAGCCTTTTGGACAAAGAGATTTACTCGCCTGCACACTCAATAACTTATTATATTCATACCTGGCTTTCAATAAAGAAAGTAAGGTACCATGAGCAAGAAGAGTAATATGGCCTTTCTCTAGCTGTTAAACTGTTGGGTGCAAATTGGAGAGATACTGTTTTTGTTTTTCATGCATGGCAATACCTTGGCTGACAATCTCCCCCGAATGATGGGTTTGAATGCTGCTCATACTGTTGGAAAAGAAACATTAGGTGTGATATTGTGCAAGAAATATTCATCTATCTTATCTTGGAGATAGGTGGCAAAAGCGGGATCCTCCAAAAAGTTCTAGTTAAACCGCCACAGTCGATCTACTATGGCTAAGGAAGAGATGTTAACATGTAAAGTCATTGCAGCATGATCTGAGATCAAAATGGGATGGATTGAAGCAGAGTGGACATCAGGTACCAAACACCCAAAAAATAATCTATTCTACAATATGAAAAGTGAGGAAAAGAAAAAAAAAGTATAATCTTTGGCAGTGGGATGTAATAATCTTCAAGGGTCGGCCAGATCAAGAGAATTTAGAGTAAGAAATTCTGGCTTGCGACTGTTTATCTAGTAGAGGATCTAATGGTTGATTAAAATCTCCCCCAATAATTAATTTGGAGACTCATCTTCCATCAACTGAGAGGAAACCATGTGGAAAAATATAGGATCATCTGAGTTTGAGGCGTACAGTTTGAAAAAACTAAATATTTCACTTCCGATTGCTACCAGTGCAGAAACCCATTTCCCATCCACATCAGCAGTGTGACTCAAAACTTGTGCCTCTAAGGTGTTTATGACATAAAATGACGACACCCTGCTTCTTCTTAACTGCTGGACTAAAAAGCATATCCCCCACCCAAGCTTGCTTCAATTTGAGAAACTCTATGGAGGAGATATGTGTTTCTTGTATCATAGCCACGTCTGTTTTCTGTGACTTTAAGTATGTTAATACTTTCTTATGTATAATAGGGTGAGAAAAACCATTAACATTCAGAGAAACAAGAATAACAGAAATGGATGGCATATTGAAAAAAGTAATCTATATGTCGATACCTAGTACAAGCAACAACTGGCCAATCGAAATGAAAACATGCGAAGTGGAAAAATATGCATGTGACCCTCATAAAAGAAAAAAGTGAAAAATTAAAAAAAACAAAACAGATAATGTAGAAGAAGAACAGTGATCAAAAGCCACAACAGTGGAAACAGGCTGTGCCTGGCTAACATGGGCCTCGTGGCAGGACGTTTAGCATTCCAAGATCCAGCCCCAAATACAGTTTTAAAAATCACCCAGGAATGTAATGAACCATAAACAGCATAATAACAGATGGTGAGCAGTGTCATAATACTGAAATAGGTTGAGCATAGTGGAAATACAGCAAATTGCCACGGTAATCATGCTTCGATGCTCATTGAAAACATTAGCAAGAAACCAAAAGATCCATAAAAGTAAACGAGTTAAGTTATCTCCTGAGCAGCTTTCAGTGAGGAGAGGAAAGTGTGCAATTCTTCAGGATTTTGTTTTATTCTGGCAAGTAACCCACATCTGAGCCAGGTATCGCAGGCTGTAGCACACTCCCAAAGCTTGCAAGTGCAGTCGGAAGGTCAGAAAGGCTTTCCGCTTGGCCACCATGGTCTTTGCTAGGTCTGGAACAAAAAGCAACGAGTAGCCTTTAAAGGTGATGGGGGCCTTGGTGACGGCCATAGCAAGGATCTCAAGGACCTGTGGGTAACAGAGCAGCTTGAAAATGATGGGATTTGGGTAGTGAGAATCATTAAGAGGCTTTGAAGAGATCCAACAAGCCCTCTCAATCTTGAATGGTAAGGTATCATGCAGGTTAGAAAACCAATCATATCAGAGCCCTCTGAACCCTCCAGAATGCCTAGTAGACGCAGATTAATATGATGGTTCCTGTTAGCGGTATCTTCGAGGTCGCATTGAAGCTATTCAGTCTTGCACTCTGATTGAGGAAGAGTGACTGTGATCAAGACCAGTGATGCAATTTTAGTTTTAACTTCTCCAGCTTTGCCTGAAACAATATTTGCTGCAACATTGAAGATACCTCAGTATGTATAGCCGCTGTAGTTTTCATATTCATTTGTAGCATATCCTTTAGCTGTTTGAGCTTTTCCAGCACCAAATCCGCTGACGTCATAGGTTTAGATTGTGCTGCTTTCTCTGGAGTTGGGAGGTCTTATTTCAACTACCGGTACTTCATTCCTGCAGCCATGATCAGTGCGGCTTCAGTCTTCCTGGACTTGGTTCCTGACATCACGAAAGTGCAAAATATTGGTGAAAGAAAGTGAGATGTGCTGGAAAAAACGGTGATGTCATTCAATTCTGTGTCAATCTTGGAGAGCTAATGGATCAGGTGGCCATCTTGTAGCTGTACTAGAGTGCCCCCCAGACATTCCAATACTTTTCAAGGCATAAATGAGTTATTAAAAATCTGCATGATTGCAGATGATGATCTGCTAATTGTAAGTGATGCACCTAAAGAAATATTCTGCATACAATGAATGTTCACTCAGTTTAAAAGCTTTGCAGGTATGAAAATAAACTTTGACAAATATGAAGCTTTGCCTTTGGATAATACACTAGAGCAGTGGTCCCCAACCCTGTCCTGAGGACCCACCAGCCAGTTAGGTTTTCAGGATATCTACACTGAATATGCATGAGAGAAAATTTGCATGTAATGGATGCAGTGCATGCAAATTTTCTTTCATGCATATTCATTGTGGATAGCCTGAAAACCCGACTGGCTGATGGGCCCCCAGGACAGAGTTGGGGACCACTGCGCTAGAGGTATCATGGAATGACTCCTTTCCATTTAAATGGGATAAGGGAAAATTGAAATACTTGGGGGTTTGAGTCCCAAGGGATTTAAATACACTATATAATTTGAATATACTTTAAAAGAGTATGTCAGATTAAATCGCAACTAAAATACGGTACATAGAAGGAACCCTTTATCTTTCATGGGAAGGTGTATCCTTTCGAAAATGGAAATAATGCCAAAGATACTGTACAGAATTGCCATGCTGATTGAAAAGGACTGATTTGAAATACTGATTTTGTACAAATCTGGAGACTGCACCTTCAAAAGGATATAAACCGGTTAGAGTTGGTCCAGAGGATGGCTACTAAAATGATCAGTGGTCTTCATTCTAAACCATATGGGGAGGCTGTGCTGTGATGGTGAGTGAAGATGTGTCTCTTTTCTGCCCCGGGACCCCACTCCCTAATTTCATGAATATCACAACTTTTGTTACCAGCTAGGAAAGCAATTCCTTCAACTTTTAAATTTCTTGATGGTGCAGATTGCCATTGCATTGAGTCTCTGTGTATTGATGGCTATATGCTGACTAAAATAACTCGATGGGATAGGGAGAAGACCTGACCTGGTGAAGTTAAAATGGCTAGCACAAGCAGCAACCCGCCTTCCCTGAGCATGCCATCTGAAAGGGTAAGTGATATGGCTGCAGCAGTGACAGTAGCTTTGGAACTCAAGTTTGAAAAAAATATACAAGTTCAATGAGATACATGTCCTTCTTGCCGATAAGATGAAGTGGGTGTATGAGGTGGAGTCGCACCTTAATGTGATGGAGTCGCACCTTAATGTGATGGATGAACACATGCAGGTCCTGGAGTCGAAACTCTTTGGTTTGTGGGCCAATAATGAAAAATGAGAGCTTAAATTGGAGAATCAATCCCATAGTAATAATCTCCATTTAATAGGCCTGCCAGAGTCTATTAAAAATTTTGAGTTACCGGGCTTCCTGGCGACGTGGCTTGTACAATCTTTAGGCCTTGTTATTACACGTGATCATTTCTGTGTTGAGCGAGCACATAAATTGAGAATGTGAACACTATTGCTTAACAAGCCAAGTTCTATGAGTTTTAAGGTCCTTAATTTTCAAAATAGGGATGACATACTGCACAAACAACTCGGCTATGACGGGATGCAGGTATTACGCTTCGAAGATTACTTGGTGGGTGTATCAGATGAATGGCGTGACTTCTCAACAGTGTGCACGAACCTGGTTGATCTGTAAATTAAATTTGTGCTTTGATTTCCTGCTAGGCTCAAGCTAACCTATAAAGAAGAGGTGAAGTTGTTTACGCTGGTGAAGACTGCTCAGGCATTTTTGAGCAGTATTTTGGCATCCTGTTTTGTGTCTTTGAGGAACTGCAGTAATCTGCTCAGGAACATAACAGGAGGACATCTTTTTTGCATTATTTATTGTTTTCATGATTTGTTGTTTGCCCCTGGTTATTCATTAAAATATTGCGCTGGTGAGCAGAGTATAAGTGAGTGTCCACTATGGATGGTGGCTGTGCTATTTGTATGAGACTGAAATAAATGATCTTGCATGACCACTGGAGAGAGAGACCTCAGGACAATCTCTCTCATTACAGGAGCTTTGGGACTTTGTTATGCATGTTTTGTTTTCTTTTTTGTTCTTTTTCTTTTCTTCATTAATTAACTATTATTTGTGTTAAAGCATGCTATGGTGTGGTGGTTTGTTGGAGATTGAGGAGTGGCGTCCTCACACATATATCACGGTCCTGTTGCCCTTAGTTGGGCTACAAGGTTTTGAGGTTAGCTCTTTTAGAGATAAATGAGAAGTAGGGAAAGGAGGGGGGACTGCAAAAGGCTGTAGAGTAGGTTGTTTTTATTTTTAGCATGCCCATCTCAATGAGGTGTTTTTGTTTTGATACAGGAGTAATGCTGTTTCTGGATGCGAATGGTTGGGGTTGGACCTAAGATGGGGGTTTCAAGCCATTCAAGTGGGTGACTTTTCTTTTGTACATACTTGTTTCACTGATGTTCCATGATGTCATCTGAGGTGTGTTGTGGTATGTGGAATGTTGCTGGAATTGGATCAGTGACCAAACGTTTTAAAATTTTGCAAGCCTTGCAATGCCATAAAGTGCAAGTTGCATTTTTACAAGAGATATGACTTGATGAGATTGAACACTGTAATCTACAAAGACAATAGGTGGATAAATTTTTTTCAGCTCAATCCAAAACTAAGAAGGCAAGTGTAATGCTGCTTTTGGGGAAAGGGGGGGGGGTCTCTTTTTTGGATGCATTCCCAGAGGGGTGAGCATTGATGTAATGGACTCTCTTTTTGGATGGGTTGTTGAATTTTGTAATGTGTACATACCAAATGTTTATGATCATGATTTTATTATAACCTTGGTGCATCTAGTGTTTCCTTTAGCCAATGATCCAGTTTTCATGGAGGGAGACTTCAGTTGTGACCATGATGTGACTATGAATAGATTCTCACTTCCTCTGGATCGGCAGTCCAGTAGAACACTAGGATTCTAGATCTTGTGGATGCTTGGAGGGTTCTATACCTGCTAGAACGAGAGTACAGTCATATATCCCAAGCACATAACTCACAATCCCAAATTGATTATCTGCTAGGGCTGACGGAGGCCTTTTCCAAAGTGACAGAGGTTTAAATTGGACTCCTAGCAATATCGGACCATGCACCAATCTGAGTTGATCTTGGTGGTTATCATCCTGAGGACATTGACCCTTCTTGGAGATTTCCTATCTCTGTAAAAATCAGATCAAGGATTTCGCTAGTTCCTTGGGAAGCAATGGGATGAATATCTGACTAGTAACGCTGAGCACTTTGTTATTTTGGGAGATGGCCAAAGTAGTGTTGAGGGGAGATATTTGCTATACAGTGGTACGGCAGAAAGCCACGCTGAAAGAAATCTTTGCTTTAGAATTTCAATTACAGTGTGATAAAAAATATGAGACGGAGCCTACAGTGGCACATATTTGTCAATTTCGGGATATACAAGCTATGTTGAATATCTTACTGCATCAGAGAGCTAAAAAAGGCCTCATATATTACAAATGTCATTTCTTTCAACATGGTAATCAAATGTGGACAACATTGGCCAATATTATGAAAATTTGGGGGGGGGGGGAGTAAAATCATATTGTTGCTATTCAAAATGCCTCTGGTAAGACTGTAAACTCTTGACTAGAAATTAGTGAGATGTTTAGATCATTCTATCAGTCCCTATATGGCACTGTACCAGGAGATGTAAGTCAAATTAGGAGATTTCTGAGCACAGTACAGTTGCCTAAATTAACCGATGACCAGTTAGCTTGGGTAAATCAGTCTATCCAATTACAAGAAGTACAAGTGGGGATAACAAATACAAAACGTTTGAAAGCGCTGGGCCCTGATGGGTTCCCCGCTGAATTTTACAAACTCTTGGGTCTAAAAGAATACCTTTCGTTAGGATATTCGAGCAGTTAATTGAGCCCTCTGGGGATAGGGCTTACAATCGATTACTGCAATGCTCTGCTCTTGGGCCTCCCCAAAAGCATGATCCAACCCCTACAATTACTCCAAAATGCAACAGCTCATATCCTCATTAACACCCTTCAAAAATGACCACATTTCCCCTGTCCTTAAACACCTGCACTGGCTACCCGTTCCATCAAGAATCACATACAAATCCCTCACCCTCATTCACAAATCTCTTCACAACTAGAACAAGCAATGGTTCAACGAACATCTCACCTTTCGTAACTCTGATGTCCCACCAGAAAACAACATCTGGCAACCCTACATACCCCATCACCCAAAGCCACCAAACTCCGCTCCACCAAAGACTGGGCCTTTTCCTTGGCCGGGCCCGCCCTTTGGAACAAACTACCCTCATCCTTCCGCCAAGAATCATCCCCGAAAAAATTCAAACAGAGCTTGAAGACCTGGCTCTTTAAGCAGGCATACTCCTAAGTACCCACCCTTACCCCCCCCCCAGCTCTCGTCTCCCCCTCTTCTGCCCCACCCCCCCCCTTATGGGTAACCTCTGTTATTGTACCATTTTCTCTGTTGTAAATCATCGCTTTTGCAACTAAGTAGAAGAATGACACCTCATCATATCCTTCATATTTTATGGTAACATAATCTGTAAATAATTCCCCCTGTGTAAAAATTTATTGATCATATGTACAATTTTGTAAATACTTTGATGCCTAAATTTAAGCGTTTGTATCTACCCGCCCCTTTTCCCCCTCTCCCAGTTCCACCCCGCCCCCTCCCGCCTTCCCTCCCTCTCTATACCTTATCAGTTCTTTGTAAAGCCTGTTGCTACCTGTTGTTTCCTGTTAATCGAGGAGATGTTCCGAACGTTCCTCGGTATATAAAAAACTGTTAATTAAATAAATAAATAAATAAATAAATAGGGAAATACCTACAGTAGCTGAATGTAATCCACTTTGAAGTGCTGGGAAAACTGGAATATAAATCTAAATAAATAAATAAATAAAATGGTAGCCTTGCAAGATTTAAGATAAATGTGAAAAAGTCTGTAGGAAACAGTTAAACAATTATGGGGAGATGGGTTTCCACTGCGATGGGCCAACTATTGTTTTATATACCTGGGAATATTATTGCATCAAGATCCTGTACAGATTAACAAAGCTAATTTCAAGAGCTATTTAGAATTATAAAAACATTTACAGGCATGGTCAGGTCCTCTCACTGTCCCTGATTGGAAAGGTCAATCTATTTCAAATAGTGATATTCCCCAAATGTTTATACATGTTTTAAACAGTCCCTGTGTGACTTCTGAAACAGGACCTGCAGAAAATTGAGGGACTAATTCAGACTTATTTATGAAAGGGGAAGAAATCTAGAATTGCGTTGATACAATTGTATAGGAGGTAGGTGGAGTGGTCTTAGTGAATTTGAGGCATTACAGTTTGGCCTGTTGTTTGTGTGATGTGGGTAACTGGTTGTTGGACATGAGATATTACACGCCTATAGGGTTGGAGAAGGCCTCCCTCTCGCTGCTAAACTGGTGTTACGTGATTCACAAGTTGCCTGCAGCACTGCTTGCGTATCTTAAGATTAGTCCTTTGATGATGACAGTGTTGAAAGCATGGAAATACTTGTATGCTGAGTTACAGTTACAGAGCTAGATCTCACAATTTTTACCTTTTTGGGGAAATGAAGACTTCACACTGGACCACCTGGGGGAGAAATTTCTTCACTGGGATACAAAGGGACTTAAGATATTGGGGTAGTTTTTAGATCCTGAGGGGAGACCCAGCTCTTTTCAGGACTTGCAACAAGAATTTGAGTTAGATCATAATCATTTTATGCTTACATATGAGACACTATGTTCAATCCCTAGAAGTAAAGGATTTGAGTCACGAGCATAGACTGGATAGAGGAGTTAGTTGACTTTGAGGATCCCTCTAGACATAAGGCCTCTTTTTTACATAGATTCTTGGTGTGGAAATTAAATCCTTCAAGGTATGATAACTTGGTGCAGAACTGGAACCAGGAATTAAATGTGACTCTTGATACATCCTTTTACAGAGTGATGATAACTTTTAAACAGGTGCGCGGGCATTCATCGGCCCACATCCAGGAACATGGCCATTTTATAACATACACGCGTATATGCGAGCATATTATAAAATAGATTGACCTCACATTCATGTGTGCACAGTTTTAAGTGGTCACGCCTATGTATGCAAATGCTGCTTGTACCGCGTAAGTGGGGGGGGGGATTTTAGTAGACATGCGCACAGTCATTTCCATTTTTCCAAGTTTGCCCAGGTAAGAAATAGGACTTCCAAGCCCCCTAGTTTAATAGCCTCCCATTTCCACTGTTAGCCCCTACTTTTAAAACCCCACCAATCTATTTTTCTTTATTTTATTACTTACACGTCCTCCATAGCAGAAGTAAAGTTACGACATAGGGAACACCCAGTGCATGCCTGTGCACGTAAGTATTTACGTGCAAATTTGAAGTTGAAATCCAGGAATGCCCATGCCCAGACCTCGCCCACGCCCCACCCCTTTTTCAGGAGATACCCGTGTACACAGGCCCCTTTTAAAATGTGCTTGGCGTGTGCCAACCCAACATATTGATATATCTGCAGGTTTTGGCACGCACCGGGCTTTTAAAATTCACCTTTAAGTGTTTCAAGTGAATGAAGTCTGGCTCTTGCAATATGTCTCTCCGTGATACTCCGTACAAATTTTTGAGATTTTATTTGCTTCAACAGATGGCTTATAAAATCAAGCTTTTGTTGTCTGCTCAATGTATTAAATGTCATCTACAAATAAGAACTTTGGGACACCAATTCTGGGCCTGTTTCGAGATCCAGAAGTTTTGGAAGCAGCTAATAGTATACATCAAGGAAGGGACAAACATATGGCTGCCTGTAGAGGCAACTATGCTCCTTTGTGAAGATTTCTAGAAACTTTGTCTCTGAGTTTGTAAGGCACTTCTGCTGGACAAGAAGGTGATCTTGCAGTGTTGGTTGTTAGAACATTCTCCAACTATAACACAATGGAGAAATTTTCAGCACCACATATATGTATTTGAGAAGTATATTGAAAGAGCTGATGTGTCCAAGAAGAAGAAAGAGTTTTTATTAGTTTGGGATATGTATACACAATCACGATCGCACAAAGCTCGTAGCTTGCTCTCAAATGATTTTTTACATGGGTGTTTTATCATTGCAGTGGAAAGTTTGCTTATATTCATATTGACATGGTGGTCTAAGTTGGAGATGGGTTAGAAGGGATGGTTGGGTACAATTTCATGATAATTTGGAAAATGGTTTCTTCTTCTTATTTTTATTTATTTATTTAGGTTTTTTTATATACCGGCATTCATGATACAATCATAGCATGCTGGTTTACATATGAACAGGGGTGCATAATAACTTTGAACTTTAACTAAAGTGCAGAGAAAAAAAGTTACAAATAACAAGGCAGATTGAACTGGGCGAAGAGAGAGATGAAAGGAAAGAATAACGTCAGTAAGGATGATTATACATTCTTGGAACTAGGATGACTGAGCGAGATATGTTGATATGAAGAGAGATTACGTAGGGTCCGGGAATGCTTGCTTAAACAGCCAGGCCTTAAGTCTTTTCCTGAAGGTTGGGAGGCAGGGCTCCTGTCTCAGATCGGGGGGGATGGAGTTCCATAAATGGGGACCAGCTGTTGAGAGGGCTCGATCCCTTAAAGTGATGTGTCTGGTGGTTTTGATGGGCGGGACCTGGAGTGATCCTTTGTATGCATCTCTTGTCGGTCTTGAGGAGTTATGTAATCGGAGGGGGATTTGTAGGTCAGTTGGAGCATGTTGGTGGATGATTTTGTATATAATGGAAATGGACTTGTAGATGATTCTGAAATATATTGGCAACCAATGGAGGTTTTTTAGGATTGGAGTGATGTGGTCTCTCCTCCTGGTGTTTGTTCGAATTCATGCTGCCGCATTTTGTACCATCTGAAGCGGTTTGGTGTAAGAGGAAGGGAGACCTAGAAAGATTGAATTACAATAATCTAACTTTGAGAAGATAATTGCTTGAAGAATTGTTCTGAAATCTTGAGTGTGGAAGAGGGGTCTTATCCTTTTCAGCACTTGGAGTTTGTAGAAACAGTCTTTGGTAGTTCTGTTGATGGTAGCTTTCAAGTTCATGCGATTGTCAATAATCATTCCTACGTCTCTCACTTGTGTGGTTGGTGGAATGGTATGCTGAGAAGTGGGGATGCAGCTGTTCTCACGAGATATGAGTAGGAGTTCAGTCTTGGAGGAGTTTAAAACTAAGTTTAGACTGGACAGGAGGTGTTTGATTTCTTGTAAGCAGTTTTCCCAGTGATCCAGTGCTTTCGAATAGGTATCTTTAATGGGGATCAAGATCTGAATATCATGCGCGTAGAGGAAATGTTTTAGATTAAGGTTGGTGAGAAGCTGGCAAAGCGGCAGAAGGTATATGTTAAAGAGTGTCGGAGACAAGGAGGAACCCTGAGGGACTCCTACTGGTGAGTCATAGTGTGATGATTCTTTGTTCTGGACCTTAACCTTGTAGCCTCTATTGCTGAGAAAAGTTTTAAACCAATTTGTTTTGGCTGAGGTGGGTGGGCAACAGAAGTACATGGTAAGTTTATTTTTATCCTGGCAAGTAGACACCCTATAACCACTCCTTTATAGCCCTCTCGCTCTTAGCTCTCTTTCCCTCAGTGCTGGTGTCAGTCGCTGATGTTAGTCCTCATGAAACCCACCCGCCTCACCTGGGAGTTGGTTTCTCCATGTATTAGCTATTTCATGGACTGAGGGACTCTGCTTAAGGGGCAGGGTGATGACTACTGCTGCACATGCTCAGTAGGGCATGTTTGTGAGTTATAGAATTTTTGAGATCAAAGTTCCTTGCTGGGCTCCATCTGATGATGTCACACATGTAAGGATTAACATCCTGCTGTCCTTGGAGAATACCTGTTACAGGTAAGCAGCTCTGCTTTCTCCTGCCCCACGCAAAAACCACTTGACTACATTCTGCACCTTTCAGAG
Source organism: Rhinatrema bivittatum (assembly GCF_901001135.1). Lineage (NCBI taxonomy): Eukaryota > Metazoa > Chordata > Amphibia > Gymnophiona > Rhinatrematidae > Rhinatrema > Rhinatrema bivittatum. The sequence goes on along the minus strand of NC_042615.1, from coordinate 528,063,406 downwards.
ACTGGTCTAAAACCCAACTCCGTTAGAGTTCATCTAAGTGCAATTGGAGCATACCACCAAGGGGTAGATGGTGTATCCATCTCTGTACAGCCTATAGTTGTACGCTTCATACGGGGCCTGCTTCGGTTGAAACCTTTCCCGAGGCCTCCCACTGTGTCTTGGGGCCTCAACGTGGTGCTAGCTCAGCTGATGAAAGCTTCTTTTGAACCGCTATGCACCTGTGATCTGAAGTTCCTGACCTGGAAAGTCATATTTTTCAGTGCGCAGGGTCAGCAAACTCCAGGCCTTAGTGACTTATCCATCTTATACTAAGTTTTATCATGATAGAGTGGTCTTGTGCACACACCCTAAGTTTCTATCTTAACCAGTCAATTGTCCTGCCAACATTCTTTCCCCAGGCCCCATTCGCACCAAGGCGAATGAGCACTGCACACTTTGAATTGCAAGAGAGCCCTAGCCTTCTACCTGGAGAGGACAGAAGACCATAGACAGTCCACCCAACTTTTCATTTCTTTTGACAGAAATAGATTGGGAGTTGCCATTGTCAAACAGACACTATCCAGTTTTCTAGCAGATTGCATCTCCTTCTGTTATGCCCAGGTGGGACTGCATCTTGAGGGTCATGTCAAGGCTCATTCTGTCAGAGCCATGGCAATATTGGTGGCCCACTTGCAAGCAGTTCCTGTGGAGGAGATCTGCAAGGCTGTGATGTGTAGTTCTCTCCACACATTTGCATCCTACACATTTGCAAACCTGTCATCCCTGTCTGAATAGGGATGACAGTAGGTTTGGCCACTCTGTCCTTTGGAATCTCTTTGAGGTGTAGAACCTAACTCTCTCTGCCTAGGGCTCATTGTTTGGGTTCAGGCTGTTTCCACCTCTATTACCAACAGCACTGTTGTTGTGCCCATTGGTACCTGATTGCTGCTTGTTGGTCCCGTTTTGTGTTGGGGAGCAGCCTCTAACTAGGGATTCACCCATGTGTGAGGACTACCATCCTGCTTGTCCTAGGAGAATGCAGAGTTGCTTACCTGTAACAGGTGTTCTCCTAGGACAGCAGGATGTTAGTCCTCACAAAACCCACTCGCCACCCCGCAGAGTTGGGTTTCTCCTATTTATTATTTTATTTTTACCGTAATTCTGTGTTACAAAACTGAAGAGTGACCCCGCATGGACGCGTGGTATAGGGAATGCTGGGCATGCTCGGTGTACCCAAAGTTCTAGAAACTTTGACATATGTTTTCTGTGCCGGACTCCATCCAATGATGTCACCTATGTGTGAGGACTAACATCGCGCTATCCTAGGAGAACACCTGTTACAGGTAAGCAACTCTGCTTTCTCCTCTGTCCCTCCCCAATGAATCTTTTTCTCTCCTCCTCTCTCTTTTCTCCTCTTTATTCCCTTCACTCTCCTCCTCCTCTCCATATGATGCTTGGTTCAAAGCCGCATAAAGTCACTGAGCAGTGGAGGAGGAGGATAGAACCCGATATGCCTTTACTGCTCTCCTCCTGCCACACACTTGCACAGGAGGGGAACTTGGCAGAGGGAGATTCAGGCAGTTTTGTGGGAGGAGGTGGATTTTGCAGCCCTTCCTGTAGCTACAGAATTGTAAGAAAGGAGGGGTCCTGAGTATACTTCTCAAATGGCGGTGTCCATTGTTCCTGGCGGCTGGAGGAATTAATAGAAAGGAAACCAGTAATAAGAAAATTTCTATTATGAAGCATTTCAATATTTTTAGTTGAGAAAATGTATTTAACAATTAAAAGAATGTAATTTAAGAAACTGTTGTTTAGTCTCAAATGCAAGGGTCGTCAACATTAACTTCTAGGGCTGAGAAAAGTAGGATTCTCCTGTAGGTGGGATTAGGAGCATGAAAGGAATGGCAAGTATAATAAATATGACAAAATCAAATTTGACCAAATTTAATTTTGTCATATTTGTCATATTTGACGTAGGTAATAATGAATAATGCTGCCAGCATTGTTACCTATGTGGAAGCGTTACATAGGTAATAGACTAACTTATCCGGGAAGTGGCTGGTATTGCTGAGAACAGCTACCTCGGCACAGAGAAGAGGGCCACTTTTGGAGGTAAAGGGTGGGTGGGAGGGTGAAAGCTGGTGTGGGGGAGGAGTTGACTGGGGGGGGGGGGGGTTGGGAAGCTGGAAATGTAATTATTTTTTAGCAGGGAGGCCCAGGCCGGTGGTGGTGATTGTTAGGAACTTTGCAAGTTTCAAACTTTTAAACACTCAGGGCAGGTTTTGGGTACCATGTAGTGGGGGGAGGGAGGCAGATCCATGTGGTGATGGGGGGTGGGCATTGGGCCAGGAGGCCTGTGACTTATGGGTTTTTTTTCTTTAAGATGCATTACTTACCAGGATATCTCTGAAGATATCCAGGTAAGTAGTGAATTACCTGGCCACACGAGGCTGGAAAGCTTTTTGTTTAACCGGCCATATTCAATCGATGGCCGGTTAGGATTGAAGTTATCTGGCACTGTTTAAATTTATCCGGCTACATAAGTATATTCAGTGGGACGTTTTTCCCGCTGAGTATAATGGACAAGCCATCCAGCCAACAGTAGCCGCATAACTTTCCTCTAAATGGCCTACTGAATAATGGTCTCTTAAATTTTTACTGAATTAATTTAAGGTACCTTGCTCTAAACTTTAATAATAAGGAAGGCTTTCTCTCTCTCTCTGTATGTGGGATTATTCAGAATATCATAGACTGATATTTACTGGTGCTTGATGTGCTTAGCTGTAGGACAGCAACTCTCTTTTCAAAATTGTGAATGTTTCTGCTTGAGAATCTTTAATGGTGATTACTAGTCTTTTTCTTTCTTTCACTCCATTTTCTGTTAGTGTTCATTCCACATGTGGATGAAAGGTTTGTTGTGATAACATGAGGTGATTTAGTTCATTTTCACTTATTTGTCTGAGGTAGGGAGAAAGGCTTCTGTGGAACACTGAAAAGGAACTTGCAAGCTATTATTTGCTGTATTGAATTAAAACCAGTTGCATTCTTCAGAATGTTAAGACACAAGAAAACATATGTGGTGGAACTGAACTTTGTAAACTCTTTAATTAAAAAGAGAGCAAATTAGTTTGCAATAAAAGTCTTCAGCAAAACTAAAATGCATTCCTTCTCGTTTTCTTTTAGGCATTTGTACAGTTGTGTTTGGTAGGATAATTGATTAGGTCAGACCATTAAGTTATTTTGTCTGGCAAGTAAATTGTAGATGTCAAAGGGATCCCTGCTGTGAATTTGAGTTTATTAAATCATCTTCAGAGAGCTTAACAAAGAAGACTGGCATATACAGAACCTGCAGCAAAGCATGTTTGTTCTCAACACAGTTGCTTTGCTGAGGTTTTGCTTGTCAAGTTGAAGAAATGCTAATCTTGTCATGTTCAGCAGCTGGGTTACTGCAATATTCTTTTCCTTCTCCTAGGGGTTAATTAGCCTTCTTTCAAATTGTGGCCTATTTAGCTGTAGATTCTCATGATTCAGCCAGCCCTGGCTGTACAAAGCAGAACCGTTAACAGTCGGGTGTGTCCAACTGCTTAATTAAGCAGAATAAAAAGGTCCTTTGTCAAACAAGCATCTGTTGCTCCTGACACACCTGACAGCCACATTAGGCAAGGATGACTAGATAGAAATCCTGTGCGTTTTTGCCTACAGTAGAATACCACTCATTTACATATGGGCTGCATTAATGACAAACTGCAGGAGTTTATTTAGCTTATCAAAATGGATTAGTGTGACTGTATTTGTGACTGATAAACAGTGCTTGAAAGGAGCACTGTAGAGAAACTGAACTAAGTAAATTACTCCGCAACATAAACATAACACAAGCAACATATGACTGCTAATTGAATAGAAGCACCAAAAAATGTTTGATCTTGGCCAGGCATCTTCCATGTTTTCTTTTTACTCTTTGGCTGGCAGCTTCCTTCTGCTTCTTTTTTGAGCTTCAATTAAATCCGTTCTCAACTGAGTCTTTGGCACTAGGGGCCTTCATTTGTAATTGGAGGGTGTTTTCCCATTCTTAATCCTCTCTTAGCCCAACCATTGCACAATAGTCTTTTGGTTATCCACAGCCAAATGGGCTTTCAGGATATCCACAATGAATATGCATGAAGTAAATTTGCATGCTGTATCTCCTGCATATTCATTGTGGATATCCTTTACAGCTGTTTGGTTGTGTGGTCCCCAGGACAGATTTGGGAAGCCCTGTTGTAGGTGCGACCCCCTAATTTACATATTGCATGGCGATCCCCTTGCGGGTACCATGCGTACATTAAGAAAGCTGGGGAGAATGGAGGGAGAGGGAAGGGGATGTTGATGATGCCAGAGGGATAGAGGGAGAGGAAAGATAAGAAGAAGGTGATGATGCCAGGGGAGATGGAAGAGAAGGTGATTATGCTGATGGGGGAGAGGGAAGAGAGGAGAAGGTGATCGTGCAAGGGGTGGGAGGAGAGGGAAGATATGATGCCAGTGGGCTGGGGATAGAGAGAAGAGATGATAGTAAAGGTGATGACGTGATGCAATGATGTGAACCCTGTGCCAGGTTTGTTACAATGTAAAACAGATTGGGAGAGGTCACGTGATGCGATGAACCGAGCGAGTCGCTCTCTGCTCAGCTCTGGGTACTGCCCTCCCTGAAACCGGGTCTCCCAGTCTAAACCCGAACATTTCTGACTTCTCACCTGCAGAATTTTGATTATAAACTGCAGCGGTACAGCCCTAGTGAGCCAGCGACGATGGGGATGTCCATCAAACTGGTGAGGAAAGAAAAACTTAAAACCGCTGAAACAACCTAAAATGGCGGACGTTCGGGGAGGCCTGGGGGCTTGATGAACTCGCTGTAACCCGTCTCTCATCGGCTGTAATAGCGGGGCTGGAACCTAAATTCACCGGAATTAATGAAAACTTGCAGGCATTAAAGGAATCGATGGGGGACATCGGGTGCAGAATTGACATCACGGAGTCCTGAGTCCATCTGCTACACGCTAGGAAATGGAGAAATTACTTACCTGATAATTTCGTTTTCCTTAGTGTAGACAGATGGACTCAGCATCCCACCCTTGGCTGCCGTCACGCATGGTCCTTCAATGATTCAAGGGTAAGCCATGTTTTCATTTACCTAGGGCATCCACCCTGCTGGGTGTCGACGCTTTCCAGTTGAGTACACTGGCGGTCTCCAGCTATAGTCAATCAACCAGTTCAAGTTAATCAAGTTAATCAAGTTTTAACGTTTAATCAAGTTATGAAGTTATTCAAGTTAACCAAATTATTAAGTTAATCAATCAGTCAGTCACACATATATCCACAATGCTTTTCGAGGAGAATACTGAAGAGCTGCACTTCCTGCAGGGGTATATGTACTAGAGGCTGACGTCAGATTGAAATCTGATCCGTCTCCAACTGCTCGCAGGAGTATACTATACCCATTGGTCCTGAGTCCATCTGCTACATGCTAGGAAAAGGTATTTATTGATTTTTTAGATGAATCTTCGGTTTTCCATTTTGCTCCTCTTTGGGTATTTTTTGACTATTTAATCACACTTTTTCATAGATTTAATTCATATATATAAACACAAAAAGAGAATGTAAATTGTTGTATTTTTTGTGTTTTTAAGTATATGGCTACATTTCAGTATGTCTTTATTATTTTTTAATCTATTATTTATTATCATTCAGTTCTTGTTGGTATATATGGCTTCATACGTCTTAAATGGTTTTAAATGTATTTATATGCATTTATTTGTTTATATTTTTATTTATTTATTTAAATTTCTTATATACCGGCATTCGCGATGGGAGTCGCATCATGCCGGTTTACAAATAACAAGGTGTGACAACAGAATAAATACTTAATAACTTAAAAACATTAACATGTGATAGAAGAATAAGGTAGCAGTTACAATAAAACAGGGATAAAATGCAACTTGGAATGAAGAGAAGGCAAAAGAGAGATTAACACTGAGATAACAAAAGAATGACCAAGGTAAATAAAACCAAGGTAAATAAAACCTGCCTCATTAAAAAAAAAAAAAAAAAGAGAGAACATTATTGAGTTGTCAAAGGTTGTTGATTACCCTGACGGGAGTTCTTAGTTGCTGAGTTGAGAGTGGGTTCAGTTGGTGTCTGGAAAGGCTTTCAAGAATAGCCAGGTTTTAAGTCTTTTTCTGAAAGTGGGGAGGCAAGGTTCCTGTCTCAGTTCTGGTGGGATAGAATTCCACAAGGTAGGTCCTGCTGTAGAGAAAGCCCTGTCTCTGAGAGTCCTATGGTTAAAGGTTTTTGCAGGAGGCACCTGTAATGAGTCTCTGTAGGACTCTCTGATAGGTCTGATGGAGGTATGTTTTTTAAATGGGATTTGGAGGTTAAGCGGAGAGAGTTGATGGAATGCTTTGTAGATGGTAGTAATGGATTTATATAAGATTCTATAGTGCACTGGCAGCCAATGTAAGTCTTTGAGAATCGGAGATATGTGGTCTCTTCTTCTTGTGTTTGTCAAAATTCTGGCCGCCGTGTTCTGAACCATCTGAAGAGGTTTAGTATGAGAAGACGGGAGACCTAATAGAATAGAATTGCAATAATCTAACTTAGAGAAGATTATTGATTGCAAAACTGTTCTGTAATCGTGGAAATGGAAAAGTGGTTTGATTCTTTTTAAGACGTGTAATTTATAAAAGCAGTCCTTCGTGGTTTGATTAATAAAAGATTTTAGATTTAGCCGATTGTCGATAATGGCTCCTAGGTCTCTTACATGTGAAGTTTGAAAGCCGGTTGGAGGATTTGAGGTGAGGTTACTGTTTTCAGGGGAAATTATGAGGACTTCGGTTTTAGCGGAATTTAAGATTAGATTTAGGCTGGAGAGGAGGTTGTCAATATTTTGAAGACAGTTTTCCCAGATTTTGATAGTTTTTGTAAGGGATTCTTTGATAGGGATGACAATCTGGATGTCATCTGCGTATAGAAAGTATTTGAGGTTAAGATTGGTTAATAGTTGACATAGGGGTAGGAGGTAAATGTTAAAGAGCGTGGGGGAGAGAGAGGAGCCCTGTGGAACACCTAGCGAAGAAGGGTAAAACTGTGATTCTTTGTTATGTATTTTGACTTTATATCCTCTGTTTCCCAAGAATGATTTGAACCAGGCAAGAGCAGAGCCTGTAATTCTGATGTTCGCTAGTTGATTTAGGAGAAGGGAGTGATTCACGGTGTCAAAGGCCGCCGATAGGTCGAGGAGTATCAGCAAGTAGGCGTGACCTTTATCGAGGCCCATGATGAGGTAATCTGTCAGAGATATGAGAAGTGATTCTGTACTTAAAGATTTTCGGAAGCCGTATTGAGTGGGGAATAATATGTTGTTGTCTTCGAGGTATTCTGATAATCTGGTGTTGACTAATTTTTCTGTAACCTTGGCTATAAAAGGAAGGTTGGATATTGGGCGGAAGTTGGATGGATCTTTAGGATTAAGGTTCGGTTTTTTTAATAGGGGTTTGATAGAAGCAACTTTCAGGTTGTCTGGATAAATTCCTTGGGCTAAGGAACAATTGATAATGTCAGTTAGGGTTTTGGAGATGGTATCTGGTATTAGCAGCAGTAGTTTGGGAGGGATCTGGTCAAATGGGTGGGATGATGGTTTCATTCTCTTCAATACTAACTTGGTCTCTGATATTGCAATGGGTTCGAAGGCTTGTATAGCAATGTCATTGCAGTGATGGCGGAATGTGCTGGGTGGGGCTAGGGTATTCGTTTTTAGTTGAGATTGCAGGTTGGAAATTTTGTTACTGAAGAAGATGGCCAGCTCCTCAGCTTTTTCGTGCGCTTGGTTGAGTGGGATGTCCGGAGAATTGGGTTGAGTTAAGTTCGAGACGTAAGTAAAGAGGGCTTTTGAATCGAAGATGAGGTGATGTATCTTGTGAGCGTAGTAGTCCCTTTTTGTTTTTAGTGTGGCGCTCTTGTAAATGTGAAGAGCGAGTTTGTAAGCTGAGAGGGAGGTCGGTGATGGTGCTTTACGCCATTTATTTTCTTTTTGTCTCAGTGAAAGCTTGAGTTTTTGTAGTTGGTCATTAAACCAGGGTTGTCTTCTGGCGGCATTATGTTTAGGTTTTTTTGTTGCCAGTGGGCAGAGTTTATTAGCTGCCGATTCTGTGATGTTGGACCATGAGTGGAGAGCCGTGTTGGGAGTGGAGATGTCTATGTGGGGGAGTTCTAGGACAAGGTGTTCGTGAAGTTCATCGGATGAACATAGGTTTCTGTAAGTAAATTGAGGTTGAAGATCTTGTTTGATGTTAGATTGTGCCAGCGAAAAAGTGGTAGAAATTAAAGCATGGTCTGACCAGGGGACTATTTTGCATATGGGGGGTGCTGAGTACGCGATGCCTGAGTTTACAAAAATGAGATCCAAAGTGTGTCCTGCTCTGTGAGTAGGGTTGTTGATTATCTGCTTGAATCCCATGGCGGTCATTGCATTTAGGAAAGTTTCACAGTTTGTAGATGGAGAGGGGTCATCAACATGTAAGTTGAAGTCTCCCAAAATGATGGCTGGAACCGCAAGATTTAGGTTAGTAGCTATTATTTCTAGAATGGGGGAGGCATCTGATTCCAGCAGTCCCGGAGGGGCGTAGACTAGAATGATTTGTAGCTGGTCAGATTTGAAAAATCCGGCTTCAATTTTTGTGGGAGAATGAATTGGGAATTGAGTAAGTCTCAGCTCTTTTATATGTGTTTTATATATGTTTTATATGTGTTTTTAATAGCCCCTGAAGCAGCTCTTTTGAGCGAAAATCAGCCTGAGTCGGGCTGTCTTGATGCTTAATAAAGAATTAAGAATCCGTGGTGTTTAACGGTTCTTTTTTCTTGGTTCCTAACTACTACAGACCACGGTACCGACCTACAGTTGCTTCAAACTGTGCTGATGGCTCTCAAGATAGGCCCTTAGTGGCTACACAGCAGCAGGGCCAAGGCCAGATGCGTGCCATTTGGAATTTACCAATTAAATGTACTTTGTTTCGTTAATTCCACATGGGTTCATGGTTCACGTAAGCTCTACAATATAATGTTATAGGTTGTTGGGGGGGGGGACGGGGACCCGAATGCATAAACCACTGACCTCTTGCCCCGTTCCTTTTTGAGGGGCTGTTTCATCTATATGGGGGACGACCTAGAGGGTAGGAGGGAGGGAGGGTACCTAGGGGATGCAAAGGAATTGGAAGAGGGAAGTCAGGTAAATGGGGAAAAGGGTTGGAAAAGGGTGGTGGGGTTATATAAGGAAGTACTATCTGCTAGAGGAGTTGGAGATGCTTTATTACATGAGGGCAATAATTACATGTAATTAACGGTTCGAGAAGATCAGTGGCTGGAGGTCTAGGCTGGGAGGCCTTCCAGCAGACTATAAATATAAGAGCAAAGAAGTGCAGATTGGCTATAGGTATAGGATGGGTCACCTATGTTTTTGTTCTTGCAATGTGGGAGGGCTGGGCAACCCAGTAAAACAGCAGAAAATTCTGAGTGCTTTACAAAGGACTAAAGCTGAGATAGTTGCTATACAAGAAATACATCTTACTGAGGGTGAAAGCAAAAAATTAAAGCGGGGTTGGATAGGGCAATGTTTTTTCGTACCCGCAGTCGGGGGCAAGGCCGGGACGGTGATACTATTACATAAAAACATACGCTTTGAACTTATACAACAGCTATCAGACACAGAGGGAAGAATTCTTATAGTCATAGGCAAGCTGCAAGGGCGGGAGACTACTATTTGCTCTGTGTATGCGCCAAACAACTGCACGCATTCCTTTTTCCAAGGCTTGATAAGCAAACTTCTACCAGTTATGAAAGGGCCTCTTATACTGCTGGGTGATCTCAACTGTGTCCACGAACCGAATCTAGATAGGTCTCAAACCAATTTACCTGGCAGTGACAGACAGCCTAAGGGAGTTGCATATCTCTGTCGGGAGCTTCATTTGATGGACATTTGGCGTTCATTACATCCCACAGAGTGCGATTACACACACGTTTTGAGGGCACCTGCAACCATGTCAAGGATCGATTACAGTTTAATTTCTGATTTCCTGTTCCCAAAAATTAGACAGGCACAAATTGGGACCATTGCGATCTCAGACTATGCACCTATATGGTTAGACCTGCAGGATAGTAACCCTGAGACTGGAAGTAGGTTATGGAGGTTTCTGGGACATTTGGCAGAAGACAAGGAGTTCCAAAAATTCCAACAGAATAGGTGGAAAGAATATGAAAGCAATAATCAGATACATCAAAATGAACCGGGGCTTTACTGGGAGGCAAGTAAAGCAGTCATGAGGGGGGAAATAACCTCATACGTGATTGCTCAATCAAAAGCGTTACATAAAAATATTATACACCTAGAACACCAGTTGGGACAGGCCAAAAAGCGACTGGCCCAGCAAAATGATTGTAAAAACGAACCGTCTATTTTCATATTTTGCAAACACTAAATGCCATGTTACATACCAGAGATGTTATAAAAAGGAGCCCATAAATTATTTAGATTCGGTAATAAAGCGGTAGATTCCTGGCAAACCTGGTACGTATTCAGAGAGGGAAAACATATATAGACAAACTACAGGATGAGACGGGTCACCCACTAACTTCTGGCAAGGACATTTGTGCTCACTTTAGGAAATTCTATGAAAACCTATATAGAGAAGATAGGGTAGGGGGCACCAAGGAGGAGGAAGAATTTTTCCGTTCCCTTCAAATTCCACGCATATCAGAGAAGCAGCTAGAGAGCCTGAATGGCCTATACAGCTAGAAGAACTTACCACAGTTATTAAAGAGAGCAAGCGAAACAAAGCCCCGGGCCCTGATGGTCTGAATGCAGAATACTATAAAATCTTGCTCCAGCAGACCTCAGGGGCTTTATTGCATTTTTACCAGGTTGCACAAAAGAAGCATCACTTACCAGATGGGGTTACATGGGTGTTTATTACAGTTTTGGAAAAACCAGGTAAAGATCTGTCCTCACCAGCTTCATATCGGCCCATATCATTGTTAAATTATGAAGCTAAAGTCTTCGCTAAAATTATGGCTGACCGTTTGAGCATAATTTTCCAGCATTTAATCATGGCACAACAAGCGGAGTTTGTTAAAGGTAGAACTATCAGTGCGAACTTGACTACACTCCTCATATCCATGGAGGAATATAAGAAGCCGGGGATTAAAGCCATGGTCATAGGATTCGATTCCGAAAAGGCTTTCGATAGAGTGTCATGGGCTTATTTATTTGCAGTTTTGGGGAGATATGGCATTAAAGGTGAGAATAGTGCACAGTGTTTCTAATTAGTATCAGAACCCAAAGTCAGCGATCTTGGCTAATGGGCAGCTCTTGGAGGACTTCAGCTTTACTGGGGCACCAGACAAGGTTGTCCGTTGTCGCCGCTGCTATACATACTATCCATAGAGACCCCCTATTACGCCAAATTGCAGCAGATCCTATTATCACTAGGTTAGTGATGGGAAAGCAGGAGTTTAAAATATCAGCGTTTGCTGATGATGTTATGATTTTCCTGAAAAACCTACAACAATCCTTAACAAAGGTATTACACTATCAGGAACGATTTGGCTCATTTGCAGGTCTAAAAATCAACACCGATAAGTCGTAAGCCATGGTATTAGACGCCTCCATACCAACAGAGTGGGTGGGGACCTTCCCATTGAAATGGGTGGACTCTGAAATGCGATACCTAGGCATACGATTTCCCAAAGACATTGCGGGCATACACAGAGCAAATATAGACTCTCTACTCCGGAATCTGGAAAAGAAATTACAGACTTGGTCCTCCCTGCCTTTATCCTTATCGGGAAAAATGTTTCTACTAAAAATGATGGAATTGCCAAGATGGCTTTATGTGTTGCAACAAGTTCCTCTGTGGCTGAAAAAAACAGAGAATTGTTCGTATCAATCGTGCTGTATGAGTATTTTTGTTGGGAGGTCATAAGGCTCAATTACCACTTCAAACATTGAGGATGCCCAGAGAACAAGGGAGATTGTCTTGTCCTAACTGGAGGGACTACAATTTAGCATGTGTCTTAAGGCACATATATGACTGGGTAAATGAGACGAGTGTATGCACCCCTTATCAGATTATATGTGAATGGTTACATCCGTTCAGACCCGAAAACCTTCTCCAAATCGCGGGGACCATGGTCCCGAATAGATATGGGAATAGTCTGATCCTTCGATCTAGCTGCCGGGCATGGAGGTTTTTATGTATAGTAAAATGTAGCTTGAGAAATATGGCTACACCTTTCATTTCATTTATCGGTAACCCAACATTTCCTGGCAGTATGGACTCACCAGTATTTCAAAAGTGGAGTAACCTGGGCCTGACCAGTGTGCACCAGTTTCTAGAGCCAGAAAAGTACATGACTAGAAGCTTCCAAGAGTTACGGGAGCTACATGGGTTAGACAATAAAGATTTCTATGGGTATCTGCAAGCCAGGCATTATATTCAATCTTTATTGATTGGGCCCCAAGACTCTCCAGGTATTAGGGAGTTACAGAATTTCTTCGAACCTCAGGGTCGCAAACCTAACTCTTGTGCTACCTTTTCTAAAACGATCCGCAGTATACCCAATCATACTGTAATGCTTGCCATTCAGGGTAAATGGCATAAACAGGCAAATGTTTACTTAACCATGGCTGAGATTGCTCTTATCTTAAAAGGCTGCTTTGCCATCTTGGAAAATGTTAACCTGAAAGAAGTGGGGTTTAAGTGTTACATTGCATGTACATGTCCCGAACTGGGATGTATGCAGCTAAACTATGTGACTCTGATCTGTGTTTGAAATGTGGGACCGAAAAGGGTTCCTTTTACCACTGTATTTGGTCCTGTGATGTAATAAGCAAGTTTTGGGAAGATATATTGTTGGAGATGGGTAGGGTTTTGGAGATCCCAATTTGCCTTTTTTAGCGGGAACTTGGAGGCTTTAGCCGAGCCTGAAAGATTATTTCTTAGTAAAGTTTTGTTGCCTGGCATACAGACGATAATGGCGGATTGGATAGCGGACGTTCGGCCCCAGAAAGCCCACTGGAGGAATAAATTGGACACTTTGATGCAATATGAATATATGGCTGCCAGCAGCAAGTCCCAACGAGCTCATCGCTTATGTGAAGAGATATGGCAGGGTTACTGGAACATACTTCCACAATCTAAGAAGTACATAATAACTCAACTTACTACCAACAAATATACAGCGTCTTCTCGAACAGCATTGGCATTACCATCGACTTAAAGACTTGCAGAGACCTCCGAGTAGGGGGGAGGGGGGATTTACAGAATCGCATCATTGCATAATAGCATAACTGCTTGTATAGAATAGGGAAAGGGTTTTGTTACCAGACAGGATTGAGTATAAAGTTCTGTTTTGTTCTTGAAAAATTTAATAAAGAAATATATAAAAAAAACCCAAAAAACAAAAACAAATTGGGAACCACTGACTTAAGGCATGTAAAGAAAACATTTAAACACTGCTAGCATAAATTCTATGCATTAACACCCTTCTCTGCTATTTCTTGTGTGTGCCTAGCCCTTGGTAGCAGGCTGTCGAATCCCATTACCTGGATATTTCTCAACTAGAATGGCAGCTCATAACCTACCACAGTCTTCTCTGATTTATTTATTTATTTGTACATTTTTATATACCGAAGTTTAGCTAGATGCCTTCACTCCGGTTTACATTTGAAACAACATATTACATTTGTATAGGCCATTAGTAAAAAGATAAAACAACATGACAGTAAACTGGTATATCTATGCGCTTTGAGTTCCATAAAAACGGTATAACTTATATTACAGTATGATATGATAAATAATAGATGGGGACATAATATGGCATAGGGTAATACAACAGACGCTTATGTGTTCATGTTACAGGTTTTCTCGCGTCAGATTAGGTCTGTCGTTGGTGGGGACGAGTTGGTCAGACCATTATAAGGATTAAATGTCTGTTATGGCATGATTTAAATAAATATTTATAAAGTTTGATTGTCTGTAACAGAATGTGTGATAATTGTTGTATGTGGTGATTATTGTGGTATGGGCGATTAGCCGATTCCATCTTTGAAGGCTTGTCTGAAGAGCCATGTTTAGAGATCTTTTTTAAATGTTTTTGTGTTATTTTGTAATCTCAGGTTTGCCTCTTTGGCAGACATTTGCCTCTGTGGTAAGCTTCTGCTCTGGACAGTCTCTTCCAAGAGAAACTTCTCTAAATAAATCCTTAATTAACCTCACCTTTATTTCCCAGTTATTGCCATGTTGGTCTGTAGTCAGTATATTTCTTCTAATTGGCTTTAGGTGAAGACTCCATGAGACTACAACTCCCTGCAACCTCTTTCTTTTTGGTCCTCTTGGGACTACAACTCCTAGAAGCCTCTAGTTCTCTTGTCCTCCCTTTCTTAAAGCGGTATTACCCCTGGGATTCTCCTTATAGGACTCTTTAACTACTGTATAACCATCTGTGGAATGTTCCTGTGTGAGACACCCACCTTATCACAGTGCATAACTATGAAAGCTATGGGGCGGATTTTAAAAGCCCTGCTCGCGTAAATGCGCCCGGATTTACGCGAGCAGGGCCTTGCGCGCCGGCGCGCCTATTTTCCATAGGCCTGCCGGCGCGTGCAGAGCCCCGGGACTCGCGTAAGTCCCGGGGTTTTTTGTCGGGGGTGTGTCAGGGGCGGGGCCGATCGACGCGGCGTTTTGGGGGCGGCCCCGGGGGCGTGGTTTCGGCCCGGGGCGGTCCGGGGGCGTGGCCATGCCCTCCGGAACCGCCCCCGGGTCGCGTCTCGGCGTGCTAGTGGCCCGCTGGCGCGCAAGGATTTACTTCTCCCTCCGGGAGGCGTAAATCCCCGGACAAAGGTAGGGGGGGGGGTTTAGATAGGGCCGGGGGGGGGGGGGGTTAGGTAGAGGAAGGGAGGGAACGGAGGCAGGCTGCGCGGCTCGGCGCGCGCCGGCTGCCCAAAATCGGCAGCCTTGCGCGCGCCGATCCTGGATTTTAGCAGATACGCGCGGCTACGTGCGTACCTGCTAAAATCCAGCGTACTTATGTTTGCGCCTGGAGCGCGAACAAAAGTACGCGAACGCACCGTTTTTAAAAATCTACCCCTATATGTATAAGGATATGGACAGAAATCATCATCAACATAAGGTGTACTCAGGCACTTCTTGTAAAGAATGTGTCATAATTGTTTTAATGAAACTTTTCCATTATGACAGAAAGCATTCACAGGGAGGGTAATTTTCAGCAATGTGCATAAGTCAACACAGACACACAGAAGTATGTACACATAAAGTTATACTTGTAAAACACCTCATAATTCTGTGCTGAAAGTAAGTGTGTATGTTTCAGTATGTGTACATTTTTTTTTTATGCAGAGAGTAGCATACTTCCTATACTATTTTATAAAAATACCCAAAACATGTTTTATGTGCAAAATAATTGTAATGTGTGTGTATTTACTGCAGTTTGGCGGTAATTTTCAAAGGAGCAGCACGTGTAAATGTAACATACTATCATAGGAATTTTCAAAAGCTATTTATGCACATAAAGTGCCCTTATACATAAATATCTTATGGACAGTTCAATGGCATATATTGTAGTAATTTTCAAAAGCCCACTTAATTGAGTAAATGCTTTTTAAAATCAGGCCCTTTATGCGTGGAGAGTTATTTTATATTTATTTAGAGATTTTTATATACCGCGGTACGTATAGTTATACATCACCTTGGTTTACAGTAAACATTAATTTTAGCAACAGGCTTTACATTAAACAGTTTATACAATAAGTAAACAGTAAAGTAAATATAAGTTAGCAATATCTTTTACATATAACCGTTTATAGAGTAAGTAAACAATTCGCAGCTTGAGTTTGCACATACTTTGCTTATTCAAAAACTTAATTTTGCAAATACTTTTTCCCATTTATATTTACACGTGACACTGCTAATGCACAAATACTTAGAGCTTTTATAAAATACTTGCACGCGAACATGTCGCTTACATGCATAACTTCCAATTTTATGAGCTGAAACCTTTTGAAAATTACCCCCACAGGACCAAACTGTAAAATCAGTTCTTTGAAGCATAATATAATTTGTCTGCATTTGCATAGTTCTTTTCCATTTAAGCATGTTATAATTTTTACCATGATTAAATTATAATGTTCAGGTTCCTTTGAAATGGCTCAGTCTGATGGCGATGGTCAAAGCCAATTACTTGGGTAAATAGGTTGCCTGGAAATTTCTCTCACTTTGTCCAGTTAAATGTCCATTCAGGGTTCCCTAGAAAAGCAAGTTGAGAAATAGATGACAGAGTAAGGTAGTTAAAGAGGGTTCTCTGCCGATGAGCAGTTCATCTACTCACACAGGTGGGTGACATTGCTGGACAGCACAGCCATGTAACACATTTCCAGAACTTTCCAGTAAAGACTTGAAGACCCTCTGAGCATGTGCAGCTGTTCTTGAGTTCTTTCAACCGCATAAGTGTGCCTCAGTTAATCTTTTCTGTTTGTATTGACAATCACATTTCTGCGCTCCACTCTGTTTTCACTGCAGTTTATTTTTTGCATTATTTTTTTTCAGCTTTCCTCCTTAGGCAGAATGTGCTTAATGCTTTTATTCTTGAACATATACCTTAAAGGTTTGTTTTTTTTCACTGTCCTTATCGGGACCCCCTTCTTGCGGTAGCTTCTGACAAACTTCCTGGCTGCTAGCCCTTATTTCTCCTTGAGCTTTCTGTTTTAAATTTTTTTTATTCCTGGGGCTGGCTGGCTGGCTTAAGGGATCCTGGTTCGATTCCTGAGTCATCCAGAGTAATATTTGCTGGCCAGATTTAGAGTGTATGATACAGGCCTTTGGAAGGAGCCCTTGTGCTTCAGGACTGTTGTTGCAATAACCAGACTAGGAGCAGCTGGACAGTGTTTTAAAACAGAAACAATCTCCTGGCAGGTGTGATTGAAGGCTGATGGCTCCAGAATCCCACCACTGGCTCCAATTAAGCTGGAAGAAAAAGAAGAATGCAGGAACTGCTAAGCAAAAAAAAAACAAAAAACCCTCTCGCTTTGATTTTGCATTGGCTGGTTTTCTAGCAATGACAGAGAAGACCAGCGGCTTCAAAAAGTGCCCAAATCACTGACCATCAGAAGGTCAGCTATAAATGGATGAGTTGGAATCATTTTAATTCTTTATTTATATTTCACATATTAACATAAGCAAACAACTCAATTGCAATATTTTGGAACCACAAAAAAGAAATAACTAAAATAAGAAATACAACAACAGAAACAAAATATATGAGGACCCTAAATAATCAGTCCACAATAAATGTGTGTGTGTGTGTGTGTGGGGGGGGGGGGGGGGGGCGCACAAGAGAGCATCAGCTCTACAGGAGAAATCTAAAGAATTTAAAACAAACAGAAAGCCACGGAGTATTCTGTGCAGACACAGCACATTCTTCTACAATCCAGGCAGCCGGAGGTGCAAGAGACAGTAACTTTGCTGGCCAAAAAGGCTGATAGCTGCAGGGGGGGGGGGGGGGGGGGGGGGGGGGGGGGGGGTCGAAGAAAATATACCAGATATCTTGAAATGTAACAATGCACTTGCAGGGAAAGCACAATGTAAAGGAGGATCCTAACTGCAATAACTTAGGTTAAGGGAAAATTGCTTCCTTGTCTTCTGTTCAAGCAACATCTGGGGACATACAAAATGTATATGTCATAAACAAAACCTCTCTAAACTTGAAAAATGTTTTTAACAACCATTCTCTATCTGAATCCAAAGCCAACTGAACAATTGCAGGAACATTTTCAAAGGAGTTCAAGAAATATCTTTTGGAAATTCTCAAGGCTCCTGAGGCGGCAGTACCCCCATTATCCAAATCATATAACTTGCCCCCATGTAAGAAGGAAGAAAATCAAGAAAATGCTCACGGCATGGATTTCCTAACTCCAAACTTGGACTTACCTCAATTACTGGAAACTTCAGATACTGCCCCAGTACAAGCTTGGTGGTCACTTTTGCGTTTGAATTTGATCGTGATTGGGTGTTGAGATTATTTTTTAAGGACTGTCTTCAGCCTTTTTTCCATCTCACTATCAGGGTTTACCCTCACATTTCCAGGCAAATGCAGAAGAGGAGGCATCAATGTCTTTTGATGAGACCCAGGGTTTTACAGATTGGGGCTTTGTTGTTTTGAAATTTCCATGCAAATGCCTTATTAAATATAAGGGTCTGTCACGTGTATTCTTTATTCCTCCTCAGTTAATCTTTTTTCTTAGTGATAAACTGGTCTTGCAGCCTGGGGTTAATGTTCTAGTTCAGCTTGCTCCTCCTTCAGATCAGAAGGTTGAGTACCCTGAGTATTTGTTTTTGTACCCGCTATATTTATACTTCTCTTTTTTTTTCCCTCAAATTCTCATAGGGGTTTTTCTTTAATATTTGTTATTGGATCCCTTATTGTGGACGTATGGAAACGAAGAATAGAATGTATTTCTTCTTTTGTTTGTATTTTGAATTTTTTTTCCCTCCTTCTCTATTTCAATATTGTTTTCTTGAATTTATTGGAAAGTGCATAAATAAAAATTAAAAAAAAAAGTCAAAGGAGTTTCGCATGTTGTAGCCATTTAAAAAATCCATTTACCCGAGTTAAGTGTACTTAGCACGGGCAAAACCTATTGACAATTCGATGGCATATATTGTAGCAATTTTCAAATGCTCACTTAGGGGTAGATTTTTAAAAAATACGCTTGCACATCCATGTGCATGCGCTACCTGGCGCTCACACATGGATGCACAATTTTATAACATGCGCACACCAGTGCGCGCATGTTATAAAACTGGGGGCGGTGCTCGCAAGGGGGGGGGACACAGTTTAGCAAAATTCTCGCGGCGACGCATCGCGGCCTTCCCCAGTTCCCTCCCAGTCTGCTTCAATTAAGGAGCGGACTGGGAGGAAACTTCCCTTCCCCCCTACCTCACCTTCCCTACCCTTCCCTTCTCCTCCCCAGCCCCTAAATGCGAAGTTTTTTGGGGTTTTTTTACCTTCTTTCAGCAACTTACTTCAGCTCGGGGAGCTGAAGTAAGTTGTGCACGCCGGGAGCTGGGTCTTCGGGACAGCAAACAATGGTGCTGACCCGCCCTGCCCCTCCCCACTCAGAAAATGTCCCCTCCGGCCTGCCCCCTTCAGGAAGGCCTGCACTTATGTGCATACTGGCCTTTACGCACGTGGCCAGACCTTTTTGAAAATAGGCTCGACGCGCGCAAGGCCTGGCCATGCATGTAAAGGCTGGATTTTACGCGCACGGCCTTTTAAAAATCTACCCTTTATTGCGTAAAGTGATTTACACTTTTAAAATTCAGTCAAGTATGTAAATGCTTTTGAAAACCATGCCCTTTGTATTATTGGAACCATGTCTGTATCAGACCTTTCTAGGAAACTGGATAAATCCAGAATGTCAAAGGACAGTTGGAACAACTGTCCCTTAAGAGCTTACTTTTCGCCCTGAGGAAGGTCATAAATATTAGAAACAGGTGGAAAAGGCATAGCTGGAAGTTTCAACATTTCACATAAATACTGTAAACATATCATAAGGAGAAACAATCAAAGATTTAGGAAAATTGACTATATGCAGATTCCTGTGTCTGACCACATTTCCCAAATTTCCAATTTATTACAAATGTTCAAATTGGGCCAGATTTTCATATCTACACATGGGCGTAGATTTGTGCGCACAACCCGGCTCGCACAAATCTACGCCCAATTTTATAACATGCGTGCTCAACCGTGTACATGTTATAAAATCCAGGGTCAGCGCGCACAAGGGGGTGCACACTTGTGCACCTTGCATGCGCCGAGCCCTAGGGGAGCCCCGAATGCATTCCCCGTTCCCTCCGAGGCCGCTCCAAAATCAGAGCGGCCTCAGAGGGAACTTTCCTACCGCCCGTCACCTTCCCCTCCCTTCCCCTATCTAACCCGCCCCCCCAGCCCTACCTAAATCCCCCCCCACCTTTATTTTTTTATTACGCCTGCCTCTGGGCAGGCGTAGGTTGTGCGCGCCGGCCAAGTGCCGGCGCACAATCCCCTGTCCCGCCCCCAGACCTCCCCACCCAATCCCCGCCCCTTTTGGACATACGTGCATCCTGGGGCTTGCACGCATCGCCGGGCCTGTGCAAAATAGGCTCGGCGCGCATAGGAGGGGTTTAAAAGGTTACGTGCGTAACCCTTTCAAAATCCACCCCATTGTCTTTTGCTATAATAGATTTATTCACATTCAGACCACTCAAATGCTTTTTTTAGCTGTCGTTTAAAGTCCAGCAGAGGTAGAAGCCAAGGACCAAAATTATTTATTTATTTATGTATTTTTCAGGTTTTCTATACCATCATTAAGACAAAAAATCTATCACAACGATTTACATAAAATTCAATTAAGTATGAATAAAATAAATTAAGAGAAAAGTACAGTAATTAAAATAGTAAATACAGAATAATAGCAATATTTCTTCATAAGACTAATAAAAAATGTTAAAAGCTGTGAAATGTGAGCAAAGACAGCTGTAACCCAATTGCAGCTGCCCATAAGGTCTCAAAATTGAAAGTTCCAGGTTCTTGTAAAAAGTCCACTTCCAGCGCTCGTCCTTGCAGGGTGTCAGTTTCGGCCAACCATGCAGCAACCCATTTTCCAGTGTCGGCTATCAAACTGTCTTGTCGTTCATTTTCCACCCGACTCACTACATTAGGACCGTCGCCTAACTCTGATCTACTTCCCTCTGCCAAATCACAGAGCTGGGCATCATTATCAACAGGTGCCTGCCCAGTAAGGTCTCCAACCTGTCTGCCTGCAGGAGCTGCTGGGAGATTCTGCTGTTCAGGAGATAAATTCAGCATCTCAAGGAGGTCAGGGGACTCTTTATACTCCTTGTGTCTTCCAACAAGAATGTGCCTTAGGCCTCCATGTTCCCTTCGCTGATGGTAAATTTGTCAATCAGGCCAGATGCTTCAGGAAGCCATGGTTCAGAGGGGAAACCTTGGACTTTTCTCTTACATTTAATCATTGAGCAGGTAAGCACTCCAGCCTTAACGAGACAAATGCGCACAGCAACAACTACTTCCTCCCCCTGGTCTGAATCAGGATCATGATGTGTCCCTTTGCAACATCTGCTCCAGGATGTCACTGAAAGTCATCAAGTTCTGGCAGATGAGACTACTCATATAATCTCATTCTTCTGTGATGTAACAGTGCAACTCGGTTTTGAAATCACAGTCCTTTCTAAGATGGAATGTCATAATCACTGTATTATGATGGATGGAGATAATTCACGGAGGGCCATGTGGAGGATCATTATGAAAAATGTGAGATACAGTACTTTACTTAAGAAATTGCATTTTTGGTCATAAAAGGAAATGCGAAATGTAACTCAGTCCTTTAGTTTTTCTTGTGAATTCCTTTACTTGCTTGGGTAAGCAGTGTCAGTATTTAATTTTAACAGCTGGGCTCCAAGAATGGGAAAACAACTTATTGATTTTTTAAAACTTGCAGTCTAATCAGTCTGTATGCATTTAACAGTGGGCTAAAGAAAAAAACAATCTTCAGTGCTGGACAACACTTCCCATGGGGAACACACTTGAGGTTGCTCATGCAATTCCTTACAGAACTGTCTGCCAAAATCTTTTATTCATGATTCTGTTAATTAGAAGCATATCATTTCTTAAAGATCAGTTTTTATATCAGCTTTGTCAAGACTTATAAAGTGGATACTTTTAAATGTACAATATCTTGAAGAAATTATCATAAAGGTATATGTTAGAACCTGCCATCACGGTTATTGCAAAAGAAAATTCAGATCTGATTTCTTTAAGGTCCCCCCCCAATATAAGCAAAGAAAGGAAGAAAACTCTTTACAAATCAGGCCCTTAGTTTGAAATTTCAGTTTAGAATTATGAGAATAATTTTCAAAAGGAGTTACTGGCATAAATGGCCTTTTATTTATTTATTGCATTTATATTTACTTCTGAAAATTGCCCAGGGGGCGAGCATGTAAAAGTATGTGCAAAAGTCTTGTCTCACACTACTTTTACTCGCTCTACAAAAAGGCATTTCCAGAGGAGGCAGAGTTGGAACCAGGGACATGATTTCTGTGCATACATTTGATTTTTGAAGGTATGCCCACGAATAATCACGCACGAAGTTACGCCTGCTTCTGAGCAGATAGAACTTTGAGCCTGTACATTGGCGCTGCCTACGTGCACACCTGCAAAGTTTCAAAGTGGATTTATGTGTCTACATCTGCTTTAAGAATTCCAGCTAAAATCTTCAGGTAAAGAGTTCCAGCGGACTGTGTGAAAATTACCCTCCTATGCAAATTCATGGACTGTTTAGGAAGATTAGTGCATAGTAGCATCATAACAGTTTTAGACTCAATAAAGGCATTCTTGTTCCGTCTTCTCAGTGTCCTAGACACCCATTGATACATTTTCTGTTTATACATCCCTGCATAACCATAAATAGCTAAAGGTATGTTCAGTTTATTTTCTAATAACATAGTAACTTTGTAAATGACATCAAACAAAAGGCCAGATTAGCCCATTTAGGCCATTTTGGTTAGATAAGCATATAACACCCATATGCAACAGGACACCATTTCCCATGTTTTGATTTTAAATCTGATCCTTCAGCCCTTTTCCTACCATGGTCTACCGTATCAGTCCAAGCATGCCCAGAGTCTCTTCAGCATTCCCTCACATAGCCTTCGCTTGACTCTGTTAAAGGCCTGCATAATGTTATATCCCTGCTTAACCTCTGCTTTTCTTTGTCTCTGTGGTATCTCTAGATATGGGAGATACTCCTTTCATCTAAGCTTTTGTTGTTCATGAAACTTTCTGCTTTTTCTGATCTGAATTTTGAGATTTGCCTATGAGTCATACTGTTTACAGTTTTGAAAAGCAATAGGTTTTCAGCAGGTTTTAGGCATTTTTGTTGGTTTTTCATTCACAAGTGAATTATTCCATGGCTTTTGGAATAATTCACTTGTGAATGAAAAACAAACAAAACTGGTTTGGGAAACCACTGAATTATTTGCATTATCTACACAAGCGCCACCATTACAGATATTGATTGTCTCAATGTTTAGAGTCACTCTATTTATTTTGACTGCAGAGTTCTGTGCTGTACAATGTAAATAGATAGAGCCCTCCACGCACCATGGAATATTATTACAACAGTAAATTATATATTTAGGAGTTTAGTAATATTGTAGCATTGAATATCTTTGAATTCTTTGCCTTAGGGGTAGACATTGTTGGCCAGCCTCTCACCCCCTGTCCCATTTCTTATTTCATCCTTGGGAGAGTCTTAGTGGCAGTGGCTACAAGCCCTTTTTATTTCTTACAACACTCTGGGGTCAATGCAGTAAGACGTGTGTTAAAACAGGCGCTCGCTTTCCTAAAGCGCACACAGCCACATCCCCTAGATGCCCGATGCAATAGGTAAATGAGGGACTGCGTAAAAAAGGACACGCTAGGGAAGAATTCTGCATCCTTAGGGGTAGATTTTAAAAGGATGCGCGCGGGCGTACATGTACCCGGTGCGCAGACATGTACACCCGATTTTATAACTTGCACTCGCAAGTTATAAAATCAGGGGGTGGTGCACGCAAGGGGGTGCACAATTGTGCACCTTGTGCGCGCTGAGCCGCGCTGCCTTCCCCCGTTCCCTCCCCCCTAGCCTGACCTTCCTACTCCTTCCCCTAACCTTTCCCTCCCAGCCCTACTCTAACCCCCCCCCAAAGTTTTATTTTATCTTTTGCGCCTGCCTCCAGGTAGGCGCAAGTTGTGCGCACCAACAGCCTGCAGGCACGCGATCCTCCAACACACCCATGCCCACCCACGGACTGCCCCTTTAGTAAAGCCCCGGGGCTTTACGTGCGTTGTCGAGCCTTTTTAAAATAGGCCCGGTGTGCGTAACCCCCCCCCCCCCCCCGCGCGTAGGGCTTTTAAAATCCGGCCCTTAGCGCGCAAATGTATCGGGTGCCCATAATTACAATGTGTGTGCATCCACTTTATCCTGCTTCAGGCCAGTTTCACTCCTTGCTATTGTGCATGTATATTTTGCGTGTATATTGTGCGCATAAAGTGTGCATCCAGAATTTTTTTTACATCATCATTATATTTTATAGCTTTATTTTTAAATACCACATTTAAGGTTTGCAATGACACTAAGTAGGAGGAAAACAGAGGACAATATTTTTTAAATTTCTCATGAGCCCTTGACTCGTGGATTGACTTAACACCACCTCTGGGGCTGGAATCAAATTTGCCGCATTAAACAGTGTGCATTGGGCACCCAGCAATTTTTTGCATGGGGGGGGGGGAATAGCTAAGAGCCTCATCTACATGCAATTTACATTTGATGAGCACTATTGTCTACACATTTGTTTGGGCGCGCATTGTGGATGTGCTAATCTCCCTTTTTGCTTCAGGTGCTAGTCTAGTCTAGTGCATCCAAAACATGCATAAACCAATAAAAGGCCATTGCACCTTTTATTGCAATGGCCTTTCTATCTCTTCCCTGTGTCCCTGCCTTGTTTCTGCTATTTCTCACTTTCCTTCTGTGGTTACTTTATTCAAGTGTTAATTTGTATCAGGCCGATACAGTAAAAATTGCGGGAGAGCGGGTGACTGCCCGCTCTCCTGGCACGCGCACAGGCCACTCTCCTGTGCGTGCGATTCAGAAAAAAAAATTATTCAAATTAAGGCCCGTGGTAAAAAGAGGCGCTAGGGACACTAGCGCGTCCTAGCGCCTCTTTTTTGACAGGAGTGGCGGCTGTCAGCTAGTTTGACAGCCAATGCTCAATTTTGCCGGCGTCGGTTCTCAAACCCGCTGCCAGCAATGGGTTTGGAAACCAGATGCCGGCAAAATTGAGCATCTGGTTTTCAAGCCGTGGGCCGGCAGAAATTAACGCCTACCTTTGGGAAGGCGCAAATTTCTGAAAGTAAAATGTGCGGCTTTGCACATTTTGCTTTCTGTATCTCGCAGGAATGACTAATAGGGCCATCAACATGCATTTGTATGTTGCGACGCTATTAGTTTCGGGGGGGTTGGACGTGCATTTTCAACGCGCTATTACCCCTTACTGAATAAGGGGTAAAGCTAGCGTGCCGAAAACTTGCATCTAAACGCGGATTACCAGTGCACTTTGCCGGAGCACACTGTACTGTATCAGCCTGTATGTCTGCTAAAGAGCAATTATGTAAATAGGCTGCTACCCAGCCCAGCATTCTGAACTTTGAAGGGGCTGAAAGGATATGGGATAAATAATTACCTGCCTAAAGTAAACAAAGACTTTGATGGCCTCAAACTTTTACCTGTCTAGCCCAAGGGCAATGGTGTTTCTCATTCAAGGTAGCCTCTTTAAAGACGCAGGGGATCATGGATTGGCAGTGATTCCAATGCCTCCATTCCCTCTAATTCCTGCACCATTAAGAGCCTGACTCAGATAGGACATAACTTTGCTGCTACAGATGAGGGTCTGAGCCAAATGAGGGTGATCAGGCCCCCAAGGCCTACCCGTGGTTATGCCTTTGCTTTGCCTAAAGCTTGCTTTCCATTTTCTAATCCATAGCATTCAGCAGACTAAGAAGTTAACAAAGACACCTATCTAGAGATCAGACCTTGCTTTTATTTGGTACACTGTTGTGACATATGATTTTAGGTGGAAGTGTTGTCTAATCAAGAGAACATCTGATACATATGTATTCCATATGGCTTTGAGCAAATCAATTTGTCTCCCTGCACTTTGGTTTATCCAACTTTACCAGATAATAATAATTCCATGTTCAGCCATAGACTATTTGGGTAAGTTAACTTAAACCAAATATTTAGCAGCAAAGTCACGCCACTGAATATTCCTGGTTAAAGCCTAAATTATCTGGGTAAATTTATTTGGATACGTTAGGACAGCGCTTTGATATGACTAAAGTTATCTGAATAATTTAGCCATATAGTACAGAATATTGGTGTTATCTATCTATTTATTTATTTATTTATTTGACACTTTTCTGTACCGACCTTCATGATAATAACCATTTCAAATCGGTTTACATAGAACGAGGTAAGAACTTTAACAATAAACAATCATTTAACAGAAGGAGCAAAGTTACAATCAACAAGGTGGATAAACTTGAAAACAAAGGTAGCTGGAAAAAAAGAGTAGAAGGAGGCAGATAACCAAGAACAAAGTAAGCTTACAAATTAGTAGTTTGTACATATTGGCTGCGTAGAGGTTCCTAGTTCCAGAGTTCGTGAATTGTGACTAAGGGCCGTTAGTGTGTTTCGGAAGGTTGCGGGAAGGCTTGGCGGAAAAGCCATGTCTTAAGATTTTTTCTGAATGTTAGATGGCATGGTTCCAATCTAAGATCTGTGGGGATGTTGTTCCAGATTGTAGGGCCTGCTATCGAGAATGCCCGGTCTTTCGTGATAGTGAGACATGCGGCTTTAGTCGGGGGGGGGGGGGGGGGCTTGCAGAGTTCCTTTGTTTGCTTCTCTAATTGGTCTGGTAGAGGTATGGAGTCTGAAAGCGATTTCAAGGTCGAGCTGTAAATGATTGTGGACTGTTTTGTGTATTATGGTGAGGGATTTGTGTAGGATTCTGTAGTTTACTGGCAGCCAGTGTAGGTTCCGGAGAATGGGTGAGATGTGTTCTCCGCGGTTGGTGTTGGTCAAGATTCTTGCTGCGGCATTCTGAAGCATCTGTAGAGGTTTGGTGGTGGAGATGGGGAGTCCGAGGAAGAGAGCGTTGCAATAATCTATTTTGGCAAAGAGCATGGTTTGTAGGACTGTCCTGAAGTCGTGGAGGTACAATAGTGGTTTGAGTCTTTTTAAAACCTGAAGTTTATAGAAACAATCTTTGGTCGTGTTGTTGATAGCTTTCTTTAGATTTAGACGGTTATCGAGGATAATACCGAGGTCTCTTACATGTGTGACCTGAATGTTGGGGTGGGTCTGTGGGGGGAAATTGTCTTGGTTGGAAGAGATAAGGAGGAGTTCAGTCTTGGCGGCATTAAGGACCAGGTTCAAACTGGTGAGGAGGCTGGTGATGGATTGTAGGCAGTTGTTCCAGAAAGTGAGTGTTTTTGTGATAGATTCTGTTATAGGAATCAGAATCTGCACGTCATCTGCGTAGAGGTGTAATATATTAGGTTTAGGTTCGTTAGCAGCTGGCAGAGGGGGAGGAGGTAAATATTGAAAAGGGTAGGAGACAAGGATGATCCTTAAGGTACACCTAGCGAAGATTCTATGATGGGTGATTCTTTATTGTTAATTTTTACCTTGAAGCTTCTGTTGCTGAGGAAGGAGTTGAACCATTTGTGAATCTATCCTGATAGACCTATGTCTGAGAGTCGATTAAGAAGGATGGAGTGGTTGACAGTGTCGAACGCCGCCGAGATGTCTAGAAGAACTAATAAGAAAGAGTGATCTTTGTCTAGTCCCATGATGATACGGTCTGTCAGGGAGATGAGGAGGGTTTCTGTGTTGCGAGATTTGCGAAAGCCATATTGGGAAGGAAAAAGGATTTTGTGTTCTTCCAAGTATTCTGAAAGTTGGGTATTGACCAGTTTCTCTGTGAGTTTGGCTAAAAACGGAAGATTAGAGATGGGGCGGAAGTTGGATAGATCACTAGGGTCTAGATTAGGTTTCTTGAGGAAGGGTTTGAGAGAAGCGGTTTTTAATCTGTCTGGGTAGATACCTTGTGTTAGAGAGCAGTTTATAATGTTAGCCAAAGGTCCAGTGATGGTGTCTGGGATAAGTAGCAGAAGTTTAGTTGGGATATTGTCTGCCGGGTGGCTGGATGGTTTCTGTCTCTTTAGTAGGGTCTCAATCTCACTGGAAGAGATTAATTCAAAAGTGTCGAGATTAGCTCCAGTATGTTTGGGGATATTGGAGAGTGGGGGGGGGGGGGGGGGGGGTTTGTGTTGGTGGGGAGGAGTGCAAGGGTGTTAGAAATCTTCTTCTGAAAGAATAGTGAGAGCTCACTAGCCTTGGATTGTGCCTGTTCGTCTGGGATGGTAGGTGGGGCTGTTTTTGTGATCTGTGAGACGTATGAGAAAAGAGCCTTGGCATCGAACTGTAGGTCGTGGATTCTATTGGCGTAGAACTCTCTTTTTGTCCGTAGAATGGAGGTCCTGTATAGATGGAGGGTTCCTTTGTATGCTGATAGAGTTGCCGTGTTGGGGTCTTTGCGCCATCTGCTTTCTTTGTGTCTGAGGTCTTGCTTCAACCGTTTAAGTTCTAGGGATGTGAATCGTTTTTTGACGATTTAAAATATCGTCCGATATATTTTAAATCGTCAAAAATCGTTAGAGCCACGATACAATACCAATTCCCCCGATTTATCGTCAAAAAATCGTAAATCGGGGGAAGGGGGAGGGGAAGGGGGAGGGCGGGAAAACCCTTTTGTGCCGCCATTTTGCAAAATGGCGGCGCAAAATGGCGCCGGCTGAAGACAACACGATTCGATTGCAGGAGGTCGTTCCGGACCCCCGCTGGACCCCCAGGTAATTTAAGGCATTTTGGGGGGGTTCGGGAGGGTGGGGGATTTATTTTAAAGGGTCGGGGTGGGTTTTAGGGTGTTTTAGTGTGCCGGTTCACGATTTTAACGATTTTCACGATATTTTAAAAACCCAAACGGCGACAATACGATTCCCTCCCCCTCCCAGCTGAAATCAATCGTTAAGACGATCGATGACACGATTCACATCTCTATTAAGTTCAGGGGAGAACCAGGGTTGTTTTCCTTTTTGCGCTGAGTTAATAGTTTTTACAACTGAGGGGCATAATTTGTTTGCTACTGTTTCAGTTATCTTGTGCCAGGAAAGTAGCGCTGAGTTGGGGTTGGATACATCCAGGTTTGTGAGTTCCTTGGACAGATGATCACTGAATAAGTCGGATGCGCATGGTTTCCTAAAGTGAATGGTAGGCTGGTCCTGTGGGGTGTTTGGATGTTCTTTAGTGGTAAGGGTGGTGGATATCAGTACGTGGTCTGACCAGGGGACTGGAGTGCAGACTGGAGCAGTGGCGAGAGATATGTTGGAGTTAATGAAGATGAGGTCGAGAGTATGTCCTGCCTTGTGGGTGGGTTTGTTAACGATTTGATTAAGGCCCATTGCCTTGAGGGAGGTGAGGAGAGCTTCGCCGTTGGAAGAGAGAGGTGTGGCATCGATGTGGAGGTTGAAGTCACCCATGATCATAGCTGGGAGATCCACGTTGATATGTTTCATTATAGCTTCTATGAGGGGGGGGGGGGTGTTTGAAAGCACACTGGGAGGGCAGAGTAAATGGCTCACACATATAGAGAAAATACAACATAAGTAATGTGTGGCAAACTGTATACACTGGTCAATATATGTTAGCAATAATATTTTTAATTGTAAATGCTCACACATAAGTGGTACATACTTAAAGGCAAAGAAAACTAACGTAGTGTGAAAATGGGGGTATATGCCACACATTACTTATGTTGTATGTTATCTAGCTGTGACCAGATAACTGGCCCTGTCCCGGAATGCCCCCAGAATGCCTCTGATTTATCCAGGTAAGTTTTACTCATCTAAACACTTACCAGGATAAGTTAGAGGCAGGGATCGCAATGGAAATTTTAAATCCCATGGTTTGTCCAGCTAAATCCTGAACTTAGCCAGACAAACGTTTTCAATAATGATCTCATTGTTCCTTCTTTCTTCTTTTTTGTTAGTTCTCATGCAGATTAGACACCAGAATTTATAGCCAAACTTTCCACTATTCAGGTGACTGTGTGTGTGTGTATATATATATTTCAAAAGAAGTACAATCAAAAGGATTTGGAATTGTTTACATGGAATGAAGGCACTCTCAAATGCTAATTTCCATTCTGGCATATAAGCTTGTAATTTTATAGAAATAAAACCATTCTATTAGTTCTTAGATTCTGTTTTGTTAAATGTGATTTTTTTTCCTCTCATTTATATTATTCAGAGTCCATCATGCAGACATCGGAGACTGGGTCGGACACAGGTTCAACAGTGACTTTACAGACTTCAGTGGCTGGCCAGGCTGCGGTGCCCACACAGGTTGTACAACAGGTACCAGTACAGCAGCAGGTGAGTGATTTGGGTTTCCTGTGCTGTATCTAATCATAGTTGTACAGTTTCACAAATGAACTGACAGAGTGATTTTCCTCTCATATAATGTTTTATTTATTTATTGATTGATTTGTATTTAGTTATACTTGATTATATACTCATGCTTTCATCCTGGGAGAATTACAATAGACAGATTCACCAAAAGGTTGAGCTATATTGCAAATAACTAACAAATTTCTCCTTCCCCAACCTCTCCCAACAATTCAACTTCAACCCCTTCATCAATCATCATCACTCTATTATAACCCCGATCCTAACATATCCATCTTTCCATAAACTTTTATTTTCTTTTTCATTTCAAGGCAAACACAGTATATGAAGGAACACTGCTTTGGAAAAGCAACATTTATCTTAAATGACCATTAAAACAGACATAATAGCAACAAATCATTGTGTCATTCACATTAGCAAGGGAAAAAGTGAAGAGGCTACAGTAATGGAGAAAAAGTATGAGCAAAAAATAACATTCAGGAAATACAGACACAGAAAGAAGAGGACAGACAAAAGTATCAAGAGAAATAAAGGGAGTTGTGAAGGGCAGTTAGACAGGCAAAGGCTCAAATAGAGAAGTATATTGCCCAATCAGTAAAGGCAAAGGAGATATATATATATATATATATATATATATATATTTTGCATGTTAGTGGAAAAAAGAAGGCCAAAGGGGGAATAGTAAGAATTAAAGGGGAGGGTGATCAGAAGAAAGCAGTTTCTTTTAAATAATATTTTAGCTTGGCATTTGTGCTAGAAAGAGAGGGTGATGAACCAAAGGCAAAAGGCAAGGACTTAAGGAGCTGTGGGATGAGCATTTACTGAGGTGCTAGTATTTAGTATATTGGAACTATTAAAAATAGCCAAAGTTCTGGGATCTGAAGGTATCTCACTATACTCCTCACAACTCTGTTCAGCTGATTGCTTCAAATAGAAGTTCCAAGAGACTGGAGAAGAACAGATGTAGTATCGCTGCACACGGGTGGTAATAAGGAGGAAGCAGAAAACTACTCATCTGTTAGCTTAACATCAGTAGTAGCTAATATAAGGAAAGCACTTTTGAAGCACAGAATTGTACAGTACCTTGAAGCTAGTGAGTTAAAGGATCATAGACAGCTGGCTTCACAAGGGGAAAATCTTGCTAAACAAATTTGATTGATTGATTTCTTTGAAGTGACTAGAAGAGTTGATCAGAGGGATGCAGTCGATTTGGCCTATCTGGATTTCAGAAAAGCCTTTGACACTGTTCCACATAGAAGACTGGTGAGCAAGCTGACCTGTTTGGAAACTAAAACATAAATTATAAACTAAGTGATAAATTGGTTGAAAACAGAACTCAGAGTGATAGTCAATGGAGACCCAATCTGGTGAAGAAGTCGTGACCTTCAGGTGCCACAAGGATTTCGTGCTGGGTTCAGTTTTCTTCTGTGTCTTTATAAATGACATTGGGGAAGAGTTAGAAGAAAAAGTGGGCATGTTTGCAGATGATATACAAATTTGCAACACCGTAGGCATGCCAGAGAGGGCAAATAAGATGAATGATGATTTTTAAAAATTTGGAAAAATGGTCAAAGGTATGGCAGCTTTGCTTTAATCCAAAAAATGCAAAAATCATGTATATAGGGTGAAGAATCCAAGAGCTAATTATCTTAATGGAGGTCAAGAACAAGCAATCATTAAACAGGAAACAAAACTGGGGGTCATCTTTGATGACCTCAAGGTGGTTAGTCAGAGTGATAAAGTAGATGAGAAAGCTAACAATATGCATGGGTTCATAAAGGGAAGCATTGCTAATAGTAAGAGTGAAGTAATATTACTGGTCTATAGGTCTCTGGTGAGACCCCACATTGAGAACTGTGTTTAATTCTGGAGACCACATCTACAAAATGACCTGAACTATAAGCCATACATAGAAAGATTGAATAAGCTAAAGATATACTATCTACATGTCTAGAATGAGCAGTGTTAACAGCTGGGTGTTTTCTATCTCCTTTGAAGAAGTGACCAGAGAGAGAGGCAGGGAGGAAATCCAGGGCTTGTTTTCTCATGTTCCTTCGGTGTGGACTATAATCCCTCCCACTATATCCCTTACCTACCTATCCCAGGATCTGCCTTTCTTAAATATTATTCCAATGGCTTAGATGAAATTATCACTCAATTAAATTAATGGTGAACAAAGGGATTCTTTAGATTTGTTAAAATAATATAGTTGTCCCTCATAGGAACACACACCCTGCCCTAAGGCATAAAAAAAAAGAAAAGCTCCACTGTTCAACTTGGTGCCTCCCTCAGACACTGAGAAAAGTAAAAGGCTATAAAACATCACCACTGTGGTCTTCAGCAAAAGCACTCTACCTATACAGGTGATTTGGGGTAGATAAGATCCATTGCAAACCAAAGTCAAACTATACAAAGTATCTTCTCCCTATCCCCCTGCAACCCAAGCTCTCTGTCCAACCCTAACACAACACTCCTCCCTTCAACTGGGCCTTCTTAATGTTCACTCTGGAAAAAGCAAATTTTGACTCATTCAGGATCTAATTGAAGCAGACCAACTCCAATCCTGTGTACCACAGAGACCTGGATAGGAGAAAATGATATTGTTCTCACTCGGCTCTGCCTACCTGGCTGTCATATTCATTGCACCCTTTGGCTCCTGGGCCGTGGAGGAGAGGTTGTTGGACCTGGAGCTAGTAACTACTAAAGAGAAAGGAAGATCTGACTGCCTAGTGTGACAATCCCTTACAGAGAACCCTCGTTGGATTTCCTGGGAGGCCCCTTGGTTTGGCTTTGTACACTTCTGGCGGTACAAATAAAAAAGCTTTAAAAGATTTGTAATAACTAATAGGAATGCACTAACTAGCTTCCTTCATATTTATTACTACAATCACTAATATTCACCAGCTTCGACTACTGTAACTCACTCTTGATAGGACATAAGAACATAAGAACATAAGAAAATGCCATACTGGGTCAGACCAAGGGTCCACCAAGCCCAGCATCCTGTTTCCAACAGTGGCCAATCCAGGCCATAAGAACCTGGCAAGTACCCAAAAACTAAGTCTATTCCATGTTACCATTGCTAATGGCAGTGGCTATTCTCTAAGTGAACTTAATAGCAGGTAATGGACTTCTCCTCCAAGAACTTATCCAATCCTTTTTTAAACACAGCTATACTAACTGCACTAACCACATCCTCTGGCAACAAATTCCAGAGTTTAATTGTGCGTTGAGTAAAAAAGAACTTTCTCCGATTATTTTTAAATGTGCCCCATGCTAACTTCATGGAGTGCCCCCTAGTCTTTCTACTATCCGAAAGAGTAAATAACCGATTCACATCTACCCGTTCTAGACCTCTCCTGATTTTAAACACCTCTACATATCCCCCCTCAGTCATTTCTTCTCCAAGCTGAAAAGTCCTAACCTCTTTAGTCTTTCCTCATAGGGGAGTTGTTCCATTCCCCCTTATCATTTTGGTAGCCCTTCTCTGTACCTTCTCCATCGCAATTATATCTTTTTTGAGATGCGGCGACCAGAATTGTACACAGTATTCAAGGTGCGGTCTCACCATGGAGCGATACAGAGGCATTATGACATTTTCCGTTTTATTCACCATTCCCTTTCTAATAATTCCCAACATTCTGTTTGCTTTTTTGACTGCCGCAGCACACTGAACCGACGATTTCAATGTGTTATCCACTATGACACCTAGATCTCTTTCTTGGGTTGTAGCACCTAATATGGAACCCAACATTGTGTAATCATAGCATGGGTTATTTTTCCCTATATGCTACCTAAAACATCATTAAGACCACTACAACTACTGCAGAACGCGGCAGCCAGAATCCTCACCGGCAAAAGAAAACATGACCACATCACCCCTGTGCTAAACAGCCTACACTGGCTTCCCATAGAAAAAAGAATTGAATTCAAAACTCTAACCATCCTACACAACACAATATACAATGCAAAATGCAACGCCCTAAACAACATTGTACAGATACACAGAGTACACCGCATTACAAGAACAGCGAGCAAATTACAACTTGACGTTCCACCAATATCACACGCCAAACTATCCAATGTTAGAAATAGAGCCATCTCCATAGCCGGTCCCTCTCTCTGGAACTCACTTCCAGAGTACGTAAGCTCACTAAGCAACACCAAAGCATTTAGAAAAGAACTCAAAACATGGCTTTTCAGACAAGCCTACAAAGACAGAATTGGATAATCATACACGAGAGAAATATCCACTGACTGCTAAATAATGCCACTGACGAGACTAATACGGATGACGATATCTTACCATTTTTTCAAATATTGTAAATCAATTTCCATTCGCATGCCTAATTCACAAATCCAAGATTTATTAACAAGATTTACTATTATCACGATTTATATATTATCACTAATTCAAGATTTATCAACAAGATGTATTATCCCCAGCTATCCAAAACTTGTAAGACGAGGTTATATATGTTATTCCTTATCTGGTTACTTGTTTCCAATTTGTATTACATTGTGTTATAGCAGTTGTTTCTCATATTGGAATAAGTTGTTTGACCTGTAAACCGGAGTGAAGGCATTCAGCTATACTTCGGTATATAAAAATTTTTTAAATAAATAAATATTATCTGATTGTGCATGCACAGATAAAACAGGTCACCAGCAATAACCCAAAATGTGAGTGCTTCAAGTGGCATAGCTAAAATTCACATCTTATAAATGATTTTAAGACATTGATAATAAGCAATAGACAAATCAACGGTCAGTATATCAGACTCTACAGGGTAGATTTTATAAATTTACGCACGCGCGTACTTTTGTTTGTGCACCAGGCGCGAACAAAAGTACGCTGGATTTTATAAGATACGCGCGTATCTTATAAATTCCGGGGTCGGCGCGCACAAGAGGGTGCACATTTGTGCAACCTGCGCATGCCGAGCCCGGCGCGCGCTGCCTGTTCCCTCTGAGGCCGCTCCGAGGGAACCTTCCTTCCGCCGCCCCTCACCTTCCCCTCCCTTTCCATACCTAACCCACCCCCCCGGCCCTATCTAAACCCCCCCCTACTTTTGTTGGCAGATTTACGCCTGCCGAAAGCAGGTGTAAATCTGCGCGCGCCAACGGGCTGCTGGCACGCCATCACCC
This sequence comes from Rhinatrema bivittatum, assembly GCF_901001135.1. Taxonomy (NCBI): domain Eukaryota; kingdom Metazoa; phylum Chordata; class Amphibia; order Gymnophiona; family Rhinatrematidae; genus Rhinatrema; species Rhinatrema bivittatum. The sequence goes on along the minus strand of NC_042615.1, from coordinate 528,028,054 downwards.
AACCCAGGGGCTGGTCCGGAGGCCTCGACCATGCCCCTGGACCCGCCCCGAACTGCCCCCTGACCCCGGACACGCCCCCCAGACACACCCCCTCCCGTCCTTTTACGAAGCCCTGGGACTTACGCGCATCACAGGGCTATGCGTGCGCCGGCGGCCTATGCAAAATAGGCGAGCCGGCGTGCGAGTGCCCTGCACGCGTAAATCCGGCTGGATTTACACGCGCAGGGCTTTTAAAATCCGGCCCTACATCAATATTAAAGACATTATATGAATGTTCATTGAATTCTAAGAACTAATACCTAATTCATGTAAATAGTACCTATGCATAAGCTTATATTTTGCCTACATGATAGCAGTTAGCTTTTTGCAGTAAACTCTAAATTTCTCTATATATAGTTATACTTGGCTACTAAAGATTATATAAATATTCATTCCTAGCATGCTGTAGCTATGTCATTTTCAGTACTTCTGCCTTCAGCTGTTTGTAACTAGGCTTAAAAGTGCAGTCTCAGTCCTTATGATGGCTATTTATTTATTTGTTTACTTTTTTTATTTAGGCATTTTATATACCATCGTTCCATATATAGATTACAACGGTTTACAAAGTGACAGTCATAGTTATTATTTAACAGACAATGGTTGGTTATTGTGTTGGTATTCATAGACATGCATTAATATTAAAATAAATTATCTAGAGTGTATTACTAAATTATCTAGTATTTAAGGTAAAATGTATGTTAAATTAAATAAAATGATAGTGTTTGCATTATAGTCAGTGTTGTCTGAGAATCTTATATTCTTTAATTTGGATTATTCTTCATGATTTGATTATTATCTTTTATTCTTAATGTCTTTGTGGTTAAGTATATTCTACAGTTCTTAGGTTAGTTCTTAAGTATTTTTGAATAGCCAATTTTTTAGTTCACATTTAAATTTCTTTCTATCTGGTAAAATACTTAGCTCAGAATTCCAGAGCTTTGGACCCACTATGGAGAACACACGATCTCTTATTTGCGTCAGATGGGTGCTCTTTATTGTGGGAATAGACAATAGTCCTTTATTTTGGGATCTTAAGTGTTCTTTGTGGATTTTATGATTGTAGTGTCACTCCTAGCAAGCCAATGTTATTGGAATTAATGATTTTGAATATTCTGGCTTGTACTGGTAACTAATGCAGTAACATAAGGAAGGGTGTAATATGATCATATTTCCTAGATACTAGTAATAGTCTCGCTGCTGTGTTTTTTTTAATAATTGTGGAAGCTTTAAGTGACATACCGGTATACCTAGAAGTAGGAATTACAGTAGTCTAGGTTTGAGAAGATTAGTGTTTGCAGCACAGTTTGGAAGTCAGCAAAAGTTAATGGTTTCAACCGATGTAGAATATGCAGCATGGCATATCCTGTTTTGATTAATTTACTAATGTACATTTTCATTGTAAGGTTCTCATCTAGCTGTATACCTAAATTCCATACTTGATTTGATGACTGTTATCTAGGTTCAGAGCAGGTGGTTTGACTATTGATGAATTTCTTCTTAGCCAAATGATTTCAGTCTTTTTAGAGTTTAAAGTTAAAGTTGTGAAAGTTCTTGTTGTATCAATTTCATATAGGATGAGAGTATCGAAGCTGTGTTTTCAAATGATTTGACGAATGGGATGCAAAACTGTAGATTGACTGCATAGAAAAAGAACATTATTCCTAGGTTTGTCAGTAATTTGCATATTGGGAGCAAGTAGATATTGAATAGTGTTGAGGAGAGAGCTGAGCCTTGTGGGACATTTATGTCACACTTGAAAGTATTGGATATATGATTGCCCAGTTTGACTTGGCATATTCTGTTAGAAAGAAACGAGGAGAACCATCTGAGGACCTTGCCATCAGTCCCAATGTTTCCCAACTGATGGCATAACATGTTATGATCCACTGTGTCAAAGGCTATAGTTAGAGCAATTAGCACATCAATCCCTCATACAACAGAGTCCATTAGGGAGATGAGTAATGTCTCAGTTGAGTGATGTTTCCTAAATCCAAATTGATTTGGGGAGAGAATATTTTGACCTTCCAGGTGATTTACAAGTTGCGATAACACTGCTTTCTCAAGGACTTTTGCAAGAAAAGACAAGTTGGATATTGGATGATAGTTATCTCATCATCGGTTCTACCAGTCCTATTTATAATAATCGGCTTTATTACTGCTTGTTTTAACCCATTAGGAACAGACCTTCTGAAAGTGACAGGTTAATTAATTTTGTGATAATCTGAGTGATTACTCCCTGTACTTTTTTCAGGGAACTGGCTGAAATTGGTTCAGGTGGATAATTGTCAGGTATAATTTTAGACATGATTTGACTAATTTCCAGCTTCGATACTCTGTCAAACGTGGACCATTTAACTATGCCACTTGATTCTTCAGGTGCTTTTATTGTGGTACAGATAGGGAATTGTTTTCAGTTTATTGATTTTGTTTGAGTGCGGTAGCATATTTGTTGCAAGAGGCCCTTGTGTAGTTGTAGTTTGTAGAGATGGAAGATGTAGGGTCTTTAATTAGATCCCCGTGAATTTGTTTGGCATAGTAATCCTTTTTTGCTTTATTGGTCAGTGCATGGTATTTTGTAAGGAAGGATTTATATTTCCCTAGGGATTTCAGCAGATGGACATTTCTGCCATTGTTTCTCTAATTTCCTAAGGTAGTTTTTAGTGCTTCTTAATTCATCATTGTACCAAGGCTTTTTATGTTTGGAGTTTTTCCTATCTTTGTTAATAGCTTTTGTCTGGAAAGGGCTACGTTTTTTAGCTATGTCGTTGACTAACTTGTCCTAGGAGTTAAATGCTGATATGGGATTGGTTTGATTTAGTTGATGGAATTTGTTTTCTATTGCTTCAGTGAGTACTTCCACTTCTATGTTTTTCCTGATGGTAAAAGTTAGTGTATTCTCTATTCTATTTTGTTTTTGGTTGGTAAAGGTTATTTCTGTTTTTATTAATTGGTGATCAGACCAGGGCAATGTTGTGTGTGAAGTATTGGTTAGGGAATTGCTGATATTAGCAAATATTAGGTCTAGAGTGTGGCCAGCTTTATGAGTGCCTTTTGAGATGTAAACCCAAATTTTTGATGGTCCATGTATGTAAACTCCAGGGGTTACGCATGTGGCTGGGCCATGCATGCGCCGAGTGCATTTTAGAAAGAGCTCGGCCAAGTGTGTAACCTCCAGTACACGCAGAAGTGCCGGGCCATCGAAAAGGGGTGGGCCAGGGGGTGGAGTCTGGGTAAGGAGGGAGCCGGCTGGGACAGCAGCCATTAGGCCCTGTGCTGGGGAAGCGTGTGCCGGCAGCCGGTTGGTGCGCGGAAGTTACTTCTGCTCCAAAGGATAAGTAAGTATAAAAACAAAAAATTTGGGGATTAGCTAGGATTAGTTTAGGGGTTAGGGAGGAGAGGGGAAAAGGGAGGGAAGGGTAGGTAGGGGTATAGGAAAGTTCCTTCCCAGTCCGCTCCTTAATTGGAAAAAAGCTAAGGTATGACTTTTCAGCTAAGCCTTCTCCTAAGACCTACATCTTTGGCCCAGCTTCCTGAACCCCCAACGAGGGAGTATCATACACACAACAGGGACACAACTAGGTCTTGAAACTGTTCACAAATGGATTTTCCTCTGCTGTATCCCAAAGCTTCATTAATTGCAAATTCGGATTTGACTGTAAGCTGTTCTAATGCCTCTGTTCATATAAATTAATTGTAAACTGCATTGAGACCAACTTTGGGAAATGGTGAAATATTAAATATTCATAAATTAATAAACAAATAAGAACATAAGACTTGCCATGCTGGGTCAAGCCCAGTTTCCTGTTTCCAACTGTGGCCAGTCCAGAGAAAGGGGATGATATGATACAATCATTCAAATATTTAACAGGATTCAATAATGTACTGGAAGGAATCATTTTCTGTAGCATGAAAGTCCAAGGACAAGGGGTCGTCATATGAAGCTGAAGGGAGGGCCAAAGCAATGCGAGAAAATACTTTTTCACTGTGAAGGTTGTGGAGACCTGGACCAGACTTCTGGCAGATGTTATAGGAGCCAAAACAGTAGCAGAACTCAAAGATGCGAGAGAGGGAGGACACAGATCAAGGAAGACCTGTGACTGCACAGTAGGGCAGGTACAAAGAGGCCGATTGGGTGGACTAAATGGCACTTTTCTGCCGATATCATCTGTTTCTATGTACTGTATATATATATATCTGTGTATAGTATATTCAGCTGTTTAGTCCCACAGTAAAACACATTGTTTTCATGGCTCAGAATCCACTTCGTGATGATTTCTGAGGTATTTGGTGATATGTTGGAGGAAAGGTGGAAGACTTACCCAAAGTTGTAGAGAAGATATGGTATAAAATTATATGCTTGAAGGAAGTACTGACCAAGTATTGACTAGCTGACATTTTGAATTCCATAAATGGAAATGTTGCTTTAATCCGAATATTTGATGGCAATTTTTTGAATTTTTGCAGAAATGGTATTCTAATTAAAATATTTCCATGTCAGTAATTTAAGATCTTCTGTTAAATGTGGCTGTGAGGCCAATATACTAAAGAGTAGCAAAATTTGCAAAGCTAATCTCCATGCTAAAATTGCTAGCACACATTCAATGGGAAAATATGTACTGTTGACTCATTTAAGATATAAAGTTGATTTTGTTTCTGCAAATAGGTTTTTAGTGCTCATAATTCTTATTTTGTGAGTTTTATCGCAATTTCAATGCCGAAGAGTGACTGCAGTGCAAAATAATGCAAAGCAGCTCATTAGTTATGAACATATAGTTAAAGTTGACAGGAGTTTGACGAAGTGGACACTGTCCTCGAAAGCTTATGCTTCAGTAAATTGATTAGTCTATAAGGTGCCACCAGACTCCTGTCATTTTTTACTGCACCAGATTAACACATCTATCCCTCTGAAGATAGAGTTAAATGTGCATTCTAGATGCTTTACAAATGCCTTTTTGCAAAATATATAACTACCTTCAATGAGATATAGTAAAAATTTGCATGATAAGAAATAAATAGAAATACTACACATGCTGTTTTGCTGCTGGTTTCATTAGCATATAATTCCCAATTGTAAAATAATTCACAAAACACACAAAGAGCATGCACTGTTCTGCGCCCTTTAATTCACTGGGCTCTGTATGAGATATTTGCAAAGGATTTCATTTGCAGGAGTTTGGACTTGAACATTTTCTGTGAAATGATTTGTAGTTTAATATTTCATTAACAGTCATGTCTGTTATTTGTGCTAGTCTCCCTGTTGTGTACAGTCACTTTCTGCTTAGTCAAGATGGGCAGTGAAATCATAGAACTGCAATTATTTGCACAACAGACTTGAAAATAGCAGTGTTATTGCTGTGTTATAGTACTTTGGACTTATGATATTAGGGACCATCCATAAATGACGTCACGCTCTGACGGGGAGAGGGTTACCACTTTTGTGACAAGGAGGTAGGGGGTGTTAAACATAACATGACATCACAAAGACAGTCGAAAATTACTTTGCTATCACAGCAGCAGTGGTGTAGAAAGGGTCTCCTGTGCCTGGGAGCCAATGCATTTGTGCACCTTCCCCACTACCCCCCCCCAACCAACATCCCTTGTATTCAATATGACCTGTACTGTCTGTCAGTCCAATCTGTATTGAGTGATAGAATATGCAAGATATGTCATCAATATTTTGCCTCTATGGTGGTGGATCAAAGCCACACAGCAATGCGCAAATAACAGGCAGTTCCAACCAAAATTGTCAGACCACTGAATGTGGCTGCCCATTGACAACGTGAGCTGATGGTGATCATTGCACATGCAGAGAATGCAGAGAGTGTAGAGTAGCAAGATGAAGACGATCTAGATCTACGTGGACTATCTGTTCTAGAAAACAATGTTTCTCTCTGTAGCGTCCCTGTTTGCACAGTGGCTGATCACTTTTTGTCGCCATGGCAGAATGAATACTTCTTGCAACAAAACAATTCAGCATCTTAGTTATTTGATTTTACAACATCGAACAGCATTAATTATAATACAAACTGACTGCATTGTGTGATGAATGTATAAATTGTGTACAGTACTAATGCTATTTTGCTTTAGTAAAACATGGACTGATGCAGCTTACTATATGGGGGGGGGGGGTTCTAAGTTTGTAATGTTATAATTGAAAAGGCGTTTGTAGATTTGTGACTGTGTGACAAGGGGGGGGGGGTGGATTTCATGCCAAAACAGTGTGATGTCATTTATGGATGGCCTCTTATTGGGTTAGATTGAAACAGCGATGGAGCTACCTACTGGACTTGCGAAAAATATCTTTAAAATCTAAAATCAAAAGAAAATCTTTTCATTGAAACCTGAATAGGGGCTAAAGTAGAAATATTTATCTATTAAATAAGGAAAATATTCAGATGCTTACTGGGGGACAATTTTCAAAATTGTGCACACAAGTGAAAAAACCGACGATTTCAATGTGTTATCCACTATGACGCCTAGATCTCTTTCTTGGGTTGTAGCACCTAATATGGAACCCAACATTGTGTAATTATAGCATGGGTTATTTTTCCCTATATGCATCACCTTGCACTTATCCACATTAAATTTAATCTGCCATTTAGATGCCCAATTTTCCAGTCTCACAAGGTCTTCCTGCAATTTATCACAATCTGCTTGTGATTTAACTACTCTGAACAATTTTGTGTCATCTGCAAATTTGATTATCTCACTCGTCATATTTCTATCCAGATCATTTATAAATATATTGAAAAGTGAGGGTCCCAATACAGATCCCTGAGGCACTCCACTGTCCACTCTCTTCCACTGAGAAAATTGTCCATTTAATCCTACTCTCTGTTTCCTGTCTTTTAGCCAGTTTGCAATCCACGAAAGGACATCACCACCTATCCCATGATTTTTTACTTTTCCTAGAAGCCTCTCATGAGGAACTTTGTTAAAAGCCTTCTGAAAATCCAAGTATACTACATCTACCGGTTCACCTTTATCCACATGTTTATTAACTCCTTCAAAAAAGTGAAGCAGATTTGTGAGGCAAGACTTGCCTCCGGTAAAGCCATGCTGACTTTGTTCCATTAAACCATGTCTCTCTATATGTTCTGTGATTTTGATGTTTAGAACACTTTCCACTATTTTTCCTGGCACTGAAGTCAGGCTAACCGGTCTGTAGTCTACCCGGATCGCCCCTGGAGCCCTTTTTAAATATTGGGGTTACATTTGCTATCCTCCAGTCTTCAGGTACAATGGATGATTTTAATGATAGGTTACAAATTTTTACTAATAGGTCTGAAATTTCATTTTTTAGTTCCTTCAGAACTCTGGGGTGTATACCATCCGGTCCAGGTGATTTACTACTCTTCAGTTTGTCTATCAGGTCTACCACATCTTCTAGGTTCACCGTGAATTGATTCAGTCCATCTGAATCATTACCCATGAAAACCTTCTCCATTACGGGTACCTCCCCAACATCCTCTTCAGTAAATTTTCCCCCAGTTACTTGATCCTAGTTCATCTCCCTTGTTCAATGTAATCGCATTCGTACATGCTTGTTTAATGTTTTAATGTAAACTGAAATGATATGTAACTGTGCTACATGAATTGCGGTATATATAAATAAACACCGAAGCAAAGAAATCATTTAATCTTTCTGCGATGGCCTTATCTTCTCTAAGTGCTCCTTGAACCCCTCGATCATCTAGTGCAGTGATTTTCAACCTTTTTTGAGCCGCGGCACACTTTTTACACTTAAAAAATCCCGGGGCACACCACCAACCAAAATGGCACAAAATGACACTAAAACAGTACATATTATACATATGTTTAAAAATATAGATTCTAAATGTATCTATACTCATTCAGTGTGAAACCTGGGCCTGTTTCGATGAACACAAAAGGGATATCCTGGCAGGAATGGTGGAAAGACACACACGAAGCTCTTCCTCAACAGTTCTCAGTCTCTCCCTGTTTTTAGTTTTTATGGCAGTCAAGCTTGAGAAGCCCCGCTCACATAGATATGTGGTTGAAAATGGGAGCAATGTCAAAATAGCTTTGTTGGCCAGAATGGGGAACTCCTTGGCAACAGATAACCAAAAACTGTCTAAAGGAAGATCAGCAAACTTTAGCTTTAAACCGCGATCTTGCTTCAGTTCAATGAGTTCTTCTTGCTCCTTTAAAGTCATGTCCTTTCCAGCAACGGATAATGAACTGTATGGGTCCCTAACCCAGTCAAGGCATTCTGTGAAGGCTGAAGAGAAATAAAACGACAATTTCTCCTCAAGAGTTTTCAAATGTCTGCCAAACACCTCGCACATTGCAGCAGTGTTGCCATCATGCAGTTTCTCGGTGAGCGGGAACATCTGAAGGTTGCCACCCTGAACATGTTGTTGCCAGAGCTGCACCTTTAAACGGAATCCGTTCATTTTATCAGTGCTTGTAAGCAGGTTTTCATTTCGGCCTTGCATCCGTGTGTTCAGTTCATTCAGATATTGAAATATATCAGCCAGGTATGCCAGCTTTGTACACCACTCATCACTTGCAAGCAGCTTTGAAAAATCGGACCTCTCGTTTGTCAGAAATATTTTAAGTTCCTCTCGCAACTCATACACACGGGCCAGCACTTTGCCGCGTGACAGCCACCGGACCTCCGTGTGGAGCAATAAGATTTTATGTTCCGCTTCCATTTCTGTACACAAAGACGCAAATAAGCGACATCGCAAAGGTCGCATCTTCACAAAGTTCACTATGCGCACAACATCATCCAACACAGGAACTAGATCTGCTGGTAAGGTCTTTGCAACGAGGGCCTCACGGTGCAAGAAACAGTGGGTAACAAGAACATCTGGGTTTCTTTCTTTAACCCTACTTACAAAGCCTTTGATGCGCCCGACCATGGCTGCGGCTCCATCAGTGCAGACACCTGTGCAGTTTTCCCATGTAAGCCCACTTTTATCAAGATATTCCGATGTGACCTGGAATATTACCTCTCCTGTTGATTTTTCTGGCAGTGCCTTGCAAAATAGGAAGTTTTCTCTAATGGCTTCTCCATCCACAAAACGCACATTGGCCAACAGCTGACAATGTCCACTGATATCCGTCGACTCATCAAGTTGCAAGGCAAATTTCTTACTGATGCGCACCTTTTCCAAAACAACCGTTTCAATGTCAGCAGACATGTCATCAATCCGTCTGGAAATTGTGTTATCAGAGAGAGGCACTTTAGCTATCTCTTTGGCTGCGTCAGGGCCAAGCATCTCATTTACAATAGCTTTACAAGCTGGTAGTATTAATGTTTCTGCCACAGTGTGAGACTTTTTTGATTTAGCTATGAGTTCAGCAATAAGGTAGCTAGCTTTGAGGGCTCTCTCATTTACCTGTGTGCTTTTTCTCAAAAAAGTTGCTTCTTTCTCATTGTTTGTACGTAAGCGTACAAAATACTCCATCGGCTTGTTTTGAACGGAAGAGTGTTTCGTTTGGAGATGGCGTTTAAGCTTGCTTGGCACCATGGCGCTATTGGATAGCTTCTCACCACACACCAAGCACAGTGGTGTTGGTGCTGTCGCATCCCCAGTGAAAGTAAATCCAAATGAAAGATAGCTTTCACTGTATTGCCTTGAGCTCACCGTCTTGTCTTTTTTCTTTTGTCGACCTCTCATACTAGGGCCTTCATCTAGGTCAGAATTGTGTCCAGGGTCCTGTTCGGCATTTGCCTTTTCCATTCTCAAATACTTCTCCATCACTGCTGAGATAGTGTGCGCAGCCACACACTAAAATAGAAGAGTATTACATTATCTGCCACACTTAAAGGACCTCTGCCAAGCATATACTGCAATATAAAGGGGTACAATGAGAAATACTATGGTCATGAGGCCAGAGTACAAGTACCAGCTCGGTGATGTCATTAAGTCGCGCGAGTGTTCAAAGCTCGCGCATGTGTTATTGTCCACGGCTCCTACACTGTAGGAAGCGTGACTGCGCATCGTAGGGGAACAAAACACAGGGGGCACTATAGTTTGGGGAACTTTCCCCGCGGCACACCCGACCATGTGTCGCGGCACACTAGTGTACCGCGGCACACTGGTTGAAAATCACTGATCTAGTGGTCCAACTGACTCCCTCACAGGCTTTCTGCTTCAAATATATTTTAATAAGTTTTTACTGTGAGTTTTTGCCTCTACAGCCAACTTCTTTTCAAATTCTCTCTTAGCCTGTCTTATCAATGTCTACATTTAACTTGCCAACGTTTATGCTTTATCCTATTTTCTTCTGTTGGATCCTTCTTCCAATTTTTGAATGAAGATCTTTTGGCTAAAATAGCTTCTTTCACCTCCCCTATTAACCATGTCGGTAATCGTTTTGCCTTCTTTCCACCTTTCTTAATGTGTGGAATACATCTGGACTGTGCTTCTAGAATGGTATTTTTTAACAATGACCACGCCTCTTGTAGACATATCCAGTCAAAAACATTATCACTCCAACTATCCCATATCCCCAGAAACCTGTGGAGTTATTCTCAATAGTTAAACATTTATTCTCTCACCAAAGCAAGTAGATCATAAACATTCAATTTTCCATTGTCATCAGGACCTGTAGTTCTTCCTATTGCAGTAGGCTCTCCAGGAACAATATGATCAGTTGCTCCAACTGTTGCTTTATCAGATATCAATCACTACCAAGATTCAGGCTTCTAGAAGTGCTGACCCTAGACATTTGTTGTATTTCCCAGTATATCAAAAAAAAGCATTACACCCAGTGATCGACAATTGGAATGTCCTTTAGTTTTATCCCATGAGACTGAGCAGCCACAGATCATCTCTTAATGCTTGCGTGTTTAATTGGAATGTCTGTCTGCCACACATATAATTTCAAATTCCACTCATCACCAGGACTATCTAGAAGATTGTAGAAGATAGGGAAAGAGTCTTTCTCATAGCTCCAGCTTGGCCATGTCAAGTGTGGTATCCTTACCTCCTCTGTTTCTGTCAACTTCCAATCCAGCTGGAAGCATCTTTGACTCATATCACCTGAGAGGACAGAAAATGTCATTCACATCTTCCATCCTTGGTTCTCACATGGATGTTGAGTTCACAGTAGTGTCTTCCTTGTTCCTTCCCAAGGTTGTAAAAGATATTCTAATCTCAACTAGAAAACCTTTCTCAAAGAAATCCTACAGTTTCAAGTGAAAGAGATTCTCTGCATAGTGTGTGACAGGTCAACTGGACCCCTTGTGGTCTGAGAGACTTCCTTCAATATCTCTTCTTCCTCTCAACAGACCCCAGAACTTCTTTGAACAAGGTACATCTCAGTGCCATTGTTGCTTATCAATGAGCAAAGAGAGCTCCCATCAATCTCCATCCTTTAGTTTCAAAATGCATGAAGGGACTGTGGCAGACGAAGCCTCCAGTTAATAAACTTCCAGTACTGTGGGACCTTAATGTGTTTCTCGCTCAGTGTTAGAAACCTCCCTTTGAACCTCTTGAGTCATTGGACCTGAAGTTTCTCAACTGGAAGGTGATATTCCTGTGGCAATCACTTTGGCACAAAGAGTGAGTGAATTGCAGGCTCTGGTCTCTTATTTACCCTACCTTCAGTTTTTTCACAAAAGGGTTCTGTACATTCACCCAAACTTCCTTCCGAAAGTGGTATCTGCGTTCCACATCAACCAGGCTATTGTGCTGCCCACATTCTTTTCAAGACTACATGCACATAAAGAGAAACGTGTTCTTTACTAGATCAAGCAATATTGCTTCTCTTTTTTTTTCCCCCAGCAGTTTTCTTCCTGCTCCTTTGTGCTTCCAGGTCAGTCAGTACTAGGGATCTGGCACCAAGAGCCTTCATTTACAATTGCCAGAGATTTTTTCCCTCTTTTTTATTTTTTTATATCTTTTCTCAACCTACGTTCAGTCCGGTCATTGCAGAAATGGTCCTAGGCTGAGAACTGAGGTCCAAGGGCCATGTACCAGGGACCCTGCAATCATGGACCCTGAATCTGGCCACTAGAAATCATCCTTAACAAATGACCATGAGTCTTCCCCAAAGGCTGTGAATTCTACCTCCATAGTATCCCCAGCCCTGGCTGACTCGGGGATTGAACTGGGAACCTTCCACATGGCAGTGCGAGCCCAAGTCAATTCTTCTCTAATGAGGGTGTTGTAATAGGCCTCACAAAAAAGGGAATTTGAACTGTATTTAAAAAAAAAAAAAATCAGTTAATCACAATGACTGGGATAATTATACACTAGCCTATAACATACCCTGGATTTCACAGTAGGTATATTAGGACTATGCCTAGGATGGCAAGATTCTGGGGGCAGCAAGCTGGCTGAAGATTTTCTGCCTTCTAGCTATGCTGAATGTCATTCAGAAGAGAACAGCTCTCTGCTTCCTGATTCAGCTGAAGAGAACAGGAGAGGAGGGAGTGAACCTGAAGCAGACAGATTAAAATGGATCATTTTGGGGAGGCTACAAGGGGCTAAGAAGGGGATCAATAGAGGATGAGGCAAGTAGCTGGGAGATGAAAGAGGGATTGACTCTGGGCATATTGTGAGAAAGGAGGGAAGAGGTGCAGTGTTTGGATGTGGAGAGAGAAGGGATTGGTGCCAGGTGTGTATGTGTAAATACCAGATTTGGTGGGAGGTTAGTGATGGGATGCAAGTGGGAACCAGGCTGGAGCACACTAGAGATACTTCACCCCCACCCCACTGCAATTTGGATCCTCCTTCCTTTGATCTCATATTTTATCACCCAAATCCGGAATGTTCCTTCCTTCCTTCCTACTTCTTCCTTCTCCCAGATCCTGGCATCCTCACCTCTAACCCCTAATTTCAGATCCTCCCTTCTCTGACTTCACTCATATCTCTTTCTCCCTCATCTTTCACCTCTTCGCCAATCTTCTCCATCTCCCCAACCTTAGTCCTCTTTTCTTCTCACACTCCTTTACTGAATTCCTAGTCCTTGTTCTCTCCTCATCCTTCCGTCTTTGCACTCTCTCCTTCTTCTTTCCCCATTCCCAAATCTCCCTCCTGTGCTGATACTTGAGATCCCTTTCCCTCATGAAATAAAATCAAAATAAATTAGACAGAAACAAGCAAGGTTGGAAACATATTATAAATGATAGATGTTTACCAGTTTACTTCAGAATGTTCTAATGCCTGCTGCAGGAAACTGTGGGGCTGTGTCTTAGATCCTCTACATTGTTGTGTGACTTTGAGGGGAGTAAAGGAGAGTGGGGATGGTGACAACACCAAGAGTGCCTAGGGGCAGCAAAAACCTAAATCTGTCACTAGGTAAAGTTTAAGGAAGTTCATTAAGATTACAAGTTCAAGAGTTTTGGGATGAAACAAAGCTCAGTGTTGGTAACTCTTTTAGATGATTTACCTAGGAACTGGATAAGGGTCATGGTTCTCTATTAGTTTTATTTTACCTATCTAATACCATAGCCTTTTGATAGATCCCATAATGGAATTGGGGAGGGGTTCTTTTTTTAAAAGTGAGTTGCCTCTTATTTGAAAGGGAGATTTCAAAGTATGGCATTAGAAGATTATTGTTCAATATCATGGCTACTTTCATGTGGCGACCCCATAAGGATCTGTTTTATCTCTTATTATAAAGCCGTTAACAGACATTACGGAATTTGGGCTTTGCTACCATTTACATGTTGATGGCATCCAGCTTTGTTTCTTTGGAGTCTGATATTTGAGAAGGAGTAAACAGATTAAAACTGTGTTTAGAACCTGTGAGGAATTTGATTAAAAAAAAAAAAGAATCCGATTGAAATGCAATCCAAAAAAACCTGAGGTTCTTTCAGTGAAAAGAAAATAGCAAATTATGATCTGGTAATACAAATTATTCCTGATGGGTCTACTCCTCCATTAAGTTCTTAAGTACTAAATCTAGGTATTATGTTAGAGCACAGTTTGAGTTTGGAGTTTCAAATTTCAGCTGTCTCAGGGTCAGCTTCTATTAATAAAACAACTGTGTCCTTTTCTTAGACTGTTGGAGCTTCCTATTGACATTGATCCCTTACTTATATCATGATTAGACTATTGTAATGTTTTGAAACTGGGATTATCTCTTATTCATAAATTGAAACTACAGATTAATACAAAATGCTCTTTGAACTGAAAGAAAGATTTTCAGGTCACAGGACGAATTTTAGATTTGTATTAGAGAAACATTACCTCCAATATTGCATGCTGCCCTTCGGCCTCTTATCAGTACCATGGATGGGTATTCACAAAATGTCTTGTAGTAGTGGTTGCACAACTTTGCAAATTGTGGGGTAGGTTTTTAAACTTGCACAAGCGAGTCCTTGTGCATGCGCTACCCGGCGCGCACACATGGACACGCAATTTTATAACATGCGCATGCTGTGTCGGAGGCCTCTGACCCCACCCGCACCACCCCTTTAGTAAAGCCCCGGGACTTAGACACGTCCCGAGGCTTTACGCGTGTCGCCGGACCTTTTGAAAATAGGCCCAGCACGCGTAAGCCACTCTACGCGCGTAAAGCTTTTTTTTTTTTTTTTTTTTTTTTTAGAGTGTGTGCATGTATTTCCTTACCTGGATGAATGGCTAATCAAGAGTACATCTCAAGGGGGTGTCATAGAATCAGTGAGCAAAACCATCCAAGTGCTGGAGTTGCTAGGGAGTGTCATCAACAGCCCCAAGTCCCATTTGAGCCTGTCGTTTTGATTGGAATTTATAGGAGCTCTGCTATATGCAACTCAGATGAAAGCCATCTTCCCAAGGAAAAGGATCTTTACACTGATGTCCACAGTGGAGTGGATAAGAATGAGACAACAGACATCTGCTTGGGCCTTATGACATCAACAGTACACATCACTCCCTTGGCATGATGTCACATGAAAAGTGCCCACTGGACACTTCAGAGGTTGATTTTCAAACGGTTTAGATGCCTTACTTTGGTAATTAGGTTCCTAAATTGGCTCTTTTAAAAACTAGGGTTAGATAGCTTCCTTTTTGATGAAGAAGCGGAATGATGACTTGCAACTTACATTCAATGACACTGACTACATATTTTACTGTTTCCTCAAGATCTGCCTCTCCATTTTGTTGGCATGGGTGTGGATTGGAAGGCACATATATACATGTATGGTGGTCATGCCCTCCTTTTGGGGAGCTATGGAACAGAAATTAGGTTGATATGTAAAACAAATTTCTCCTTGTCACCAGTTTTGGAATTACTGGGTTATTGGCAAAATGTTGATGCCAGTCTTTATGGTAATGAAAAAATTTTAATTAATCACTGCATCCATGCTGCTCAACATACTATATAGCATTGTTATGGAAAAAGGACACCCACTATATTTAAATGGCAATCACAGTTAACTGAAATTGTTCTTACAGAGAAGATTACTTATTCTTTGCTGAGGAAAACAGATAAATATGATCAAATTTGGGTAAAGTACTGTAGAGTTGATTCTTCTTAGCAATATGATGTTCTTATTGGTGTGCAGGGGTCTTTGATGGTTTATGTTTGGGTTGGAAGAGACTGTTGAATGGATGTACTCTTGATGTCCTTATTTCTTGGATATTTGTTATATCACCATTAATATCTTAGTCGACTTTTTATATGTGTACCATCTATTAAATAGTGTATAAAAAATGTACTAGGGCTAAGTGCCTAAATTTAAGATCCTACTTTATACTAGGTGCCTAAAGTTAGGAGCCCAAAAAGTAGGTGGTGACAGGGGTAGAGATAGTGTATATTGTATCCCACTAAGAGCAAACTTTTTGAATTTGCAATTTGTTTATTTTTTTTAAATAAATAGGGAGGGGGAGTTTAGCAATGATTTTCAGCACCTAGCACCTTTCTAGAGGCTTATATCTAGGCAAATTAATAACAGTTTCTTATATTTTGAAAGTGTAGGCTCTTAAGTTCAGCTGAAAGTAGGTACATAAGATTACAATGGACTCAGCACTCAAGATTTCCAGGACAGCATCTGTGTTACTTAATCCCTTATGGACTCCCTGTCTTGTGGCTGTCTCGATCAAATCAGGCCAAAGAAATACCCTCTCAAATTCCTCTGGTGCAAATTGTCCTAATCATGGATGCATCCAACCTGGAGTGGAAAGCTCACGTAGCAGAGCTTTGCACTCAAGATCTATCGTCTTCTAAGGAAAGACTTCAACAGATAATTTTCCTAGAGCTAACAGCGATATGATTCACCCTAAGGGATTTCAAAGATCCATTGCCCAACAAAATTGTCCTTTTTCAGTCAATCAGGTAGCAATGTTCTACATCAACAAGTGGGGAGAAACAAGTTCTTACCTCTTATGTGAGGAGACCGTCCAGATGTGGGACTGGGCCTTTTCTCAGGGAATGGTCCTCAGGACCACATATCTGGTAGATGAGGAGAATATATTGGTAGACAGACTGAATCAGGTTCCAGAACTGCACAAATGGCCCCTGGAGTGGAGAGTAGAAAACAAGATATTCTACAGGTGGGGAATACCTGCATCTCTTCTGAACAGAAATATCATGATCCTCTGTTCTAAAAGAGGAACCCAAAGCATACTAGCTTCAGATGCTTTCTCCCTAGATTAGGAACAGAGTCTTCAGTACGTGTATCCTCCAGTTCCTTCGGTGGCAAAGACTACTGAAATTCAGTAGAGACCAAGAGACTATGATTGTTATAGCTCCCACTGGCCAAGACAGATTTGATTTTGTTTCCGCTTCTATTGGAGTTATCAGTCAGGAATCCAATCAGATTGGGGAATTCAACATCTCTCATTACACAGGATCAGGGAATGTTGTACTCAAAAAATCCAAACCAATTGTGGTAGAAATGCTATAACATTAAATTTTTACAGAAATAACCACAATATTTAAAATGCAGCAAAATATTGTGAAAAGCAGAACTTCATACCTGCTAGTTAGAACATAACATAAGATATGCCATACTGGGTCAGACCAAGGGTCCATCAAGCCCAGTATCCTGTTTCCAACAGTGACCAATCCAAGTCATAAGTACTAGCCAATCATATTAGATGCAATTCTTCAATATAATTATCAGTTTCAAAATTTTCAGTTTTTTAAAAATTTTATATATTTAAAATTTGTCCAAAATATCAATGACTCCAAACCCAGTACAGGCCCTGTGTTTCAAAGGTATTCTCTCATTTCTACAACAGAGTAATTTCTCCTCGAAAACAAGCATTCTAACGTGCAGTATTTTCATATCCTGTTAGGCTTATATGGGTCCAAGTGCATTGATCTTTAGCTATATTTATACAACACAATGTTTCTCCTAGGACAAGCAGGATGGTAGTCCTCACAGGTGGGTGACATCATCAGATGAAGTCCAGCATGGAAAACTTTTGTCAAAGACCTCCACTGGCTCCCCATCCCATCACGCATCCTATTCAAAACTTTCACTATCATACACAAATCCATCCATATAAATAATTCCTCTTGGCTCAGCGAACCGCTCCAATCCACACAATCCACCCACCCCACTAGAGCAAATCTCAAAGGTACCCTACAAGTCCCACCCCTCAAGAAGGCCCGACTCGCAGCAACAAGGGACCATGCTCTCTCAATTGCTGGCCCAACTCACTGGAATGCCCTACCCACAAACCTCCGCCTGGAGCCTTGCCATACTAAATTCAGGAAAATGCTAAAGCCTTGGCTCTTCCACCAGGCATTTCCAGACTAACTCCACATACCTCTCTCACCCTCTTCTCCTGCTTCTCTGTTATCTTTGACTCGCTCCAAGTAATTTGCATCATGTAAATATGTTACCTCGAGTTATTGTTACTTCTCTAGTTCAATTTTCAGGCTCCCCCTAGAGCCTCCTGCCCTCGAGTTTCTACTGTTGTCCCTCTCCCACCCCTGTTCATTGTATTTTCCACCTACTGTTGAGATGTAAACCGATATGATGTGCATTCTAATGTCGGCATAGAAAACTTTCAAATAAATAAATAAATACGCTTTGAATGGCACACTGAGCATGTCCATCATGCCACTATTCACGTGTCCACATGAGATCCCCCTTCAGTGTCTTCTTTTCCACGGTGCATTTGCCACGTGGTATTGGAGCATTTTTTCTTGTCTCTTCCCGGTTTTTTCTCCATCCAAATGCTGGGTCCTCCTTCTTCGGATGGTGTCCCCTCCTTGGTGTGGTAGGTTAATTTTTGTACCTTCTCTGCAGTCAATTCCTGTGTGCGTTGCTCCTCGGTGGCCTGCCAGTCATTAACTGCTCGCCGGTTGTTTTTTCTTTCATGGCGTTGTCTAGTTTTCGCCGGTGCCCCCGAACCATGTCCATCATGCATCCGCATGAGGTTTGTATCCTCTGCCTGGGGACATCACACGATGGCCGAGGGTGTCAGCTGTGTGACCAGATGACCCCTAAGGGCCATTGTGCATGTCTTGATAAAATGGAGAAACTTTTTTGCTCCAAAAAGTCTGCTCCATTCACACCTGCATTGGAATCATCGATGCACTGGGGTCGAGTGGAAAAGCTAAATACACTTTCCACTCCCCTGGAGACATTGTCTAAAGACCATGGAGACGGTGACCGCTCTTCCATGGTCTTTTTATTTTCAAGGGCATTGGGATCCTCAACTTCCTCTGTGCCGGGGAAAGACTGGGCCGAGCATTGTGGGAGATCCTGGAAACATTGACATTGGTCACCATCGACACATGGCACCAGTCCCAATGTCGTACTGGCAGCTGCCGGGCCACCACCAAAGCAACCCCGTGGTGAGGAGGTCCCACTTTTTGACAGGCCCAGGAGTCCCAGGTGTTCCCCACTGATACCGGTGCCAGACACCATTCCTCCTCCGAGGTCCGAGGAAGTGCAGGTGACACCTCGTCCCCCTCCATCAGTCCTGTCCTCACAGGACTTCCAGGAGTAGTTGGACCTCAGGGTATGGTGTGTGATGCTTCGAGCCCTACGCAGTTTTAAACCACCCCCGCCACTGGTCCCTATACCAGTGCCAGAGCTCGCACCATCCATCTTGGTGCCCCTGCTCGAGCATCTGGATGTCCTGCTTGGAGCACTCCTGATGCAACCTCATTTCCCCAGCAGCCACTGATGCCCTCCTCGGGTACGATTCCCATCATTGGGTCCTCTGAGAAGGAAGATGCACACTGACCATCGGCACCATCCGGTGCAGTGGTCCCGAGGCCTCCCAGGGCCCTCAGTGCCTCTGCTTCTATTGGGACCATCGGTGCCTTCTGTTCCCTTGAGGCCCTCGGTGCCTAGGTCCAGGGATTTGCGCAGACTTCACCCACATAAGCCCCATGGGGACCTCAGCGAGGAGGGTCCCTTTGATTCGTGGGGAGATGTCTCTTCGGAGTCTTCCTTCAAGATTTCTGATGATCCTCTCTTGGAGCGATCGCCCCCGGAGGAAAGGCGTTGGTCTGCCCCTGAAGAGCTCTCCACATGCTTTGTACGGACCATGGCTGAGGCCTTCTTCTTCCAGCTTCTCATGGAGGAGGATGTGCGGCATAAGATGTTAGAGGCCCTCTAATTTGTCGATGCCCCAAAGGAGATAATGGCTGTTCCCATCCACAATATTTTTAAGGACCTCCTTCGGATGTGGGAACTTCCAATATCCATCGCTCTAGTAATTAGGAAGGCGGATGCCACCTATTTGGTGCAACAGGCCTTGGGCTTCGAGAGGCACCATCTCCTCCACCATTCTGTGGTAGTGGAGTCTGCTCTCAAACGGGTCAAACGCTCCTGCATCCTTGCCTCGGCCCCTCCAGGGCGATGGCATAGGGAGCTCGATGCCTTGGGTAGGAAGGTTTCTCAGGGTGCCATGCTCATTGCCCGGATGGCCTCTTACCAATTGGACATGATTCCGAAGACTCGGAACCTATGGAAGCAGGTCCAAGAACTTGTGGAACGTCTCCCATAGCAGCAGCAGGAGTCATTGTCCGCCATCATGCAACAAGGTCTCAAAGCGGGAAAACATGAGGTGAGATCCACCTCTGATGTCTTCGAGACCGGTGCCAGGGTGGCAACCGTGGGCATCTGTGCCCACAGGATGGCCTGGCTCTGTGCTTCCGACCTAAGGCCAGAGATCCAGGAGAAGTTGGCTGACCTCCCCTATACAGGAGAGAATCTCTTTGGGGACAAGGTCAGGGATGCAGTATCACCCAGTTGAAGGATCACCATGAAAGCCTTCAACAACTGTCCGCCAGTGCTTCGGACCCGCCATCTTCTGCACGGAAACCTTTACGACTCAGTTCTAGGAGGTCTTTCTATAGGCAGTGGAAATATTATCCCCCTGCCTCCCGGTCTTGCATGTCCCGTACTGTTTCCAGTGGCCGCTCCCACCAACAGAGAACTCCTAGACCCCAGCCACCCCCCCCCCCCACCCAACAGCTATGGGGTTTAGACTGGAAGTGAGGGAGCATGAGTTAGCACATCATACCCCTGCCACCCGATCCCCCAGTGGGGGGCAGTCTTCTCTGCTTTGCCCATCATTGGTCGATCATCACCTCGGACCGATGGGTCTTCACTATTGTTCGTCAGGGGTATTGACTGAATTTCAGAGAAATCCTGGAGGACTCTCCCCCATGTCCATCGTAGGGTTCGTCCGACCAACAGGATATACTTCTCAAAGAGCTGTCTGCCCTCCTACAGGCAAGAGCAGTAGAACTCATTCCCCATCACCACCAGGGTTGTGGGTTCTATTCAAGGTATTTCCTGGTACCCAAGAGAACTGGGGGCTTGCACCCCATTCTCGATCTCAAGGCACTGGACAAATTCCTCAGAAGGGAACAGTTCAAAATGGCTTCTCTGAGTACTCTGATCCCCCTGCTCAAAAAAGGGGACTGGCTCTGCTCCCTCGACCTCAAGGATACCTACACCCACATCACCATCTTTCCTGGAGATAGGAAATATCTGCACTTTATGGTGGGGAAGGCTCACTACTAATACAGAGTGCTGCCATTTGGTCTGGCCTCAGCCCTTCACATCTTCACCAAATGTCTGGCAGTGGTGGCAGCACACTTCAGACGGCGGGCGGTGCATGTCTTTTTTTCTGGACGACTGGCTGATCAAAAGCAACTCGCAAGAGGAGTGTTGGACATTTTGGCCCTGACCGTATGGACACCGCAGTCTCTGGGATTTGTTATCAACTAGCTGAAGTCCCACCTCTGCCAGTCTCCCCAGCTGGACTTCATAGGAGCTAGACTGGACATGGCTCAGGCAAAAACATTTTTGCCCTGCGATCGAGCTCTTGCCCTATCCTCGCTGGCAACCTTGGTACGCAACAGTCAGTGCGCGAGTGCATGCTTTCTGCTTCGCTTGCTGGGCCTCATGGCAGCCGCTGTTCATGTTACCCCATTAGCCCGCCACTGCATGCGCAAAGCACAGTGGACATTGTGGTCTCAATGGGAACAGGCATCCCAGGACCTCGAGGCCCCGTGCTCCATCACGCAACCTTTGAGGGCCTCTCTATCCTGGTGGGAGAAACTCTCCAATGTGGAGCAGGGAATTCCCTTCCAGGCTGCTCCATCTCAAATAGTGCTTACCACCAATGCCTCCCCCCAGGGCTGGGGAGCCCATGTGGACAACCTCCACACGCAGGGTCAGTGGACCACTCAAGAAATTTTATGGAGCTTCAAACAATTCATTATGTGCTTTGGGTGTTCTGAGACTGTTTGCCCCATAAGGCGGTCCTGATCCAAATGGACAATCAGGTTGCGATGTGGTACATCAACAAGCAAGCAGGCATGGGATTGTTCCTTCTCTGCCAGAAGGCTGTGCAAATCTGATCCTGGGCTCTCTCACAAAGTATGTCCGTGCGAGCAAATACCTGCCCGGGACACTGAACATGCTGGCAGAACGTCTAAGCCACTTTTTTCAACTGGACGAGTGGTTGCTGGACCCGAAAGTGGCAGCCTGGATCTTCTGCCTGTGGGGAAACTCTGGATGTGGACCTGTTTGTTTCCCCATTCAACTGCAAGGTGAGCAATTTTGGCTCCTATTCAGGATGGACTGCCGTCCACCTGCCGATGCCATCACACTTCATTGGGGCACGGGTCTCCTGTACGCATACCCTCCTCTTCCACTTCTCATGAAAACTCTTCTGAAGCTCCAGCAAGGCCAGGGGACCATGATACTAGTAGCGCCTCACTGGCCCAGGCAGATCCAGTGTCCTCCCCTTCAGGACCTGTCAGTCAGGGATCCCATCTGCCTGGGGACTGTGCCCGATCTGATAACACAGAATCAGGGCACCCTGCACCATCTGAACCTCTGGGTGTTAACCTTGATGGGCTGGATCTTTCAGCCCCTGGCTCTTTCAGAAAGTGTCACCCAGGTGCTGGTAGCTTCATGAAAGCCTTCCACTCACAGTGCGCGCTCTACCCGCGGCTTGCCATGTATTCCTTTGAGGCCTACTGCAGTCAGTAACCATGTCTCTGTTATTTCCCTTTTGTCTTGCTCATTAATACTTTAGGGGAGGCTGATTAACTGCAGATTACTTCTGCGTGAGTGGTTTTCCAGGTCTTCCAACTTTTGCTCACTTTTATCTGCCTCCACTCTGACTTCTGACACCTTACTCTTCAGGGCCTGAACATGCTTATCCACATCAGTAAGACATGTTTCGACATCAGCTGTGCACTTTCAATTGTCAGTAAGCTGTGCAGTTCGTCAAGCTACAGGTAAATTTCCTCCAGTTTTGTATCCATAGCGGTAAGTATTAGGGCCGCAACATCTCTCGACTCTCCCACAATAGAGGATGGTGATGGAGGGTTACTGAGGCCATCCGCCATCATGCTTACCATTAATTTACTTTGTCTTTATGGATCGTTTTCGTCCGTTTTGCAAATTTTCTTCTGGTTTAATCAAAAGAGAGCACTCCTGATCTGCTTTCCCCTCAAACTTCCAGAAAGCTTCAGAGGTCCAATGTGATGTGATTCAAGGAATGGGGCCCTGGAGCTGCTGAGGGTCATGTCCTCATGCTCTCACCACATCACGTGACCTCTTCCCATAGTTTAATAGTCATGTTTAGTCATCTCCTTGCTCAGAAATGCAGATCTGTTCAATAATAGACCACCATAATTCACTAAACCCAGGATTGTATTGCAAACAATTTTTGACTTTCAGGACTTGCTGTTTCCATATATCTACACAACTCCATTGCTCCCTGAGACGTGCACTGGGCATTTCATGCACTCAACATATAACAACAATATCAAGCAAGGATATTGAATAATGCAAACCAATTCACTGATGTGCAGTCAGTATCCTGTTTGCACATTATTTTATACTCCATGTTTCTATACATGACCCTCAGATATTTGCATAAACATGTCACATTGCTTACATGCACGATGACTATATCCCACCGAGCTAATGTGTAAGGATTCCTTAGGTAAATTGGCATGATAACTTGCTCCTGTATGTTGGCACAAATGTAATACACACTCAGTGGCATCTCCTGAAACATTGGCTGCAATGATAGCATATGCTAGTATCTGCATAAACTTGCTGATATCACAAAATATTTATTAGTATGTCTCAACACACGAACCTCAAGTGTTTGTTGAGGTGAGGACGTATACTGTAATAAATCTTCACGACCTGAATATAATGCGTGTTTATATGCTGCTTTCACTGATGGCTTAGGATATCTGCATGGCAGAAGTCTTTGTGATAATACATACATCTAATGTTTAAATTTTTGTACTGATGAACATAGTCGCTCTTTATGGAAATACTAACTCACTGGCAGAGCCGTCTTCAAAGATCTTCGATGAAAACTATGAAAAATCAATAAATTGTTTTTATCAGTAGGTTTACAAAACACTAAAGTGGGAATGGCACCAGATCAAAGCACTATACGGTCCATCCATACTCAGCCGCTGTGTAGTTTTGCTATTTAGTCAAATAAATGTATCTTATATATTCAGCAGCATAGCTGCACCACCGAATATATCTGGCTATCTTAAAGTTAGCTGGATAAGTTTATCTAGCTAACTTTAGGTCAGGTGTACAGGCCGACCAGAGTTAGCCAGATAACTTATCCATCTAACTCAGCTCCTCCCAGTTTCATTCTGGCCAAATTATAGCTGGATAAAAAAGTTATCTAGCTGGAATTTAGCCAGATAAGTGTCCAAATATTAATTTAGCTGGATAAGGTCTGAGTTATCTGGCTAAATGCTTCTGAATATAGATCTGTATGGTTATATCCAAAATATAAACTTGAGATGAATGAAAATTCATTATAAAATGGAAACAGGATTCCTGGTATTGATGCATTGATGAATATTATGTAAATCGATCACTGTAGAGGTCTAAATCAAAAAATAAATCATCAATATACTTGTTATGCCCTCTCATTATTAGGTCCCTAGTCCAAAAAGCCTGAATGTTGCAAGACCATATCTGCAAATTCCAAATCTATCTGAGGATGTGACTTGTATTTGCCTGGTTTCCAGGAAGGAGTTAATGAAGAAATGATATGATTTAAAATGGAAGGAGTTTGCCTTCTAATGTGAGGGAAAAAGACACTAGACTGTCTCCTGCGCCACACAAAAACTGCTTGAATATTTGCTACATTTTTCAGAATCTGGTCTGAAGACTAACTCAGTTAGGGTTCACCTTAGTTCAATTAGTGCTAAGGTGAACCATAACTGAGAAAGTAGAAAGTAAATCCACCTTTGTACAGCCTTTAGTTGTTTTCTTAATGCAGGGCTTGCTTAGTTAGAAATCTCTCATCAAGCCTTCTGCTATGTCATGGGCCCTTAATGTGGTTTTAATTCAGCTGGTGAAAGCTTCGTTTGAGCCATTAAGTTTATGAGGTGAAATACCTGGCCTAGAAGATCGTATTTTTGGTGTGGTCATTCTGGCATGCAGAGTCGGTGAACTCCAGGCCCTAGGGACTTATTCACCTTATACTAAGTCTTTTAACATGAGGATGGTTTTGCACATGCATCCTAAGCTCTTCCCTAAAGTAATATTGATTTTTATCTTAACCAATCATCTTTCAACATTCTTCCCAAAGCCCATGTCCACAAAGGTGAGTAAATGTTACACAGTTTGGATTGCAAGTGAGTTTTGGGCTTCTACTTGGAGTGGCCTGAAACCCTTACAAAGTCTACCTAGCTTTTTGTTTCTATTGACTCCAGCAAACGTGAAACTGTCATTACCACGCGCACTCTTTCTAATTGGATCACAGATTTCATCTCCTTCTGTTATGCCCAGGCAGGCCTGAATCTGTTGGGGAATGTCAGGATCATGGCAGCGTTGGTAGTCAACCTAAGATCAGCCTCCAAGGAGGAGATTTGCAAGACCACAATATGGGTTTCTCTCCGCACATTCATATCACGCTATTGTTTGGACAGGAACTCTTGATGCAACAGTAGTTTTGGCGAGTCTGTTTTGAGGAATCTCTTAGAGATGTAGAGCACATTCCTCTAGGGCCCCTATTTTGTTTTCTAGGTTGCCTCTATATTAATCTGAAAAAATGTTAGAAGCAATTGGGTAATAACCGATTCAAGAAACAACATGAAAAATATACCAATAAAATAAACACACCTGTGAAAAAGCACATCATATAAATATGGAGGGAAAGATTTCAGATGCCCAGTCTTAAGCAAGAGGCTCTCAATATGGATGGTGCTTGTGAAATCATGAGTCAAGAAAAACTTCTGAATTTTTAATCTCAATTGTGTAGAGTATGGAGGCAAAGAAGACACTTGAGGCAGCTTTCATCGCAGGCAGGAAGAGAAGGGAAGGGCTGAGCCCTCACGAGGCTCTTCCTTTTATTGTACATTCATACAAAGGCAGATGATGTGTCATTACATGATTGGCTACTTTCCCATAGCAACAAACGAGTCCCTACACTATTGGCTTTGGCTCAGGGGGTGTGCACGGATCATTTCATTGGCTGCTGAAATCTATACCTCCTGACTTTGTCCTGCCTCTGACTAGGGAACACCCAGCCCCTCCCCCAGGAATTCAGGGCTAAGCACAAGCCAGAGAAATACATGATAGTCAGGTATCCTTTCCTAGGCAGAGACTTAAGCACAAGTGATGCTTTTATTCAGGCAAAGGTCAGGGAGAAGGGAAGTTAGTGTTTAACCCTGATGAAATGGCTTGCTGGCAAGCGCATATTTCCCACATCTCACCCTTTCTGTTTTTGTTTAGGTAGCTCAATAAAGCTTTAGACCCTTACTGAAATCTGTTATGTCTTGGTATGGGCTGGAAATAGGGGAAAGGGGGATTATGGAGAGAAGAAAGCTAATTCGACGTGGTGTGCCAGCTGCCGATGAGCTCCTGAATCTCCATATCACCCAGAGCTGGTGCAGGTGGTGTGCCAACGCTGCATGGCTCATGATTCCCTATTAAGCATCTTACAAGACATCTTTGTATCCGGGCTGAGAGCAAGGTTTCAATATGGATATGAGGTTGGGTATGCACTGAATACAGCATCACAGGCAAATAATTAAGATAATTACAGTAATTATAATAGAAATCACCCTTTTGAGACCAGAAATATCAGGGAGCCAGGACCATAGCCAGTCCCATGGAGAAGTAGGTATTCTGCCTGAAAGTGGTGCATCAGCAACCATGGTTTCTATCTGCTCTATGGTATGTGTGAGGTTTGCTTTATAAACTGATATGTACACACAGCAATGAGATCCAATTAATGCACAAACACCACCCTTTAAGGCTAAAATGGTCTCTAAGGTATAGCTGTTCTGTAATGCTACTTCTCTAATCTGAGAGACTTCTGTTGTGAGTAGTTTTAATGCATGGACTGTCTGATTAAATATGGCAGTCGTCCAGTTAGCTAGGATGTGTAAGTCTCTGTAATTCATAGCTGTCCCCATTGGGGGAAACAGGCTTCTAGCTATCTGAGTTTCTGTATACTTTTCTATGGGATTATTTATCGCCTCCCTTTTGTTACGGAGCCTTGCTTTGGGTAAATTTTTGACTGCATAGTATGAGGGGAGGATGTAGCCTAAAGTGCATCTGTCTTTCCATCTTGGGGAAATGTACATATATGCTCTACGCCCACATAACATCCATATGTTTCCTAACAGATTAGTGGACATGTCATTGGTTAACATTTGGGCTATATAACTACAAAGGGTAAATCCTTCATCCCCTCTATACTTTCTGTACCTGCTTGGGTCTCCCACTGCACATCCTGAAATCTGCCAATTGCATACATATATGTGGTATAATTATGTAAGTGTTCAGTGATTAATACAAAGGTTTCAGTTACAATATGGATATTTCCCACCTGAATTCCCTTCCCATCCCCTGTATCATAGTCCCAACAAAGAGTGGCAGTCTCTTGAATACAGCTACCAATGTGTAGTATGGTATTATTAACTGGAGAGTTAATGAAAACACCTCTCTGTAAAGGATAATTAGTCCATACTGTAAGGTTAAATGGTACAGCATGCATCAGTAGTTCTCCGCAGGCTTGGGTTGGCATGTGTGTGCAGATCCAACAGTCTGTTCGATTCAACAGGTGTGAAAAGTTCTGTGCAGAGGATGTACATGTTGTTCTGTCAGAGTCCTTGTTCTGAAATCGCCATAGCTGGAGAAATAAGGCAAAGGATGAGGGTACAGAACACAATTGTTAATGAGTTGGCATTCAGGCAAGAAAAAGCGGCTAATAAGTTCTCTGGAGTTTTCTCAAGGCCTTGCTGTTCTAAGAGTTGTGCAGGTTGGTTGGATAGGGCCTTGATCTGTCCCCAGGTCATGTGGTGTTGCTTTTTGCAAGGAGTCTGGTCTCTGTCCTTCTGAGGGCTGTGGAGACTCATGGAGAAGTTGGGGATCGGGTCCTGTAGACCTGGACACCTTTCCATCTCTCCACGGCTTGATATACCTGTGGAAGCAAGCAGAGAAACATATCCTCGTTCCCCATTTTAAGGGAACGGGACCGTACCAGACATTAAATATTCTATACAAAACTGATGGCTGTGGGTGACTAACCCTAGTCCCATAATGATTACTCATGGCTGTGTTCTTAAATTTGATCCTGATATGTTTGGATGATTTAAAGTGATTTAAAACAATACTTTGTTCTTGTTCAGCCAGTCCTTCTTAGGGGGAAATCCCTCCTTTTTCTTTTTGTTTGGTCCAGAGCTCTTAAGGGTATGATTGCTCTCTCCACAATGGCTTGCCCTGTGGTGTTGTAGGGGATGCCAAATAAGTATTTAATGTTCAATTATTGACAAAATTCATGTAAAGGAATGGCTGCAGTAAATAGAGCCATTATCAGTTTTTCGAACAGAGGGTAACCCCATTATCAAGAAAGTTTTTATGCAGTGATCAATTTTCATTCAGTAAAATAGCAATAAATGTAAATTAATCATTTAAAGGAAAAGTCATTTGCAGTAAGCAGAATCAAATGACAAGTATGTCAGACACTATATTAAACATATGTTACACAAGACTGACATATATTCATTCATCCTGCAAATATTCATTCATAGTCTTCTTGGCATCAAGACAGGCAACAGATAACACATAATATGAGCTAAAAATCTTATCAAAAAGTTATCAAAAACAAAATTAGATCAAGGATCAAAAGTCAAAAGTCAAAAGGTGTTAGAAAAATGTTAAAATAAACTGCAAAGTGTTCACCTTCACATCTCCTCATGGCAGGAAGGCTGTAAATCTGGAAAATATTAAAAACTGGCATACAGCAAAAAATTACTAAGGTAAGGATTAAAGTGAAATTCTTACTTTTTTAACCTTGGAGAATCAATTCTATCATTCAATTTAATAAAATCAATTTGGATTTGCAAGAAAAGGTTTGGGAGGGATTGCTTTAGATGTAGCAACCTCTGTCAGTAAAAATTTTAAGGTTCAGAATTCTGTATAAATTTTGTGAAAAAGAAAATAAAACTGAAGTTTCTTTAATACAGGAGGTCTGTAGGCCTGAAAAATAAAAACTATTATACAACAGAATTATTAAAACAATAATATAATATAACTTGTAGAATAACATAGCGCCTCCTAGTGGAGACACCATCATTACTTTATAGATTGCAACTATTGTTCCAGGTTGCAATCAATAATACTCTGAGCTTACTTTCAATGTGGAATATCAGAATAGAATTTCTTCATATAATTATTAGAATAGGAAATTAAACACGCTGTTTGCTCTGCTCTGTCTGCTGCACGCTAAAGTGACTGTAACTACTATTAATCTGTCTGAGTTATAACATATATAAACTAGAGAGAGAAACTGCAGTACTAAGTCCAGTTTTTTTTCTTTTCAAAAGTTCTCCCTCCCTCCCCCATGAGTGGCAAGCAAGAGTTACAGTAAAGGGGGGGAGGAGCAGTGTTTCTCAAAAGAAAAGAACTGCACCCAAGGAGTTAATCCTTCAGTCAATAGGAACTTAAAGATAGCATTGTTTAACAATTGATAACATCGACCACAGACAATGGCTTGGCAAGGACTTGCTGATTCCTTGCAGACAGATACTATTTTAATTTACTTTTGTCCTGAAAGGGAGAATTACAATAAAAATATAAGTTCTGTGTGCTGGCAATTCAAACTATAAACTTAAAACTCAGAGAAATGGAGTCATTTTAAATGTGAGCCAAATAAACTTTGCAAAAGGGAAACTTTCATATGTAATTTACACAGAATATTATTCAAATCTCAGTACAGTTTTAACATAAGGTTCTGCATTCACTTTGTGGGGGAAAATACTCTCAAAGTATGCAGATTTTTTGTAACTGAATTCAAAGACTAATAGAAACCATTTTTTCCAAATTTGTACTGTTTGTTAAGAGAAACCATTTTTTCCAAATTTGTACTGTTTAAGAGAAACCATTTATTTATTTATTTTTTTTCATAGTGATATTTTCTTTGCTTGTAACGCAGGAGTCTAATTAAATCCTTTTTTTCATATTGATATTTTCTTTGCTTGTAACGCAGGAGTGCAGCTGCCTGGCCCAAGGTCTTATACGCTGATTTCTTTGAAGACCTGGGGGCATAGCCACTGCTCATGGCATTCCGGGCTGCACTCAACTCTATTGCTGCCACACCTAGTTCTTTGTTTCTTTCTGTAATGGGAAAGGCTTGAATCCCTTTCAATAATTCCTCTCTTGTGAGATTTCCATGTTCTAGATGAAATCCCATGCTGACCACGGCACATAAATTGTTACCGGGAGCAGTGGTTTGAGATGGTAATTTACCTGGACAAGTTGGTGATGCAGAATTAATGACTGTCTCAGGCAATGGCAAATGGGGGTACAGGGAGTTGGTGGTTGGTGGGGGAAGGGCTTGCAGGCAAGATGGAGGAAGGCTAGTTTTTCTGACCTCAGTGTTTTCAGTTTCCTGGGGCCTTTTCTCTGAGGTGGACGCAGAGGAAGCCACAGGAGCCATGTGAGTGTGTCCCCCCAGATGTTCTATTTCATTTTCTGTCCCCCTTTGTTCATGGTTCTTTTCTGTGATGGGGAAGGCTTGAAGTCCTTCTAATAATTCTTCTTCTGTAAAGTTTTCTTTCTGCAGTTTCTGCTGAAATTCAATGCTAATTGCCCCACCCAGGCCAGGTTGTGGCTCTATTGTTCTCAAGGGTTGCTTTTCTAAAGAAATGGGGAAGGTGTGAATGGGCTTGGGTGTGGATATGGAGAGCTGATACAAAGAATTTGCTGTCTCTGAGGAAGACTGAGCATAAGATGGGGGAAGGGTATTCTGATTGAGTCTGCCTGCTTCTAAAAGCACATGGTTTGAAACTGCTGTCTTTAAACTTTTTTTTTCTATGTGTTCGATGGCCTCTGTACATTTTTGCCAGATTAATCTTTGCTTTATGGGAGCTCTGGGAGCCGTATGAAGACAATTGCCGATTGAAATCCATTCCTGGGTATTTAGAGTTCCCGCCTCCATTGAATACCAAGGGCAACGGCAAGCTATTTCACTTATTAATTTTTCTAAGTCCCCCAGGCTGACTTGCGCTATTTTTCTTCTGGTGATGAAATAATGATTATTGATGATTTGCTGCAGCTCACTGGCATGTAGCCTCTGCTGTACAGTCAAATCATTGCCCATGCTCACGGATGTGGGGAACAAACTTGCTGAGAAATACTTTAAAAATTACTAAGAAGTACTTTTTTTTTTTTTTTTTAAATATTACAATTGCAAATCTGTTGAACGGTACGTACCTAGGCTATGACCAGCCGAAATGAGCATGGAGTATCACGGTCGGGCTCACCAGATGTAGAGTATGGAGGCAAGGAAGACACTTGAGACAGCTTTCATCGCAGGCAGGAAGAGAAGGGAAGGGCTGAGCCCTCACGAGGCTCTTCCTTTTATTGTACATTCATACAAAGGCAGATGATGTGTCATTACATGATTGGCTACTTTCCCATAGCAACAGACGAGTCCCTACACTATTGGCTTTGGCTCAGGGGGTGTGCACGAATCATTTTATTGGCTGCTGAAATCTATACATCCTGACTTTGTCCTGCCTCTGACTAGGGAACACCCAGCCCCTCCCCCAGGAATTCAGGGCTAAGCACAAGCCAGAGAAATACATGATAGTCAGGTATCCTTTCCTAGGCAGAGACTTAAGCACAAGTGATGCTTTTATTCAGGCAAAGGTCAGGGAGAAGGGAAGTTAGTGTTTAACCCTGATGAAATGGCTTGCTGGCAAGCGCATATTTCCCACACAATTGTATTGTACCCTCAGCTCTGAATTCTAGTATTGAGTGGAGATATTTTTTGTGAGTGCTTTTTTTTTTATTGGACAGAATGTTTTTCAAGAGTCAATCAAATAGCTTCAGTTTTCACTGAATGCTTCTGAATTCTTTTTATTTAAATTTTGCTGTACACTGCCATGTCATTATTACATTTTAGAGCAGATACGGCAACATTATGCTACAATCAGGATATTTGAGAGCATAAGAGCACTTACTGGTTGAATTTTGTGAAATTGTGATTTTAAATTGAGAACACTTTGTAACTGTGCTTTTCTGTTTAAAGATTTGACTGAAACTTTGTGGACAAACATCTCCCTGGTGCAGCCATATGGGTGAAATGTTGGCCATGCTGGAATATTATATTGGGTCAATTGAGCACTTTACAACATGAAGCTATAAAGCTAATTGAATTTTTGTTGTATACTCAAAATTGATTTTCTATTGATTTTCACTTCAGGGCATATTTGTCACATGTTGAGTTCAAAATTTGGAGGTTTTTCTTGACTCATGATTATGCAAACTTCATCCATATCAAAAGCCTTTTGCTTAAGATTGGGCATCTGAAGCTTTTCCTTCATTTTTATATGAAGTGCTTTATCACAGGTGTGCTTTTTAATTACTTTATTGGGTATTTTTTCATTTTCTAGCCCCTACATTAAAAATAAAAAATACAGAAAATAATATAATGGCTTGTTGCTGTCAAAAACAGTTTCTGCCCATTGGCACTGCTTGATAGTTATTTTTCCCTTTTATGCATTTAGTGCAATCTGTACTGAGGGATTCCTCAAGTATGAAAACTGAGTGTCCTGCTTGTTCTCCAAGAAAACAAAGTTGCTTACCTGCAGCAGGGTTCTCAGAGGATTGCAGGTGCCAGCCCTCACAAAACCTTTTCGCCTACTCTTGGTGTTGGCTTTCCAATTTCTAAAGCTTTGCATAGACTGAAGGGGCACCGCACGTCATGGTGACATAAGTTTTCACAGATGCTCTATTTCTGTATGCTGAAAGCTTAAAACATTTTTCAAAAATGCTCCTGCACTGGACTTCTGCTATCCTCTGAGAACATCTATTACTGGTAAGCAGATTTGCTTTTCATATTTTCTACTGATTTAAATGTAAAATATTGCTTCTCTTTCAAGTTTACTTATCATTTCTTTCTTTCCATTGCATGATTAATATTAATATAATTTCATATCGACTTCCTTTGTTACTTTATTTTTATTTTATTTAACAGCTTTTCTATACTATCGTTTAGTAAAATACCATCACAACGGTTTACATAATTAAGAAAAAATACATCAATACAATCTAAAAATATATAAATACTTAAAATGAGGAAATAATATTAGTTTTACAGATAGAAACACTAAAAACATACATATCAGAGAAATATAAAAATAAAACAGAATAAAAAGAATAAGATTAGTACCTGACTCAGCCTGCTCCCTTATAGGCATTTTACTAAGCAGCAATTGACCTGTGTAAAATAGCTTGACTGAAAATTGCCACCCTCTGTATGGCTAAAAGTACATGCAGATTTCACAGTGCACATACTTTTAGTCGACTTTAAGAGGTCTTTCAGGCTGATGCAATATCGGCGCGCGAGAAACGGGACCTCATAATTGAGCGCCCACTTCTCCTGGGTGCACAATGCAGTAGGCAAATGAGCCGCTGCGTTAAAAAGGAGGCGCTAGGGGAAATTGTGCATCCCTAGCGCCTCCTCGGCATGAGGCACCCAGGAGAAGTGGCTGTGTGCGGGTTAGGAAAATGAACACTCAATTTTACGAGTGTCCGTTTCCTTAACCATGTGCGCAGCCACGGGTTAGGAAAATGGATGCTTGTTAATTGAGTATCCATTTTCCTAACCTGACTGCTGGCAAGACTTCTTTTTTTGATGGTGCTCCTCTTTTTGGTTCCTCTGACTTAATATCACCATGATATTAAGTCAGAGGAGCTACAGAAAAGAAGTATGTTCTGCTTTTCTGTTAACTTTTGGGGCTCCTCAAGACTTAACGCCAGCTCTGGGGCTGGCATTAATTTGCAGGTAGATTTTCAAAGGGCCCACATGGGCCCATAAACGCATGTATCTCGCCGTGCACAAAAATACGCACTATTTTATAAACTATATGCTTAGGTTATAAAATACTCTTCACACACGTATGTCTGAGAGAGAGAGAGTGCACCTCTTTATAAGGCTCAGTCTGATACTCTATATATGGACCATTGTAAGGGGGCACTTTGATTCGGGGTCAGTTTTCAGGAGGTGGGTTGGAGTTTGGGGGGGGGGGGTGGTATTACAGACACATTGAGAGGTTTGCATTGTAAAATTGACATCATGAAAGAATTTTTGACCTTATAAGTGATGAAAATTCTAACAAGAGGAGTTGATTTCTACACTGCAGTCTCTGCTAGCTGCATTGTATAAATCAACTCCTTTTCATCACTTATAAGGTCTAAAATGCTTTCATGATGTCAATTTTACAATGCAAACCGCTCAATGTGTCTGTAATACCACCCCCCCCAAACTCCAACCCACCTCCTGAAAACTGACCCCGAATCCAAGTGACCCCTTAGAGTGGTCCATATATAGAGTATCAGACTGAGTCTTATAAAGAGGTTCTCTCTTTCTCTCTCTCTCTCTCTCTCTCTCTCTCTCCTGTTATGCCTACCGAAGAGCTGTAGCAAAGTGTTGTGCGTAACATATGCGCACCGGCTGAGGTAAATTAGGGGTTGCGTGCATCAGTGCTGGCCCCACCCCTTTTCTTCCTACTTTTTCTAGGCGTGCATACATCAGGGTATGCATGCCCTTCCCGGCTATTTAAAATTTGCATATCTCCCGTGCGACCCACTTACACGTGTAGGCTTTTAAAATCGACCTCACATTTTTTACATAAGGGGGCAATAGCTAATAAGCTCATCAATATGGCATTTACATGTGATGAGCGCTATTAGCTATGCGCTGGTTTGGACGCACATTTTGGACGCACTAATTCCCTTATTGCATAAGGGGTTATGGACACGGGTCCAAAATGTGCGTTCAACCGTGGGTTACTTTGTGCGCTAGCCTGAGTGCAAGGTATTACATCGGCCTGTCTGTGTGGAAATGTTAGGAAGAGGAAAACAGCACATTTAGGTGGCATTTTCAAATGGGAAAATGCAAAGTACAAAGGCACTTTTAGTGCACGTACTTTGGGCTGCTAATTTTCAAATGGAAATTATATGTGTGTTGGGGGAGGGGGGTTCCCTTTCAAAATTAGCTGTAAGATATGTGAAGTAAAAGTGCCTATGTACTTTGCAAACAATGTGGACTATTCAAAATTGCCCCCAGAGATGGTAATTGTATAACCCCCCTGCATAGCAGAGAGGATTTTCAAAGCAAATATATGCACGTAAGTTTGCTTTGAAAATCTGCACGTAAGTGACCAGGTACATACAGAGATTCATCCATGTAAAGTTTGACCTCCTCATCGGACGGCGTATCTAGCATATGTACACTTATGTACATACTTTTTAAAATTTGAAAAAAAAAAAAAGAAATAAATGCTGACTCCACTCCAAGTTTGCCCTCCAGAATGCCTCTGCTGAGTTTGCATCAAAGTATGCATAAACTGGTCTTCTATCAATACTTTTGCTCCTCATTACTGCTTAGAAAATTCTTTATGTCAAGATAACAGTTTCGGCTAAGTAGTTCGCAAAAACTTATTTAATTCTTTCATCTCTTCCTTTAGCCTCTGTCAAAGTATGGATTGCATGTTCCACTGCTGTTATAAGGAAACAAATAATTACCTGCAAAATTCAACTTGGGAACCACACTTGGGTGTCTGATTACTGTCCTTCTTTTCCATGGAGAAAGCAAAGTTGCTTACCTGTAACAAGTGTTCTCCGTAGACAGCAAGACAAATAAGCCATATGATCCCACTTTCCTTCCCTGTAGAATTGAAGGTTACCTTGCCATAAAGACTGAGGAGCCTCTCCCAACAATGGCTACTGTACAGGAACCCCATGTATGTTTTGAAAAACCTTCTCGATTCTTCTGAGCTCTGAGCGAGCTTTTCTGTCTCTCAGCTGTTGGATTATGTCACCCACTTGTGTAACTGATTTCTCCTCTGTCTATGGAAAATACATGTTATAGGTAGCTAACTTTTCTTTGCACTGGAAAACCAGGCTTTATGCATGTAAATGGCTTTGAGAATGACCCCTATAGCATTTAGCTACTATGACCTACCTCTAATGCCTTTAAACCCTCATATGAGGGTTTAACTGCTGCTGCAAGCAATTATTCGTTGAAGTCTATCACTCTCGCATTTTAGTTTTAATGACATGTAATGTGAAATCTTTCAGTTGTAAGAACTTCATTAACATGGGACTTGAAAATCTGTAAACTTGTCATTCATCTGACAGACTAAGTAATGGATGTAAATCTCTGCTACATGAAAACAAGATTAAAACAAGGAAAAAATAAAATTGAATGCCATTAAATGATTCAATAGAACCATGTTAGTCCATGTAATTAATCAAAACAATGTGACAAAGCAGTTGGGGAAATCTAATAGTATGCTATGGTACATAAAAGGACCGTTGAGAAGCACAAGGCTAAAGTGACAGCCAGTAAAGGACATTTCTCCTTCCAGCTCAGTCTGGAAGATATTCTTGGAGGGTAGAGAATGGACATGGAGAGGAGGGCAAGTGTCATGGGGGGCATTAGTGACTCCCATACGATGCTTCAGTATGGTTAGAATGCTAGCAATTAGTGCTCCTTCTAAGGTGTAGTTAAATATATCTTCTTTTCTATGTAAATAACATAGTAATTACTAAAGAGGTTACTACCAGGACATCTGCATATTTAATATACACAGCTGCATTAAAATTTAATGAATTTAGGGTACAGTATGTCTTCTTTGATGGTCTAGAAATGTAAATCGCAATGTTGAGGAGCAGTGTTATTTGTAACTGTTGTTTATTATTACTATGAGGAGAGCTGTTTATTATCTTGTTTTGGCTCAATAAAGATATAAATGTAAAAAATATATTTTTAAAAATTGGAATACAACTGTTTTGGGGGTATTGAGGAGGCATTAGGGTCCTCAATGCATTGGCATTACTTAACACACACATTAAATCTGTTTTAGCATAACATTGTTTAGTTAGTACATAGTCCCAAAGAGAGAACTCACCACTAGAAAGTGCATAAATCAATATTAACTATATATTACTATATATATATATATATATATATATATATATATATATATATATATATATTATATATATTATATATATTCTCTCTCCCTGTTGATTGTAACTTTGACTTATTCCTACCTATTGTTTATCTTTCGCTCACTTGAATTTGTTACTCCTTTTTTATACCCGATCCGATATGGTTATGGTATTGAGGAGGCATTAGGGTCCTCAATGCATTGGCAATTCACTATGAAGGTCGGTATAAAAAACTGTTAAATAAATAAATAAATAAATATTATATGTATTATATATTATTTAATATGTTCTGTTGTATGCTGTCTAGAGTTGATTGTGAATAGGCGACTAATACATTGAACAATAAATGAATACAATATTATTTCAGTGCAGAAAATGTGAAGAAGTATGCTACATTGGTGATACAGGCCAGGCATTTAATACAAGAGTCAATTGACCCCAAAATAAGATTGAACACCAGAGGAAGATGAAGGTGCCACCAATGTAGGGGAGCATTTTAAGAACAAACTACTGCATCAATGACCTTATGATTAGGATAAAGGACTCAACAATGACTTAGGAGTGAGGATCGCCTGGTAACATGCCTACCTGGAGCGAAGGTGGCGGACCTCACGCGTCACCTACATAGGATTTTAGACAGTGCTGGGGAGGAGCCGGCTGTTGTGGTACATATGGGCACCAACGACATAGGAAAATGTGGGAGGGAGGTTCTGGAAGCCAAATTTAGGCTCTTAGGTAGAAAGCTTAAATCCAGAACCTCCAGGGTAGCATTCTCTGAAATGCTCCCTGTTCCACGCGCAGGTCACCAGAGGCAGGCAGAGCTCCGGAGTCTCAATGCGTGGATGAGACCATGTGCAAGGAAGAGGGATTCAGTTTTGTTAGGAACTGGGGAACCTTTTGGGGAAGGGGGAGTCTCTTCCGAAGGGATGGGCTCCACCTTAACCAGGGTGGAACCAGACTGCTGGTGCTAACCTTTAAAAAGGAGGTAGAGCAGCTTTTAAACTAGAACAAAGGGGAAAGCCAACAGTCGCTCAGCAGCGCATGGTTCGGAGAGAGGTATCTTCAAAGGATACTAATGATGCATTAGAATTAGGGCATCCCGACAGTGAGGTTCCAATAATTAGAAAAATAGTCCAAGTGCCTGTAACTAAAATCTCACCTGAGCTAAAAAATTCAAACTTATCCCTATCAATTAAAAAGCAGAATGAAAATACAAACAAAAAACAAACTTTGAAATGTTTGTATGCTAATGCCAGAAGTCTAAGAAGTAAGATGGGAGAATTAGAATGTATAGCAGTGAATGATGACATAGACTTAATTGGCATCTCAAAGACATGGTGGAAAGAGGATAACCAATGGGACAGTGCTATACCGGGGTACAAATTATATCGCAATGACAGAGAGGAGCACCCGGGAGGAGGTGTGGCGCTTTATGTCCGAGATGGCATAGAGTCCAACAGGATAAACATCCTGCATGAGACTAAATACAAAATTGAATCTTTATGGGTAGAAATCCCTTGTGTGTCTGGGAAGACTATAGTGATAGGGGTATACTACCGTCCACCTGGTCAAAATGGTGAGACAGACAGTGAAATGCTAAGAGAAATTAGGGAAGCTAACCAAATTGGTAGTGCGGTAATAATGGGAGACTTCAATTACCCAAAAAACCAGAAGCAACTCCACTGCATAATACTGCATAATACTATCACGGCAAAATATTGAAAATATTGAAAATTATTTTGCCGTGATAGTATTATGCAGTGGAGTTGCCGCAATAAAATTATAAATTGCATTCACATCAATTGTTTGGAATTCTCCTTTGATCAGGACATACAAAAGTCTATACTCTGCACTTTTTGGATTTAGACTTCAATTACATTTACCTAGTCAATATTGGGGTATCATCGGGACACGCTAGAGAGATAACATTCCTGTGTGGAATAAATGAATGCTTTATGGAGCAATTGGTTCAGGAACCGACGAGAGAGGGAGCAATTTTAGATCTAATTCTCAGTGGAGCACAGGACTTGGTGAGAGAGGTAATGGTGGTGGGGCTGCTTGGCAATAGTGATCATAATATGATCAAATTTGATTTAATGACTGGAAGAGGAACAGTGTGCAAATCCAAGGCTCTCGCGCTAAACTTTCAAAAGGGAAACTTTGATAAAGGGCCTCATTTTCCAATATCACATTGGTATCGCATGCGATACCAAAAAGGGGTGTACCTTATGCTAATAAGCATGTGTATCGCAAATTGCGATATCAGCTATGCGAAAGGCTGTTATTGCAAGTTGCACTATTAGCCCAATTTGGGCTACATTGGCAGTATATATCATGGTTCATGATGTTTCCGGACAGGCCTGTTTCAGAGAGAGAGAGAGAGACTGGCCACTATATCATGGCCCATAGGCAGGTATTTGTATCCCTATGGTAGGCCCACCTAGTAACTCGAGGTGGGGATTAGGTAAGAGTGTAGGGGGTTAGGGGCCACTTTGACATTCTACGTGACACCTACGAACAGAACAGTGGTCTCTTGTGAAGATTTGCTGGCCTTCGGAGTGAGGAAACTCATTCCACGATGAGATTTGTGCAATGTTCTCTCCACCTAGCTTGATGGACTCTCTACCTGGGTAACAACAAGCTAGGTGGAGAGAACAGTGCACAAATCTCATCTTGGAGTGAGTTTCCTCACTCCGAAGGCCAGCAAATCTTCACAAGAGACCACTGTTCTGTTCGTAGGTGTCACGTAGAATGTCAAAGTGGCCCCTAACCCCCCCTACACTCTTACCTAATCCCCACCTCGAGTTACTAGGTGGGCCTACCATAGGGATACAAATACCTGCCTATGGGCCATGATATTATGGCCAGTCTCTCTCTCTCTCTTTCTCTCTCTCTCTCTCTCTCTCTCTCCCCCCCCCCCCACCCCCCCCGCCTCCCCCAGCATACTGAAACAGGCCTGTCCGGAAACATCGTGAACCGTGATAAACCTTTACCGGCCTTTAGCGCACAACGTAACACAAATGAAAGAGGTGTAGTTATTGGCCACATTAGGAGCCGCGCTAACACTGCGGCTGTTTCGCGGCACACGATAAATCCTCCCTACTTTACATTTGCTCCGCCCCAACTCCGCCCCCTGAATACAAAATTAAAAATTCGCAAATCGGGTTAATGGCTGTTAGTGCGATTTGCGGAATTATCACCCGTGGTAACTTCTTGGAAAATGAGGCCCAAAATGAGAAAAATTGTTAGAAAAAAACTGAAAGGAGCAGCTACAAAAGTAAAAAATGTCCAAGAGGCGTGGTCATTGTTATAAAATACCATTCTAGAAGCACAGTCTAGATGTATTCCACACATTAAGAAAGGTGGAAAGAAGGCAAAACAATTACCGGCATGGTTAAAAGGGGAGGTGAAAGAAGCTATTTTAGCCAAAAGATCTTCATTCAAAAATTGGAAGAAGGATCCAACAGAAGAAAATAGGATAAAGTATAAACGTTGGCAAGTTAAATATAAGACATTGATAACACAGGCTAAGAGAGAATTTGAAAAGAAGTTGGCTGTAGAGGCAAAAACTCACAGTAAAACCTTTTTTAAATATATCCGAAGCAGAAAGCCTATGAGGAGTCAGTTGGACCATTAGATGATCGAGGGGTTAAAGGGGCACTTAGAGAAGATAAGACCATCGCGGAAAGATTAAATGATTTCTTTGCTTCGGTGTTTACTGAAGAGGATGTTGGGGAGGTACCCGTAATGGAGAAGGTTTTCATGGGTAATGATTCAGATGGACTGAATCAAATCACGGTGAACCTAGAAGATGTGGTAGGCCTGATTGACAAACTGAAGAGTAGTAAATCACCTGGACCGGATGGTATACACCCCAGAGTTCTGAAGGAACTAAAAAATGAAATTTCAGACCTATTAGTAACAATTTGTAACCTATCATTAAAATCATCCATTGTACCTGAAGATAGGAGGTTAGCAAATGTAACGCCAATATTTAAAAAGGGCTCCAGGGGTGATCCGGGAAACTACAGACTGGTTAGCCTGACTTCAGTGCCAGGAAAAATAGTAGAAAGTGTTCTAAACATCAAAATCACAGAACATATAGAGAGACATGGTTTAATGGAACAAAGCATGGCTTTACACAGGGCAAGTCTTGCTTCACTTTTTTGAAGGAGTTAATAAACATGTGGATAAAGGTGAACTGGTAGATGTAGTATACTTGGATTTTCAGAAGGCGTTTGACAAAGTTCCTCATGAGAGGCTTCTAGGAAAAATAAAAAGTCATGGGATAGGTGGCGATGTCCTTTCGTGGATTGCGAACTGGCTAAAAGACAGGAAACAGAGAGTAGGATTAAATGGACAATTTTCTCAGTGGAAGGGAGTGGACAGTGGAGTGCCTCAGGGATCTGTATTGGGACCCTTACTTTTCAATATATTTATAAATGATCTGGCAAGAAATACAACGAGTGACATAATCAAATTTGCAGATGACAGAAAATTGTTCAGAGTAGTTAAATCACAAGCAGATTGTGATAAATTGCAGGAAGACCTTGTGAGACTGGAAAATTGGGCATCCAAATGGCAGATGAAATTTAATGTGGATAAGTGCAAGGTGATGCATATAGGGAAAAATAACCCATGCTATAATTACACAATGTTGGGTTCCATGTTAGGTGCTACAACCCAAGAAGAGATCTAGGCATCATAGTGGATAACACATTGAAATCGTCGGTTCAGTGTGCTGCGGCAGTCAAAAAAGCAAACAGAATGTTGGGAATTATTAGAAAGGGAATGGTGAATAAAACAGAAAATGTCATAAAGCCTCTGTTTCGCTCCATGGTGAAGACCGCACCTTGAATACTGTATACAATTCTGGTCGCTGCATCTCAAAAAAGATATAATTGCGATGGAGAAGGTACAGAGAAGGGCTACCAAAATGATAGGGGGAATGGAACAGCTCCCCTATGAGGAAAGACTAAAGAGGTTAGGACTTTTCAGCTTGGAGAAGAGACGACTGAGGGGGGATATGATAGAGATGTTTAAAATCATGAGAGGTCTAGAACGGGTAGATGTGAATCGGTTATTTACTCTTTCGGATAGTAGAAAGACTAGGGGGCACTCCATGATGTTAGCATGGGGCACATTTAAAACTAATCGGAGAAAGTTCTTTTTTACTCAACGCACAATTAAACTCTGGAATTTGTTGCCAGAGGATGTGGTTAGTGCAGTTAGTATAGCTGTGTTTAAAAAAGGATTGGATAAGTTCTTGGAGGAGAAGTCCATTACTTGCTATTAAGTTCACTTAGAGAATAGCCACTGCCATTAGCAATGGTAACATGGAATAGATTTAGTTTTTGAGTACTTGCCAGGTTCTTATGGCCTAGATTGGCCACTGTTGGAAACAGGATGCTGGGCTTGATGGACCCTTGGTCTGACCCAGTATGGCATGTTCTTAGGTTTCTTATCATATTATGAGCCATACAGTTTTGCTGCCTGTCACTTTCTGATCATCCATCAAAACTCACCTTCACCCTTGTCCTCCCCTTCACCCTATCATTAGAAAACCTTTTTTGAATCACTTATACTTTCTGATATTGTCATCTTTTGCTCATTCTGTTCTGACCTGAGGAAAGCTAGTCAAGAAAGTATTGTTAGTCTAATAAAAAGGTATCACTTTATATAATTTTTGTTGTTGCTTTTAATTGTTAATTTTGATTTCTGTGCATTCAAGTGGATTAACACAACCACACTGCTTTATTTTAGAAAGAAGAAAGCAATATTACTTCTGTATAGGTCTCTGGTGAGACTCTACCTTGATTACTGAATACATTTTTGAAGGCAATGTCTACAAAAAAAATGTATTAGTTGGTGGCAGTTCAAACTTGCATAATTTGCACTGTAAACTATACATAGAGAGATTTAAGGAGCTAGAAATATATATTTTTAAAGGGAGAAGGGAAAGGGGAGATATAATAGGAGCATTCAAATATCTCGCATGCTTCAGTGAAGTACCAGATAACATTTTCCATAGACTGAGAAATTCAAGAATATGGGTCATCATGTGAAGCTAATAGGATGGAAACTAGAAGGGAATGCAAAACAATATCTTTTCACTGGAAGGGTAGTAGACACTTGGAACAGACTTTCAGTGGAGGTGATATGAGACAAAACAGTGACAGAATTCAGGTATGTTTGGGACAGACGAAGGGACTTTAATGGCATGAGAAGGGGAGATGACCACAGATCAAGTAAGATTTCTGGCAGCACAGTAGGCAGGCATAAATGGGGCATACTGAGTGAATCAAGTTTTCCTTAACTGCCAATATCTCTGTTTCTAGTTTTCTGAGTAATTTTACCACCTTGTGTATGTCTTGTATTGATCATAAGTCACTATTTCTCAAATGGCTCTGCTCTCTTCTGCTCCACATCTCCTGCATGTGTTACGAAAGTTGATGAAGCATAATAATGTCTGTGTAAGATGCTGCTTCCACTGATTACTTTGTTGTTGTTGCAGGTACAGCAGGTACAAACTGTGCAGCAGGTACAGCATGTCTACCCAACACAAGTGCAATATGTGGAGGGAAGTGATACGGTCTACACAAATGGAGCGATGTAAGTTGTATTCCTGGATGGATAATCTATATAAAACATGCAAGGAGAGAGCAGTCGCAAATGCATCCACGAGCCAAGCTACTTTCTGCACTCTCTGTTCTGACCAGTGACATTTGGCTGAAGCTTCATAAAGAATATAGGAAAATATGGAATTTTCCATTCAACTAATAAGAAATCTGATATAATTTCTGCTGCTCTATATACATTAGTAATACTTTAATAAAATAACCCACGTAAGTGCACAGTCTTCCTGTTTAGCATAAAGAAAAATACATTTGTAAAAGCTAAATCTAAGTAGAACACTAATAAAATGCAAAATGGGTTTGTGATGAAAGCTAAAGGCTTTAAATTATACCCAACAGGAAAAATGCTTCAGTGTGACTCTATGTAGTACAAGGCAAATGTTTGCTAATGCATTTAGAGGCCAGGGATTCAAATCTTCATTTTTTCACGAAGGACATTGAACACACGCCATTTTCTTTTC
Source organism: Rhinatrema bivittatum (assembly GCF_901001135.1). Lineage (NCBI taxonomy): Eukaryota > Metazoa > Chordata > Amphibia > Gymnophiona > Rhinatrematidae > Rhinatrema > Rhinatrema bivittatum. Next base: position 527,984,051 of record NC_042615.1, on the reverse strand, counting down.
AGTATCTTGACCACAAAAATGGCTTTTTCTTGCTAGTTCTCTTTTAAGCACTTGGTTTTCCAAAACCGTAGCTGGATAATCATTTTATTATTATTGTTATTATTATGGTATTTTATATGGTGCTGTTACAGAAAGTACCTTGAAATGTAATCTGTGAGAGAGAGGTAAGCATTTACAGAAATCATGTACTTACAAAAGGCATTGAGAAAGGAGAATTAGGAAATGCTAAAAGGAGGGAGAGGTGAGCGCAAGCGGCAAGTTTGAGTTTAGATCTAAATATAGTTAATGGACTAGAGAAACACCAAGGCACAGGGAGATGGGAATAGCAAAATGGGAGATTTGTTTCTTTTTCTTTTACATTAATACATGATTTCAGATACTCTGGTTCCTGTGCATCTTTTACCCTTGCATCTGTCTCTCTGCTTTGTCTATTTCCAGCGTCCTTTCCAGCTTGTGCCCTTGCCCCTCGCCCAACCTCCCAAATCACCATCCGTTTCACCATTACCTCTGCCTCCAGCTCAATCTGTTTTATACAGCTCTTATGCCTCTTTCCCACTCCCCTTTATTTTTCACAAGTTCTTTATTTTGTTTTGTATTATGAGGATGAATTCTCATCAGTGGGACACTTTCCACAGTGGCTTTGGGTTTGTCTTTGCCCTTTAATTTGTTTGGCCATGGCAACAACAGCAAATTTCCATGGCAATTCCATAATTCTTGAGCCATTAGACTATCACATAGTAACATTGTAAATGATGGCAAGAAAAGACCAAATGGCCCATCCAGTCTGCCCAGCAAGATTTTTCAGGGTTGTATCTGCCTCTCTGTGCATGTTACCCCAGTGCTTTGTTACCATCCTAGGATCCCTTGTGTTTATTCCATGCCTTCTTGAATTCTGTTTCTGTTTTCTTTCTCCACCTCGTCTACTGGGAGGGTATTCCAGGCATCACCATAACAATACTGCATTTACCATAAATATCAACAAGTATAATGTCTGTGACAATACTGTATGACTGTGAACAGCAGCATTGACTTGGTAATCCTTTTAGTCATGGAAGGTCAAGGTTTTAGCTAGATGATTGTGCCTACGCTGAAGATTTCTACAGATTTTCAACTGATTGTCCTTATGCAGGATGGGTTTACTAACAATCCTGCTTTATGGGATTAACAATGTCTTCATTAGTATCAAATTTTGAATGGCAAAAAAACCCCATACTGCTACAAATAGTAACCATCAGAATTAGTATCTGCATTCATACCACATCAATTTGTATCGATTACACAGTTTCACCTGAAGTGATCCCCATTGGAGCTCACTTAGCGATTGCATAAGAGAGACATAGTAACATAGTACATGGTGGCAGATATCTACTGGTTGGTTAAGGGCACATTTGTACCAGGTTCTAAAGAGAACTGCAGTTTGTGCCTCTTAACCAGAGAACTATCGCTGCAGTGTCAGAGAAAATGGAAAGGGACAGTACTGCCTGCAGAAACGTTTCAAGGCACGGTGGGTATATAAAAAATAAGGCTGTACAAAAACAAAATCATAGAAATAGATTTAAAAAAATCTGTCAATAAAATCTAGTTGGGGCAAATGACTCCCCTTAATCTCCCCCCCCCCCTTTTTTGTGGGTACTCGTAGAAAGGGGTTAAAATGTAATGGGGTAAAGGAAAGCCTGGGGCCTGAGTAAGTGCAGATGAAGGCTCTTAATGCTGTAGTTCCAAGCTGACACAGCTTACAATTGATCTGGAAGCCTAAAAAGGAGCAGGAGGAAACTGATAGGCCAGACAAATAGAAGCAAGAACTATAACTATGATGGTAGAATAATATTGATCGTACCTCCTGGAAACTCTTATGCAGCCTGGTTGTCACAAATGCATTGCCAACTTAGCTACTCAGACCAGGCTGTATGCATACCGTATTTTCTAATTATTAAATAGTCCCACATATCACAATCGTATTGGCATGAAAGAAGCAATGAAAATCCAAATATGTATTTATTATTGATTGAGATGGTTTGAAATTTGTTTTATTTGATAGAGTAGCTTGCTGAGTAATCAAGATTGCATAACAGTCTAGTATATAACAAAGTTTGGGCACTTAGATTTATGCTGTTTTAGGGTTCATGTCTTGTTATCATTAATAATAAGGATTTAGCTTATGAGTATTACATTTTGAAGGTTTGTGGCTGTGTAGCATTTAGAATACACCAGAAGCTATGACCCAAAAATAAGCAGATACTGCACCCGAAATTCTGGCATCTCAACTTAGATTTTGGAGTTAAAGCAACATTACAATAAATAACTGGAAGTGACAATTTATTGGCAACTGAATTGTTACATTTTATAGCTAAAGATTACTGATTTTAAAAATGAATGGAAAGTTCCTTTGCTATGTAAATAGGACATGACATGTTACCAACATATAGAAGGAGGATTAAAGGCCCTACTTTCATTAACTTTCAAAGATTTGCATTTTTAGACCGCTTCAGAAGAGTAAGAAGCCATGCTTGTCAAAACATGGCATTATTCCTTCAGTGATAAAAAGAAGACCCCTGCAGAGGAAGGAAACCTTTCTTGATGGCAGACTTTATTTAGAAAAAAAAAAGTGCTTTCTAAATGAACTGTAAAAATTGAACAAGTAAAATCGCTGTAGTGAATGAAGATACTGCAGCAAGATCTGAGGTCACATTATGCTCAGGTACATGCTGAGGCATGATGGGATGGCATGAACACTAATTTGCAGAAAGTAGCAGATCAGTCGTGACATTTGCATAGAACCTAATAATAGCGTCAGCTGGCAATAAAGTAACTCAGAGTGCTGAAAGTGTAAGGAAAAGAAATAAAAAGGTTTATTTTTTCTTTATCATAATGTGTATTTGTAATTCTGATAGGCATTTCTAAAAAAAAAAAAAAAAAAGGAAATCAAGGAGTTAGAAATTAGTAGGGATGTGCATTTGTTTGAAATGAATTGATACAACATAATGAATAAGTCTACATTCATTTCATTTGTGGCCCCTGAATTGAATGGAGAGGACCTACAAATGGAAGTCTGTCTCATTCATTAGTTTTCCTTTCATTTGTATGGCCCATGGCCCATTGAATAATAAGAATATAAGAATTGCCATACTGGGTCAGACAAAGGGTCCATCAAGCCCAGTATCCTGTTCCAACAGTGGCCAATCCAGGTATCAAGTACCTGGCAAGATCCCAAACAGTATATAGATCCCATATTGCTAATGCTCGCAATAAGTAGTAGATTTCCCCAAATTCACTTTGTCAATAACAGTGTATGGATTTCTCCTCGAGGAATTTGTCCAAACTTTTTTTTTAAACCCAGCTACACTAATTGCCTTAACCATATCCTCTGGCAATGAATTTCAGAGCTTAATGATAAATTGAGTGAAAAAATACTTTTTTCTTATTTGTTCTAAAAATGTTTTCCGTTGATAAGCAGGGCTGAATTAGCCATGATCTGTAGATGATGTCATCAGGCAGCACGGAATGGAATTGTCTCTCCAAGCTTGTAGAACTTTGAGCTCTACTGAGCATGTGCTGGAGTTCCCCGCACAGCATTTCCTTAGTTTCTCTTCAGTCTGTTTTTTGTCCGTGCTCTGCAGGGACAACTTATTCTATCACAAATTCTGCTCCTAAGTCTATATTTTTTTCTATCTCACTTATTCCAGCATCCCACAACAGCACCTTTCAGTATCTTTGACCTGGAGAAAATGTGGGTGGGCATTGGGCACATCGGGGTGGTGCCACTTGGCCAGATAAGTTATCTGGCTTTTCAGCCTTAGATGGATAAATTCCACCTAAGTTAGTCCTGCTCAATAGCAAGTCTAAACTTAGTCAGATAAGACTCAACCATCTAACTCGCAATCTATATGGGGATATTCAGCAGCATTGCCGTGCTCCTTAATATCCCATTCAAGTTAGCCAGATATGTCTATTCGACTAACTTAGATTCCCATCTAACTTTCAATATCTACCCCATGAAGCATTGTGGCACTCAAAGTAAGGTGCATCAGTGCACTCAACACATGGCATATCAATGTGCTCGAAGCATAGCACATTGGTGCATTTGCCGCACAGTGCATCAGTGCATTCGAAGCAAGATGCACCAATACTCCCTCCTCGTATCACCAGAGCCTTACCAGTCTCCCAACTACTTACAGAAGGTCTCTGTCTACAGTCTTCAGATCTCATCTGTTTTGTCCTTCTGCTACCATCCATCCAATCCTCCTCCAATAAGGTTACAAGAATCCATTCTGTCTGGGGAAGATGCCCCACCACTCACACCAGTCCAGAGATCTTAACATGCCATGGAACAAATTACAGACATTATAGAGGGGTTTTTCACCTCTTTCATACCAAAACTGAAGCAGCTAATTTTTCCACCAGTCTACGTAAAAAGAAAAATTAAGGTTTTTCCTTCCAACCTATCTTTTTTTTTGTTCTCTACCTTACTGTTTTGTTGTACATCTCTAAAATCTCAGCCTAGTTATCCCACCCTTTGTCTTCCTTGGTTATACTGCACTTTGTCTCCAAAAAGCCTCAGTCAGAAGGAAGAAATACAGGCTCAACAGAAAAGATGCACAGGAGAGACCTTTTACATGTTCTAAATGTGTAAAAGGTTTTAGTAGGAAGAGAAAACTAATTCAATATCAGAAAATCAATAAAGAGAAGAGACTGTATTCAGTTGCAGAATATGGGAAAAACTTCTTCACAAATTATCAGGAAAGCCATACTAATGAGAGATCATTGTTATGTTCTGATTATGACAAAAGTTTTAATTGGAATGCAAATTTAACCAGAAACTCAAAATTTCACCTAGTCTACAAGATCAAGTTCAAGTAGGTAATATAATAAAAGGTTATGTCTTAAAAATACTGATGACAGATCATTCTCTTGTACTAAATTGGGCAAGTGGCAAGTGCTTCAACAGGAAGACAGACTCTGCCTTGCTGCTATACCCCTTATCCTATATCTTAGGACTCTTTCTTCTACTGAATATTTCTGCCATAAACAGACTTTGCACATTGAGGGTCTTGCTATTATTCTGCCTTGTTATCATACCTCAGACTCTACACCTTTGGGTGTCCTTTCCATGTGGAAGTTTGCTTTGTACCTTTGAGTATTAATGCCACTGTCTGTTCTACTTTGTCCCTTTTTCGGTGACCTGGGGTTTTTCTTGCCACCTTTTCTGTTTCATTTCCCTTTCATGGTGCCTTAGGATATTGATGTCACTCTTGTTGCCACTTTGCCTTTTGTGCTGCATTCGAAGGTTCATGCCATTATTATTGGTGCCTTTTTTGAAACCTTGAGATGTTCTTCTCCCTCTTGTTGTTTCTTTACTTCTCTAAAGGTGCCTTGGAGATCTCCTGCCACTGCTGGTCCCAGTTTGCTGCATTACAGGTCTTTGGGCTCTTCATGCTGCTTTTAGTGTCATGTTGACAGTTATGATTTGTTGGCATACCTTCACCCTTCTGATGATGTCTACCCACCAGTTTCATTAGAAATTATTAGAAAATCCCAACTTGGGAGCCCAAAATAAGCTCTTTTGCTTCCCCCATTGACTATACTGGTAAATGAATGAACAAATAAAACAAACAAATGGATTTATATTTTGTTTGAAATTAATGAAAAAAATGGAGGTGCCCTACAAAATTAATCAGAAGCTGAAATGAAAAATGTTTCTCTGTACATCCCTAGAAATTAGGCATTATCCCAGGACAAGCAGGATGCTAGTCCTCACATATGGGTGACATCATTGATGGAGCCCTATTGCGGAAAACTTTCTGTCAAAGTTTCTAGAAAATGTTGACTGGCACTCTGAGCCCACTGAGCATGCCCAGCATGCCATGATACTCTCTGCCACAGGGATCTCCCTTCAGTCTTCGTTTTACCGTGCTGCTGTTAGCATCGCGGAGCAGGAGCCTGTGTGAGTTTTCTCACATACTGTCTGACTAAAAATCAGATTAAAAAACAATTATTTCTCTCCCATATCTGGGTCTCCCGTGTTACCACCATCCGGTGAGTACTTTTTCTCTCATTTTTACTCTCTTGAGTAAAAAATATTTTTTCTTCTCATTTTCATCGATGGCTGTTGGGGAAAATATGGTCACGGGATTTAAAAAATGTCCCAACCGTAATCGGACTATGTCTATTACAGATCCACACCTCGAGTGTGTCCTTTGTTTAGGTCAAATACACGATGTAACATCATGTCCCAAGTGTGCTGAAATGACCATGAAGGGCCGAAAGGCCCGACAAGAAAAGATGGAACACTTATTCCATCTAAAACTTTTGCCTTCCCCATCGACGTCCACTCAATCATCTCCGGCCGGAGTCTCAAAACTTTTAATTCTCGAAATACATCGTCCGGAAGGCTTGGGGGATTGTTCATCGCTGACCCCATCTGTGGCATCGATGAGGTCAGCGGCGGAGCATCGAGCAAAGCATCGCCATTGGCACCGTCATCCATCGATCCTGGAGGCGCTTCTCTCCCCAGAGAAATCGACTGCAAAACGGCCTCGCCTTCAAAAAATACCGAGGCCTTCGACGCCGAGGCCTTCACCTCCTCTCGATGCGCCGACCATCGAACCTCCACAGGGCCCTGTGGAAGGACCAACAACACCTCCACCGCCACCACGTGTAGCTGCTCTGCCTGCACCAGCTATCACGGAGGAATTGACAGATTTTATCCGTCAAGCGGTGCTCCAAGCGTTGCAGGACCATCGACCACCGATGCTCTCGCCGACGTCAATGCCAGTGCCCACACCAATGCCGGCCCTCCCGCCGATGCCGGTGCCTGCACCGATGCCGGTACTAATACCGAAGCCACTGCCTGCACCGACACTGAAGCAGCCATCGACGCCGATGCCAGGCCCAATGCCGGAACCAGTCGATACAGACGCCAGTGCCTGGGGCCCCAGCTCAGCCAGAATTAGCGTTGTTTCAACTTCTATTGAACAGATTCGACGCAATCATCGGTGCTCTACCACCGTAACCGATTCTAGCCAAACCACATGAAGAAGTCCCTGGACGGACACCGTTTGATGATCCTTAGCCATGTCCTTCAGGGCTTTTTCAACCACCAAGGTCTTCTCCCACTTCTCCATGTAGAGAAGACCCATACGATTCCTGGGAGGACAAACATTCAGATACTACTTCTGAGAGTTTTATGCCTGACCCTTCTCCGGAGGAAGGAAGAAATCCCCACTGGAAGATTTATCCTTCACTAATTTTGTTAAGGATATGGCAGACACCATACCATTTACCTTGGTATCTGAAGAGGACACAAGACAGCAAACTTTGGAAGTCCTGCAGTTCGTGGACCCTCCAAAAGAAGTCTTGGCCATCCCTGTCCACGAAGTACTGTTGGAATTACAGCTTAGACTCTGGGAGCATCCATTCTCAGTACCATCCATTAACAAGAGAGTGGATACCACTTATTTAGTTCAAAATGTCCCTGGATACCAAAAATCTCAACTGTCATATCAATCTGTTGTTGTTGGGTCTGCACAGAAGAAGTCTAAGAGAATAAGACCTCATTCTTCCACTCCTCCTGGGAAGGATCACAGATTCCTGGACTCCTTGGGCAGGAAAGTGTATCAGGGAGCCATGTTCAATTCAAGAATTGCGTCATATCAGCTATATATGATGTAATACCAGAGGAATCTGTGGAAGCAGATGCAAGAGCTTTCCAATTTTCTTCCTCAGCAATACCAAGAAGCAGCTCAAGCCATAATAAATAAAGGGCTTGAAGCTGGTAAGCACGAAGTCCGAGCCGCTTACGACAATTTTGAAACTGCTTCCAGAGTAGCGGCCTCAGGAATAAGTGCACATCGCTGGGCATGGTTGAAGGCCTCGGACCTCAGACCTGAGGTCCAGGAAAAACTGGTTGATTTGCCATGCGCAGGTGACAACCTCTTTGGCTCAAAAGTGCAGGATGCTGTTGCCCAGTTGAAAGAACATACGGAAACCTTGCGCCAACTGTCGTCAGTTCTGCAAGATTCTGCTGCATCATCATCTCACCATCCTCCAAGGAAGGAATCTCGAAGGCCTTTCTACAGGCAGAGACGTTATTACCCTCCAGCATCAAGGGGCAGATCTTCTTGTCCACAGCAAAGATCTCAGCTCAGACAACCTAGAGCTGCTAGGCCTCAACCTCCACCGCAGATGGGACTGGCTGCAGGTTTTTGAGGCCATCACCAGAGACCAAAGCCATCTCCACAACCCAACACCGGACCTGCCAGTAGGAGGCCGAGTTTCCTCCTTTTACAATGATTGGCTGCAGATAAAAACAGACCAATGGGTACTCTCAATAATATCTTGAGGTTACCAACTCAATTTTGTCTCAGTTCCAAGAGATTCTCCTCCAAGACCTCTTCCACTAAGCAAAAATCACATAATTCAACTACAAGCAGAATTATCCACCCTTCTGAGAGCTAAAGCCGTAGAGTCCATGCCCCGGACTCAGCAGGGCAGAGGATTCTACTCCCGTTATTTCCTCATTCCAAAGAAAACCGGAGACCTACATCCCATCCTAGACTCAGAAATCTCAACAAATTTCTGAAGAAAGAAAAGTTCAGGATGGTTTCTCTAGGTACAATGCTTCCACTTCTTCAAACAGGAGATTGGATTTGTTCTCTGGATCTACAAGACGCTTACGCTCACATTCCAATATTCCCTCCTCATTGCAAGTATCTGCGCTTCCTGGTGAGTCACCAACATTTCCAGTACAGAGTACTACCATTTGGACTCGCTTCAGCTCCCAGAATATTCACCAAATACCTGGCAGTAATAGCAGCACACTTACACAAGGAAAGTGTCCACGTCTTCCCTTATCTGGACGACTGGCTCATCAGAAGTCAATCTCAACAAGGAGCACTAACTTCTCTCAACCTAACAATTGCTCTACCTCACTCCATGGGATATTTCATGAGTTATCAAAAGTCCCACCTCATGCCGTCTCACCTGCTTCAATTCATCGGAGCAGAATTGAACACCATCCTCTCAAAAGCCTTTCTACCTGACGATCGGGCAGAGACACTTTCCCTATTGGCAAACTCGCTACACTCGAAGAAACAAGCAACAGCTCATCAGTTTCTGACCTTACTAGGCCACATGGCCTCCACAGTTCATGACACTCCTATGGCAAGACTAGCCATAAAAATAACCCAATGGACTTTAAGATCACAATGGATCCAAGCCATTCAACCACTATCCTCTCCAATTCATGTAATGCACCAGCTGCGTTCATCTCTATTTTGGTGGGCGAACAAGGACAACTTGCGCAAGGGCCTGCCCTTCCAACAACTAGTCCCACAGACAACTTTAACTACAGATGCATCTACCTTAGGTTGGGGAGTTCACATAGACAATCTCCAAACCCAAGGTACTTGGACAAAACTCGAAGCAACATTTCAAATCAATTTCTTGGAACTTCGAGCTATACGTTATGCTCTGCATGCATTCAAGGACTGCCTTTCACACAAGACTGTTCTCATTCAAACGGACAATAGGGTAGCCATGTGGTACCTGAACAAACAAGGAGGTACGGGCTCGTATCTCCTTTGTCAAGAAGCCGCATAGATTTGGAACTGGGTCCTAACACACTCAATGTTTCTCCAGGCCATTTATCTGGCAGGCATTCACAACGTAGTAGTAGATCGCCTCAGTCGTCAGTTCCAACCACACGAGTGGTCCCTGGATCCCATAGTAGCGACCAGGATATTTCAACATTGGGGGCAACCAACAATAGACCTCTTTGCATCACACCTGAATCACAAAGTGGACAAATTCTGCGCTCTGCACAGACAGAAACACCAACCAGCCAAGGACGCCTTTGCTTGCCCTTGGAACTCAGGCCTACTATACGCGTATTCTCCAATACCGCTCATAACCAAAACTCTAGTGAAGTTACAACAGGACAAGGGGTCTATGATACTCATAGCCCCATATTGGCCTCGACAAGTATGGTTTCCCATACTCCTAGACCTCTCGATCAGAGAACCAATTCGCGTGGGTGTAGCTCCCACTCTCATAACTCAGGATCAGGGTTGGTTGTGCCATCCCAACCTTCAATCCCTATCCCTGACAGCATGGATGTTGAGAGCTTGATCTTACAACCCCTCAATCTTTCAACCAATGTCTCTCAAGTGCTTATAGCTTCATGTAAACCTTCAACACGGATGAACTATTCTTCGAAATGGAAAAGGTTTACCTTGTGGTGCACAGCAAAGAACATTGACCCTTTCTCCTGCCCCACAACTTCTCTACTAGACTACTTATGTCATCTTTCAGATTCTGGTCTCCAGATATCATCTGTAAGAGTACATTTAAGTGCAATATCAGCTTACTATAACAAGATGGGAGATGTACCAATATCCATACATCTTCTTGTCAGTAGATTTATGAGAGGTTTAATTCACCTTAAACCACCAATTCGGCCACCTGTCACAGAATGGGACCTGAATCTGGTCTTAACAAGGCTCATGCATTCTCCTTTAGAACCCATGACTTCCTGTGATCTTAAATTTCTCACATGGAAGATGATCTTCCTTATAGCCATTACATCAGCTAGAAGGGTTAGTGAGCTACAAGCACTTGTCACTTACTCACCCTATACAAAATTCCTACATGACAGAGTGGTTCTCCGTTCGCATCCAAAATTCCTTCCCAAAGTAGTTACGGAATTCCACTTGAACCAATCCATAGTTTGGCCCACATTCTTTCCAAGGCCTCATTCTCACCAAGGGGAACGGGCCTTACATACCTTGGACTGTAAATGTGCGCTGGCATATTACTTAGACCGCACTCAGCCAACAGGAAATCCACTCAACTCTTTGTTTCCTTTGATCCAAACAAACCAGGTAAAGCAGTGGGCAAACACACTCTCTCTCCAACTGGCTAGCAGACTGCATACAGTTCTGCTATGAAAAAGCAGGCCTTCCTCTCCAAGGGCGAGTAAAAGCACATTCAGTGAGAGCAATGTCAACCTCAGTAGCACACTATCGTTCAGTGCCAATTCTTGACATATGTAAAGCTGCAACATGGAGTTCTCGTCACACCTTTGCAGCTCATTACTGTTTGGACAAAGAAGGATGACAAGATTCAGCCTACGGACAATCTGTCTTAAAGAACTTATTTCCAGTATAATCCCAACTCCTTCTACATCCAACCTTCTTTGATTTTCGGCTGCCTCATTTTCACCAACAATACTTCAGTGTTGCTTCACTACAAAATGACTCTGCCTCTAGCTTGCTAATCACCCATATGTGAGGACTAGCATCCTGCTTGTCCTGGGATAAAGCAAAATTGCTTACCTTGTAATAGGTGTTATCCCAGGACAGCAGGAAACCCACCCGCCACCCCGCGGAGTTGGGTCCGATACGTTTTTGGTTTGTTTTTTTTTGCTAAAGCTTATTGCTACATACGAGACTGAAGGGAGACCCCTGTGGCAGAGAATATTATGGCATGCTCAGTGGGCTCAGAGTGCCAGTCAAAAGTTTCTAGAAACTTTGACAGAAAGTTTTCCGCAATAGGGCTCCATCAATGATGTCACCCATATGTGAGGACTACATCCTGCTATCCTGGGATAACACTTATTACAAGGTAAGCAATTTTGCTTTACAGCGCAGTTTGAACAGAAGATTGATTATGTTGAAGTATATATTTAAATATGTACACCCAAGCAATATATGCTCTATAGGTGTAAAATAACTTTCAGTTTTTACAAAGCATGTCACAGGATCTTTGTTTCTTGCATGGTGATGCTCTGTTCTTGACTTTTCCCTACCCTTCCTAAGCAAGGTTTCTAGAGATGCAGATATTCCAAATTCTGTCTCAGTTCATAGAACCCAGCATGATTTAGAAAGCAAGACCTGAACTTGGTCTACAAATATGGAGGAAATTAACTTCCAATATGCAGTTTCCATGCTGTTGTTTTGCTTTTTTCAAGAACCACCGTTTCTCAGCAAAAATTAGTTTTCAGCAAATAATACAATTTGTGTTTAATTAGCATTTAACCACAGAGGCTGAATCAAATGTTCCTTATTTTAATATTGCTTTTGTGGGTTAATAGTTTTGATGTATTTGGCACTTTTGGAACTTTTCAGATATTGTATTTTTATTAATATTAATATGTTAATTGGCTTTAATGCTTTTATTTTCTTATCATAGAAACATAGAAATGATGGCAGAAAAGGACAAAATGGTCCATCCAGTCTGCCCAGCAAGCTTATGGTGGTATCTGCCACGCCGTGCAGGTTACCCCCATGCTTATCAGTTTCCCAAACCATAAAAGTCAGAGCCCTCGTTGGTCACTGAATCCAATTCCATATTACCCCTTGCTGTTGAAGGATGATTGTGATTTTGTATTGTCATAAGAACCTAAGAACATAAATTGTCATACTGGGTCAGACCAAGGGTCCATCAAGCCCAGCATTCTGTTTCCAACAGCGGCCAATCCAGGCCATAAGAACCTGGCAAGTACCTAAATATTAAGTAGATCCCATGCCACTGATGCCAGTAATAGCAGTGGCTATTCCCTAAGTCAACTTGATTAATAGCAGTTAATGGACTTCTCCTCCAGGAATGTATCCAAACCTTTTTTTAAACCCGGCTACACTAACTGCACTAACCACATCCTCTGGCAACAAATTCCAGAGCTTAATTGTGCATTGAGTGTGTATACTTTATTGTAATTGATGTTCTTGTACAACACCCAGAGTTCTTAGAAGTTAGGTTTCTAACAAATGTAAAAAATAATGCACTGTATCATCACAAGTATGTTTAAGGTTTGGGGTAGTAGAGAGCTTGCTGTCAGATAGATGTGAGAAATCTTCTACTGAGGCACAAGCCAAAATCAGTAAACAATGCAAGTAAGGTTGCTCTCTCTTCCAAATACTTATCCTAAGAGATAGCTGCCATAGCTATTAGAAAACTAGATAAAATGCAGTAGAAGTGGCTTTTGTGATATTATATGGTGTCAAAAGTTCCAAACAAGACCCTCCATCACCATAGAAAATGACTGCTGGCAACTAAATCAAAACTGAAAACTTCCTTATGATCATGAGGGAGCTGTAATCCCTAAAAGTACTAATGACTGAGACTCATGTTGCGACTAAAGAAATTAAAATAAAGGTGGCTTCTCTTCCAACACAATTTTTTATTTCAAAAAGTGTGGATGAATTGGAGGAAAGCATTTCCTTGTTGGAATAAACTATGACATTGGTACAGGACAAAGTCAAAACCATTACTGAACTGTAAAGGGGAGTTTGACTATACAAATGATGAGAGCAATTTTCAAAGCCATTTACCCAAGGAAATAATTTTTCCAGATAATCTGACCTGCCTGAAAACTGCCTTCTTCTTCCCAACTAAATTTTATGCAAGTTATCATAGCATGCATACTTTTAGCCAGGTTAAGAAGTGGCATTTCTAGGGGCATGTTTAGGTTCAGAGAGTAAAGCACATGCACAAAACTGAATTTTCATTTTGTTCCTTCATCTGGAGAAAAAGGAGGTGCAATGTACCTGGAGACTTTTATGCCTGCATAGCCATATAAGCAAAAAAAGAAAAACTGCACAGATATTTTCTTTTAATTTCCTACATGACCCGTGGGTAGAAAAGTATCTGTAGATTTTGCATCTACTGGGCTACTCAAAATTGTCCCTAATACAAGTAGGAAAAGCAGAATCTGGAAGAATCCAGGGACAATGGAAGGTGATGATCCATTGGAATTTATGGACACATTTTGTCCAAAGCTACTGGAAATTCAGTTTATGAAGGACTTTGAGATTGAAAGAGTGCATAGCATGGCTTCCCATAACACCAGCAATAAAAAATACACTAGACCAGTGATCTTCATCTACTGGGGCTGAAGCCAGGCCAGGGAAGGGTCCTGGTCTTCCTCTGAAACTGCAGATGGCTGTAAGGGGGTGGGATCACCCTCCTCCAATATTGCTCTCTTCTCCCAGTTTTTTTTTCTCCTCACTCCTCCTTGTCCCAAGCTCAAGCCCCAAGATCTTTCTTCCCCAACTGTTCCAGCTCTCTCTCTCCATTTTCCCTGAAAACGCATGTTCTTCAGAGGGGCTGTTCTCCCTTAATCTCTCTCTTGCTCTTACACCTTTGCCTGGTTCAACCCCCACCACATTCTCTTTTCTTCACCTGCGCAGGCTTGATCCCAACCACTTCTTCCTCTATCTCAGCCCAAATGGTGTAATGTAGCAGCAGTTCAATTTCTAGCAGGCATGGGCCAGTGCTGCTGCCTCCCTTCTCTTCCAGCTGCTTGGACCTTAGGAATCTTAAACAAAAAGCCCTGATCCAGAATAGAAGGTGCACTATGGTTCCACACAAGCTGCCACTGGCGCATAAGCTTTACATTGAAGAAATCTGCCCTAGACCAGTGATGATCTATGTATTGAGATACCCTCATCTATTTGAAATTCTGAACAAAATCAAGTCACGAGGCATCTGTACTACGGGAAGGAAAGAAAAATTTGACTGTAATGAATCTAAATAGTCACAGCACAAAAAAGGAAGAAGTTCTGACCACGTGGGTGCTCCTAAGAAATATAACAGCAAAGATTAGATTGTTTTGTCTAGCGAGGCTGAAAGTCATCATGAATAATGAGGCTAATGCATTTGAGGATCCTGAAAAGCTACAAAGTTATATTGATTCTCCTTCAGAAAGCAAACTGAAGACGCAGTGATTCATATAGGCAGAAGGAGAAGGCATATGGGAGAAAATTGGAGTGATACAATCAGTTTTATGTACTGTAATCCTTTCTAAAAAAACAAATATATATGGGAGTTATTTTAAAAGCCATTTAAAGTACATGCATAAAGCGTTGTTACAAAATAGCCCCGTGCTCTGTGCGTGTAAAAGTATGCACAAAAACCAGTTACGTACTTACTTATACACAAAGATAGTAACTTTCTTACTGGCTCATGTGTGCGTGTTAGTCTGGATGCACACATGTTAATAAAATAGCCTGGCCACACCCACAGGGGCACTCAGTTTTAAGTGGGAGTGCACCTGTGCACAAAAATCCCGCTTCAAGCACAAAAGTGTGGGGATTTTAAAAGGGACACGCTGTGACGTCTTTGCCACTAAAACCAGTTCGTTCCAAGTTTGCCCAGTTAAGTGATTGGTCTTTCAAACCCTCCTTGTTTAATAGCTTTCCTTTCTACCTGTTATCCCTGACCTTTAAAACCCCACTGATCTGCCTAGATCTTTTTGTTTTCTCACTTACACATCATCCATAGCAGAAGTAAAGTTACGCGGCAGGGGACCCCGATGCGCATCAGTGCGCATAAATATGTATACACAAATTTTAGGTTAAAATCCAGGAACAGCCATGCCCCATCCAGACCATGCCCACAACCTGCCCTTTTTTGAAAACTTTTCATTTGTGCGAGCAGTGAGAGATATGCACGTATGTATTCGGCTTTTAAAATCTGCTCGGTGTGCACCAGCCTAACATATTTGCGCATACTCTGATTGATGCCCGAGTCAGGCTTTTAAAATTCACATTAAACTGAGCAGATGTTCCAGGGGTGGAGTTGGGCTGGAGTCGGCACACATGAGCATAACTTGATTTTAGAAAGTATATATTTTCCAAATGTACAAATTATGCCCTTTGAAGAGGTTGCGTAATTTTACATGAGTGAATCTCTGTACAAATGTGGCCAATTATATCCACATTTTCAAAGTGAATTTAAGCCCATAATTTATTTTTAAAATCTCTGGTAAAGTTAGTGTGTACCACGTGCAAAAGACTTTACCACTATTGTGAACTGTTTGAAAACTGCCTGTTGTGAACGATGTGTGCGGGAGTCCCTCTTGCCACAGCGCAATTGATGCAGCCTCATGGGTAAAACCCAAAGGTTTGCGCCGACGGTGGGCGAGCGAGTCTTTGCACGGGCCAAGCTATGACAAAGTCCAGGAGACCGTGACTAAGGTCAGATCCGAAGACCAGGCCGAAGCTGGAGATGAACGTGGAGCAAGGCTGAAGCTGATGCTGAAGAGAGACATGGAGCAAGGCTGAAGCTGAAGATGGAAGTGGAGCAAGGCTGAAGTCCTTCTTTGAAAAGTAGAGCTGCATGCCTGCCCGACACTATCAGTGTTTCGACGCAATGCATTTGCTTCAGGGGCTGGAGAGTTAACAGCATTCCAGGCTTCTCCTATCTGCTGTCAATCATGAGGGACTTCAGTCTTTAGAACCACCATTGCAAGCAATAAGATAAGTTTGATTGGATTGTTGTTCATACAGTTTGAGTAGTGTTTTTGAAGGAAAGTTGACATGGGGCAATACCTTCAGGTCACATATGTTTTTGAAATTTAAAAAGTAATTAAACACTCAACAACATGGGAGCTTTTTTAGAAGTCATAAAAGCAAAAACGGTACCTGTCTCTATTAGAGTAAACCAGAAAGTGGTTCAGACCTTGAGCAGGGGTATCGGACACAAGAGTTTAATCAGGAATATATTAAATCCCTGCTGTTTGTATCTTGGTGAAAACATAATAGTAGCCTTCCTCTGGTAATTTATTATATTTGCACTACACTTATAATTAAATAAACAAAACAATAAGCCATATGAAATATCAAAGGTTTACTACATACTTTATTTAAATATTCACAAAAACATAAATAGATGATATTTAGGAAAAACTCCAAAATCAAAACCTAAAATACAACATTACAAACCATCTGTAAAAACACAACATTACAAACTGCAAAATATAACCACTGGTGGGAAACCAAACCCAAAATAAATAAGAACTATCAAACACACAAATACACAACTCTAAAAACACCACTAAATATATACATGCTACTGTTAACCACAAAAACACGTACTACTATTAAATAGAGATGTGCATTCGTTTTTCCCAAATTAGACAATTTCAACGGAATTGTCTAATTCGGCATGGTTCGGGATGATGAAAACCAAACAGAATTGATCCGAAATTTCAGAAAAATTTGTAGTTCGTGTTAGCGTGCACTAATGGGAGTTAGTGTGCACTAACAAAAAAGTCTGGGGCCCACGAAAAAAAAATCCCAAACCACGGGAAAAACGAAATTTCCTGTGGGGGCCCGAAAATGAAGCCCGAACTGAAAAAAAACCCCAATGCACATCTCTACTATTAAACAACCACAAAAACCAGACCAACAAAAACCAGCAAAGACAAAATACAAACATACAACAAAGAAATCCTACAACTATAAAATTCCTGAATATCCAACATCGAAAGCGAGAAAATAGCTGTAAAGTTCTCAAACATCCACAATCTTCAACACTGAAAGAGAAAACAATGGCTGTGGAGTTTCAACATCAAAGAAGAGGCAATAACTGTAAAGTTCTTAAATGCCCAGTAGCTGTAGAGTTCTCAACTGTCCACACTCAACACTAGAAAAAAGGCAGTAGCTGTGGCATTCTTAAAAGCCAGGCTCATTTTGCATACATTTTAGGGGTCAATTTTCAAAGAGTTATGAGTTTGTCATGTAGAATTGGGTTTATATGCATTTCTGCAGCCTGTGTGCATGGCAAATGAATTTTTGGAAGGTCAGAAGTACCTGCTTCTTTTTGTGTGTGTAAACAAATAAAAACACCAGGGTATTTGGGCCAGGCTTCAGGACTCTGCAGATAAATATTTTGTCAGAAGTGTACACACAACTTACGCACACACTTTTAAACCTAGTACTAGTTAACATTTCTATAGCACTAGATGAAATATGCAGTGCTGCTGTTTGAGTTGTGGAAATGAAATCGCACTAGTCTTTTGTCTGCAGTTTTTAGATGGGAGGTCTGGGCTCAGTGGTGTGGGGATCAGGATGAACTGGTGGAAGGAGCCGAACTTTCAAACCCATCCACATTATGGCATTCACGCACATAAGTGGACTTGCAGAGATTAATGCTAGTATTTTGTAAATAAAATACCATGTATCTCTGCTTCTAAAGCACATGCATATGTTTCAGTGCATGAAAATATTTCTAATGAAAGAAAATGCATACTTTCTTTACCTGTTTTATAAACAATTTATTTATTTATTTATTGGTTTTATATCATCAGTGACATCATATCGGTTTACAGTATAACAGTAACTTATGCATGAAATGCGTTTGCCATAGAACGGGCTAGAGTAAGTAGGCATCACACACTGCAACTGGGAAAAAAACTATAACAGGGTGACCTGGGTGAACTATATACAGAGACTATATATACTGTTGCACAACTGCTAAGAAAATGTATAACGTTCACTTTGTTTTTCTGTTACACAACTGCTAAAAAAAAATGTATATTTTTGTAAACCGTTATGACGGCTCTACCGAATGACGGTCTATAAAACTCAACAAATAAATATAATGAACTGTAGAATTATATACAATACCGAATCATATGTGTGAAATAATTGGGACACTGTGCAAAGAAACATCCAGTATTCAACGCGGAGGTAGGAATATTATAAAGCATGCACGCGTACCATTTTGAAAATGCTTAGACCCTCTAGCACTTCACCCTGGGGCCCCATCACGTCACCCAGACTTCTCACCCAAAAACTACAGAGAATTTAGTTTTCTACATTTAAATGGCTTTGCGACTTACCTCCCCCCCAAATGCATAACTTTGGATTGAATTGTGTGCTCTGTTCAAAAATTCATAAAGGACAAAGCAGAATTGACTTTTCTTTAAGCCACTGTAATTTGTGTAATTTCAAGACATTTTGTGTTCTTCTCAGATTTAAATCTAATTCTGAAATTCTCCTTTGGCTGAGACAAAAAGAGGTTGAATTAATACAAGTTTGAAACTCGTGAGCAGTAGCTCGCATGTTTTCCTTTGGCAGGGTCATTAGGAGGCTTATAATTGCTCCTGATTTTCTCCGTAATCCTTTGGGCTAATTCTCAAAGGACTGAAATATAATCTTTTCTGATCTGCAACACACGGACATCAGGACTGAAAGAATGATTTACATTACATTAATTGTACCTGAGTTAAAAATCAAAACAAATTTCTTCTCTGTTTTTCCTTCCAAAGACGAACAACAACTTATCCTTACACAGAAACCCAGATGTACAGCCAAAACACTGGAGGAAATTACTTTGACACCCAAGGAGGCTCTGCACAAGTAACCACAGTGGTCTCATCTCACAATATGGTGGGTACAGGAGGAATTCAGATGGGTGTCACAGGAGGGCAGCTTATCAGCAGCTCTGGAGGGACCTACCTGATTGGCAGTACAATGGAGAATTCTGGTCACTCAGTGAGCCATACAACTCGAGCCTCCCCAGCCACGGTAAGTATACTGTATAAGAAAGAGAAGCTGAGAGCAGAATTGGTTTCTATATTTTTTAGTTACTCATTCAGCATTTACCAAAGGCATCACCTCTTTCCTTCCCTTCTTTGTCCCCCAAAGAAAACACATTAGAGCCAATGCAATATTGGCGTGCGTTAAAGGGGGATGCTCATGATTTGAGTGCCCGCTCCCTTAACACAACCGATCCACCTCTCCGGGGCACCCAATGCTTAAATGCAAAAGGGCTGCCGCGGTAAAAAAGGAGGCGCTAGAGGAAATTGCACGCCCCAGAAGTGTCAGGGATTTTATCTAGTACCTACAAAAGAGCCAACAAATCCTTGCATACTTACTTTAATCAGTTTTTGGTCTCCTGTTTTAAAAATAATAATGTTACGAAGAATATAATGCCATAATAACTGATGAGAATTACATTTAAAATAATATGAAAATTTGTAAAGGTGCCACTTAGCTGGCTGAAGGGATTCTTGCTGGTCCTAGAGATTTTCTGACCTGTTTTATAAATAAATTAAAAAGATGTGTGTGCATATAGGCACACAAAAAGATACATACTCAAAGACTGCAAGAGAGATGGAAATAGTACAAATTAAATTTTAAGCATAATTGTTAGCTCAGTGTTGCAAATAATTTAAGGAGCTATTTATTGAATAAAAAGATGTCTTTCTTCTCTGATCTTAGACTATCAACACAGTATGGTGTTGGAAACACTCTCTGTGTAATGAAAAAAAACCTTTATATATCATGACTCACGAAATAAACAACTGAAGTTTTATTACAGTGGGATATAATTAAAGCAAGGTTTTGATCTACAGTGGTGGTTCCTTGCTTTCCTGTTGTTAAAAAGAGGCGGGTGGGAGTTATATGTTTCAGTAGTTGTGTACATTTTCAAATTCTTAACATATTCTGATATTTCCGAGCTAGATGGTTGCAACTGATCATTATATTTATGTTTAGTATTTGAAAATTATAACTATCTGCTTTCTTATTTCTATAATTTATATGTAGTGGACTCACTTCCATATGTAGTCAAATAAAATGCTGGCTAGGATGGCCCAATTCAGTAAAATACTATAGGTCACATAAACAATGTAAGTCTCACAAAAATTGTACATGGCACAAAAAGATTTAATTCTATATGTGTAACTTCTCTGTCATCATCACTTTGTGCACTCAAAACTTTATTGTTTGATATGCCTATTTGCAAGCAATATAAGGTCTGTCTCTCCTTTGATAATTGAGTCCTTTAGATTATTTCCCATACTCTTTTGGATTAGTGGTGATAGAGAACTAAATTTGCATATTTTTTTTTTTTTTATCAGCATGACCTGTTTAAAAGCCAAAATTCTGTCTTCATCAGCTTATACCATGTAGATACAGCGCCACCTGCTGGCTCGACAGACCAAAGTCAACTCTTAGGAAAGAGCTCCTATCATGCCTCATTCCTTCTGGGATCCACTTTGCTGCACTTCCTCCCCAACTTTGTTGGTCTACTGGTGTATAAATGTGTGAACTGTGCACTGTAGGCCCCTTTTTCTCCATGTGGAAATCTATCTTCCTGCAGTGCATCTGAAGTCCTATTGATGTGGCAATGGTGCAAAATCAGGGCAGTACCCAAAACACTGGAGCATCAGAGGTGTTGTATGTCTGCAGTTCTGAACCCAAATCATACCATTGGCAACTGTTTCCCGCCAGATGCCATGATATTGGGATTAGGAGAGGAAGCCAAAAGGCTGAAACTCAGTGCTCAGAGCAGGAGTCTGGGGCACATAGTTTATATCTTGGATCTCTCCCTTATGAGAAAGGACCAACTGGGTTTATCAGAGCAGTTATAATTCCTCCTCAAAGAAGGCAAGGAGCCACCAGTGCCTAGATTGTGAGGCCTGAATGTACTCTTGAATGGTTTGTGAAGAGGTGTTCTCAGAGAGAGAAGTAGCAACGTAATGGTTAGAACAACAGGATGTGAACCAGGGAAGGAGGTTTAA
The DNA here is from genome assembly GCF_901001135.1 of Rhinatrema bivittatum. NCBI lineage: Eukaryota > Metazoa > Chordata > Amphibia > Gymnophiona > Rhinatrematidae > Rhinatrema > Rhinatrema bivittatum. Next base: position 527,962,744 of record NC_042615.1, on the reverse strand, counting down.
AATCCTGCTGACACTGCTTTGACCTTGGACAAGTCACTTCACCCTCCATTGCCTCAGGTACAAACTTAGGGGCTTAGTCACTAAACCACGATATTTTAATTGCCGGGGATGGGGAGGGTGATTCCACAATGTTTTGTCCCTCGCTGGCAAAATATCATTGCAATAGTGCCGTGTTATTGTTTATCGCAGAAGAATTCTGCAGTAAACAACGTGGTGGTGGGGGGAGGGGAGGGAATGCGCGATGGCAGTCCTATCGCTGCCATTGGCTTAAACAGCCCTGCTTCCCTAAACTCCCCCAAAGTGTAAAAATGGCTCCCAGTGGTCTGCCCACCCCCCATTGCCTGAGCCAACAGCAACCCCCAAAAGAAAAAAACATGGTTTTAATAGTGTATTGTAATTCTCCACCCCTACCCTAATCCCTCCCATTTGTTAGAAAATGACACCAATGAAAGCCAAGCCCCCCCCCCCCCCCACACCCCAACAAAAAGTAAAATCCCTGAGGTCTAGTGAGCCCAGTGCACCCACTCACCCTGGAAAATATACATTGGGCAAAGGCTGGTCGGTGCCATTTTGAAATATGGCATTGACCGGGCCCAGAGCTAGGGAGTATTTCGGGCCCTCACTAGCCCACCTCAGATCTTTTTAAAGGTAATGGGGGGTCCGGAGTGGAGGTGGGGTCTGGTTGCCTCCTTAAGACTGCAAGGTCCTGGTTTCAAGGGTGGGGCGGCTGTATAGGGCCCACTAGTCTTCGGGAAGTTTGCCTTTTGTTGGGGCTGGAGGCAGGTGGGGCAGGAACTTGGGGGGAGGGCTTTTTATTGGAATGCGGGGCTTGACCTTCAATGGAGGGCATTTTCTGACTAATGGGAGGGGTTAGGGTAGTGGGCGGGATATTGGCAATGCTTTTAAAACTATTTTTATTTTCATTTAGGGGTTGCCACTATCTCCCTAGGCAGAAAGGAGATGGGCAACAGACGCACGGGGCCCATTTTTGCACTTTGGTAGGGTTTTGGCCCCAATACCTTTAGGGGAAGTTAGCTCCAACTCCTGAATTGTAGCTAATTTTGTTGCAATAACGGGGCTTCATTCAGCTGTCAAATTTGCATCAACTGTATTATGCACAAGTTGCTTAGCATGCATTATACAATTTTATGCATGCAAAGCAACTTATGTACATAGGAGGCAGCTTTTGACCAAATATCATGCAATATTGTCAATATGGCTATATTGTGTGATAAATAGCATTTATCCATGTTAAATGCTGTTTATCGCATATTATAGTCATATTGCAGCTTAGTAGATTAACCCCTTAGATTGTAAGCTCTGTGGGGATAGGGAAGTACCTACTGTACCTGAGTGTAATCTGCTTTGAAGTGGCTAACCAGTAATAAAAGGCAGAATATAAATTAAATTAGAGGTAAGGCCCCAGGATATCAAAAATCAAGAGAGCCAGTGGGAACCTTGGGATCAATGATGGTGACTTGAAATGCATTCTTAGGTAGACTGCCTCAGTAAACCACATAATTTTTCAAAATAGTTCCTTTACCAAGGTGTCCCTTCCCAAAGAGAAAAATGTAAGTGAGGGGTAGGCCTCTAAGCACTTAATTTCAAGAGTCCATACATCCCAGGCCTCTTTCTAAGGAAGGATCCATGGTCTTTTCAGGGGAAGTATTCATTAAAGTAGATAAAGGAGAGTAGTTTCAGAGGCCTGGATTATTCCTTTAGTCTGTTATAAGTATATTTGTTTAGACAAGTTATGATGGTCTTGAATCTGAAGGTGAAGGAGCCTATGTGGGATATATCCAGTCAGGGAGCCCTTCCTGGTGCAAGAGAAAGAATTGGCTCAGGCTCACCCTAATTTAAAGGAAATAATTCCAAAGTACTTCTTCCATCTAAATATGCCCCTTAAGTAAAAGGAAACCTGTGGGATTCTGTCCTTGGGATGGATCGGGTAGTCTCAGGTCTGTCAAAATACTGTCATCCCTCTAGTGGGAGTTGCATCATTAAAAAAGAATAGGCACATAGAAATGATCCTAAAGAGGAGTTTATGAACTTAACAGAACCTTATTGCACTTTGCAATTTCTTCAGCATATACTCAGGCCGATACAGTACAGTGCCCTCCGACGGAGCGCACTGTTAGCCGGCATTTGGATGCGCATTTTCGACGCGCTGGCTTTACCCCTTATTCAGTAAGGGGTAATAGCGCGTCGAAAACGCGCATCCAACCACCCCGAACCTAATAGCGCCTGCAACATGCAAATGCATGTTAATGGCGCTATTAGGTATTCCCGCGCGATTCAGTAAGTAAAATGTGCAGCCAAGCCGCACATTTTACTTTCAGAAATTAGCGCCTACCCAAAGGTAGGCGTTAATTTCTCCGGGCACCGGGAAATTGCACAGAAAAGCAGTAAAAACTGCTTTTCTGTGCACCCTCCGACTTAATATCATGGCGGTATTAAGTTGGAGGTCCCAAAAGTTAAAAAAAAATAGTAAAACAAAAAACAATTTGAAATAGGCTCGCGGGTTGGAAACCGGACGCTCAGTTTTGCCGGCGTCCAATTTCTGAACCCGTGGCTGTTAGCAGGCTTGAGAACTGACGCCGGCAAAATTCAGCTTCGGCTGTCAAACCTGCTGACAGCCACCGCTCCTGTCCGAAAAGAGGCGCTAGGGACGCACTCCGCTGGCCCTAATTTAAATAAATTACTTTACTGTATCACGCGCACAGGAGAGTGTCCTGTGCACGCGCTGGGAGAGCGGGCGCTTGCTCGCTCTCCCGCATTTTTTACTGTATCGGCCTGAGTATTTGTCCAGAGCTATTTTGAATTGTGTTCAGTGATTAGAAAGGGAAGACCTCATGACAGAAGAGAACAGGCATAACTCCAAATCTGCCACAGCATTTATTATACTGGTGGCCAAAATGCTATTGAATGTGGCTTATGACTTTGTAGCTTTGTGAAATTTAGAACCTTGTCTAGGAAAAGTATATAACTGATGCACTGGCTGGTTGTATTTCCCTTTAAGGAACATTTGATAGGGAGCCATGTATTAGATTTACATTTAGAGAAGATTGTGATGAATCTTGTGGAGCATAACACTGTGCCTCAAACATCTTTTTCATGCTGACTTTTCTAGAGGTATTATAACAAGAGATTTAACTTCAAACTACAGAAAGTCCCTTTCTTTTTAAACAAGGAAAAGAATGACAAGCCAGAGCTGAGAAAGCACCTTTCAAATGATATTACTGGCATTCCAGCTCTGAGCCTAGATTGGGGGCAATCAAGAGACTTCAATGATATTGGAAAATCAATAGAAATAAAAATGTGTGGTAAGTGTTATAAAATGAGATTACAGAATAAAGTTCTTTTGCTCCATTGTTTCAAGAGATGAGTAAAAGAAAGTAGCCTATAAGGCAACATGAGACATTTTGGGAAAATAAAAATAGTAACTCCAGTCCCTTTGGCACAGAGGCACTTAGTTGTGCCTCACAACTATTTTATAATGCTAGAGAAGTTGATGGCTTTTGATTAGTATTGGACTTGTAGAGACTGATTTGAGATACAAAAGACTTTACTGAGGGAATCCCTGTCATCCTTTGTTCAGACAATCAGACCCAGTGATTTTGTGTACTTGCTAGATCTGCAAGATGCAAATTTACACATATGTATCATCGGAAGTACCTTTGATTTGGGTAGTCAAGGTTGTAAAATAGCCATAGGATAAGGGTTTGTTTATTATCTTGAAAAACTCTTTGTCAGCTGTCTCAGGACTTGTCACCTGGGATCAAGGTTTGTTATTCAGGTGAGTATGTTGAGATTAATTGAAAACAAGGTGAATTGCCTGATGGAGAAGTCGGGTGGATAAACACATAGGAACTGGTGATGGTACTACAGTGTTTTCAGCTCCTAAGTTTGTTGATACCAGCAACAGAGATGGGGTCATGTGCTAGACTGCATATGATACTTTTGTTATTTGTTATTAAAGCAGTGAAAGCTAAAAAGAATGGACTCAACACAGTATTCAGCAGTTTCAAGTTGGTTATTCACTCTCTGAGAGTCTATCTTTAAATGGAAAAGAAGTTGTTAAACTAAATAGATATGTACTAAAAATTGGAAGCTGGATCTTATTGATAGGAGCCATTTTAGAATTTGTCTCAAGGAACCTAGTCTAAGGAGAAAAATAAGTTATTCATGATTGTAGAAATGAGTTGTGTTGAATGCGTTTTTAGTACTTCAGTAAAGGGTTGCAAATGCTTATTGGAATCTGCCAGTTAAGGTAATGTAACTGACTTTATAAAATTGCAGTGTAGAGTATCCAATGGTGCATTAATGATCACTATTGCAAAATGATATTTTTATCAATAAATTTAATTTTGGTTAAAAAAAAATCATGTAGATTTGGTAATAAGTTTTGCTTCTCCCAGAAAGGTCTAGAATCTGGGACTTATCTATGGAATACTGAAGCTTGGCTTTTCAATTTCTTAGCCATTTTTAGAGTGGAATGTACTGCAGTGCTGTGGGGTGGAAACTGGAGCTTATAGAATCCTTCACTTGACTGAATGAAGTACTTCATGCCTGCCGCCTTATAAATAGAAAGTATGATGTATGAGGTATCAGTTTTTTTCCATCCATTCTAAAAGAAAGGTTGAGTGGGCATGGTCATCAACTCTTCAGGGGCACCCAGGTTTTTGAGGAGGCTAAGAAGAGCACCCTGGTCTCAAACTTGATCTGTAAATCAAGGGAGGCAGTCTTGACAATCTTACATGTAAAATTAGGAAAGAAAGATGTTGAGTGTGCTTGCATGCTGTCTTGGGGTTGATTTGGAGAGATTTCTAAATAGATGTAATCTGTAAAACTTTCACAAGTCAGAGGACCAACTTCTCTGAGGTTGCAATGAGCAAATGGTTTACAAAAACCTCAACCTTTCTTTTACTGTCAACTGGGATTCTGGCTATCTTCTCTGAGTCCAGGTAAAACCCTTGTTTTGACTGTTTGGTAGTATGATACTTTGAGCTCTTTTGATCCTTAGTGGAAAATCCTTGAGCTCTGTTGCCATTGTCTGGAGTGAGTAGGTCCTTGGAAGCATGTTTTTATTGGCCTTCTGTAATGTCAGAGATAGTTCAGAGGTGCCAGTAGATAGTTTGAAGTGCAAGTCATTCATACGTTTCACTGTTTCCTTAATATTATCTTCAAAGTGATTGCTTCCATTGAACGGCACATCTGCTAAACTATCCTGCACGTCTTCCTGCACATCTTCATGAAGATTACTGCCATAAGACTCTTCAGATATTGATAACATTAGCAGAATCCCCTAGTACCATTTTCAACACATTATATACCATATGGACCAGAGGTTTTCACCTCCTTACTGGCATCAAGTAGGTGATGGAATTCAGACTAATTCTGTTGAGGTAGAAACTAGATGTCTCCTTGAGCATCTTCTACAACTACCCCTGCTGAGGAGATTTGCAAGACTGCAATGTGGAGTTCTGTCCACGCATTCATATCTCATTGTTTTATCATAGCTTTTTGAGACAATCATTTTAGAATTTCTGTCCTCCATGGTCTCCTTCAGGGATAGAGCCTAACTCCATCCCTGTTTAGTCCTATTTTTACTATTTCCGGTTGTCTTCTCTGATGTCTAAAATTTAAAAAGGACAAACTATAGGAAGGGGTTTCTCCAGCAAAAACATTGTCATGCCCACTGACATTTGTTGATTGTTGCCATCCCCTTTTTCTTGAATACAACTCTATTTGTGTGACTTGGTTAACCTGCTCATCTTAGAGAAAATGAAGTTGCTTAACCTATAACAGGTTTTCTCTGAAGATAACAGTTCCCCAGTCACATAAATTCACCTCCCATCCCCTTTGGAATTGTTCTTCCCCAAGTCAAAGGTATGCAAGTAGAACTGAAAGGACCTTCAAAGATCTGTGAATGGCAGCCATCAATTAGTGTCTCAGAAGCTGAAGCATTTCTGTGCTGTATGTCTTTTCTGTATTGTCTATGATAAGAAAGATGGTAGATAGGATACAAATTTGTCTGATGCAGGTAATTTTTGTAGTACCTTATTGAACAAGTAGGCTTTGATTTCCAGATATGATAGAAATTTCTGTAATAGATCCTTCAAGACTTACTCTAGTAAAAGACATAATCAACCAAGGACTGTTCCTTCTTTTGAACTCAGAATCTCTGTGACCAATGACTTGGAGCTGGAGAGTTGTCTTGACAGGAAAAGGCTATTTGAACAGAGCAATAGAAGGTTTGTTGAGATCAGGAGAGGCTTCCACTAATGAGCATATTATGATTTTTGGAGTAAATTTGCCTTCTACCATCGAGAATAGAGCATTTATGCCCACAGGACCTCCATGAAATCTGTTGGAATATTTTGTTTGATGGAGTTGAACAAGACTCGAAAGTACCAAAGTTATTGGTACAAGTAGTAGCGTTTTTGAAAATATAAGATCACCAGAAGAGAAAGAGTTATTGTCCCATTCATATATTAACCAGGTTGAAGGCAGCAAAGATGTCCATTTCTTAGATTTTTCTCCATTGCCTGATAGAGATTTGAATTTAGTTCAGAAGGCCCTCATGAAGCCTTTTTTGGAGTGGAAAGCATTGATATTTTTGTATTAGTTTTACTATTAAAACTGTTTTTCTGTTGCTAAATTGACAGGAGATTGAGTAGTCAATATGGTATTTGGTAGATGTTTTCTGCAATTTGCAATTAACTCCTCCTAAGTAGGGTGCTGCTTTTATAAGTATCTATATGGTACAGACTGGTAGAGAGATATAACAAAAGAGGAATTTCCCTTACCTGCTAATTCTCTTTCTGTTAATCTCCAATCAGTATGGACCAGTCCACCCTGGAAGGTAAAGTGTGAGAGGGATTGGAGTTAGTGTGAGTATGATATGGTTTGATGATCAGATTCTAACTTGGCTCAGTTGTTTTTCCACCCAGGTCTCTTTATTTTCCTTTATTACTATGGAAATACTCTGAGCAAGGAAATGCAGCAAGGTAGATCCTAGGAGGAAGGAAGCATGATGTTCATCTGTTGAGACAGCAGGTAGAGCTGTACCTACATGGTCCCTCCAGACTGATTGGAGGGGGAAATAGCAGGTAAGAGAAAATTCTCTTTGATAACTTACTGTGTATCTCTGTTCAGATAAATTGTATATAGCACACCGGCCTTCATCTAGCTAGAACTCATTTCACTTGTGATCCTTACCATGCCTGCATCATCATAACTTACGTTTTTAACACTTTCATGAGTTTGTTGTTGTGGTTTAATTAGTATTCTGTTCATTGGTAGCCATTTCCTTTCAAGCGATGTGCCTTTTTTTTTTTTTTTTTTTTTTTTTTAGAGAAAAATCATTTATGATGGGCATTAGAGGAACGTACTTAGGTTACATTTACATGTTTATAAAGAAAGAAATGTAATTTAGTAAACCTGTTCTTCTCTTCATCTTTATGTGCTCTTTTCTATTTACATCATCTGTAGCGATTTAGGCATTTAGTCCATAATTGTCATCCTAGTCCTTTTATAAATAAATTTAATTTACGTGAACAGTACAAATTATATAGCCGTGGTTTGAGTTTTCTTGATTTTTTTTTTTTTTTGCTGGTGATTGTTTCGCTCTTTCTGGGACATTAAAGTATATTCTATGTAGTTTCTGAATATTTAAGGATGCTAGGAACGTGGATGTGCCTTTGTGCATGTTTCTCATTATATTTGCTCTTCTAATGAAATATTCATCTACCAAAGGATTTTTTTTCTTGTAATTACTGTGGGGAGTACAGTGCTTTTAAAAGTAGTCCCATTGCCAAATAATAGTCCTGCCGGAAAACAAAGTTAACATATTTTTCCTTCCTTTCGTATTCTCTGCAAGACTGCTACCAATCTTAGTCATAATTTATGCTACATACGATGCTTTCTTCATACCCTTCTTTTCACACCAGGGCCTCAACTGGGATCCAAATGATTGAGGAGGAATGAATTCAATAACTGAGACAATCAGGAGTAGCAGTACTTTTATTTAAAATATTTTACAGGAAATTTTGATCCTATATTGGTATTTATTTTTCACATTAAATAGCAGGACATTTTATTTGCAAAGACCCCAGTAAAAAAAAACTTATGACGTCTTAAAGTTATTGCATGCTCGATATATCTTAAAATTGTATAAATAAACCAGAATTGACTGGAGCCGTCTTCAGAAAATGTTTCCAAAGCCAAATCTGCATTATTTCTAGCATAACAGATCATTGATTAAAGGGAAGAGAAACAGATTCTTCATCAGTGTTTGTATGATGTGTATTTCAGTAAGTATTTAGTCTGTAAAGAAACATTTAGATGAAAATTTACGTAAATTTGGGATCCCAAAATATAGGTGGCCAATGTTCCGAAAAGCCAGATAATTTATCAGGGATATTCAGCGGGATGATCATCCCACTGAATATATACAAAAGTAATGTTTTCCAGATAACTTTCAGACCTAACTGGCTCTATTTCAATATTGCTGGTTAGATTTAAAGTTTTCCAGCTTTATGCAAATTATATAGCCAATTAAGTGTTGACAATGAAATGAAAAAAAAAAAAGATGTTAGACCTACAGGCCCAATCCTCCACCTAGTAAATGCCTGAAACCGATATGGGCATGCATCCAAATCTCCCAAAAGATGGTCAGAATATACTCTGATAGCAACACTGGTAGGTTCAGTTTCCAGTGTTGCTGTCAAAGCAATTCTGGAAACCGCCAAGAATGGTATGGTTGTACTGTGATCCCAGTAGCCTGGTTGGGGATGGAGCGGGAATGTTTGGGATTGAGTTGCAGGAATGAGGGTGGGTTTGAGGAGAGGGCTCTGAGCAAGCTATGTATTAAGAAATCATGGAAGTATGGAGAAGGGGGAGTTGGGTTTGCATCTCAAGCAGATAGACCCGCAACTTTATGATCATCTTCTATGGGAGGGGAGGAGAGGATTGAGCACAATGCTCGAAATTTGTTTCAATACAAAAGTTATAGGATCCACAAACACCAGGAAATAGTGATCAATACTATAGTAATATAAATCCTGTAAAATGTATGAGTGGGAGAGTAAAAGCTCAAAGTGACCTCATACGTAATGCCCGAAGGCTACAAGCTTGAACAAGCTTTCAGTGACAAGGGCCTTTTTCAATCATTGGTCACTGACTGTCGCCGACTGATTACCAGCATCGCGGAAAGCCACGCTGAGACGCCAAACGTACAGCCAGATAAAAATGTTCCCCTTGCAATTATTGGACCGGCAAGGTTTGCATCCGACCCCCTGAAGAAGGAGGCTATCTCCGAAACAATAAGTGTCGGTATTACGACAGATCCTCTCACCCAGCCGCACCATATTAAAGTCGCATTATATCCAAGCTCTCCAATGTGAAATCTGGACAGGAGAGCGCTGCAAGATAAGTACATATTGATGGTACAGCTTCAGGTACAGAAGCGTTCCTAGAATCAGTGCATATAGATGGTACAGCTCCAGACATGGAAGCGTTCCCCAAAAAAATAGCTCACAGTGACCAATGATTAAAAAAGGCCCTTGCCACTGAAAGCTTGTAGCCTTCGGGCATTATGTATGAGGTCACTTTGAGCTTTTACTCTCCCACTCATACATTTTACAGGATTTATATTACTACGAAATTTGTTTCAGGCATTTCGTGGGGTAGGCCTTCAGCTTTGCCAAGTTTTCTTTGTTGGCACTTAACTGGCTGTATAATTTGAATATACCCAGATAAATTTACACCTGCTCTGAGGCACATCGAGACTTAACCAAATAGCTTATTCGGCTAACCCTGAATATTAGTTAGCTGGATAAGATATCCTGCTAAGTTAACTCCTGGATTTAACCCCAAGATGCTTCTAATTTATCTGGTTATATTTTAGCCAATTATAGCCCAATAAAATGTATCCAGTTAAAGTGGTCAGATATTCAAACACCTAAGTTAACAAGAATATTGACCCCCCTAGGAGTCTAAACTAAAACTGCAATTCATTTCCCCAGATTTTTGATTCTAAGTTAAGCGCATAGAACTGAAAATCAGTGCTATGCACCTCATTTTTAGATGCTTATCTTTATTAAAAATGTATTATTCGCTTATGCGACAAGACTCTAAGCGATGTACAAAAATACTACACATACAATATAAAATAACATATTAAAATACAGGATATAAGGAAAATACAGTCTAGCATTAGAATAAAATAGCATACAATTAAATTAAGATAGACACAGAGTAAAGTAGAAGTGAAATAAAACCAAACCAAAAATAGGACCCTAAATTTTCAGATAAAAATTCACCTAAGTTTAGGATCCTAAAACCAGGAGTATAGCCAGAACTGAATTTTTGTAGGGGGCCCAAAATTAACTTGGGTGATCACTGTGGCTAGTCCCGTCCCATCCCCTATCATACCTTACCCCATCCTATGTGCATTTTTACAGAAGCAGCAACAATATATTTTCATTTCTGACAACACTCTGTATCTAGTCTCTTCATTGTTCTCCTGGTCTGTCTCTGCTGATTTTCACTCTCCTTCTTTGGTTAGGGCCACTACTGTATACAAATGTTGCTCTTCAGCAGCCTGAGAGATTAATTGTGCAAATAGGCTTTCACCTAGCTTAGGCAACCTGAACTTTGAAGGGGCTGAGAGAAGTGAGGAGAAATAATTACGTGGCCAAAGTCAATAAAGACTTTTGCATGTCTAGCCCAAGGGCAATGGTGTTTCTCATTCAAGTTAGCCTTCTTAAAAACACAGGGGATCTTCCAATGCCTCTACACCCTCTAGCTCCTGCACTTTTTTCAGAGGCTGACTCGGATAGAACATCACCCTGCTCCTAGGGGTTGGGGGCTTGAGCCAGAGGTCAGGCGGCACTGGTCCCTGACCTCTACCTACTACTCTGGAGACTAAACTAAGGAATGCATTTCATTTGCCTAGATTTAGGAGCCTACATTAGGTGCCTGACATGGAAAACTCGTGACAAGTGCCTAACTTTTTCTCCCATTCTAAATCCACTCCTATGGCGACTTAGTCAACTTTCAAAGGGTCTTAATTCAGGCTCCTAACTCCCAAAGTTAAATTGACCCCATAGCTTCTACGTTGTAAGCTGAATCTTTCAACATGCTCTTTCTATCAACTTATATCACACACAAAAATAACTTGTCTACATTGTTTTCCCTTATTCCCCACTATTAGTCGTGCAACTATCAGCTCAGGTCCATATATATTTTATGTCTGTAAGTATACCTACAACAGATAAGTTCCAGCTACGAGACAGATTTAAAAAACCCAGCGTGCACTAAAATTGGGAGTTGTGCATATAAGTCAGACTTGCGTGCGCCCACTGAATTTTAAAAGCCGCCCAGATGCGCGCATATATCCCGGTGCAACCACATCTCACTCTATTTCAAAAAGGGACGTGGTCTGGGCATGGCGGGGCGTGAGCGTTTCAGGGCATGGCCAAGAGATGTGCACATAAATACTTGCACACCCAGGATCCACTGCCACATAAGTTTATAATGGAGGTGTGGTGTAAGTTGTAAAATTAAAAATGGAGGGGTTTAAAGGGTCTGGGGTGGGGGGGGGGGGGGGAGTGCAGGCTATTAAACTAGGAGGGTTTGGAGGACCTAGCTCAAAACTGATAGACGAACTGGTGAAACTGATAATGGTGAGGACTCGTACCGGTTTTCAAATACCCTGACTTTTGCAATAGAAACGAGATTTATGGGTCTGGGCCACTGCCCACTTAAATTAGGCGCACATGTGCGCACGCTCGGGCTATTTTATAACATGTGCATGCAAGTTATAAAATCGCCACATCCCTGGGCATGCTCTGATACACATGTGCCGATATGCGCCTGCACACCACTTTGAAAGTTACCACCCTGTGAGTGAAAGTCTGACCAGAGAAGCTTGCAGTTTTACAGGCTGACAGAGGTTCAGAATCTGATGCAAATATACTGCATCCTGCTGGGCTTTCATGTTTTCCTTTTCCTACCATGCCTCCTCCAATCCAAACGCTGCATACACATATCCCTTTGATGCTTGAAAGGGCAGAACCCTTCCACGAAGTAAAGCCACTCTTGACCAGCCACCAGCGTGCACTGCAGAGCAACGCCATCTGTTTCTGACGGCTATTACTTCTGCAGGGTTTCTAACCTGAGGTCTGAGCCCAGGTCTGCTGCTGAGTCATCCATTTGTCGCCTCATTCATTCTACCTTTCTTTCTTCCCAGTTCCCTACCTTTATAATGTTGGGGTTACAGTTAAGAAAAGGCTTACAAACACCTTCAGGCCATTTTAATTAAAATTGATTCATGGTTTTCCTGAGCCTCCTTATTCTACAGTACTTGGACTGCTGTTGTGAATACAGCACTTCGGGTGTGAGTGGAGCAAGGGGGGTGCATAGAACAGCTGCAAATCCATTAAAAAAAAAAACCAAACAACTCAGTACTTGTAGACACGACCAGCACAATATAGGCTTAAGGGTCAGAGGAAGGAAAGGGAGGTCAATTATCATGCTCTGTATTTTGAAAAAGCTGACAAATTATTAAAAGACAAGGCAGGACGAGAATAAAAGGAGTGGAAAAGACCTTGGCAAAAGCAGGAAAAGATAAAAAGTGGGATACAATCATTCTTCATATTATATAAAGAATCAGTATGTTTAAAAGATATTCAATGAATGCTAAATGTTTAGGCAGCGCCTGAGAGCTTATTTTAGCTATGGAAAATGAAAACAAAGTTGTATGCAGTCACTATGTGCAGTAAGAATTGTATCTTTATAATCTTAACACATAACACAGTTTCTTGATATTTTAAAAATGTTTGTTAAAGTAACAAACTCAGAGGTCAACGTACTAAACTGCGTTAACATCAGCCATTATTGCAGTATTTAATGTGCATATTAGTGGACAAAGTTAATAAGATGCACATGAAGCACGTGTCAGCCCAGCAAAATACATATGGAAAGTATGCATGCTAATATAGATGGTAACACAAAAGCTTAACTATACATGTAGTTAAGTTTTTGCATTAATGCCTCTGTATTGCATTTTGCTCATTTTAATGTTATTTCTCAGTATACTAATAGGTAATGGGCTATTTAGCATATGTTTGCAACTCATTCCCTCAGCATGCTAAATGCAAGCTAGTTGACTCGTTAGCATTGTTAATGCACATTAGCTTCTTGCATTAGATAATTCAGACAACATACATAAATGTTTTCGTTGTCACTAACACAGTTCAATACATTGGCCCCTCAATATAGAAATGAACTCATTTACTACAGTCTATATAATGACTGAACACAGCTGTCTCATTCTTGCAAACTGTGTTGTTTTTATATGTGTTGTTAATTATAAAAGCAGGGCTGACTATTTTACTCCAAAGTTGCTGTACTGAAATGCTTGTGGAAATAAAACTGAAGGGTGATTAATCAGTCAAACGATAGTGAAATTCAAAATTCACCTGTACTTCATAGGCACATGGTTATGAAAGAGACATATATGGCCATCATATAAAAACCAGAAATGTTTACTTATTAGAGAAAATCAAGCTGGTCTTGTCCAAACCTCGTCTTAAGTTGTAATCATTGGCCATACAAATATGTTTTTAGAAGAATTTTTCAATATGCAATTTTTTGGGAAAAAATAAAAGAACTTAACCTGAAACTCCTCTTGTTCTTAAAGGAGAGCCGCTGGACAATGCCAGCACTGTTTCAGTGTTTCGGTTTCTTAGAACGGTAGTGTGACTATCTTATTTATCATTTCACAGTAGTATTTCACTCGTAGAGATGTCAGCAGATGAAAGCGGCTTGATTTCTTTAAATGCCGTTGCGCAAGTTAGCTTTTAACCTGCTAGTTGAGCTGTGCTGAGCTATATCGCTCACTGAATTGACAGCGTTGCTGACTGGATAAAGCCATGTAGGCAAGAGTTCTGTTATAAGCACTTAGGGGTAGATTTTAAAAGCCCTGCACGCGTAAATCCTGCTGGATTTACACGCGCAGGGCATTCGCGCGCCTTTTTGCATAGGCCGCCGGCGTGCACAAAGCCCCGGGACGAGCGTAAGTCCCGGGGCTTCGTAAAAGGGGTGGGGGCGTGTCCAGGGGGCGTGTCGGCAGGCCGGGGGTGTGTCCGGGGTCAGGGAGCGGGTCCGGGGGCATGGCGATGGTTCGGGGGGCGGCCGGGAGGGCGGTCCAGAGTCCCCCAGCACTGTGGCCTGTGCCGGGGGATGCCTCAAGCAGGCGTAACTTGCATAACAAAGGTGGGGGGGGGATTTAGGTAGGGCTGGGGGGTGGGTTAGGTAGGGGAAGGGAGGGGAAGGTGGGGGGACGCGGAAGGAAAGTTCTCTCCGAGGCCGCTCCGATTTCGGAGCGACCTCGGAGGGAATGGAGGCAGGCTGCGTGGCTTGGCGCACGCAGGCTGCCGATTTTGCGCAGCCTTGGTGCCCCGACCCAGGATTTTATAAGATACGCACGGCTACGCGCGTATCTTATAAAATCCGGTGTACTTTTGTTTGCGCCGGTTGCACGAACAAAAGTACGCGTGCGCTTACTTTTTTAAGATCTACCTTTTAATGTGGAAAATGAAATTAAAAGAATAAATGTTTTATTTTTGAAAGGTAGTCCTTGCTAGGATGTAAGAGCTTTATTCTCGGTGGATGGGTAAACCTACTGCTGAACCTTTCCGGAAGGGTCCTGTGCTACCAGAACAGCTCCCTGACAAGTCACAGAAGCTGGCAGTCTGACTCCCAAAGCCAGCCTCAAAATTCAGGGAATACTTTTTGAATAAGTTATTTTTCCCTCCTAAGTATATTTCGCATTATATGCCATCATGGGAGCATTTTAAAATAACATGAAGGAAAAAATTCTGTCCAAATAACTTTCAAACTAAATTCTTAGAACTGAAACAAGAACAAGATTTAAATCAAATTCACCATCAAGCATTCATATATTGTCACTAAGCTGTTTTCCCATAGACCTAGAATCGGAAAAAGCCATAGGGGCAGATTTTATAAATCTGCGCACACACGTACTTTTGTTCGCGCACCAGGCGGGATTTCAATAGATACGCGCGAAGCCGCGTGTATCCATTAAAATCCGGGGTCGGCGCGCGCAAGGCTGCCCCCATTCCCTCCGAGGCCGCTCCGAAATCGGAGCGGCCTCGGAGGGAACTTTCCTTCGCCCTCCCCCCACCTTCTCCTCCCTTCCCCTACCTAACCCACCCCCCGGCCCTATCTAAACCCCCTCACCTCTATCACGAAAGTTACGCCTGCTTCGAGCAGGCGTAACTTTGCACGCACCAGGCCGGCTGCCGCACTCCATGTCCCGGCCCGGGGGCTGGTCTGGAGGCTGTGGCCACGCCCCCAGAACACCCCTGGGCCGAAACCACGCCTGCGGCGCCGCCCCCGGATGACGCGCTGAACGCGTCACGCCCCCTCGACACGCCCCCCGATGACGCACGGATCGCGACACGCCCCCGAAACGCCGCCCCCCCCCAGGAAAGCCCCGGGACTTACGCGCGTCCCGGGGCTTTGCGCGCGCCGGAAGCCTATGCAACATAGGCTCGGCGCGCACAGGGGGTGTTTGGGCCAGGTTTTCGGGGGGTACGCGCGTATCCCTTTGAAAATCTGGCCCTAAATGAATCAGGCCCAAAATATTCTTGTAAAAAATGATTTAAATTAAATTTAAATGGAAAAGAAACTGATATAAACACATAATATCATGGCACAACTGTGATTATAAAACACTTCAAATGAGCTTTTCAAAGACAAAAATGCAGAGAACCTGACTTGTATGGATTTCAACTCTAAATATTTTTATCCAGGGTAAATCAATTTGAAAAATGTTACCCTTTGTCCTCAGGATTTATTGGAGAGCATAAAGCTGGGCAAAACAATTTCAGGGCAGCTCCAAAAGGTTTCAAATAGGATTTCTTCATCTCAGCTTTCTCTTGCCTCCCTTTATGCTTCTAAATAAACCCTGTGAATGAAAGATGTGCTTTTATTTTTTTTTTTCAAAATGATTGACCTTTTATGAAGACTTTTATAGTTGACTTATGTGTGTCAGGTATCCTCAATTTCTAAGTGTGGGGAAAGGGGTTCATAATGACATCACCTTTGCCACACTTCTTTAAAATCAGTGTTTGCAACAGATTTTACATAGAGTGGTTCATTGATTGTTGACAGTGATGCACTGATGGGAAATTTGATTTCACCCTTCTACAGGATTCTAGGTATATATTTAATTCTGAAAAGTGTTTTCAGTTTTTTTTTCCTTCTTGCTGCTGTGCCAATAATTCATGGTAGATTTCTGGCAGCCTTTGTAGCCATCCTGTTTTTTTTTTTCTTAGCATTTTAACATAAGACAACTTGAGTGCTCCTTTAAACTACTGTAATGGAGAGCTGTAGGACTCCTTTCCTGCTGAGAAAAGATTTTATTTTTAAAACCTTAGTTGGCCTTAGAAAGGTCTTATTTTTATCATCTACCTACAGCGTAGGACCATTGTTGCTGTGTTCTGAATCATCCTTGTGATCACTTACCTAGTCTATCACTGAGCTCTAAAGAGAAATGGTTCTACATACCATCTCCTTGTTCGTTAAGTGTCTCTTATTTGTTATTGCATCACTAGCATAACACTTGAAGCAGAAGACAATATTGCATTGTGGATTTTACTAGGGATGTGCAGAGGGACGCCATATGTTGCATTCGCGATTCGGATTCGTCGGGGAGCAAATACGTTGCATTCGGCCATATGGCACCCCGATGCGTTAATACGGCGATTTCTATTCGTGTCCCAGCTAAAATTAAAATTAACTACAACCCCCCCATCCTCCTGACCCCCCCAAGACTTACCAAAACTCCCTGGTGGTCCAGCGGGGAGTCCGGGAGCCATCCCCTGCACTCTCACACCCTCTGTGCCGGTTTCATCATGGAGCCGATAGCCTTTGTCACAGGGGCTACCGGTGCCATTGGTCAGCCCCTGTCACATGGTCATCGGCGCCATCTTGTGCTCCTACCATGTGACAGGGGCTGACCAATGGCACCGGTAGCCCCTGTGACATAGTATGGGCAAAGGCTATCGGCGCCATTTTGAGTACTGGCAGCAGATCACCTTTGCCCTCACTATGTCACAGGGGCCGACCGTCGGTACTTACCAAAACCAGGGAGTTTTGGTAAGTCTTGGGGGGGTTCAGGAGGGTGGGGGGTTTGTTTAAATTTTTATTTAGGTGGCCGTATAATTCGGCGAAGATTCGTGTATTCGTGGGGAATCGCGATACGTTTCGCTTCCCCACAAACACTACGAATAGTGCAATATATGTTGCGGATCGCCAATACGGCGAAAACGAATGCACACCCCTAGTTTTTACTCTATAATGATGGTATCATTAAAAAATAACTTTAGCCTCCAAACTTGTTATAAGAGGACTGAAGATGCTGCTGTACAGTCCTCTGTATATATACTATGCAAACTATACTACATGTAAAAGAGGACACGCAGTATTACTGTTGGTGTCAATATCTAACTGAGAATTTTTGAAGTAGCCTATTGGAGGTGAGAAGATAGCATATTAATGAATTGAAAGAATGAAAGGAAAGCCTTTTTTTTTTTCTCATACCATTCCTTTGGCCAACATGTTGAGATTCCTTCTGTTTTGCATGCCTTTTGTCCCCTTTCACTATATATGCTGAATGTTCAGAATTGCTTATATAGCTTATATGTATTATATTAATATAAATGCATATGTAAATGTAATTTTTCATGAATGGATGTGGGGCGGGAGGAGGGAGCATAAAATTGAATTCTCTTCCTGGGATCTAGTAGAGCAGCCAACGTCAGACATGCTTGTTAAAACACTCTATCAAAGTTTCTCTGCTTAGCCTCTTATTACTATCTTGTCTTGAGTCCTTTTTTTTTAATGACATCTATTATCAGATTGAAATGGCGATTGAGACGCTGCAAAAGTCTGACGGTCTATCCACTCACAGGAGCTCTCTTCTCAACAGCCATGTAAGTTGCCTCTTCATGTAAGCTTTATCTCTTGTTTGTTCTGCATGCTTAGCCTGCTTCTGACTGCTTGTATCTTTGCTTTTTGTTGGATATATATGTTTGTATCTGTATATATTTACTGAGCAGTTTCTGTCCCAACACTGTTGATACCATCCTCTGTACCTATATTCCCAGCGACTGTGATGCTATAGGCTAAGGCAGAATGTATCTATCTTAAGTTCTGCACTAGTTAAGCAGACCTTTTTCAGGCGTAAAGATTCATACCAATGTATTGTTATACAGCTATAGGAACAATCAAATAATCCGACCTAACAAATCAACAATGTGCATGGCCTAAGTCAGATAGATTAAACTTTGATGCTTTAGAGCCAAACACTGACCACAGTTTTAAGATATTCACAATGAATGTTCATCAAATCTGTTTGTATACCTTTGGTCTGAGAACCCAATGAAGAAAGATATATTGGTTATCCTGAAATCCTAAGTGGTTCTCAAGGGCCAGCATTGCAGTCTCCCTGGATTAAACCATTTCAAGCATGAGCTTGGACACACTGTATTCATTTAATTTATCAGCAGTATAATCAGATCAGTACATCCCCTCGGTTTCTTTAACTATGTTAACAATGATAGTCTGTTTGAGGAGGCTTTTGAACATGACGGTCACAGTCTATAATGTGCTATTCTTCATTTTTTTTTTTTTATCTGTGGAGCAGTATGTTTATGATTGCAGTGTTGAAACATCAATTCTTTTAAAGTTAGACTTGTAGCTTATTGTTGCTGTTCTGTGTTTTGTTAATTTTTTTTGTATTTTAAATGGTTTATTTTGCCTCCCCTTGTATCACTTTGAAAAGTTATTAAACTATTGCAATTCATAAAAGAGAACTTTAAGGTGTGCATTGTTGCAATGTATTAGAATAAGATTTTTGTAAGTATGGTGATGAAACTGAACCTAAATCTTTGAAAGCCCAAATTTGGAAGCTTCAGTGTGTAAAATATATAAATATATATATAAATTTGCCTTCACTGATAGAGCTTCCTGAAATATTCCTGCAAGATCAAGCTCTCTTTCTGGTACAAACTGATATCTTGTTGCATATATATATTTTGTTTTAAAACTTCCTTGTAATGCTTTAAAGTTTGTTAGAGCAAGCATGGTGCTGTCTAGAAAAGTCATGCGACTTACGCAAAGTAAGCTGTATTCTTTTACTATAAAACTAGACCGTAGAAAGTACATTTTCATAATCGTTCACATAATTTGTTACATATTGAAGTTATATCTTGCATGTGGTGTGGGTGGAGATTGTTGCCGCCTTCTATTGATTGAAAACCAAGCAGCTTTTTCTGCGGTCTGCTTCATAACAGAAGACGGCTACAGAGTTTGATTGATAACATTCTTGAAAAGAAATCAATAAAAGCAAGAAGTTAAATGTGATAGTTACGTTAATTGGAGTATTCATAATACATTTTTTTAAAATAATAATGCATTTAGGGACAGATAAATATGTTCTTCTTAGGATATAGATCTTACTGGAGAAAATTATTTTCCAAGAAGGCACACCTCAGTATTTGAATAAAGATGATTTGTAGCTGAATTTCTTTTAAGTGAAGTCTACTACATAAAGTATACCACAGGAGTGCATAATCAAGTGAATTAGGTATGTTGATGAAAAGATCTGAAGAGAAACCCCTAGGTATGTACAGACTATTTCGTATAAACTGATGTCACTTGAATCTTGTATGTTACTAGCTAAGCTAAAAATAAGATAAAAAGTACTAGTCTGAGATATAAAGATATTTGTAAATTTGACTAGAATTTTATTATCATTCTGGCTTTGTTGGATTTCCAGTGGAAATTTTTCATAGACAGAGTATTTTTATTTTTCCTTATTTTTTTTCTTTTTTAACATTACTAGATCATTCTTCTTTTCTAACGAGCTGAAAAAGGAAGCCTGTGGAACCTGTTTAGAATGTACAGTTGTTGCAAAGTCATCCCTAAAATACAGAGTTTTTAAACGGCATTAATTTTGGTGTGAAGTATCTATTTTAGGGCAAACACTTCTGTATTGCAGAGGAAAGGCAAGCTTTCCTTCCTAGATATTAGAAAAAGGCTCGGTGTTTCTAGTTTATTGGCTTTTTTTTTAACATTTTAGGTTTATATGTATAGAAGAAACGATAGAATTCATCATGTCTGTTTTGCAAAATTCACTGGGGTAATTATTTAAAAAATATATATCCCACCAGGCAGTATACAACATAACATTAGATAATCAATTTAAAAAAAACCCAAAAAAGAACATACTTTCTTCCAAACAGAACAAATACTGAATAAAGATTACAAGCCTGCAGGCGGAGATACCATACAGGCTACAGGAAAGCTTGCTGAAACAAATGGGATTTTAATTGTTTTTCAAATTCTTTTAAATCTGTCATAAGATATTGTTTTTGAGGCAGTGAGTTCCATATTATTGGGCTTCCTAGTTTCGGTCAAACGTGTGGGACCTGGAGATGTCACATCCATCAAGCCATGTTGCGAAGACCTTGGAACTCTGGAGGGATTGTAAATCCACAGCATGGAATATGCCCATGGGAAAGAGTGAAGGGCAAGCAATATATGATCTATATCTTTAATTCTGTGTGGACCAGTTAGGTTATTGTTGTGATACAAGTACCTGTACTCCACTTTAAGAGAATATCTAGTTACACTTGTAAGAAAAGCTTTTTAAAAAGAAGGCTGTATATTCACCTACACCCAGCTGCATTACTTTTGACTTGAAGGAATGGAAAGAGTTCACTATACAGAATTCCATTCCAAAGTATTAATTTTTGTTTTCAAACTGGAAACATTTATATTTGTGGTTTCCAAATCTATTCAGTTTCATTCTTATCTCTTCCTATATTATATTGTACAACGGTCGCCACCATTTGAAATTCTTTGGAATCTGCCTTCTAAAAGAGACTCCCTGTGTGGAGTTAGTTACTGTTGACCAGTGACCAGTAGACTTTGAGGAACTTTGCTTTTATCTTTTATTAACTCACCTGTCAAGGTGCATTTTATCAAGCACGCTTCTTGCAGTTGCTGTGTGTACGTGTGTGTGTCCGTCTATCTCTCCATCCAGACAAATTGATCAGGTGAGTATGGATACATGGTGATTCCTGGATAGACAATGGCAAAAGGAGGGCAAGGAGACAATCCATAGAAGTGACAGCAGAAAAGGACCAAATGGTCTATCCAGACTGCTCATCAAGCTTATGGCAGCACCAGCCATGCCATACAGGTCTTCCCCTTAAAGGTATCATCAGGGGGTGGCATCTGCCTTGCAAGTTACCCCCCATACTTATTTTCCCAAACCATTAAAGTCAGGGCCCTTGTTGGTTTCTGTCTGAGTCCAATTCCCCTTTATCTCTTGCCATTGAAGCAGAGAGCAATGGCCCTTTATCTCTTGCTGTTGAAGCAGAGAACAATGTTGGAGTTATATCACAAGCATAAGGCTTAATTGGTTAAGGGTAGTAACAGCTGCATCAGCAAGTTACCCCCATGCTTATTTGTTTTCCCAGACCTCAAAAATTAATGTCCTTGTTGGCTGCTGTCTGTAATTAATTCTCTTTTTCTTCTTTTCTCTCTGCCATTAAAGCAGAGAACAATAATGAGTTGTATCAACAGTATGAAGGCTTGTTGGTTAAGGGTAGTGACCGCCACACCAGCAAGTTTAACCCTAAGTGCTCTTTTCCTCGTTTCCATCCTCTAGCCTTTAGGGATCCACAGTGTTTTTCCCATGCCCCTTTGTCATCTTTCACCGTTTTTGTCTTCACCAGTTCCTCTGGAAGGGCATTCCAGGCATCCACCACCCTCTCCATGAAGAAATATTTCCTGACATTGGTTCTGAGTCTTTCTTCCTGGAGTTTTATTTCATGACCCCTAGTTTTACTGATTTCTTTCCAATGGAGAATGTTTGTCAAATGTGCATCATTAAAACCTTTCAGATATCTGAGGTTCTGTATCATATCTCCCCTGCACCTCCTCTCCTCCAGGGTATACATGTTTAGGTCCTTCACCCTCTCCTCATAAGTCATTTGATGGAGACACCCCCCCCCCCCCCAACACCATTTTTTGTCGCCCTTATCTGGACCGCCTCCTTCCTATCTATTTCCCTTTTGTGATATGGTCTCCAGAACTGAACACAATACTCCAGGTGAGGCCTCACCAAGAACCTGTACAAGGGAATTATCACTTCCTTTTTCTTACTTGTTATTCTCACAGGACAAGCAGGATGGTTGTCCTCACAAATGGGTGACATCGAGGATGGAGCCCAACCACGGAAAACTTCTGTCAAAGTTTCAGGAACTTTGACTGGCCCCTACTGGGCATGCCCAGCACGGCACTAACCCTGCAGCCAGCAGGGGTCTCCCTTCAGTCTTCTTTTTTCCGCGCAGCAGTAGCCACGCGGTCAAAGAGCTCTTAACCACAATCCTGACAGGAATTCTTCAATTAAATTTCTGAAGAAAATTTGCCCCTCAGGGGGTCTCCCTTCTTCAAATTTTTCACTCCGCGGAACTTCGGTAAGTTTTTGCCGTCGTTTGGTCGACTACCGTCGAGTTTGGCCCTCGAGACCCGTTGGCAGTCGACAGTCCCGCGGCTAAATTTTTGGCCTATGGCCATGGCGTCTGGATTCCGTCGGTGTCCGGATTGTACCCGAACTATGTCAATCACAGACCCACATAGAGTCTGTGTTTTGTGCTTAGGAAGCGAGCATGATGTCCTGACTTGCACCAAATGTGCCCTAATGACACCAAAAGGTCGCAAAGCCAGAATGGAGAAGATGGGACTCCTTTTCCATGCTCGTACCCCAACGCCATAGATTGCATCGACGTCATCGGAACTGGCACCGTCGAAGTCTCATCATCATCGACAGCCCTCCAGTGACCGTCCGCCATCGACGACTTCACGGCCATCGACTCCTGTCCCTTCCCCTGATCATCGAGGGGATCGGAAGGAGAAACATCGCCATCGACGTCATAAGTCTCGGCCCGTCGAGGAACCGATGTCATCGACCTCCGCACTGTCCGAGCCTCCGCCAAAGAAGTCTCGACCAGAAGTGGCACCGTCCACTCCTGTCTTGCAAGACACCGAGGCAACCCTCACCCCTCCGGGGTTTGGGAGCCGCGATTCCACCGGTGACGGTGGTCCCTCCGGCTCAGCCTCAGCCTCCCTCTCCCGTCGAGCCGGGTCTCGTTACCCCAGGTCTCCGGGCAGAACTGGACCGGCTGGTCCAGGAGGCCATTGACAAGGCGATACTACGGTTCCAGACTCCTCCGGCACCGACTCCGGCACCGAGAGTGGAACCGGTTACCGATCTGATTCCAGCAGCACTGGCACCGCTGCTTGCCCGGATGAAAGCGCTTATGAATGCCCTTCCACCGGCAATACCCGGATCACCGACAGC
The DNA here is from genome assembly GCF_901001135.1 of Rhinatrema bivittatum. Lineage (NCBI taxonomy): Eukaryota > Metazoa > Chordata > Amphibia > Gymnophiona > Rhinatrematidae > Rhinatrema > Rhinatrema bivittatum. Next base: position 527,939,274 of record NC_042615.1, on the reverse strand, counting down.
CTTCTCATCAGGTGGAGAAACACCGTACCGAATTCCCCCTTCGGGGGTAGTTCTATCGGTGCCTTGTCGTCCCTCGCCACTGATACATTCCTCGGGGGCGATACGCACATCAGCTCCACCGAGGATTCCGATGCCGACACCGATTCCCTCGATGCCGACACCGGTTGCTTCGATGCCGGCACCGGCACCGATGACGGCACCGATTCCATCGAGGACATTCTCGATGCCCCCGGTGATTCCTTCCAATTTCTCAGAGCCTCAACCGGGGCCTTCAGGTATTCAGCCCCCTCATGGTCCTACAGGTCAGCATCCTGATCCTTATGACACCTGGGGTGATGATACCTCTACTGACACCGATGATTTGCCTTCACCACCCTCTCCTGCGGGGAGTAGAAAGCGTTCTCCCCCTGAGGACCTCTCTTTCATAAATTTTGTGAAGGAAATGTCGGAGTTGGTCCCTTTCCAACTTCAATCTGAACAAGATGACAGGCACCAGATGATGGAATTGCTCCAATTCCTGGATGCCCCTAAGGTCATCACCTCTATTCCAATTCATCAGGTTTTTCTAGACCATCTCAAAAAGAATTGGGAATCTCCTGGATCTATTGCTCCGGTAAACAAAAAAGCTGACTCTACCTATCTCGTACAGTCAGCACCTGGCTTTCAGAAACCACAATTGGACCATCATTCTGTTGTGGTAGAATCAGCTCAAAAGAAAGCTAAACGACTAAAGCCACATTCTTCCATACCTCCTACTAAGGAAAATAAATTCCTAGATAGTATAGGTAGAAAGGTGTACCAAGGAGCCATGCTGATCTCTAGAATAGCTTCTTATCAGCTGTATATGACTCAATATAATAGGGTCATCCTAAAACAGATGCAGGAGTACTCAGATGCCTTACCAGAACAGTTCCAACCACAGCTTCAATCCCTACTAAATAAAGGATTTGAAGCTGGGAAGCATGAAATAAGAACGGCTTATGACATCTTTGATGCTTCCACTAGACTTTCTGCTACGGCCATCTCTGCCAGACGCTGGGTTTGGCTCAAGTCATCTGACCTTCGTCCAGAAGTTCAGGACAGGCTCTCTGACTTGCCCTGTCTAGGGGATAATTTGTTTGGTGAGCAGATTCAGCAAATTGTTGCTGAACTAAAGGATCATCATGAGACACTTAAACAGCTCTCATCCATTCCTCCTGACTTGCCTTCTAAACAGCCGTTTAGGAAGGACTCCAAAAAGTCTTTCTTCCGGCCACGGAAGTATTATCCCCCACTAGCCAAGGCTAGGCCTGCGAGGTCTTACCATAAAACTCAACCTCGCCAGTCTCGTAAACAAAAGCCCTCAGCAGCTCCACAACCTGGCCCTGCGGCGGGTTTTTGACTCTCACTTAGAGAGCACTTGCCAAACCCCTCTTCCAGCCATACCAGTAGGAGGTCGGCTGTGCCACTTTCCAGAAAGGTGGCATCATATCACCACAGATCAGTGGGTGATAGCGATAATTGCACAGGGTTACCATCTCAACTTCCGACTCCCTTCCGACTCCCCACCCTCTCCCTTCCGACTCCCCACCCCTGCAGGCGTGGAGACTCACCGATCACTCTGTTCTTTTAGAGCAGGAAGTTTCTCTTCTCCTACAGTCAAACGCTATAGAACCCATTCCTCCCTTGCAACAAGGACTAGGGTTCTACTCCAGGTACTTCCTGATCCCAAAAAAGTCAGGGGGACTTTGTCTGATCCTGGACCTACGGGCCCTCAACAAGTACCTTCACAAGGAGAAGTTCAAGATGGTAACCCTGGGCTCGCTTCTCCCTCTGCTGCAAAGAGGGGATTGGCTATGCTCTCTAGACCTGAAAGACGCATATACCCACATTGCGATCACGCAATCTCATTGCAAATACCTGCGTTTTCTAGTAGGCCGAAATCACTACCAATATCGAGTGCTACCTTTCGGCCTGGCATCCGCACCACGAGTTTTCACCAAATGCCTCGTGGTAGTTGCAGCTTTTCTGAGGAAGGCAGGTGTCCACGTCTACCCCTATCTGGACGATTGGTTAATCAGGGCCCCAACCCAGCAGATTGCTCGGTCCTCCCTGACCCTAACAATTCAAACTTTGCTTTCTCTAGGGTTTCTTGTCAATTACAACAAATTCTACTTAGTCCCATCTCAGACCTTATCCTTCATTGGGGCAGACTTGGACACCTTACAGGCAAAAGCCTTCCTTCCTCATCAACGGATTCAAACCCTTGTGTCCCTAGCTCGCCAGCTGCAGTCTCAACACACAGCAACAGCTCGCCAATTCCTCGTTCTACTGGGACACATGGCCTCCTCAGTTCATGTGACTCCCAGGGCCCGTTTAGCCATGAGAGTCACGCAATGGACTCTGAGATTACAATGGACACAAGCTGTTCAGCCTCTGTCCTCCATTGTTCGCATCACAGATGCGCTCCATCTGTCTCTTGCCTGGTGGACAAATCAATCCAACCTCCTACAGGGCTTGCCTTTTCTTCCACCAGATCCCCAGGTAATCCTCACCACCGACGCTTCCAACATCGGTTGGGGAGCCCATGTAAACAATCTACAAACTCAAGGATTCTGGTCACTAGAGGAAGCCAAACACCAGATAAATTTCCTGGAGCTGCGAGCAATTCGCTATGCTCTCAGGACTTTTCAGGATTGCCTATCGAACCACGCAATCTTAATTCAGACGGACAACCAGGTGGCCATGTGGTACATAAACAAGCAGGGAGGCACAGGCTCCTTCCTTCTGTGTCAGGAAGCTGCGCAGATTTGGGCAGAAGCCCTCTCCCACTCCATGTACCTCAGGGCCACCTACCTGCCGGGAGTAGACAATGTATTGGCAGACCAGCTGAGCCATGTCTTCCAACCACACGAGTGGTCACTCAATCCCTTGGTAGCGACCTCTCTGTTTCACAAATGGGGTTATCCCCACATAGACCTCTTTGCGTCCCCTCAGAACCACAAAGTAGACAATTACTGCTCTCTCATTCGGAGCCAGCACTCTCGGCCGAGGGATGCATTCTCCCTCACGTGGACAACCGGTCTATCTATGCATTCCCTCCACTTCCTCTTCTGTCGAAGACTCTCGTGAAGCTGCGTCAGGACAGGGGAACTATGATCCTGATAGCACAGCACTGGCCACGCCAAGTGTGGTTTCCCATACTCCAGGATCTCTCCATCCGCAGGCACATTCCTCTGGGAAAGGACCCGCATCTGATCACTCAAAACGACGGATGCCTCCTCCATCCCAACCTCCAAGCCTTGTCCCTGACGGCATGGATGTTGAAAGGTTAGTCCTTCAGCCATTTAACCTTTCAGATTCAGCTTCTCGTGTCCTGATCGCTTCACGAAAGCCTTCCACAAGAAAATCTTATTCCTACAAATGGAAAAGGTATACATCATGGTGCACTTCTCAGTCCCTTGATCCCCTTTCCTGTCCAATCTCTAAATTCTTGGACTATCTCTGGCATCTATCAGAATCAGGTCTAAAGACCTCTTCCATTAGAATGCATGTCAGTGCGGTAGCCGCCTTCCATAAAGGTATCGGGGGTGTCCCTATTTCAGTACAACCCCTTGTTACACGTTTTCTTAAAGGATTGCTCCATTTGAAGCCACCTTTACGTCCTCCGGCCCCATCTTGGGACCTTAACCTGGTTCTTGGTCGCCTTATGAAACCACCTTTCGAACCTCTTTACTCCTGTGACTTTCGAACCTCTTTACTCCTGTGACTTAAAATATCTCACATGGAAAGTATTATTCCTTTTGGCTATCACTTCAGCTCGCAGGGTTAGTGAATTACAGGCCCTAGTTACCTATCCGCCTTACACTAAACTCCTGCAGGACTGGGCGGTACTCCGCACTCACCCTAAATTTTTACCTAAGGTAGTTTCGGAGTTTCATATTAATCAATCCATCGTACTACCTATCTTCTTTCCCAGGCCCCACTCCAACTCCGGGGAACAGACTCTGCATACCCTAGACTGTAAACGGGCTCTAGCATTCTATCTAGACCGTACAGTTGCCCACAGGAAGAGCACTCAATTATTCGTCTCTTTCCATCCTAACAAGTTAGGGCAACCTGTGGGTAAGCAGGCTCTTTCTTCCTGGTTGGCGGATTGCATCTCCTTCTGCTATCAGCAAGCTGGCATTCCTTTTCAAGACCGTGTTAAAGCACACTCTGTGAGGGCCATGGCGACTTCAGTAGCACACCTTCGATCGGTGCCGCTTCCTGACATCTGCAAGGCTGCAACCTGGAGTTCCCTCCATACATTTGCAGCCCACTATTGTTTGGACAAAGCTGGAAGACAAGATTCCATCTTCGGCCAATCTGTCTTGCGTAACCTTTTTCCAACATGATGTACCAACACCCTTCCACCTTCCCGGTAGGGTGCGGATGCCCTCTCCCAAATTCCACCCCAGTTGTTGTGCCTGTTGCACGCCGTTGGGTACATTTGGTGCATGTTCGGACATCCTCAGCTCGGTACTCACCCATTTGTGAGGACAACCATCCTGCTTGTCCTGTGAGAAAGCAAATGTTGCTTACCTGATGTAACAGGTGTTCTCACAGGACAGCAGGATGTTAGTCCTCACGAAACCCGCCCGCCACCCCGCGGTGTTGGGTTCGTTTTATTTTTCGGCACTGCCTGTAGCTTTGAAACAAGACTGAAGGGAGACCCCTGCTGGCTGCAGGGTTAGTGCCGTGCTGGGCATGCCCAGTAGGGGCCAGTCAAAGTTCCTGAAACTTTGACAGAAGTTTTCCGTGGTTGGGCTCCATCCTCGATGTCACCCATTTGTGAGGACTAACATCCTGCTGTCCTGTGAGAACACCTGTTACATCAGGTAAGCAACATTTGCTTTCCTCTCTCTATGCAGCCCAGCAGTCTTCTGGCTTTAGCTATCATTTTGTCACATTGTTTTGCCGTCTTCAGACCACTAGACACTATCACCGCAAGGTCCCTCTCTTGCTCCATGCACAACAGCCCTCCCCCCCCCCCCATCCCATCACATACAGCTCTTTTGGATTACCACCCCAGATGCATGACTCTGCACTTCTTGGCATTAAATCCCAGCTGTCATATCTTTAACCACCATTCAAGCTTCTTTAAATCATTTCTCGTTCTCTCCACTCCTTCCAGCATGTCCACTCTGTTGCAGATCTTAGTATCATCCACAAAAAGACAAACTTTATCTTCTATCTTTTCCTCGATGTCGCTCACAAAGATGTTGAACAGAACCAGTCCCAACACTGATCCTTGCGGCACTATGCTTAATACCATTCTCTCTTTAGAATAGGTTCCATTTACTATCACACACTGTCTTCTATCCATCAACCAGTTTGTAATCCATGCCACCACCTTGGCGCTCACTCCCAAACTTCTTATTTTATTCACAAGCCTCCTATGTGGGACCGTATCAAAAGCTTTGCTGAAATCCAAGTAGATCACTTCGAATGCTCTTCCTCGATCCAATTCTTTAGTCACCCAATCAAAAAAATCAGATTTGTCAGACAGGATCTTCCCCTGGTGAATCCATGCTACCTGGGCTCCAGCAATCCTCCTGATTGTAGATAGGTCACTATCCTTTCCTTTAGCAGAGTCTCCATTACTTTTCCCACCACCAAGGTGAGGCTAACCGGCCTATAGTTTCCAGCCTCTTCTCTGCTCCCACTTTTGTGAAGCAGAACCACCACCGCTCTTCTCTAGTCACTTGGCACCACTCCAGTTTCCAGGGATCTATTGAACAGGTCTTGTAGTGGACCTGCTAGCACATCTCTGAGCTCCCTCAATATCCCGGGATGTATCTCATCAGGCCCCATTGCTTTATCTGCTTTTCCTAGCTCTTCCCATACATTCTCTTCTATAAACGGAGTTTCATCTACTCCAGCCTCCTCCAGTGTCTTGTTAACTAAGAACGGTCCTTCTCCAGGGTCTTCTTTAGTGAACACAGAACTGAAGTATTTGTTTAATATTTATGCCTTTTTTTTTGTCTCACTCCACACATTGATCCTTGTCACCTTTCAATTTCACTATATCACTTTGGAGCTTTCTCCTTTCTCTGATGTATCTGAAAAATGTTTTGTCCCCTCTCTTTACCTCTTTGGCAATCCTTTCTTCCTCCTGACTTTTTGTCTCTTTGTCTCCCTCAGCTTCACCAGATATTCTTCACTGTGTTCCTCTTTTTGGGATTCTTTATAGTTCTTGAACGCTGTTCATTTTACTTTTATTTTATCAGCCACTTCCTTTGATAACCAGATAGGTTTCTTACTTCTCTTGCTTTTGTTTACATTTCTAACATATAGATTAGTTGCCTTAGTAACTGCTCCTTTTAGTTTGGCCCACTGTTGTCCACCTCATTCATTTTGTCCCAGTCTTCTGGTTCTACCTCCAGGTACTTTCCCATTTCAACAAAGTCTGTATTTTTGAAGTTCAAAACTCAGGTCTTTGTGTGACTTATCCCTATCCAATTTGCAATATCAAACCATACCGTTTGATCACTGGTATTGAGGTGGCCACACACCCGGACATTAGAGACATTATCCCCATTAGTAAGCACTAAGTTGAGTATAGCTCCATCCCTCATGGGTTCCATTACCATTTGTTTGAACAGAGCCCCTTACAGGGCATCCACTATCCCTCTACTTCTGTTAGATTCCTCAGAAGGGATACTCCAGTCTAGGTCCAGCAGATTAAAATATCCAAGAATCAACATTTCTCCCTTTTTTCCCACTTTTTGGATGTATTCAATCAGATCTCTGTCTAGTTCTTCCATTTGAGTTGGAGACTTGTAAACCACTCCAGTAAAAATGGATGCATCAGCATCCTTTTTTTTAGGACAGCCTATTAATGCTTCTTTTCTACCCTATCTTCCTTGCAGTTCATTCCTTGGATATTGTTTATGACATAAAGAGCTGCTACTCCCCCTTTTCTGTCCTTCCTTAACAAGATATAGCCTGGTATGGCCATATCCCAGTCATGAGAATCCATGAACCATGTCTCCGTAATAGCAACAATGTCCAAATCTGCCTCCACCATTAGAGCATGCAGGACTGGGATTTTATTCCCCAGACTATGAGCATTTGTGCTCATAGCTTTCCAGCTTTTGTCGTTCAGGTTACTGCTTTTCCAGGACTTGTTTTGTGCTTTATTCAGCTGACTTTTGTTATCCCCTGCACCCATTTCCTGTGGCTAACCCATGCTAGGCTGGGTTGAGAGCAGAGCTGATAACCACCAAGGAGGCCTGACCTGTGTATCCCATGGCACTATGCGGCCACTTCACGTTTCCCTCTCCTACCATCACCCTATGGAGATTTCCTGGGTGGCAGTGGTGTTGGCTGTGTCAGGTCCCATGGGGCCAAAATACACCTAATTAACACAGTAGTGTTCACTTCCCAAACTTGTTTTCATTGAGATTTTGAATTCTCTCATCCCTGTGTGTTTTTTCTTATTTCCCTTGATAATAATACTGTTGACAATAATGAATGGGAAGGAACATTTTAAGGTTGCTGCATTCATTTTCTCCTGTTAAAGCCAATGTCCCTTGCCATTTTAATTGTAAGTAGCATAATGCCAAATGGCATGCTACAACTGAACTCAAGACCGAATGATTCCATTATACACTGAATTGCAAAATAGCTTTCTCACAGGACAAGCAGGATAGTAGTCCTCACATATGGGTGACATCACAGGATGGAGCCCTGTACGGAAAAACTTTCTGTCAAAGTTTCTACAAAGCTTTGACTGACACTGGCACACTGAGTGCACTGAGCATGCTCAGCCTGCAATTATTCCTGTGAGCCACAGGTGTCTCCCTCAGTCTTCTTTTTTCCGCTCTGCAGGAAGCATAGCAGTTAGGAGCTCTGTGAGAAATTCTAATACTTTTTCCACAGGGAAACACTTAAACTTTTACTTCACTAACCCTTTTCCCTGCACGGGTCTCCCTTCGCGTACGTTTATTCGACACTCGGTGAGTACTATGCTTTGTTTTTTCGGTCAGTTCCTGTCACCTTTCTGGCCTGCCAACCGACTGCGGCCTTCCCTCTCCCTATGTTTTCAGTTAGCCAGACATGGCCTGCGAGTGTCCCTCTGTGACACTCTGCCTGGTTATTAGCACTAGTGGGACAGGGACTTCCACGGTTTCCGTTGCCGCCAGGGCCCCTGCTGATTCAGGTCCTTTGATTCCTTGGGACCCTCGCGCAGTCAATGCCCCATCGTTACTGTTGGTACCCCCTTCAGACCGTCCTGGATTCTTAGATGCCATCGGTACCCCTCCCCCCGCGGTACACTGATGCCATCGGTCCCTGCATCATTGCTATCAGTGCCATCCATGTATTTCATCCATGGCACTGATTTTTCCTTGGGTTTCATCGTTGCCATCATTGCCCGGATGGATGCCATCGACGTACACCTTGTCTCGTCAGTGCCATCCATGCCCGGGTCAATGCCACTGTTGCCCGGGGCACTTCCATCGATGCCAGGATCATTTCCATCGATGCCATCCTTTATTTTATTGATGCCATCGATGCCCAAGACATTTCCATTGATGCCCAGGTTCATTCCATCGATGGGCATCGATGCCAGGTTCATTCCATTGATGGGCATCAATGCCAGGTCCATTCCATCGATGCCATCCATGCCAAAGTGAATTCTATCCATGCCAGTGTCAATTCCATCGATGACATCTATGCCAACATCGATTCCATCGGTGCCCATGTTAGTGCCATCAATGCCCATGTCAGTGGCATCGATGAAATGGACGCCATTGGTGCCAGAGTCGATCCAATCAATACCGTTGATGCCCGTGGCCATGCTGTCAATGCCCATGGCCATGCCACCGATGCCGTCAGCGCCCGCCTCCATACATCGATGCCCTCGATGCCCACGTCGTTTCCATCTGTGTCTTCGACGTTCCTATCGATGTGGTCATCGACTGTCGATGCCGGTATCATTTTTCCGATGCCAATGATGTTTTTTTGATTATTCAATGCCACATCGTTCCCATAGATACGCCGATGCCGTCAGTGCTTCCGTCACTGTCATCATTGCTCTGGCCGAGTCATCGACGTTTTTTCATATATATTTTTGACGATACCCTCGAGGCCGCTGAGGCCGCCATCGACACCGTCAATACCGACATAGCACCGCCACGTAATGCCCTCGCCTGAACACAGTGCTCCATGCCTTGGGTTCTTATTAAAGCCCCGTATTAGCCTACAACACTACATAGTGCCAGGAGCAGTGCAGGCATGCTGACAGTCCGTCATCAGTCACCATCCAAGACAGCGAGGGCATCCATCTCGGCGCTGGGAAAAGACCGGGCCGAGCACCATGGCATGCATCGTCACCGACACGGTGACCATCCACCACCGACGCCATTCAACACATTGGTGCTATCCTTCTCGATGCTGGACAATGCTCGGGCCGAGCAACATCACCACTGCATCGACACTGTACCGCACAGTATTGGCAGTCCTTGGTGCTCCAGAAACACCGGAATGAGTTCCGAAGAATTCTTCACTGGTGTCACGAGACATTGAGCCGCTGCGACGAGGGCAGGGTTCATGAGCTGTTAATCGGTTCCCCTATTCCCTAGGCGTGCCCCACCGACATCGGTGGGGGATTGTGGCCCTCCACAAAATATTACCATGGTAGCGCCAGCCACGCTCAGCCTGTCTCCTCTATACTTACGCCACCATACCAGGCATCAGAGTTGAGATGGGCGTCTACTCCCTCGATGACTCCTGAAATCCACGGAGCCAGCAATCTTCACCGGCTCGTCCTTCGGCGATCCACGTCGGATGGTAAGTACCTGCTTCTGCGGCATTCCCATTGAGATGTGTTCTCTAATTCGAGCCACATGGTTTGAAAAGTTCTAGGTCCTGTACCTTCCAAGAACTGTATTAGTGTCACATATCGCTATGCCAGCTATGTCAGCCACAATACCAAGAGAACCTCTCTATCATTTCTTTGGAATTGCATCAGGGCATCCTCCCTTCTTCAGCAACGAGGCTTTGTACTGATTAATGCTCTGGCTTCTGGTTCCTGCTTCAGAACTAAAGTTCCAGGTGCATTCGCTGATCTGCTAAACACGAGATCCAGCAAATACTACCTCAAGTGCAAGTCCACCTCGAAGCCTGACGACAAGTCTCGATGTCTCCTTGTATAGCACACAGAAATACGGGTAAGACTTTACCGCTCACGCTCCCGTGGGAGGTTACATGATATCCAGATTACATCAGCCCCTCCAGTTGGACACCTCCTGGTCTCCCAACTGACCGGATATCAGAGCGGCCACCCCACCTTGTACCAAAGTTCTTGGTACACTCCCCCAGACGCTACAAAGCACAGGGGGGGGGGGGTTGGGGAGTTTTAATTACACTATTCTTTCTTTCAACAGAAAGTAGTTACTCTCTGCCCATCCTGGACCTCAGAAATACCAACTTTCTTCAGAAGGCACAGGTAAAATGGTATCTCTTGTCACCATGCTTCCATATTGCAGTAAGTACATTACCTCTAATCTTTCTATGTGCTTCATGGTGAGTCAACAATATTACAATCCCAAGCTCTGCCTGTTGCACCAGCTTCGGCAACTGGGGTATTCATTGAATCACTATCAGTGACTGCTGTTTCTCTGCGGATTGCAATATCATTCATGCTTTTCCTTGCATGGACAGCTGCATAACCACAGTCAGTCCACGCAAGGAGCTCTAACTTCTTCATGACTCACTATACATTTACTAACTGCGATTACTGTCACTGCCATAAATCCCTTATACAACACTTCTGGACACCACAGTCACAATGACCTTCCTGTCCAGCAACCGTG